>NW_026294747.1:2207500-2807500 GCF_026119805.1 Tympanuchus pallidicinctus
ACTGTGGCTGCGGGGAAGGAAGCAGGTGCTCACCATTCTCCATGTTCCAATCATCAAGTCTGTCCCACACCTTGGTTGCATAAACCAGATGGGATTCCACTATGAGAAGATAACCTACTGACACAGTGACAGAAGATTTGGACAGTAAGACAGTTTGGTACATCTCCTACATAGAGGCAACAAGATGACAAGACTAAAATAAGCTACACCAGGTAAGAGCTGTAGGCTTGCTCCAAATCCATCATTTAAATATTTATCTGAGTTAACATCTATGTTACTGGATCAAGAGAACTACAGCATATTAAAGGCTGTAATTGACAAAACATTATTTGTAGACAGCACCCTCCCTACCACTTGTGTGTGATGGTGTTCTTTTTTCCCATATTAGATCTGGAGAAATTCTATGGGTAGGGTTATTTATTTTTAAGACTTTACTGGATGAAAACTATTTTAACGCAGTTGTATTTGATATTATCTTAATCCACTTTTTAGTTTAGAGATTTACAGAAAAGGCATTTCTTGCTTTCAGTAGAACATTGCAATAATTCTCTTTTATCCTACATCTTCCAACACCCCTACCCCTTTAGGAAAAAAACACTGCCTTTCAGAAAGTGCAGCAGATAGCAACACAACCAGCTGAGTGAGGATTTGCTGTTATTTGTGACAAAGTAATATTGAAATAGGACTCCAGAAATGCTAAAAAAAAAAAACCACAACAAAACAACAACAACAAAATCTAAGATACCTGTAGTTGGATTACCTTAAAGTAAAAATCATTCAAAGCATGGGGCAGACTTGCAATTTTCAAATGCAGAAAACTCTGATTTATTGAATTTTATAGAAAGCCAAGCAGCAGTGTCAATGTAATGCACTAACACTGAAGCACTACTTGACACTGATTTTGATTCTGGATAAATGTTAATTCATACAAAAATACCACAATGTTTTTTATCCCTTCACTACACAGATGTGAATTTGGGGAACATACACCATTTAAGAACAGCTGCCCTAGGTCAGGCAAAGGGTCCTTCCAGCTCACTAATTTATTGATAATACATAAAAGTCCAGTTGTAACTCTCCTCTACTAAATGGAAGAGAACAGTAATTCTTCTCCTTGACCTTGCAACTACAGGATTCTTAAATTAGCCCAGAGCACTAATTTGGATCATGTGTTGCTTTTTATAGAGTCAAGTACAACATTCCTATCAGCACGCAATTTATGTTTTGACAGTATACCTTAGGGATTGGTGGAACCAGGCTGCTTCGAGGCTTTTGGGGAGAACACAATCCATCTTTATGGATAGATTAATAAGATTTTGTTGTATCTACTCTTTTTCATTTTTCACACTTAATAAAATTAGAGGTTACGCTTTTATTAATTTACCTTAAAACAGGACAGAATTATTCAGAGGGCTCATGACAAATTCTGAATCCAAGACTGCCATTTTAACGTATTGCTAGTTCCTAATGGAAGGAAAGATGTTACTCTTCACTGCTCTAACAGATGAAGAATTAAAATAACAGCTTTGTTCCGTGTAATAGATACTCCATTAGTCAGCACATTCTAACCAAAAAAGATTTTTGAACCTGCTGTTGTTTCCTCTTTCCCAAGGGAAAAAACAAGCAAATAAACCAGCCCTAGTCACACCAAGCCATCTTCATCTGTACTATTCAAAGCTTCTGGCTCAAATTCAACTACATTTGTTTACATTCAAAGTGAGCAAAGATTTTCACTCTGGGAGCTGTGAACTTGTTCTCAAGTTGCCTCTGTCAAAGTAAAGTAGGGTATCCAGAACACGGAGACAGAGTAGGCCAACATTACAACCTTAATAAAGCACAAACTGCTGTTTGTTGTACCTCTGCACAGCGTACACAAACGAAAGTGAGGCAAACTGAACCAAACACATTCCTGAGAGAACCAAACCAGTGACCCAGAAAGTACATGGGAAAGTTCCCCTAAGTGAGATTCTATTTTATTCCATCTGTAAGATGAGATTTTAAGTGACCATAGGCATTTCAATCAATCATCACAGTGCTCCAACGCAGCTTTTTGGATCAGAATCCAGTGAGTAACAAACAGGGAGCTGCAGTTAACGTAACTTACAGTTTTTAAACTTTTGTCTGGTACTCCCCAGTTTGTATTGCCTCCTGTTGAATTCTGGAAGAAATTTAAGAGAACTGAACTAGTTGTCCAAGCACTACTTGGCTTGAGATTTGCATTCCCTCTCCTCTCCTTAAGAATTCTTTTGATGAAAATTTATAATCTTCCAGGCATTAAAAGAAAACAAATAAAACAAGTTGATAAAATTCACACATCATGCAAGTTGGCTAAAAGGTCTAACAAGCACAGAACTGTCTGGATCCTTACCTTCTTTAATAACAGAAAAAAGTGTACTGTATCTGTCTTTGATAGGACAACACTATGTTTAGTTGTTTTTCATGCACAAGTAAGAAAGATGACAAAAGAGAAGGAGAAACATCAAGTTATTTCAGGTAAAATTTCAGGGAAGGTAGGACAATTGCATTAGAAATATGGGTGCATTTGCAATGTGCTGGTAATGAGATTAAAGTTTCCTTCTCTTGCTAACCTTTCCATTCCAATATTTTTCAATATTTAGCTGATGCACTCTTAACTATTTTTATAAAGGCACTGTTCAATCTACATTTTGTTTTGTTTTAATAAACACAGTACAGCTTTCTGTCAGTCTTGCACACAGAGTGATTCAAAAAGCAGCTTATGTTTTCTTCTTTAATAACAATAGTGCCACCTAGTCGACAACCTAATGAACTGTGCTGGCCTGACGCTGTACTGTAATTACAGCTGGAATCTCTGAATAAAATTGAACTATTGAACTGTTTCCTAAAAACATGTATGCACAAGGATGTACACCAGTAGTTATCTGTAGTTAGAGCAGTGAAATAACTATAGTTAAAAGTATAGTATAAAACAAGGAAATACTGGGGCTCACTACCATCAAGTAAGGAATTAGCCTATGCTAACAGATTTTCACTGAGGACTGTACAGAAGAAAAATACATTATTAAAGAAAGATGTCAGTTACGGAAGCATCACTCAGAACCATGTTGAGCTGTGGCACTTTTTCTCATTAAGGGGAACAATGAGGAATAAATTGCTCTCTTCGCCAAATCTGAACTGGAGAGAAATCAGGAGAAACACTGGAAATCTGCAGTGTCCTCAAGAGCAGCACTACTGATATTTGGGAATATAGTGATATTCCCAAAGCATTGGAAAGGAGCTGTTTTGTATTCAGAAAAATAATGTGCTTTTTTTTAAGTGTGCATAACAAATGAATACTTTGAGCAATACTTTTTCTCCACAAATTCTTCTTGAACCCAACTTACGCCAAACTGCTATTAAACATTATGAGACCCTCATGGTAAAGCTCCTCAAGGAAGTAAGCTGCTCACAGAATCATAGAACAGCTTGAGCAGGAATGGACATGAAAAAGGACCGAGCTTCACCGCCCTGCCACGGGCAGCATTGCCATCCACTAGACCAGGCTGCCCAGGGCCCCCATCCAACCTCACCTCAAAAGCCTCCAGAAAAAGGACCTCCACAGCCCTTTGGCAACCTGTTCCAGTGCCTCGCCACTCTCTGAGTCAAACATTTTTCACCTACCACCAATACTGCCCACTCAGCAGCTCCAAGAGGAGCTCAGAAACACAGCAGCAGGCAGGGAATGCTGGGGCTCTGCCTCCTCCTCAGCAGCGCTCCCAGAGACTGCCGACGCAGGCAGCCGTTCTCTGCTCCCTGGGTGCCCTGTCCAACACCACAGCAACACCTGCAGCCTTCCACAGCTTCATGCGCCCAGGGAGGCAGAAATATTCTGAGGCTTTTCTCTCAAGATACACAAGAGACGACATGACAAGATATTTTACTAGTCCTACTCAGTAAATATTAACACGTACATACCACCAGCGCAAGGTGAAGCAGGCAGGAAGAGGAAGGAAACGCAGAGCCAGCCGGCCGCAGCCACCACGCTGCGCCCACTGACGCCTTCCCGCCTCACCACACGAGGGCTGAGGAGAGCTGCGCTCTGCCCTCAGCTCTCCTCACCTGTCTGAAGCCGCTTTGTGCTTTGGCAGGAATATCGCCTCTGGCAACAGCACAAACTTCCACGAGAGCCTTCCCACCAATATCCTGCTCCATTTTGTTGCCGTGACACAGACGGGCACGCTGACAAAATGGCACTTGGCATGGAAACGCGGAGGAAGCAAAGAGGCATCACTGAGCTCCTCCAGGCGGGAAAATGGCGCCCACTGACTTCCATCAACACTCACTGAACCACATCTTCAGGTATGGCCCAAATTCTGCACGAGTCTTCGTTGTTAATATCGAAGTTCACAGTCGTTATATTTTTTACAAATCTAAACTGCTTTCCTCAAACTGAGGCTGTGTTAACATTGCCTCCTTACATTAAGGAGAGGCTGCACCAATGCAAGTGTGCTGCCAGGCCCTGCGAGATACTTCAGTCAAGCAAACACAGCCTGAAGACCAAAAAAAAAGTTTCCAGCACTGCAATCCTGACCATCTCTCAAATACACTTTTCAAATACCTTAGAATAATTTGATCTTTTTTTTTCCCCCCAGAAACAACTTTCTTTAAGGTCAAACAAAAAGGATGGCCTTGTTACTCCATTGGAAAAGTCAAATATATATAGGAATATAAAGCCGATCACAATTTTCCCTTGATTTTTTTTTTTCCTGCATTCTTCATTCTCCAAGCTGTTATTATTAGTAGAAAAACAGGACTGGCAAATATCACCCAATTCAACTGATGGCTTTATTGGGAACAGCATGAGACTAAGTGCCCAGCGATGTCTGAACAACATAAGAGTTAGTTTTGTTCGGTTTTCTTTTTCATAATTGTACTACACAGAAGAAGCTGATGTAAGAGACTGGGGGCAGGTGAAGAAGCAGGGACTCTTTGGCTGAGTGGATGTATTACATTAATTTCTTAATATGTGAAGGAGTGGATTACCCCTCTAACAGCAATGGGAAATTAGTTTCTTTATTTCTTCATTAAGACTGTGGGAGGGAAATTAATTTTCTACTCTGGTTTTCAAAATTAATTGAATATATCTTTATTAACATGATAAATATGTACACATACTTTTTGGTTGAAAGAATTCTCTAAATTAATCCTAAGCAGACATTTCCCAGGTTTGGTAGCACATAACTTTTTGCTTAGTTTCCTAACATTATAAAACTGATTTCACAAGTCCAATCTGTTAAAGCTACCTATATAGAAGAAAAGCATCTCAAAACAGTTTTTCTAGACTCATTTGTGCAGTATCACTTGAATAGCATATTATTTATTCTTCACTTCTTCATACTCCATTATTCTTGTACCTGCATTCCTGCAGCCTAACATGTACCATGTTTATGTTTTCATGCATGTAAGCGTAGGCAACAGAAATTGTTTTGATTGCTCTAAAAGGAAAACATGATTTCTGAAAACATAACTCACTTAGCTTGAAAAAAGGGTCTAGATTTGCGCTTAGATGAATTTGCAAAACATCTCCAATTGCTCACTTCACTTCCTATGCAATGTCTTCATATCTGTATTGTACTTCCTATGATGTACTTCCACCACTGCATCGTTATATTATGTTCTTTAGAACTCTTTTAAATACCAATAGCTTTATTATTTAGTCTCCTATTGCATAATTACTACAACCATTTCACCTAATATCTTTCATAATCAAAAGTGTGAAACACTTTTCCACAAAACTTGGGCCTTTTGAACCAGAACACCAAACCAGTGGTGATTAGCAGTTTTCCAACTTCTTGTATAATCAGTTAAAGACCAGATACTTTAGAAAACAGCATGCTTTATTACACATAATCTCTGGACTAAACACAACAATATCACAGCAGTCTTGAAGAGCTTATTTCACAAGGAAAGGGAGATCTGTCAGTCCCTTGAGACCACCAAGTCCTTCAGCCTCTTTTGGCTGACAAGCACAAGAAAACTCCTAACAGAACATCTTACAACTTAATTTTCTCAAGTATGAATCAAATGTATTAATCAGGGAGTATAACTTATTGTCTCTCTTTCAATGAGCATTACATTCCATGTTATTTTATGAGTCTCTGTCTCCTTGCATAAATAAGTAATCCTGTCTAAAACTACACAAATGCAAGGTTACCTCAATTTCTTTTTTCTTCTTCTTTTTTTTTTCTTTTAAGTTGGTTAACAACTTCAACCATCGTTCACAAAGAACTACTGTATCAATCATTTCTTAAAGTCTTAAGAAATAAATGAGAAAATGATTTCTGTGAAAGGGTGCTGCACTTTACATAAGCTCAAATACAAACTCTAACCACTATCACCACCTCTCAAGTAAAAGCCATGAATTTTTCTGTCTACGCTGGGAAATAACATCTTCATGTACACAATAAAATGATAAGTATGAGGCTATGAATGCGGAGGATCAAACTACCTTCACAATCTTTGAGAAAGAATATTTAAGGAGACTGTCCCAAGTAATCACCTAGATCTTCCAAATTATTTTCTAGCTGATAACATCGTTTATGTGGCAGAATATATTGCATTCATTCTCTAGGTTTAAAAAATTTAACAAATGCTTTCCAAGTTACACACAAAAGAAAAACGCCCATGTGGTCAATGTCAATTTACCTTTGCAAAAGTTTCTTTAAGTCACCTCTTTTATATGGGCTCCATACCAACTGAGTTCTGCTGAATTCTTTTAATTAAACCCTTCTCCACCAGAAAAGGCAGAAACAGACTAGAAGTAAAAAAACAAACAGCAGGGATAAGTTGCAACTGCTCTCCTTCCTAGGAAGTTAATAGGAAGTTCTTGTTTGGTTAATCCAACAAAGGATGTCTTAGTTATAGACATCAACTACAGGAATTAAATGTGCAGAGTTTATACTGAACAAAAAACATGACTGCCTCAGAAGTATTAACACATTACTGTTGAACGTGATTAATGCCTTTTAGCAAAATAGTTCTCTTTGAAAACTGCTGACAACAGTGTCACAAAGTACAGCGGGGAAAAAAGAAGCAGAACAAGTTATTTACTTGTTTTGATATTTAATTATCTCATTATTAGCTTGCTAGAAAACCTCAGTCTCACATACTAACCATAGTTTACAAATACAGACTGTATACTCAATGAATATTTGTTAGAATTACAAAATAAACAAGAGAGCTTGACAAAGCGAATAATAACAAGAAGAAAATAGATAGAAAGCTTACCCCTATCCTAGGCTGACTCACAAAACCCCAGCAGAGCAGATCTCCAGAAGAGCTCCTTCCCCACTGGCAGCCAGCTCTTCAATAGGTCTAGGAGGGGTGGAGCCAGGCAGCACAGGTGAATTGCCTCTACCTGTGCTCCTCTGGCTGACTCATGGCTCATCTCAGGTGGTCAATCAGAGGTTCAGGCCGTGACTTAGCAGTTCCCATACAGAAGTGTACTCAGACTCTTGGTGTTGATACAGACTCGGTAGCCTTTCCCCATATATAGCAAAGAATTTGCATGAATGGGGCAACAGTAAGACATGCTTGTCACGTTGTAGGCCCACGCACCCATAAGTCAGATTATAATGGCACGGTGCAAATGCTATGAATGTTTAGAATACAAAAACAGTGCTCAGACTTCCAGCCCAAAGTTGTCTCTTTCCTTCTTACCCACGTGAACTTCCCAGATTAAAAAAAAATGGCAGCACAGCTAAAGGTGCCACAACAGTTGTGTAGCACATTGCCTGCCTTCGTGAGACATCTCGACAATTTAAAGGATCTATAGAATCATTTATCCAGCAAAGGCTAATTTATCATTGTATGGGAACTACTGAGTCACGGCTTGAACCACCTGAAGTGAGCAATGAGTCAGCCCTGGGAGCACAGGTGAAGGCAATTCACCTGGCTCCACCTCTTCTAGACCTATTTAAGAGCTGGTTGCCAGGGGGAAAGAGTTCTTCTGGAGATCACTTCTGCTGGTGTTTTGTGAGTGAGCCCAGGATAGGGGTAAGCCTTCTATTTATCCTTTTTTTGTTATCATAGTCTGCTTTGCTAAGCTCTCTTATTTGTTTCATAATTATAGCATCTTAATATTTGTTGATTATGCAATCATTAAAATCGTTTAGAGGCTCACTGTTTTAAATAAACCAAAACCAGAATGGCCTGGGTTGGAAGGGACCTCAAGGATCATGAAGCTCAAGCCCCCTGCCACGTGTAAGGCCACCAACCTCCTCATTTTATAGCAGCCCAGCCTGCCCAGGCCCCCATCCAACCTGGCCTTGAACACCTCTAGGGATGGACAGGGCATGGAGGTAGGACTGCTTTTGTTATTGATGTGCTGTTACAAGTGCTGACATCCACTGCTCAGAAATTATGGTTAACAGTGTAGATGTTCAGAACTAAATATTCACGTTAGGGGCACAATTCAAGCACAGTTGTGTGTAACAGACTGAAGAACAGCCTGTGTTTCAGAAAGTGAAGTAGGGTGAAGAACCCACCGGGTGTGCAGCCTCTGTGCTCCGCTAGAGGGGCTCGTTTAATTAGGCAACAGCGTAGTTCCCATTCGAATGGGGAGAGGTTCTATCTGCAGTTTATCGCACCATAACCGATTGGTAAATACTGCACAGCACGAGACACTGAGTCAGAACTACAAGAACTTCATAGTTAAGAAGCTGCTCGGTCCTCCGTTCTAAGGGCTTTTTGTTTCTCGTTCCAACAGGTAGCGACTGGGCACTCTAACCATCCTAGCGTTACCTGATAACCAACAACCTACGCTGCTCTTTTTGTGCACGCTTCTGCTCTCTCAGGGCTCGGCCGTGCAGCGAGCGCACACGCAGCCGCACCACGGAGCGTCCCGCGGGGCTGCCTCAGCCCTTCCCCGGCCGTGGGACCGCCCCGACGGGGCGCAGCAGGCGGTGCGGGGCGGGTGCTGCCCTGGTGCGCACCGCGCCCTTTCCAGGAAGCGCTCAGCGCTGAGGACGGCGGCGGATGGTTCCCGGCAGCTGGCTCTCGGCTCGGAGCTGCGGCGGGCAGGTATGCGCGGCACGGCACGGGCTCTCTTTCTTCTCGTCGGGGCTCTCAAGCGTCCCCTCTTCCGTGGGTCATCGCGGTTGTTTCAGTGGCGCGCGTTGCTTGGAAGCCCGCAGTTACCTATGGAGCGAAGGGCGCTGGCTCAGCCCCGCGGCGATGGCCGGCCCCAAGGCCCGTCCTGCCCCAAGGTCCGTTCTGCCCCGTGTGTCCCCGTGCCCCCACTGCGGGTAGTGGGACAGCCACGGCGACGTGTGCGGGGTTACGCAATGGCACGCAGGACCTGTTCGGGTCGGTGCTTTCTTTTTAGCGATCCGTCGGGCTGAACGGCGTGTAGGCACTTGCGTTGGATTACTTCATGTGTGGGACTTGTTCGGGCTTCGTCATTCGGGAGGTTGCGTTGTCAGTGCGTTGAGGTGCGGGTTTCTGTCGGGCAGGTATGCGCCATGCTGGGGCTGCTGCTGCTCTGCCAGCTCCAGCTGACCGCGTCGAGGTTTCTTCACCGCGTACAGAGGCTGAGCAGCCCGGAGCAGCCCGACGCCACGCATGGTAAGGCACTGCCAGCACAAGTTTGTGCTTTCCGGAAAAATAACCATATCTTCTTAACTTTGTTTCTCCTGAGTAATCTTTGATAGTACTTCGTTTGCTCCGACACGAACGCCCCCTATTTATTTCCTTGGAAATGACAACAGATACGGAGACCACAGTAACACTATTTGTCAGAGCAAATTCTCAGCTACAAAACACTTTTTCAACGTAGTTGCTACCATTAACATTCTGATTTCACCAGTGATGAACAGGAGTTACTTCTGTGTCAGACTGCTGCTCTGCTGCCATCTATCACACGGCAACAAAATACAGCAGGATATTGGTGGAGAGATTCAACCTCTGCTGCCATGCCACCAACGTCCACCTCAGATGTTGTGGACATACACCATAAAATAGGAGGCGTTACTTTTGGAGCAGCCACATTTTGAGCACAGTGCATTACAGTTTTGAGTGTCTAAAACTCATTTGTATTGAGAGGGTTTATTTGCTTGTTTGCTGAGACTGATATTTTTCCTCAATACCATATCCCTTACACCACCTTCAAACAAAGCACAGTGCTGCTACTGCAGTGCCTTCGTTTGGAAGGTAGAAATCAGTGATGTCTCCAGGAAGGACTCAAGTCTTTGTGACACACGTGAGATACTGAACATCTCAGCGTCAGGGCTTCATAAGTGAATTTGTAAGATATCTGCCCTGTCTTCTCAGTGAATGAGGAGTGCCATAACCCTAGCACAGGCTTGTCAAAGCCGTCACATAGAGGAAGGGACTCGTTCAGGGCAGCAGGTCGAGCAGAAAAATGCTGAACACAGGTTATTCATTAAAATCTGTTCTGCTGTGGGGCAAAATGGAGAGCTGCCAGACTGCCTCTTCCTTATGAGTTCACAGCACAGAACCCTCCCATGGAAGTAAAAAGGCCTGGATTGCTCCAAGGTGGAGCTGGAAAGCAGGGGGCCCAACTCTTTCATCCAGTGTTTTAGCAAGTAGAACAGTTGCCAAGAGTGTGGGGTACCTGCAGTGAGAGGTTACACCTTGAGCATCTTCTGAGCGTCTTTTACCACCAGAGTGACTTTATTCAGCACGTTGTGTGGATGCATTTTTAATTAAACATGCTAAAACTGAATTTACTATCTTGTTGAACTGTGGCTCTGGGACTGCAGGAGTGCATCTAGCAGAGAATTCAAATTCATCTGTTTCATTCTCCAAATACTTTCTTAATCACCAGGTCATGTGCTATTTGTAGGTGGAGACAGGTATGTATTGATTACATCCCACAAAGTGATAAAGAGAGCAGATAAACAGATAAATACTGAGAGAGAAAGAGCTTGTATCACTGGGATTTAGGGTTCTACACTTCACATTCCTTAAAATGCAGCAATTATGTAAGTTAAGTGGGAAGTATAGCTAATATTGCTTACAGTAAGGAATGAAACACTTCTGAGCAAAACCAAAGATCTGCTCGCCTATTCAAATGTGATTTGCAATGAACCAAAATATGGATAATATAGTATTTATTGTAATATTGTAATTGTTTTCCATTTCCACTTTTTTTCTAGTCTGAAGACCATATCTCTAGTTACTGCTACATAGAGCATCAATATTTTAAGCATAGGTTATCATGCGACTACTTTGAAGTAAAAGATGTCTTCTTACATGTGCATCCTGTTCCCTCTATCCATGCTGTAATATTTCTTCATTACACTGCCATATTAAAAGCATGAACAACCAATATGCAGGTTATACTTGCATTTTCTTAGCTTACAGAGAACAAAATGTTTTGAGATAGCGCTGCGAGAGCTATCTAACTATGAGGGTAGAAATTCCTGAATGATATGATAATCCAGCAAAACAAACCAACGAGAACACAGCTAATTTGTAGCCAAATACCTTTATTCTGAGCCTCACCCCCTTTTTTAGCTATCTGACTTGGTATAGAATGTGCATTTTGTGCATTGCCCTTGCAAAAATAATCCTCTACATATGTTACTGAACCAAATAGTCTGGATTTCTTAGAGAACAGGATATGCATTCACTACCAGCCAAGCCAGAAAACTAGTTCTGTTATATGAAGATGATATTCCTTAAAGGAAGCTGTACAAAGAACGGGATAAAACTTGACTATGAAGATGTCTGGTGAGAAAATGCATTCCTATATTCCAAAGCCTGCTGTAGTTTCACTAACTCTTCTGGAATCTTACAGCTTACTCCACAGGGCATTGTGGCACCTGGAGGAAGCACAGGAGAGAAAAAGAATTAAATGTCTTCAGAAGTGTCTGCTGCCAGTAGAATTCCTATCACACACTACTTGAAAGCAAAGAAATGTTTACACGGCACTTTAGCTAGTACTTGCTGTCACAACAGTGAGAACAAATGTGAAAAGAATAAGGCTCTGCTGCTGTGATTTAAATTCTGAATTGTGTAAACAAACTTGCAGAATACTGATAGATGTATTTTGAGGGTTGTTGGGTTTTTGGGTGGGTTTTGTTTGTTTGTTTTTTGCTTAGTTTGAATGTGACTGGATTTGTGTTCTGCAAGCATTACTTTGTTCTGAAGGGCTCTGATGCCCACATCCCAGGAGGAGTAATACTGAAACTTAAACTTTCAACAGCTGTCAGGAGAACCAAATACTCTTGGCCAGTATTAGGGATAGCTGAAATGCCCTGTGGGAGGAAAGTATTTCTATTTTATATTACATAGTTAGAAAAGATAGCAGCAGAGTTAATGTTCTAGGAGAAGAGCTTTGTGCTCCTTTCTCCTGTATGTAGTTGAGATGTGCTAGGGGAAGAAGTGGATTCAACATCATCCCATAGGATGTTGCCCATTCTTTAAAAAGCAAAAGCTTAGGCCTTCCAAGCTTGTTTCAAATAACTTTTTTGTTTGTTTTTAACTAGTGTTCACATCAGCAAAGGAGGCCAATTTATTCATTGGACGACATCTTCTGAACAACAGATTTGATTTTGAAGCATTCACGCCTGATAACCTGGAAAGAGAATGTATGGAAGAGCTGTGCAGCTACGAGGAGGCCAGAGAAGTTTTTGAAGACACTGATAGAACGGTAGTTGTTCAAACAATGTAATGCACTGAAAGAGACTGCTGAATAGATGATTGCTGTATTTAAATCCTGTAGGCCTTAAAAAATAACACAAGTGAGACAATTGCTTGTTCTATAGTGGCAGTAGAGGCCCAAATTAGATGGAATTACTGCTCTAGATACACAGTGAATGGGCTTGCATATGCACTATTCCCTTCAAGACTTCAGACGAGGGCTCCAATTCTGTGACAGAAATGTAAATGAAACTTCACAAGTATCTCTTGTCATAGAAGAGTTATGCCTACACATATCTACACATTTCAGAATCTCACTGTTTTTCTCAGCAATTTGTCAGCATCCAGGTTAAATGCATTCATGAGCTCCATGTATTAATTGGCTGATTTCATCCCTGTCTAATGCCAAGTGTTTTGTAAGACAGGAGTACAAGCTACATCTACAGTTCAGCTATTGAAGAGTATTCCTGTAGAATCATCTTCTAAATTGCTGCATATATACAGCTTGGAATAAAATTTTTATTGAAAGAGGAAATACACAAAAAAAACCTTTTGGCCCAGCAATAGAACATAATGGCTGTCTGAAGACTGACTCAGTGCAGAAAACAGTACTCTCTTCTTGATCCTAGATGTGCTCTGCCCTAACTCAGAAAGGGCAGGAAATACCTGAAGTTGAAAATGTTGGTTTGCAATTGTGAAAGCATTAGATCAGAATCTTGCTGGAGTTTTTTGCTGTCTATCAAATAATCAAGGCTAAATGCTGCTGTACAGCAATCATGCAACATAAATGTTTTTCTCTAATATGAATTCAAATGCTGTTCATGCAAATGTCTGATTCTTAAGAACTTGCTTTACTCTTTTGTAGGGATTTACAAAGGTTAACTGCAGGCGTTTTTTGTATCAAAATATGTGCTAGCCTTTGCTGTAATCAGGCAAAAATATCTCTGTATGAGCTAACATCAGACAGTTAATGCAGTTCTGTTGTTCAGATCTGGTATTATCGTCTTTCTGAAGTTGCAGTTTTTATGCAAACTTGAGCGTATGACAAAAATATGCTGGGATAAGCAAGTTCAAATCCTTCAGCAAGAGTTGCTTCCATTCATGCTGCTGCTGAATTTTGCTACAGTTCTGCATTGAAAAAAATGGTCAATAAGCCAATTATGGATCTTTTTAACATCTGCTCCTTTGTATTTTTAAAGACACAGTTTTGGAACGACTATTCAACTAAAGGCCCTAGAATAAAAACAGGTAAGAAACCCTTTTCTTCTTTTCTCATATTGCAGTATTTTATGTTTATTCTAATACATCCTGCATTCAGAGAGCAGATCTACAACTCAGTCAAGGTCACAAGTACATGAAATATTATTTGGAAGGCACTGGAGGAAAGACATCTTCAAAGTTTCACGTACAGGAAAGGAAACGTCTGCTCACTTGCTTTAAGATGAACGTGAACAGCAATCTTAGCTTGGATTGCACAGATATCATGGTTTCTCAGAGCAAGCTAGACATTTGTGACAAAGAACAGCACAAGAAGAATAGTTCTTCACAGTGTAAACTGTCAAGAACACAGAAAGAACCCTATCTGAAAATAGCCCATGTTTTATTTTCAGGTGATGAAACACTACAAAAAATAAATGTTACAGGACTTCTAATCGGTCCGATTGCTGCTGGAGGAATGTTAGCCATAATTGGACTACTTATCTTCTACTGCTGCAAAGATAGATGTAAATCAAGGCAACCACCAGGGTAAGGAATTTCATTGCTTAAAAGCAAGACAAGCAGTTTGGTCTCTGAGGGTGGCATTTAAAAACCACTAGTGGTTGGTCTGACTGTGTCCTCGGGGAAGCCAGTAGGAAACTTCTGACTTTCCTGGAAGCAAAATTACAATGGTAAGCACTAGTTACTCTGAAGTTAATCAGTAACACATAAGCATAGAGCAGCAGAACAGCACTTGCATGGCTGACATAACTTCTGGTCATTGTTTTTTTTGTTTGTTTGTTTTGTGTGTGTCATCTTAGATCCAAAACACTGAAATACAGCATCACTTAATAGGTTGGGGCCTACAATGGAAGGTCTAATGTGTTTTATTTCACGCTTAAAAGTAGATTTCATGCCATAAGGAGCATATACTCCATGTCAGATGTGAAAAGAATTAGGTTGGAGAAAATACTTCTCTGCTAATTCTCTAGCCCTGATCGTTCCTTCATCATAAAATTCAAGGAGCACAAGAGGACTCTCTGCTCTCTTCTCCCTGTAAATTTAATGAACTATTCCTACAGTGTAGCTTGAAGAGAATATTTGGATTCTGGTGTTTCTGATCATTAAGGGCAAGGGTGTTTGTTTTGTTTGGGGTTTTGTTTGTTTGGGTTTTTTAATTTTGCAAGAGTGATGACTTCTTTGTTTCCTTGTTAAAACAAAAGCCACTGTTTATGAATGCTGTTGATGTCACTTAGGCATTTGGATCATGGAAGAAGCAGAAGACGTAGTTCGACTTCCATCTTCAGAAGGCACGAAGAACTTTCTTTAAATCCACTTCCTCCCAGACCTGATGATTCAGGACTACCAACTTATGAGCAAGCAATTACTTCAGGCGGGCAACATGACGCACCTCCGCCCCCCTACCCAGGGCCCCCAAAATGGGTACGGGCATTTAGGAAGTCTATGTCGCTTCCTGCCCCTTAGCTACAAACCTCCTCCTGAAGGGAGGAGGGATCATTCAGGTATAACAAACTTTTAAAAAGTTCACTACCTTGCATATTGCAAGATGGTTTACAGAAATGTGAAAGATTGTTAGCACAGCTAGGAGCAAATCAAGATCCCCTCGGGAGAGTGAACTGTTGCAAAAGCTGCAGAACCATTCTTTGCACAAGGGTGTTTCTTTAAGAAGAGAGAATGTATAAAGAGTAAGTCTTGTACTGCCCCTCTTCCACACGCACTTTGAGCCATGCCATCATATTATTGATGTTTTATTAATAGTTTTATCTTGTTTCTTTAGAAGGAACATTATTTTAATTGGTTTTATTGACAGTAACCATTTTTTGGTGACTTAATACTTTCAGTCATCATCATAAGTCTGCTGTGTTGTTTGACATTGCTGCTGTGTGGATTTTCTATTCATTCTAGTAATAGATTTGAGTATGAAAATCATGCGATGAGTTTATCTTGCAAGTGTGAATATATTTCTGCTTCTGGATTACAGTGGTTCGTTTTAGACTTTGCTGGTAAACATTACTTAATTTGATGTATTTTTGTGATTATTATTTTGGATTAAAAAGAGTAATTAGTTGCATGGCACATTGCACACTCAACAAAAATGTATGTTAATCAAAAGCTTTTTTAAGTTCTTTATTACGAGAGTGGTGAGGGGCTGGAACAGCTGCCCAGAGAGGCTGTGATGCCCCATCCATCCCTGGAGGTGTTCAAGGCTGGGTTGGATGGGGCCCTGGGCAGCCTGGGCTGCTATGAAATGTGGAGGTTGGTGGCCCTGCGTGTGGCAGGGGATTAGAGATTCGTGATCCTTGAGGTCCCTTCCAACCTGGTCCATTTTGTGCTTCTGTGATTTTGATGCTCTAGCTTGTTATTTAGAGAATACCAAACAAGTAGAGTACTGTGGGCCTTTGGAAGAGACAGGAAGAATGACAAATATAAATTAAATGGAAGTGTTAGCAGCACTTTTAAAGAGAGGGTTTCACAGGGCTCATGAAAGTTCAGATTCTTTAGCAATTAAACTACAGAAATAGTACAGAAACTGCAAAAACTCCACCTTCTGTAGAGCGTAACACTTCGTATGTAATCAGCAAATCTGCAGTTCAGATCCTGAAGGTACTGAAGATATGCAGGCTGACATTCAGATAGTGGTTATGTGTTATGTGCAACGTAGCAATTTGCAAAGGACATATATCATTAAAATAAGCACAACTTAAGCTTATCTCATCTTAGGTGGGGAAAGAATTCCCAAGCAGTTCACTCGTTGCCTGTTTTCTAAATGAGATTCTGAGGAAAAACTACACTGTACTTCATTTCTCTCAGAACAGGTCCAAACATGTCGCAGCACTTCAATGCTCTTAGCCATCACCTTGGCCCATTTCCCAAAACTCAGTTTCCGTGTTGTCCTTTCGACATCATACAGGGTTACATCATGCAACCTCTTACAAATGTGGACAGGTGATCACTTACAGCAAATAACTGAGGCTCACAAAAGTAGCCTCCAACTCTGCCAACGTAAAAATAAGTCACTTAACGTGTTTTCTGCATCAGCAAAACAAGAGAGCCTACTATTTCATTTCTCAAATGCTCTGATGAGCAACATTATAAACATTACATGTTTTAGGTTTTTCATGAGTAAGTGGGTGTGTGTGCACGTGTGAATTCACTGGAAGAACAAAAACAAAGTGCCACGTGGAAGTGTATTTCCTCACTGCAGGTCAGGAAAATGTGAGTCATGAAGCATTTGACTCTGGTTCTATCGAAGTCTACAGCAATCTTTTTTATTGGCTTCAACTGCTCTGGGATTGGAGCCAGAAATGTAAGAACTGGTCGCTTCTGTTAATAAAAATGTACTGTGCTGCCACGTTATTTAAAAACAATGCTGTTCCCAAACCTGATTTAAATATTATTCTGTTGTCCTGCTGATGCCTGCTAACATTAAAAACCGCAAAAAGTCTGGTTTATTTAAAACCTCCCCACCAACAGAAGTTTTACTGCTGCTATCCTCACTAGTTCCATGCGGGGAAGAACAGGAAAGAAACCCCAGGTGTGAAACTCATCTATCAGACACTTCAAGTTCATTCTCTTTGCGTTGGAAATATATTCATTCTCGTACTGTACAAATTTATCCCTGCATCATTCTCACAGTTAAGAAATTTCATCTTTTCCCCTCAGATGCGTTCAGCGCATCTCCACAAATGCCGTGCTCTTCATTCAGTGGTAGCTTCTGCTTGCAGCAGTCTCTGAGCTGTGTGTTTGGTTCTTGTGACTTCATACATTTCAGCCCTCCCTCTGCCCACCCGACACAGCCTTTTGAATGCACTTGCCCTAGTTATCTTTTCATTCCAACTTTAAGTGCTGGCATTTCAGGGGGAGAGGCAGCAATAGTTAAAACACTGCTAGTCTCTATTCTCTTGCAAAACGGTTTCCAATAAACATCTGCACATTTCTTGGAATTTAATTCAGCCTATGATAAAGTTTTTAAAAAAATCAACTCTTTGCTGTGCTGTAGAGCCCCTGTCAGTGGGGAGATGACATGGTTTGTTTTCTCTTAACAAAAACTTCCCACTTCACCACTCTGAATGGTGAACAACAGGCTCTGTACATGAAGTCTTCAGGACTGGACGAGGTTGTGTACCCTTCCACCTTCTTCTGATTCTCACCAGCTCTTTGGTTGGAAGCTTCAAAACACTGACATGGCAAAAAAAACGCCCACTTTCTTACGGTTAGTGAAGTGAGCAAGATCACATCAGAGAGCACCAAAACAGGTGTGCAAAAGCAAAACAGGAAGAGAACTTCCTTGTTCAGTAATAGTGAGTTCAGACTGAAGAAGGTATGCACTGAACGCGGGGAGCAACTTGCCAAGTTGCACATGTGTGCAGCTCCCAAGGCACAGCATGGTGCAGAGTAACTTTACAGGAAAACAAACAAACAAATTGACTGCGTGATTGCACTAAATTAAACCACTCTCTTTCACCCACAGCAGAAATAAAACAGCTAGATTTGTACTTCTAACCACACAAGACGAACTGAACAAGCTGGTTAAAAACTCAGAGCATAGCAAAGATTCAAAGATACAACAAAGCAGTCAACTGAACTGAGACCCAGAATACGACTGGTGGGGTGTAGGTTCATTACATTAAGCCAGGCACACGGACGTATCAGAAAAAATACTTCTGTCTAGAAATCGGTGTGTTTTGGAAAGACCTCAGAACCTCAGGTTTTAAACTTCTGATGCAGTGCCAATTTCATTTAAGGAATAAGAAATGCCTCTGATCACCCAGGTTGTTCAAACACCTTCAGTGAAATTCTCCAATTCTCCAAAGCCTACTAAACAAATATTGGTAATTGAATGCCCAGTACTTCATGGTAAACACTTAGCTTGGATGCGATACAAAGGATGGTTTCTGGTAAGAGTTAAAATACTCCTTGTCAGATCACGAGCTTGTTTGAGAGCAAAGGCTTTTATTTAAATTGCCTTTTTTCCTAAATCTCACTGCATTTCTCCCACTGGCCTTGCACAACTTCTAAATCATAGTTCATAAATTTGAACACACTCATCCAGCAGAAACAAAAGGGGTACGTGGGTTGAACTAGCTCCAGTGTGAGCAGTTGTGGAACCACGTGAGCAGGAGGGGGACTGGGAAAAGGAAGGACTTTGTTCTCATTGGCACAGTGTGCTTTGTGCCAGCTCACACCTCCAGTGCCATAATTTTGTAGCTCAACTTCAGTTATCTTCCTGAAGATTGTGATTCCTTTGTTTGAGATTATACCCAAGCTTTTTTTTTTTTTTTTTTAATCAAATAAAGGCACTGAACATAAAGAAATGCAAAGAGTACTTGCCCTGAGGCTCCTGGATAAAGTGTGCTCTTTGAAAGGCAGCAATTTCTTCCCTATTTACACATCTACTAGTGTCCAGTTCGACATTTCAACAGGCCAAGTGCCAAGTAAAATGCAAAATCTAATCTGTTAAGTGACTGCAATTTTCTGCTTTGATCAGGATCACAGTCACAATTGCACCTAAAAGAGCAAAGATCAGTAATAGGCTTGAAAAGACTCGTGATTGTCCAGCCTAACACCTGATGCACTTCTCTTTACTTCTAATGGAAGATACGGGAGCTTGGCAGCACGTCCCCCTACACAGAGTCCACACTAAGGCCCTATATCCATGTTCTATAAACCCATACCTAATGTCTGTTCAACGGAGAAGAAAGAAGCCTCAGAAATTTTATCCTGCACTCTTTTCAAAATCTGTTAATCAGTCCCAGCTCAGCTTTGGCCCAAACTTCTTCAAACTTCATCTGGTCGCACATACTCACATTATTTGGATATTTTTAATCATGGAACATTAACTTTCATAAAAATGTCCACAAGTCTCCGAAACGCCACTTCCATCAATCTTCAAAGCCCATTCTCTCGGGATAAGGCTAATTGCTGAGCACTTCCAGAGTGTTTGCTGGCAAATGGAAAAGCGTTAGTCACTGTAAGCAGCCACCAAGACGTCTGTGTATGTCAGCGAGCTATTTAGGATGCTGTGATAGCTCCAGAATAAAGCACTATCATGGTCTGAAATATGATCCTTTCGTCCACTTCCACCAACTCTGTCATAAGCTCAGACTTGCAGAATTAGCTGCGTGCTGGGCTTTAACCACTTTCTCTGCTGAGCAGCTGAAGCTGCTGGTCAGCTCGCTGATCCAGCGTGTGCCTCTGACTCCATGCTTTTGCCATGACTCTTCTCAGAGCATCCAAATTGCCCTACGGCAAATCAATCATTTTGCTGCAAAAGCAACAGCTACATTGAAAACTTCTTCATGCAAGAAAAAGAAAAAAAAAGAAAAGTCTCTGGTTAAACACGTGGGAAAAGCTGAGATAGGAGCAAAACCAGGCGCCTTCTGTTATGGAAAGGCACAGGACAGAAGCAGTGCTCTCTGTAAAAGAAGGCAGTGTTTGTGGACAGACACTGGAAAAGCCTGGTAGAGCCAGGTTCACTGTACCTGCAGTTAAAGGGATGCCAAAAACGCAGGCAGCAACTGCTGGCCCTGAGAAGAATTGCTCCATTCAGTACCACCTGCTGCCTCGTGCACAAAGGCCCCGAGTGGGGCTGTCCTGGTATTTGACATCTGTGGACTGTTCAGGCTGTACATACCAGGGAACATTCTGCCGGGCCAGATACAATAGGAAAACACTTGATCACACTCAGCAGATGCATTAACATAGGTGCTAACAGCACTGAGAAACAAATAAGTCAATAAATTGGTTACAAAAAAATGTAAGGTGGTGCTTTATTCTGGCCCTGGATCTGTGACTGACTTACTGATCTTAATTATGACCAAATCAGATTTTTATGACTAATTACTGCCAAATCAAAATTTTGATGACAGTGACCGAAACTCCCCATTACTTGGATCCTACATTTCATTTGGCAAATGGCCACTTTAAAGATAAAACTAAAGTGACACTGCCTTCAAGCATTATGTACCATTAGGTTAAAGAAAAGGGCAGGTATATTAGCTTACAGTCCTGCCAGTGCTGCCTTGATTCTGGCTAAGCATAGGCTAAGCTTGGAGACATACTCTCCAGCACTCAGTACAGAGATTCCTATACTGAACACAACATGAGCCACCTCAACATCTTGTCATCAAGAGCAAGCTTCCTGCTTTTTCTCGTCACGTCCTTCCTCTCCCACCTGCTTCTGGCTGTGCAGTACCACTCCTTGCCCTGAACCACTATTTGTGTGACGCAAAACAAGCTGGCTCAGCTCAGTGGAATTACTGGAAAGTGACCTGGCAAAAAAAAATGTTCTTTTGCCAGAGGAGTGAATTTACAGCTCACTTTGTGACCAGAGTGAATGTCTGGGGACAGGATGATGGAGCAGAGAAGGAAGAAGGGAAGGGGAAGGCCTTCTCCTTTTGTGAGCATCCTTGTCCTGCTGGGACAAGGTATCCTTGCCAGCAAGCAGTTGCAGCTTTGAAGCACACCCCCTGGACATCAGGCACAGCCTCCATATCACCTTAAGTACATAAATCTGTGCTTATGTGCCTCCTGACCACCAAATGACAATTTTACATCTCCAGAAGATGCACTATTTTTCCAATTGGAGACTACTTTGTTCAGGGAGAAGAACAAGCAACAGAAATTCAGCGCTCCCCCGGCTGCTAAGCTGCACAGATTGCATTACTGCGCTGTAATTTAAGATCTTACTCATAATAGCTTGTTTTTCAGAAAAACATACTTAAATACTTGATTAAAAAACACACATAGTATGATCAGTTATGAGCTACAGCCCTGGATGCATTAAAGCCCACCGAAGGTCAGCTTCTCAGAGTCAAGCAGTAGTTGCTTTCAAAACCGATGCCTTCCTCGTGAATGCAAGAATTGAAACATTTCCAGCTAATATTCAGAATCATGAAACTGTCTAGAATTTTAATACACATCTTAACGCACACTTCAATTGAACTTTCTAAGAATAGCAACAAGAACAGGGATCAGTTGGATGAGAAAAAGGTAGGAGTCTCCCAGGTACCTCAGAATTCAATTGCCTCTCAGACACAGGAAATGCAGACTATGGGATAACAGGGCTTTAGGTGGTGTTTACAAACACTGGTGGTGATGTTCTCAGTTGTGTTTGTAGCATAATGATACTTAGATAGTTAGCTCAGACTAAGTGAGCCTCTTTTCCCTGCCTATAGATCTCAACTGATCTTTGTTCCTGGAATGTCTTATGCGATAGGATTTTATAGTTATGTATCAGTATTAACATACACCCCTCTCTAGGGAAATAATCTGTAAAGAAAATACACATGCTTTAAGGCTCATGTCCTTAACTGAGAAAAATTCAACACAGCACTGGTAGTTTTACAGTTTATTACTACCTTGTCCCAGATTGCAGCAAGAAGCTTTTACATCACCACCATCCCTCTGACCAACCCTACAGCTGAGTGCACGGGGCTCCACCTGCACACACCTATCACCCCTTCCATCTGAAGGAAACGGGGAACTCCAGGTGACTATTGTAATGGTGATGTGCAGACATCCTGCAAGAACATCTAAGTGTCCTCCCCACAAAGCTACTTTCAGGGCATCAGCAGCACAGGTGTTTCTCCAGCAGCATAAGGCATTTTCTGCATGTAAAACAGTGACTGGCTGTGCTTCCCAGGGAAAGGTCCCTGCTGCAAGCAGTGCAGGAGCTCACTCACACAAACAAGGAAAACTCACTCTGCTGGTCTATCGGTGGCATGATCTACTCTGCTCTCCTCCCTATGCCCTGGCCTCTCTGTGCTTCTCCTCAGCCTTTTCTAAGCAGTGTTGGCACTCACCTGCCCTCCCCACACTGGCCTTGCTGCTTCTTGAATCTGGGAACGAGAAAATCAGAACCTCAGCTTTTCCTCCTGAAATCTCCTAGATAACAGCTTTCCCACTAAGCACTCCCTCTACTCCGTTCACATGTTGAGATGCTGATTTATATCACATGTCTAATCTGGTTAGCTGCAGGCAAAAGTTTCTCCTGCCTGCATTTCCCTGCAAAACCCTGTGGTTTGACATTGCCTCAAGTGCTACAAAGTGAACCTTCAGAAGCCTTACTCAGCCACCAGCACACATCTCTGTCTTTTGAGCAGTACAGAAGCCTTCAGGTGCTCCCTCACCTTCATCCACAGCAAGCAACCCTCACCCTGGGGCCTTGTTCTCCTCCTGCCTGCCTCAGCACATCTCATCCTGTGTCACATTCATAGAATCATTGAGGCTAAAAAACACACATAAGATGATCTAGTCCTATCCCAACCCATCCCCATCACGCCCACTAAAACTTGTCCCTAAGCACTACATCTGCCTTCTCAGTCAATATCTCTAGGGACGGTGACTCCCTGGGCAGCCTGCTCCAACAACTGACTGCTCCTTCTGAGAAGCAACTATTCTTAAGACCCAGCCTGAATGCCCCTGCCCTAACACCGTTACCCAGAACAAGAAGGCCCTGAGTACACCTCATTGTGGCCTTCCAGTACTTGAAGAGTGTATAAACAGGAAGGGGAACAGCTGTTTATCAGGGTGGGCAGTGATAGGACAAGGGGGAATGCTTTTAAACTGAGACAGGGGAGGTTTAGGTTGGATATGAGGAGGAAGTTTTTCCCCCAGAGGGTGGTGAGGCACTGGCACAGGTTGCCCAAGGAGGCTGTGGATGCCCCATCCCTGCAGGCATTCGAGGCCAGGCTGGATGTGGCTCTGGGCAGCCTGGGCTGCTGGTTGGCGACCTGCACACAGCAGGGGTTGGAACTGGATGAGCGCTGTGCTCCTTTGCAATCCAGACCATGCTGTGATGCTATGATAAGAGGCTGACCTCCACCTCACCACAACCTCCTTTCAAGGAGCCGCAGAAATCCGCAGCACCTCGCTAGAAACTCCTCCTTACCGCGCTCAGCGATCCCCGCTCCCTCGACCCACCAGAACAGCCTCGAAAGCACACGCTCACAAACCACATTTCACCAGCCCCCCCCCGGCTGGATTCAATTTTTCCGCGGGGGGAGGCGGTCGCAGGTCACGTGCCGCAGTCACGTGCCCGCCGCCGGCGGTGCCCTCAGGGTGCAGCGCGGATTGCCGCGCGCCCGCGGGCGGTTGTGTGGTGTTAGCCTCAGGCGGGAACGCCGCCGGGCCCCGCGCCTCGCGCTCTGAGGCGGCGCTCAGGTGGCCGCGGCGCCCCGCGTCTCGGCGGTGCCCGGCGCTGACGCCACGCCGCGGAGCGCCGCTTCTCTCAGCGAGAACAAGATGGCCCCGCCCCGGCCCCTCCAACAAAGCCCCAGCGCTCCGCTCGACGCGGCCCCGCCGCGCCGCTGCCGCCGCCGGCCTCTCCCCTCGCCACCCGGCCCGGCCGTCCCCGCCTTCGGCCGTCCTCTCTTCCCCCCCCCTCCCCCTCCTCACGCCCGGCCCGGTGCCGGCCGCCATCCCCCGCCGCGCTCCCCGCACCCTCCGGGCCCGGCCCGGCCACCCCGCCAGGCCGCGCGTCCCCGCTCGCCGCGCTCCTCCCAGCCCCTCGACCGCGGATCCGGGCCCCGCTCAGCTCCCCGCGGCGGGCCGTGGCGGGAGGTGCATCCTGGGAAGGAGCGGCCCGACATGGGTCCCCGCCCGCCCGCCGCGCAGCCCCCGCCGCCGCCCGCGGCTCCGCGCGGCTGAGCGGCAGGGAGGGGAGCGGAGGCGGGGAGGGGAGGCCGGGCCGCGGCGGCCTGGCCCGCGGCGGGGAGGGGGCCGCGGCGCCGCCCGCCCCGCATGAGGCAGGGGGGGCCGCTCCCACCCGCCCCGCTCGCTCCCCGCCGCCGCCGCCCTTCGCGAAGGGCCCCGCCGAGCCCCCGCCGCCCCGCGCCCTGCCCCGATGATGGACAGGAACTACCCGCCGACCCCCAGCTTCGCCGAGCCGCCGGCCCCGGCCGCCGCGCAGCCCGCCGCCGCCTGGGCCTACGAGCGGGGCGCCGGCGGCCCGAAGCCCAGGTGAGTAACGGCCGCCGGGGGGACGCGGCGGGAAAGGCCTCGGTCCGGGCCCGGCCCCGCGGCTGGGAGCGGGGCCCCTCGGCGGGGCGGGCTGCCCGAGCGGGGCGCGCCGCCGTCGCCGTTCTCCGCCCCGGAGGCTCGCGCTGGGCTGTGGCGCCGCGGGTTCAAGAGTTCAGGCGGCGCCGGCCGGGCCGGGCGCGGAGCGGAGCGGGAACAATGCGGAGCGGTGACCTCGGCCCGGCCGCGCGAGCCACGCTCCCGCCAGCCCGCCCGCCCGTCCGTCCGTCCGTCCGTGTGCCCGCCGCCTCCCGCGCTGCCTGCGGGCCGCCCCGCCGCCAGACCGGCCGGGAGCGCCGACGGAGAGTTGGTGGAGTTCCGGGAAGCGCGGGGATAGCCGGGCCGTCGCGTCGGCCTTGCGCTGCTCCCCGAGGGCACAGCTCCGCCGGCTGGAAGGAGCCTCTGTTGGGCGCCGAGATCCGCGCTGCTGGAGCTGCGGTGCCGCTCTGTGCGGCGCGGCGTGAAGGCAAACGGCGTCGCGAGCGCGGAAAGCTGCCTGTCGGTTAGGTGTGCGTGGAGCTGCGGAGCTGCGGGCGCCGCGGTTCGGTCCGTGCGGTGAGATGAACGGGGCGTCGGGTTGAGGACTGCCGCGCTCGTCATGCCGGTCGCGGCGCTTCTTTTTGTTGTTTCCCTCTGCGTTTGAAGCTAGAGTTTAAGCTTTAGAAGGTTAGGGTTACAAATTCCTCGTGAATTTGCAGAGTCGTTGGGCTCTGCAACCCGTAGGTGTTGAAGGAGACCTCTGCAGATCGTCGAGTCCCAGCCCCTGCGATGGCAGGTTGGACAGGAGAGGACCCGAGTGGGTCTTGAATGTCTCCAGGGAAGGAGACTCCGCGGCCCCTCTGAGCAGCCGGTTCCAATGCAGCCCAGACCTGCCTGCTCTACGTTTCTTTTCTTATCCCTGAGTTGAAGGTGGCTGCCTTCAGTTTTCAGCTCCAAATCTTGTTATGGTCCTATTGATGCTGGAAGTCCTATGGTAAGTCATGCTTTCCCAAATAGGAATTCTTCAGAGTTTTCATCCATTTTCTGTGTTACATTCTCATTAAGAAAAATAATTTTCTGACGTTTGTTACCAGGCATTCTTTTCTCTCTCTTTTTTTTTTTTTTTTTTTTTTAAACTTCATTTATTTTGTTTTCTCCTGGGTGCCCTCCAATATATTGTCATTCTCCTTGAACTGCAGACAGTGCATTTTTTAAGCAATTAAATCGATGTCAAGAAGATCTTTGTGTGGCCTGAGGCTCCAGGTTCTCCGTTTCGCAGAGAACTGCAAGGAGTGTTGGGTTCCTGGCCACAACCTGGCCCTATGAAGCTGCTTTGGTCCTTTCAAAGTTGCCAGCGTGGTAAAATAGAATCTCCCACTGCTCTGTTTCATCTTCCTTTTTAATCGTTGGGCTCCTCTTAGTCATGTTAATATGTTGGCTGCAGCGGTAGTCAGCGACATGCCCTTTTTGTATTGCTCTTGCCAGTTTTCAGCATCTGTGGAGGATCATGTCATCTGTTCCATGAAGAAGCTTTGTATTTTCCAGGTCAGTTAAGAATCTGTAGTGCAGAGAAACCCTGGATCCCTCCAGGGTCTTTGAAGATACACAAGTGCTTGATGATTGGTTCCTGCGTTCCGAAAAACAACCACCCTGCTTTCAAAACATGACTTAAATCTTTTTAATAGGTGCTACTTTAAAGCATTATCAGTTTTTTATTTTGGAAATTCCTTTATGGAAATGGTATGGAGAGCAGTCTCAAGACGAGTTCCTCACACAAGCTTACGGGATCGTTGCCTGCTACCTATAACGCTCAGCCTGCTAATAAAAAAAATAATCAAATTAGAATTACTGAATGCATTCTAATATGACAATATTTTTGCTGTGCTTTAGGAAGCAATGTCAAGGAGATCTTGCTTTCAGTTCCTAAAAGTTTCATCTTGAGGCTATGTAGATGGTGATAAACGGTATGTTTTTAAAGGTATTGACTCCAATGTTTTAAGTTGATTGTGTTTTCTTTCTTAAGCTGCAGCAGTGTCAGGGAAAAAAAGCCTGAATTACAGCGTACTTGAAGTTCTCTTGTAGTGAGTTCTTATGTAGGGTTCATGTTGTATGGTAAGATTTCAAATGCAGTAGGATGTAAACTGCCTTGGGGACAGTGCTAAATACAGTCTCAGTGTGCACAGGTGTTTCTGTTCTCGCTCCCACTGCTATTCTCCACGGCGAGGTGGGGAGCTGGGACCTCAGAGCCATGCTGGTCACTGGTGAGGCTGGAAGCGGGTTGTGTAGGTGCTGGTGTGCTGGGACAGAGCTCGAGCGCTCCGGTTTGCATTGTTGTAGATTGCTTCACCATGTTCCAAACGCTGGTTTTGATTGTGGCTGACAGGTAGTCATCTGAACAGCTGAAGCTGTGTTCATCTGCTGTTAAATCACAAAAATGTGTGCCGTGTTCATCTGGTCCTTGTCTGAAGAGAACGTGGCCTTCAGGTGGTACAGGCAGCAGTATTTCCGTCAGGCTGTCCTGATATTTATGCTGGTGCAGGCTGTGTTGTGGCAGGCTGCGTTCCCTTTGTGTGCAGAGCCGTGTTCACAGTCGTGGCTCATCAAAATGATTTCTCCTCCCTACAAGCCTTGCTTCTGTCGTCCTGTACTTAACTTCAGCCATCTGGTTTTTATCCTGCTCCTTATTTCTTGCAGGCACTGTTTTGTCTGTGCAGTGGCACTGCTCCTATTGAAGGAAGCTTGCGGTGGAGTATTGTAAGGACACCGTTACCAGGTCTGCTGTGACATAGCTTATCCTGGAGTAAATAGAAGTCAATGAATGAGAATGGAAATCACTGGAACCTCTTCATTAGCTGAGAAGAGCTCAGTCGCACTGGGGAGCGCTTGGGCAGCGCAATCAAAGCAGCCCAGAGCAGGAGGGCTGAGATGGGCACTCCTGTCCTCCATGCTCCCCATTTTCCCCCTGCTTTTTATGCTGTCTGTTTGCAGCTGGAAGGAATTCCTGCAGAACAACGCTGCTCATGCCCTTTATCTCTTAGGAAACCTGATTTCTGCACTGATGCTGTCTCTTTGGTTGTACAGTCCCGTATTGAGCAGCAGATTGATTTGTTACTCGCTTGAGGAAAAACACGGTCTTCAGAAAACCATAATGGCTGTGTAGTAGTTGGTGAGACTGTCATAATTAGTTGGAAGGAGAAATGCAGAAAGGCGATAATGATGATGAGTTCCTGGTTGAGTACATGCCCGACTTGGCGAGCCCTCTTGTTTCCATTCGGAGAAGGATTTTTGCTAATTGCTCTCCTTTGGTGTTAGCCCAGCTCTAGGACCTGACCCTGTGTTGTGTGTGGCTGAATGACAGTCCCAGTTATTTGTTATTTTAAGCTTGATGGCAACCGCTGTGGTCTCTGGTGTTTCTTCTGTGCTGGCAGTCTGTGTCCGTCTCTGTCCGACCCAGACGTATGGGTTTTACAGCACTGAATTTGAGACGGTTCTTTACAATAGATAGCACTGACATTTGGTTAGCGTGACCTATATTTATAGCAGCTAATCTAAAATAACAAACTGCTTAGTGATAGTTCAGAGGGAAAGTTATGTAACTGCGAGACTCCAACTTTTATAAGGCACTGCTAGGATTTATTTATTTTTTAAACTTACCCTTTTTGCATAGCTGTCAAACTTTCTGTAACAGCTGTAAAGATGTGACTTTGGTAGGGCTCAATCTGCAGTGATAGTAGATTTGTGCATAGCTATAGAAGTTGTAGAAAATAAAAATTAAAAATGCAGGTAATATAGAAAAATATACAACTCTCTTTTTTTTTTTTTTTTTTTTTTTAATCAAATGAAACTTCCTGAGGGGTAAAAACAGTGTTTGTTGCTAAACAGGTGTAATACAAGAAGTTCCCTGTGGTGCGGTGTTTCACTTGCAGAAAGCTGAAGCTCATAAACAGAATGTGTTTAAAATGTTTTCTATGAAAAGATAAAGGCACAAGAGGATTAAATAAAATTTAAAAACATATGACAAGGTGAGTCACTTCTAAATATTACTAAACTTTCTGTCATGGTCTGTATTGGAAACATTCATACGCAATCAATCTGTGGAGTAGCACAGGTATTTTAGAGGGACTTACTGAATGAGCCGAAAGAGCATCTCTGAAATGCTGTGCTACTGACCTGTCTGGGAGTCTACCAACTACACCAGGTGTTTCAAGCATCTTGTTATTCGCTGCAGGAGCTGAGGGTGCAGCCCTGCTGTCTTCAGCAGGTGTCCTGAGAAGGCTTTGCTGCCCAGATCCCCGGGAGGAACTCCCTGAGATGAACCACATGAAGCCCTGGGCCCGCCTTGAGGTCACCTACGGTGATATTTCAGATGTGAGCTCTTTCCCATGGAGCTGAGAGCTTCACCGCAGGTTACTTAATACCTCCTTGTTCGGAAAGAAAGGGGTTTTGTGTTCTTTCACCTTTGCAAAAAGTCTCTCAGTCGGTATGAGTATCTTATCTTTCACCCTGTTACTTTAGGTGTAAGCACTTACTTTTGTATCACCAGAGAACAACCTTTTCCCTTTGTTTCTTCTGTACTTTCGCCCACCTCTTTTTTTTGTTCCTTTGGAGATGCTGTTGATCCTGGCATGATGCTGTCATGGGAAGGAGGTTGTTTTTAGAAAAGTCTTCGTTAGGAGAAAAGGACTTTGACTGGTTTTATTCCCTGTACAATAAGGAGAGCTCTTATACAACGCAAGGGTATTTTCCTTGGATTGTTTGATTTTCTTTTTTCTTTTTTTTTTTCTTCGCACTTAGGCAAAGCGTTCACAACTCTGCGTATCAAAAAGTCATTTTGCATGATGAGTGCCTATTCCATACACTTAAAATAAATCTGGTTAAAAGATAGCGCATGAATCCTGTCATTTCAGACCTTCCTTGGTGGCCGTAAGTGGGACAAAAATAACTCTGAATGCCATGCGGACACCATGCGGTGCTCAGCCTCTGCAGCAAGGCGAGTCTTGCTGTGCCATGCAAGTGATGGAGGGAACTCTGAGAAGTTTCAGGCAAAGAAAAGCGCTGCATTCAGAGAGGACCGAGCTCTCGGTTACCTGATTTACTGATTTACGAGGCAGATCTCACCAGTTTTGATTTTGTCACCTCTCCTGTCGCTGCTTCCTTGCCTTCTTGCTCCGGATGGGCTGTTACACGTGAATGGACACCTGTGCTTAAAACCTCTCTGGCTGTGGGTTACAAGGAACGGGTAGGGAGCTTTTATTCACCAGCACCTGCGTACTTGGATTTTCTTATTCCAGAGCAGTTCACTGAGAACCTATATGTGTTAAGACAAGCTCTTCTTTGCCCCCGTTGCCTTTCTTTTCATCTTCCTTCTACATGCCTACCTCTGATGCTTGCCTGGGACTTGAATAAGTGTAACCAATTACACTGAGCAGGTAAAAGGCACCCTTAGGCGCACTTATCTGAGAGTAATGCTATTTTACATAGGAGGATATGAAGGAATACTTACTCCTTAATAACTCTGTGTGAGCTGCGCAGGGCTGTCGTATGTCTAGATTTCACTGGAGATAGCCCTCTTTTTCACCTGAGGTTGCAGGAGAAGAGTTTGAGAGCTTTGGCCCTTCGTCTGGTGTTTCCAGATGTCTGGCAGTTTGTCTAAAAGCTCTTGGACATCTGGGCTGAGGCAGACAAACGGGCTGTGCACGTGTGTGCGGTCCGGCTGCTGTTCTGTGGAGATACTGAATGTACCAGCCTGTGCTGCGTGTTGTGTTGCGCTTCGTTCTGACCAGGAAATCCCTGTCAGAAATATGGCAACTTAGTGTTTCACACCACATCCTGTTTACTTTCTCTCTTCGTGTCAAAAATTCTGGTGCTAGGCAGCGAATAATCCTTCAATTCATCTCTTTCTCACATTTTGTTGTTCTCTACCGAGTCTGCCAGGGATAGCATTTGTACTAAGTTTTTCTTGATTGTGAGTATTTGCTATACCAAGAGTGATCCTAGAGAAGGCTGACTCCTTAAGCCTCTGGGCAGCAAGCATTTGACAAATAACTTCATATTTTTGTTGGAGCTGGTGATGTGAAGGTCACCAATCCTCAGAGCTGCTGAAGAGAGCTGGGATTTCCTTCTGATCTTTTCCCCTCCCCAAAACTGCCTTCTGTTGTTCTCTTTAAAAGCAAATACAGGTTTTTCATCATTTAGAAGAACTTTATAATGTGTGTGTGTGTCATCTTGTTCTCTATTACTACTTGTGTTTTTTTGTTTAGAAAGCTGCTTGAAAGTTAGAAGATCTTAAAATGATGATTTGGGGTGTAATGCAAGAGCTCGTTATAGAGGGTGACGTTTCTCCATAATACAGGGAGCAGTAAATACGACGCAGCTATTTGTCTGCCATTTTGAACAGCACAGGTTTTTCTCATTGAAGTACTTGTGCAACTGGGTTCGTGTGGTATGAATAGGAACTCCTGCTGACAGCGTTAGGCAGGGTCCCCTTGGGAAGACTGGAAATGCAGATTGCAATCTGTTGTAAGATGAAGAGAGCACTGATGAATTTAGCTTGAACGCTTCTTCAAGGACTGTACTAAGCTTCCTTGTAGAAGTGGGGAGCAGCATCCTCTGATGTCTTCTTTACGTTAAAGGACTCTTGAGGATGTGTTTTACAGTGTTAAATCTTTTCTGAGCACGCCTGCTACATCAGCACAGAAGGGGTCTTAGTCACAGAGGTGCCTCTTTATTGAATCTAAAGGAGGTCATGTCAGCTGCTTACCCACTGCTGTGTGTTGTGAGATGGGGAAACCAGTGTGGGAAACATCTAGGCTTGCGAAAAGACTTAGAGTATATTTGGTTGCCTCAAACGATAGGCTGTGCAGATGAACACGGATATTGCAGTTTGCATTCCTAAATGTAGGTGGTGAGTAGCTGCCTCAATTCTGTGCAAGTTCTGTGGCTCTGGAATGCAAAGCCTGAGCTTCACAATGGTTTAGAAATACCAGCTTTGAAACGTTGAAAAATTGACTGTTATTTCAGTACAGGATGCTTAAATCTTTGCTTTTGGGTGTTGGCCTCCTTTGTAAATCTGAGTGGTTTAGTGCGTGTGCCTTAGTTTAAAGTAGAAGATAATTCATGGGTTATTTGACTGTGAAATGCTTGGAGGTGTGGTGATGGAGAGGTGTTGCCTAAGATAGCTGTCAATAGGACAGAGGTATTTGCATCTCTTCCATCTTTTGTGATTAACATCTCAACTTCAACTTTATCTTTTCCATGTAATTGGAAAACAAAAAGATAAGAAATCAAATAGAACCCGAAAGGTAATACTTTAGCTTACCACAAGTTATGGCACTGTAGTAGCGGAGAGGGAGGAGAAGGGTTGGGAAGCATCTCAGGAGCTGGAATGAATTCTCTGTTTTATAAGGCATTGATGCAGCTAAGCCACATCTTCAGATAACGCTCTGCTGACTTTTGCAAAAATAAAGTTCAGGTGACAATCTGTACCTTTAAAAAGAGAACATATGGCAGTGTGTGAAGTCCTTTCATACACCTGAGGTTCAGAAACAGCTTGTTTTTTGTAGGAATCAGAATTTTCACATCCGTAGCTTCAAGATGTAGTTTAAGTGATTTTCTGAAGAGATTTATAATTGTTACTGAGAACTCCACAGGTTCCTTAGTCAGGCAAGCCAGCACTTGTGCTCAGGTATTGGAGTGCCAGTAAGACTGTTTTTGCTTTCCTGAAGCAATTCTGCCTTTGCTTTCTAGAAGGCTCAAGCATAAATAAGTCAGACATGCTGGCATGGGAATAAGACGGAGACAGGTCTTTGTTGCTGTGAAATCCTTTTCCTCTGTTAAGAAATGACATGCGTTCAAGGAAGGGATCATGTGAACGGTGCAAACTTGTGCTCGTTCCAGCAATTACCTACGTATAATTTCCTGCCTCGGAGTTTAGTTCTTGGAAGCTGTCACCTTGGCCCTGGAAAGCAAAGAAGTAAGGAGTGTTTCCTCTGGTGAGTACTGCAGGCATTCCGTGTCCGAGCGCCAGCAGTCTCAGTCGTGTTCATGGGGGCTGTGGGTCGAAGTGGAAATGAGTGTTGTGTTATAAGTTTGTCTTTAATGGGAGTGCAGTGGATTAGGGCTTTATATATGCTACTCTGAATGCACTGCCTGTAACAATCTTAGAAGTTAAGAATGCAAAGTTGTGAATAGAACAGGACTGTGCGTTTTACTGTAACATAATACTATTGAAGTCTAACTCTGTTTTTTCTGTCTTTCTGGAAGCCTTCTATCTTGCAGGATAACAGCATTAAAGATGCCTTAAAATGTTGTTCATTCTTTGTTTTTTTTACGTGATAGTTCAAAAACAAGTCAGGCAGATGCCATAGATGTGTGCTCTTGGTTGCAGTAACATCTGACCTATTCCCTTTCAAGACGTATCAACTTGAGGGGTACTTTCCTAATTTCTCAGTGGTGGGCTTTGTTTTTCAAGCTTCAGATTCTTTTTCCTTCAGGGGTACCATGATTTTTTCAGACTATTGAAAAGAAATATATATATATATTTGTGCAAATATTGGTTGACTTTGAAGTATAAAGGGTCATCTCTTGTACAGTCCAGTGAGAGAACCAAGAGAATGCAGATACAAGGTATTGGCTCCTTTTCATTTTTTCTTGAATCTGCCAGCATTTGAAAGCGTTGAGCCAGCTTTGCTCTCGCAGCCTTGTTTTTGTTGGTTTTCTCTTAGTATGTCTGAGGCTGGCCCGCAGAGGTGAAAAATTGCACATCGTATGCATTTCTTAGTAACGGAGCACTGAAGTCAGTCAGAAAACCAGTCTGTGGACTGAACAGGGATTTGTTTTCCTTGCATTGGTATCAAGTGCTTTTTAAAGTTTCAGAAGTGAGTTGGCTTATCAGTTGGACAGCACTGATAAAAAGTTATTAGCCGTGTTGGACTCATTTAAGGAGCTGCTTTCTTTCCAGGCAGATACCTCAGTTCTTTATGATTTTGCTTTCTCAGTCATTGGTGTTTTCCTTTCTGTTGTTTGTTTGCTTTTTAAATACAAGATTTTGGATTAAATATGCCTGCTTCTGGCATTGCTTTACTGACTGAGGCAAAGTCCTGTGACTCCATCACTGTTAGAGCGGGCAGCAGAAGCGCATGGCAGCTGAAGGCCAGTGCCATCTTCCATTGGCCCTCCATTCCATCTGTAATGGATCTGTAATAAATACGATGTTTCCATTGTTTCTGCCTCCACAGGGTGTTGTGAATCTATATATATATTTATCTTTTTAGAAGAATATTTTTAATATTTAGAAATTAATTGGGCTGTGCTAGTTGGCACTTCAGCAGCTTTGCTTTCAAGCTCTTAACTGGGACTCAGTGTTGTCTATTTGAAGAGCTACCCAAAGGGAGATGCCTTTGCAAAGTGTCTGAGCTTTGGGATAGATGGCTAAGAACTGGTGGTTTTGGTTTTAAAGTATAGTTTAATTCAAATACACTTGAGTTAACTTGAGTCCTATTTCACATAAATCTCAAGTCAGAATGCAAATTGTGAGTTCTAAGCTATTTCCTCATCCATATGAGGATACTGGTGCATTTTTAATCACTTGAGTGATTGAGTTATAAATTGAGTGTGTGCCTGCTCATCTGCCCGCAAGTCAGGACACTGCTGTAGTTTTCAGTAAGGCAGAGCTGGGCTGCCCAGATGAAATCCCACTGTTTCCCTCGCTTACCTGGCATCCCATCGCTGAATGATGCGTGGCGAGTTGTTGCTCTTTGTCTGGTTTGGGTTGGTTGTTTTGGACTTCAGTCTCTTATGCCCGAGAGCTGTGCTGTGTTTTGGAAACAACTCATCTTCTGGGTGTCCAGTTTCACTGTCAGAGCAGTCTTCACAGTTTGAATACTTTGAAAATGCCCTGTGATTTACAGGGCTTCAGTTTTTGGAGCTGTTCTCATTGAAATCAGAGGCAGAACTTAGAACTGCCTAAGAACAAAAGAATGAAGTAAGCGAAGGTGCTAGTTTGAAGTGGTTTTATGTCTGCACTTTGTTGGGTATGGATACTTAGCACAGAGCAAGGCTGTTTGAGGAAAACAAGCAAGTTTTTAGAAGACTACTATTTATCTTCAGTGCTTATTGCAAATACATTTTGTTTCCTTGCAGAAGTGGTGCTCCCATTCCATTTTGAAGTTAAGTAATGCACTTATTGGTAGCATAAAGCAAATAATTGTGTTGGCAGCTGAGGCGGTTGCCTTGTGCAGTATAAGTCAGCACCTCCTGCAGTTGGTGACCTAAATTTGTATGAAATCATTAAGCCAAAGAGGGCTGTGGCAATAAATTACCTTAACAGCAATATAAAAAGATAACATGAACAGTTGATTCAGGAAAGACTTAATAGCAGGTAATTATAAAGAGTTGTAAGTCAAGGTTGAGGTATTCTACTAACAGGTACAGTGCAGAGGATGCACACTTTCTTCAATAAATTTTACTAGATAGCTTAAATCTTCTATCAAACCAAGCAATGTAGCTGAGTAATACTGGAGTTACTTGGCTCTCGTTGGCAAGGATGCTTTGACTGCATCTTTGCAGCAGCAAGAAAAAGCGGTAGCTCTAGCTAGGATATCTCTGATCTTCTGAACGGACCTTTTCAGTGCTTTCATGCTTTCAGAGGGAGCTACTTTACCAATGTGATGGGAGCTCTGTATTGCTTTCCAGCGTAGTCACTGCTGTGCATTTAACTATGCCAGTGGAAGTGAGAGAGAGGCTGTGATAGATTAGTGTTAGAGAGAAATAGATTTGGCCTCTGACTAGCAACTAATCATAACCAACCAGGTGCCCAGAAACGTGAATATGCTTTCTTCAGGAAGTAATGCAGAGTTTGAGTACAAGCGGGAGCACCTGTGATATTCTAACAAACTGTGAAACCAGAGTAGGAAAGGCTAGACGGCCATCCTGTTATGTGCTGTGCTCAGTGGGTTTTTGATAGGCGAATTACAGCCCGTGCAAGTTCATTTGTGTAAAGGTTAACTTTCATAAGGAGAAACCCTGAGGCTGTAATCTTTCAGATTGCTGTGCCTGTGTTTAGGATAAGCCTATGTAAACTAAAGGCATGTATGCAGGCTTTTTGAGATAAGAATCTACATTCCAGCAACAAGTAATTATACAATAAACAATTAACTGTTCTAATAAATACAGTGTTTTTATTGAAAGGCAGGCTCGTTTTTGAGGTTGCGGTTGCATTAACTATGAGCTGGGTGTTTGTGTAAAGAATAAAAAGTCATCGTGCACTTTGATTATTCTCACGATAGAAATAAGGAGGAAGTTCATTCAAGTAGCTTTATTAGAACGTAGAGGTTCTTGTCGTTAAGTTTCTTGAGGTATAGTTCTAGAGGTTGTTTTGTGTTCGCTCTGAGTTGAGATCTGGCACTTCTCTAACAGGACATTACTGCTGTGAAAGTCAGCATGTGCAATTGATGCAATGCGACTCCTGAGGCTTCTCGTTCTCCTTTAAAGAATCTTTCATTCTTCATGTGCTGAATGAAGAATGCCTTAGCCTGGCATATGGAATATGTGAGCACTCCTATCCTGCGAGCAGATGAGATGGAAGACGTCTGCTGTTAGCACAGTCCAGGCTGGAAGCTAAGCTCAAAGCCTAAGAGGCTGTTATAGGCTGGCTTCTGCTGTGAAAATGTGTAGAGGTCATGGTACTGTTTCAGGCTTATCAGATCTCCACTGCCTACTCTTGTCATCTTAATGAAATGAAGTAAATCCAGTTGTGTTGCCAATTTTTATATTATGTGGTGACTTCCATGAAAGTTTCCCATGATCTCATGATTCCTGGCATCGAATGTTCCCATTTTCCCTTGTGCAGAGTGACTGCCCCCTCATCCTAGGGGATGCAGAGGGTGAGCGAGGTCCCTCACAGCTATCTGCAGGGAGGGCTGTGAGTTTAGTGGTTCGTGTCTTTTGGCGTCTGGTTACAGCTGCGTTTTGAACCTAAGCAATCTCATGTGAACACTGAAGTATCAGCTACCTGTAATCTTCACATCAAAAGGCAAATTGTACTGGCTTAGGCTTTCTCCGTTTGGAAGTGCTGTACAGAGCTTGAAAGTGTTGGGATTTTGTTTTGCTTTCTGCCCTTTTTTTTGGTCTTTTAAGTTGGAAAACATTAGCATTTCTGACCAGGTCCTGATGTTGCTCGATGTTTAGTTTGCATTTCGTTATTTCTCGCATTATTGCCTGTGTACCAGCTTAGACACTTACCTTCAGCTTGCTTCCAGATAAGCCTGATCAAAACATGTTAATTCAAATGCCTAATTTCCAAAAACTGTCGATTGTTCACTTGCTGGTGCTCTTGTTGTCAGCTTTGATTGTGTTGTAGTTGTACCTTTCCTCTGCAGCTGCATGGTTTTGTTCATAATGTTTGATTTCTTCCTTAGCTTAAGCTATGGAGGAGGACATCCATCACATTCAGAAACAGATCTTCTTCATAGACAGACATACACAGCTTCTCATCAGCTTCCTGGATACTCTGCTACGCACCATCCTACTGGTAATTGTCTATATTATGAGAAAAAAAAAGTTTAGTTACTTAGTTTTAAGATGAATTTTTTTTAATCAGAGGGATTATTAAACAGGTAGTAGCAAATGGTGTAAGGAAAGCTGATTTTGTAGTAAAAAGTTAACGGTTGATAGCTTTTATTCAAATGTCCAAAGAAGGAAGGAAAACGTAAGGGGCAGATCTCCTCTGTAACTTACTGTGAGTCCTATGTTCTTGCACTCAGATGATGTCATAGGCAGAAGGGCCAGACGTTGAGTTTGCCTCAAAGCCAGCTGCAGAAGTCGTGCCACTTCTTTCAGACTAAAGCAAATAGAATAAATAATGCAAGTAGGAACGTAATGATGTAAGTACTTACATGTGCAAATTAAGACCCAGTGCTGGAGGGAAGGTTAAGAATGTGCATATACGTGTGTAGTGTAGTGTCTCTTACCCCTCACTTTGCAACCCGGTTTCCAAGGGAAAGATAGTGAGCTTATGGTCTGCAGGTATTTGCAGGCTCTTGCCCAGGACTGATCAGCATGATGAGGGACTGGAATTGCAGCGAACATTCCAGGCTGCAGACCCTGTAATCTTTACAGAATTTTAGCTACTCAAAGCTCTGCAATCTATGCATTACCTCCCATCCGGCCCCGAGCCACCAAAGGGTATGGATAGCAGTTGTTGAAACAAGGAATGAAGCCAAGACCCCATTTCTGGTGCCAGTCCCACAGGGAAGTGCAAGCTGCTAGAAGCTGACAAAAGAAAAGATCAGTACAGGAAAGCTGAACCCGTTTCAGAGAGGATTCTGAATGTTTAAGCAAATAACATGCGAAACAGCGAATCTCATAATGAAGGGAGAACATTTATTGATTGACCTCAATATTACTTCAGAGCATCATATTTAATAGACATTTAATATTAGGTATTTTAAAATGTATCACTGAGATCCGGTTTACAGATGTAAAGCTGCAAAACAGTCAAAACAGTGAAGAATGAATGTGCTTTAATAGTGTTGGTAATGTTTCATTGGTTGTTTTTAGTGGACTACGACTGGTTATCCTTTTTATTTGATTAAGCTTTTTATAAGAAGCTTATCTGAATTGTCTAATCATTTTGTTTCGTTTCCTCCTGGCCCCTACATAGGTCTTTCAGGAATTTTTGATACTGGTATGCACACCTCTGGAAGTAACACTAAGGAAACTTCAGTTATGAATTTTCTCTCTGCAATTGAGTCTCGCACAGCTCAGACAGCCTCTTCAGGATCTACCCTTTTGCCACAATTCAGGGCTCCTTCCTGGCAGACAGGTGAAAATTTTCTCTTGAAATATAATTCTGTGGTGACTGTGATTGAACGTTTGGGATTATTTAAGACAAAAATATCCTACCAGAAAAGGCTACATTTTCCACTTCTTTTCCATCTTGAAATTTAAAATCTCAAAATCAGTTAAATTATATTTATCTCTTAACGGAAGATGTCTAGGAGGGGTTTAGGGGTTTAGATGGGCAGGATTTAATGTTATCTGATTATTCAATTTCATTATCTGATGTTCTGTTTGCAATTAGCCTCACTCACACCTTAGCAGACTTCTCGTTCTTAGACTCCTATCCTTGTCATAGTTCTTCTATTGGTACAGCCACTAGAAGTCTATGGATAACTTCAGCCCATTTGTACACAAGTAATGACCAGGGTTTTTCTCAAAAAGCAGGTCTGAGGCACATGTTGCATTGTGATCAGTGGTTTAATTCAAAAATAAACAAATCTGCCATCTTTCATAGCAGACTGACCGCCTTCTGTAAACTTCCCCCATCTGTCAAGCCTTCTGTGCAGAGCAGGAAACTTTGCATATTTGGAGCTTGCTATAGGCAGCCACACCAAGCTAAGTATTGTCACTGCAACTGTGGTAGCTTCAAGTTATGCTTTAATCTTACACAGAGAGCTACTCACTGATCTGACAGAAAACACTCTTCTTTTTTCCTCCAGTGGTGGGTTAGTTTTCCACTCTCAGTAGTAGGAAGAGAACTGAAAATCAACAGTTAATTTAGGAGTAAATTGTTCCCCTTCTTTGCCCTCTGGCTGCCCCTACCTTTGTGTAGTGGTAGTGATCAGAAAGTGAGAACCCACTTGTATGTGATGCTGCAGTTTCTTAGAGCAGAAAAAGAAATGCATGAAAACACTGCTTATACTTTCTTACTCAGAAAGACCTTATTGTTGACTTGCGAAAAATACCTTCAGTGTCATATCTCTTCATATCACTGTACGTCTTGAACTGGAAAGAACAAAGGCCTTCTTTCGCAGTTTCATCTGACACTTCCAAAGTCATTTTGTGATTAAGTTGCAGAAGTATTTTATAATGGAAATTGAACTTTTTACTGAGATATTTGTCACAAGACAAACCTTATTTACTGACAGATTTTTTAAAGTTCCATTTATTCTCCAATAATCCATTACTAAAAGCTGTTTTAATTGTCCAAGAAGAACTGAAATTAGTCAAACTATATCTGAGATTTTACATTTTTCCACTTCTCATGTATTTGTAAATATCTCAGTGGAAAGAGATTGCTTTACAGATTCTTTTGGAAGGAACATAATCCTCTTTGAAAATAAATCTGCCTTCCTCATTTGCTTTCATATACTTTAGAAGTAGTACATAAACTTTACCAGTACCTGCAAGTCACAGGATAATAAAGGGAATGATATGAGTTGTTGCTCTGAGCACCAGAGCTTACAGGGGAGTTGTACACTGTCATTTCAGTTATGTAATTGTATATTCTATTAGTAAGCATTTAAGCAAGTCTGTCATAGCAGTGTTAGGGTGCAAATAAATGGTGGAGTACCACAATCACAGAATTGTAAGGGTTGGAAGGGGCCTGTAGAGATCATTGAGACCAACCTTTCAACCTTTCACTCAGACATCAACTTTCCTTTAAGGAGGCTTACAAATCATTTATTTATTCATTCTATTGAAAGTTAAAGCCTTCCTATTAAGAATTACATACAGCTGTTCTGTTATATGCTCCAAAATGGTGTTTTGTATAAAGTGAGTTACAGAAGTATTGGAGAGAGTGAAATTGCTCTTTTAATTCCGTATTACAATTAGTATGATGTAATTTTGTCTGTTTACATTATAAGTGTCCAGAGCTTTTAATCAGTTGTCCTCTACTAGGAATTCCTTTTGAACTCGAAAGAGCCTTCAGTTTAAAAACAGAATTGTTCTTGTACCATTTTTTAATCCAAAATTTGCATGATAAAGATGCAAGTTACTTTCCATGGGCAACCCACTGAAGGTATAGAATTTGGAATTCTTGCTGAACGTCACTTCTTGTTTGTGGAAATTACCCACAGTAAGTGCTTCTCTTTGTATGTTTTTTTTTGTTGAAAAGCATATTGATTCTAGGGATTGTTATATATGAAAGTGTTTAAGATCTTGCAATGAAATAAGTTATCCAAATGTAGAGTTGTAACTTGTAAAGCTCCCTTACGTTCTTTTTCCATTTATGTTTTCTGTTTCTTTCCAGGTATGCATTCCTCAACAGCCACAGAACTATTTGTTACTGGAGCATTGCCAACCTCTGGAACCTTTCCACCAACATCTGCTTTATCAGCTTATCAGCATCCAAACACGTTCAGCAGTAGAAACTTTGCTACTACTCCTTCTCTTACTCTTCAAGATACTACTTTCAGTGCTACATCAAATGGCCTCTTAACTACCCATGATCCTTTATTACAGATCAAAACATCACAAGGCACTGTTCCAGCTGCTTTGACATTTGAGCGCCTCGGCAGTTCTGTTTTAAGTACCAGCGTACCACCTCAGTCATCAACGTATCGTTCTGCTCAAGAGTCTGCACCCCATCTTTTGCAACCTCAATTTAGTTTGCTGCCTTCAACCATTGGAGGAGCTCAGCAGGTTTCTCAGGCATACAGCACATCTGTCTTTACTGGTTCCACGGCTTCTATCGATAGAGCACTTCAGCGAGAATGTAGTGTTATTAAGCACCATCAGCGGCCTTCAAGTACTCAGCCTGTTCAGGCTCAATTGACTGTCTCACAGCATTCCTTACACAGCTATTTAACGAGTACAAGTGGAATTAATTTTCAGGATACGTGCAGGCACTCAGCGTTATCCTGCAGTCCAGTTGGAGATGTTACTCAGGTGAGCAATGGAGGACCACAGCAGAAGACTTCTCAAGTCACAGTGGAACTTGCTCAGTCTTATGCGTCTGCAGTTCCATCACCTGGCTTTCCATCTGCTTCTGCAGCAAAAGTGAAAAACTGTTCCACAAAACAGCCTCCAAGGTCAACGAAGACCCCCAAACCTCAGAGCATAGCTCCCCCCGTGCAGACACAAAGCTATGCTAAAACTGCACAAAACCAGAGTTCTGTCATCACAGGCCAAGCACAGATCTATTCTACAGCACAGCTGCCAAGTCTGTTGTCAGTCAGCCAGTCTCAAAATTATATTTCTTCCCAGGCTCAGAATGTGCCACCTGTCAGTCACCCGCAGGATTTCTCATCTAGCAAGGTTGAGAAGCTGCCCACATTGTACAAAACATTGACTTTTTCTGGGCAGTCACAAACTATTACTTCTGATAGCCAAACTCTGAGTTACTCCTCAGATGAGCAAGTTCTGACTTCAGTTCCAAATGAGAACTACTCTCCGCAGACAAGGGAACTTTCTTCAGTCAGCCAATCTCAGAGTTACTCTTCTAGTCACTCTCAGGGTTTATCTCCAGTTAGCCAATCCCAAGTTAGCTTTTCATCTCAATCACAAGTTTTATCAGCTGTTAGTCCTTCAGAAAGCTATTCTTCAGGGCAGTCTTTAGCATTAACATCACCTTCTCTTCCCTTTTCTGCCTCTCCTCGGATACAGACTCTTCCAGCCTCAAGTCCCAGTCAGAGCTATATTTCTTTGCATTCTTCCCAGAACGCTCAGTCGCAAGAATCCTCCTCCCCGCAGTCTCAAAAGTTTTTGCCATCTGTCCAGTCTCCTCCTTTTGCATCCCCGGCTCATTCACAGGCACTGCAGAACAGCAGGCCTTCCTCAGACACAAAAGCATACGTAAAAAGGAAATCAGACTCTAACTTATATGCATCATCAAAGCAAGAGGAAGAGTTGTCAATGCAGGATATGCAGGCTTTGCAACGACAAGCTTCTCTTGAGTCTTCCACCCAAAGGCTAACCGATGAGGAGATCGGTGCTCAGGATGCATCCTATCGGGTCACGAAAGCAGATGACCGATACTCTCAAAGCGTAATCAGAAGTAACTCTCGTCTTGAGGATCAAGTTGTTGGACTTACTCTTCAAGGAGCAAAAAAGGATGAGAGAATGGCTAATACTGTGGAACAGCTCTCCCAACATATTGGCCATATCACTAATTTAAGCCATGATATGAAAAAAACAGCTAATTTAATGCAATCAGCACAAGTAAATGTGAGTTCTAAAGAACTAAACCAGCAACATTCTCTTATGCATAAGGTACATGAAAGTAAAGCTTCAGAACAGCAAGGCCAGATCATTAGTACGACTCCGCAGGTGCAGCCCCATGCCTTAAGGCATGGTCATCAGCTGTGTTTGCCTGGTGCACAGGTGCTTCTGGAGTCAACCTGTGACTTGCAGATTCTGCATCAGTCAATCCTGCAGTCGGGTTTAGGACAAGCAAAGGTACCACCGCAAGTGCAAAGAATACAGAGCCCTCAGCAGGTGGCGCATCCGTTCCTTCAGATGGATGGACATGTTATTCAGAGCAATGGGGGTCATTCTCAGCAACAGCTTCATACCCAAAATTCGGAAGTAATGAAAATGGACGTTTCTGAGCCCTCAAAACCACTACAGCAACATTTGGCAACAAAAGATCATTTTACTCAGACAAATCAACACGATTCGAAAAACCAGTTTGTTTCTCTTAATTCGATATGTTTCCCAGAATCTATGCTTCTCAGTGATGAGAGGAATATACTGTCCAATGTGGATGATATCCTAGCAGCAACAGCAGCAGCCTGCGGAGTGACACCATCTGACTTTGCCAAATCAGCATCTAACGAAGAGGAGATCCGGTCTGTTGAAAACAGTGAGGAGTCTAAAACGCAGTTCCGATCAATGGATGTAAGGCACGTATCTTCTGGTTTCAGTGCCTCGTCTGCTGTAGTTGGAAAGCCAGCAAGCATAAATAATATTTCTCTTAATGGAGGCCAAATCACTATAAATCTTACACCGGTGTCAGCAATACAGACAAAAGCTGTGAACCTTAATCATCAGCACATTGACGCTTCTGATCAAAATGTACCAAGAATGACCTCTCCCACGCTTGGCCCTGGTCAGGAGGAGCAAGAACAAAGTGCTGTCCCAGTTAAGAAACAGTCTAGCATCAGTCGTGAATCGGAAGAGGATAACAATGTTTCTGCTGATGGTACACTGAATGCCAGAGACCTAGACTTTGTTTCAAGCGGTAAGAGTCTAAGTGAAGAAAGTGCTGCTTCAGAGAATGATTTTAATATGAGTGGTGACGATGGTACAGTAGCAGGTAACCAGTCAAAGGGTCCATTGCAATCATTGCCTGTGCCCCAAAGTGGGGCTGAGGAAGAATGCCAAGATTTAAGTCAGGGGAACCTTCAGAAGAAGAAAAGCAAAGGAAAAAGCCAAAACAAAAATGCTGCAGAAGAAGACAGTGCAATTCAGAAACAGGTAAAGAGAAGCGGACAGTGTAAACGTCAGAACTCGAGAGGAAACGACTCTTGTTTGATGTACTCTTCTCCTGTTTCTGAAAGTTGTTACGATACGTATCAGCATCAGGAAAGAATGAGGCAAAAAATTAAAGAAGTTGAGGAAAAACAGCCTGAAGTGAAAACAGGATTCATTGCATCTTTTTTAGACTTTCTCAAGTCTGGGCCTAGGCAACAGTTTTCAGCTCCGGCTGTGCGAATGCCAAACAGGACGAGGCGACCGGTTACCCACGTGGTTCGTGGCCCTTGCCTGCAGTCACCCACAAAGCCTATGCCAGCAGCAGCACCTGCAGCTTCTGAGGTCACTGGAGAAAGTCCAACGAAAAAAGCTGATGAAGAACTTAAGAAAAATTTAGAAACACTGCCTTCATTTTCTTCTGATGAGGATGATTCTGTGGGAGGTAACCACGATCTTCAGAAGAGCATCTCTACTGCGCTGTCAGCCCTGGATGATTCTTCTGACAGAAAGAACAAATCAGGTAAAACAGTTGCTGCTCGTGCATACGTTGCTGGATTCTGTAGCTGACGGGGTGGAGAAGGGGATGGGGAAAGAAAAATCTTGGCTATCTTTAATTCAGGTAAATGTTTTGACTGACTTTGTTTTCATTTGAAGCCATAAAGAGTTGTGTTCAAAAGCTGTGCTGAGTATGACTTAAACTAATGTTGTGCACAGTTGGAAAATGTGTCAGTACATTTTTTCACGCTGCCTATGTAAGACTCTTCTAATACTGAAAAACTACGTTAGCCCAGACTTGGAATTCGGTGTCTGTTCTCTCCTCTGTCTCAGAATGCTCAGTGTGATTGTCACCCATGAACCTCAACAAACCATCACATCCAGTGGTTTTAAATGCATTTTCATAGCAAGAGAACTAGTGAATCACTGCTGTCAGCAAAGGCTAAGTTCTTCCTGGGCAGAGTTAAATGTTTGCTTCCTATGATGCTCCAGCTGTACAGAAAATGTTTCTGAAAGCTTTTAAACTGAGCGCTGCCGAGTTAGCTAGCCATGTCTGAGATGGGAGCCCGTTTATTTCAGCAGTGTTAATCAGGAGTGTTAATCAGGAGCAGTGTATCAGGAGTATTTCATGTTGATCTGTGGCTTGCAGAAGAACAAAAGCTGAGAAATGCTTTGGGCAGAAGGACAGACAGCAACCACCAATGACAGCATTGGTCAGTTTTCCATTTGTTTGGCTTTTCAGTTCCACTTGTATTACATCTGTGCTATATGTTACACTTCCTGCAATCATAGCTTTTATTTGATGCTGATTTGTTTTGAGGTATTTTTGACATACAGCATATTTTTGCCTAACTAGATCTTGTCAGTGAAATTCATTTTCTCTGGTAAGCAATTAAAGGCTACCCGGTTGATCACGTCACTGCACAAGCAAATGTAAGAGAAATAAGCTCTCAATTTAAGAAGCATTTTAAAAAAGAAAGCAGTGACTTTTTTTTCCACCTTGAAAGCCAAAATTTGAACAGCTCCATGGTTTGAACGTCTCTTTCTGATTATCTTAACTGCGGGTACGGCCTCCGAAGGAAGGATTTCAAAGGTTGTTTTCTTTTTTGTTGCATGGGTATTTGTATTTGCAAGGCTTTGTTTTACAGTTGCTGTGATATCTTTATTATTAGTAAGGATGGCATATTTATGCTATAGATTCTTTAAATCAAGTTCCTGTTTTGTTGTACACAAGACTTTGTACGGAATACAAGATGTTTCATAATGACTTCTTTCCCACATGCTGGCGTTCTGCAGAATTTCTAGTAACTCCTTCCTCTCTGTGTTTGCACACAAGTGTGGAAAGACAAAAATTAAAATGCAGTCATCTGTGGTTAGTATGAAGTATACATATGTGTTTATTTGCTGTTCTGAAGAATATGTAAATATACTTGGGGAACTGATAATGCTGTGTCTATTAAAGCTGTTAGAGTCTTCAATGAACAAATAAAAATAACATATTTCTAATAACGGGACGTGATGTATGCAGAAGAAAGTATTTCATGGCTTAGCAGTTTTTAGTGAATTGATGTAATGAATCTTCATGTGGTATCCAGCTTCTGTATTTGACGCAATAATTTGATATTTTAGTTTTATTATTTTTTATCAAAATGTTGCTTTTTTTTTCTGTTTGTTTTCAACAAGTCAACAACTAACAGTCATTGCAAAATAACCGTAAAATGGCCTTCTTAAATTTGAAGGCAGTTTGCTTAGTGAAATTAGTAATTACCCTGTGGCTTATTTAACTTGATTTCTTTTTGATTAGCAAATAAATGTCGAATCTAATGTGTATAGAAGAGTACTAAGTAATAACTAACAGTGTCCTAATTTTTTTTCGGGTGGGAAAGAATGATCATTTTGAAGGGTGGGAGTTTCCTTTGGCACTGAGATGTAGAGAAGAATTTATTTCTCTTCTCTCTATTTTCTTTCTGTCAGTTCTCAGTACTGCTGTTAACACTAACAGGTTGTCAGGGTATTACCCAAACTGCAACCTGAAACTTCCAGTTACGTTAGTACAAGATATAACTGATGAATGTTCAAAAGCTACAGGGCAAATGTTCTCATAGTTCATGTGTATTTCTCTCTCCTTAATCCAGTTTAAAAAGTCCTTACCTACCAGCAGACTGGAAGCACCATTCAGAGTTGTAAGTTTTGTCACACAGAGCACAGCAGTGTTTTTGTTGGACCTGCCTGTAGCTGTAAAGTTCTTTCCCGAGGCATTCTTTGTTGTTATTCCTAGATGCTGATAGATTTGAGTTGAATACAATCAGGGGTATATTAGCTACAACGTTGTAATTTTGGTAATGGCTGAGTTGTGACCAAGTAAACAATCGTATGGAGCTCTTCGCACAGGTGTGTTGCTCAGAATGTATGCTTTTAATATGTATTGTAACAGAGAAAAGCAATCTAGTTCCCATCCACGTTGCTAATTCTTGATAACTTATTTATTTATTTGCTTCAGAAGCTGAAAAAGTGCCAGTCGTTTCTGCTACCTCCACTGCTGCCACAATAAAGCAGGAATTGCCACAGATGACATCTCCTGTAGTCAGTGTGCAGGAGAAAATGAGCTCAGCCGACTCCTTAAAAGCAGCTCAACAGGATGCTGGGACCTGTGACCAGTTAGCAAAAATCCAGGCGACTGTTGCAATAGAAGGAGGTACTGAGGAGGAGAATACGGACAGTGGAGGAGAGGGCATGTACAGAGAGCGTGATGAATTTGTAGTGAAGATTGAAGATATAGAGACACTAAAGGTAATGTGAATGTTTCCTGTGAGCGTGGGGGAAAAAAACCAACCAAAATAAAGCACCAGAAGACCTCTATGTTAACTTAGCTCCAATAAACTGCTGAAAGGGGGAAGGCTACAGATTGCTCTGCTCTGTTTGCTGCCAAGTTACCTTAAGGGTAACTTTCTAGCATGGGTTATGAGTATATTTTGAATGTACGTCGCCCATTTTATCCACAATAATGCAAATCTCTGTCTAATAGAAGTTACTTCTATTAAAACTTGAAGTTACTTTTTTATTTTTTAATATAACAAAAATTTTCCATAGGCTATTGAGAGGCTTTTCTTTTTTTGAGATTGCATTGGGCTCTCAGTGCCAAGGTGCTGAAAAAATAGCGCTGTTTTGTGGGCACTCTTGGAGTTGTCTTTTTTCGTTCTTGGGAGAGGTGCAGGTTTAATGGCTCTGTAGGTTTCAGTGGTTCCATTGAAATGGCTTCCACAAGCAACCAGTACAGCTTTCACAGGAGCTTATAGGAGAGTTCCTTATTGCCTTTTTATTTCTTACTGTCACTCCATTTCCATTCTGGTGGATGCTTACCTTTTCTTTTGATCTTGTCATAGCCTGCAATTCTAGAATCAGTGCATGCTGGTATTTTTTATTGCTTATCTGTATTTATCCTCTCAAGCCAAAGTTTTACATTAATTCGTGTAGCATTATCAAATTAGTGCCACCAGCTTTAAAAGAAAACGTTCTCTTGTCATTTATAAAGCAGTTCAGGTTTGGTGGATTTTTTTCTTCTTGTTATTTAGAGGGTCCTTGGAAAGTGCTTCTATACTTGATTGTGTGTTTTCCAAAAAGAGTTTTTGAGTTAGTAATTTACAAATTCGCACTAGAGGTAATAATTTCAAACCTGCTTTCAACTGAATTTGTTTCTTTTTTAATTATTTGAATAAGAAAAGTCTTCCAAAGTCAATTCGGGATTAAAGTTGAGCTGCATAGTTCAGTTCACTCATTTGTACTGAATGCTGCTTTTTCATGTTACCATGAGCACCACACTGTAATATCATAGAGACTATAGACTTCTGCTATGGAATTTCTAGGGACCATGGAAACTTTTCTTGCTGCTTGTTGTGATTTTTGAATTTTTGTTAGGAAAGTATTTCATAGAGCCAACGGGCACCAAATTTTAAGGAAGTGTCGTGTTTTAACAACTGCAGTTTTGTGACTCAGTTGCAGGATCTGCTCGTTCTGACCCTGAGCATAGGCAGAGCTGTTTGGCACAGCTTCACCCTCTGAAGGTGAAGTCTGTAGACCGTTATGCTTACTGTAGCACATGGCATGCTATCTCAATAAAAACGGCATGTAATAAGCAGTTGGAATCTGAATTACCTCTGTTGCCATTTTATCCCTGGATAACTTGCTCAAAAGAATAAAAACAACCCAACCAACAGTGCACAAACACACACATGAGATAAGAACAAGTATTGTTATTAGCAAATAATTTTCTGTTCTTACAGCTTGCTTTGCAAACAGGAAAGGAGCCTCCAGCTATTTGGAAGGTACAGAAGGCCTTACTGCAAAAGTTTGTTCCTGAAGTGCGGGATGGACAGAGAGAGTTTGCTGCTACCAACAGTGTGAGTCTGAATGTTCCTTGGGAAGACTCTTGGCAACTAAATTCCTTGATGGAAGACTAGAAAGCAAAATAACGAGAAGCTTTTCTTCCTACTCTAAAATTATTTCAAAATACATAAATGGGTAGATTTGTACAGATTCTTGGCTTTGGGGCATGGATTCTTTGTTATTGTTGACTCGGGGTGACGGAACAATTTTTCACAACTGGAATAAAGTGAGTGGAGGCAGGCTTGTGAACCAGCTGCTTTCTGTGGGAAGGATACATGTAGGGTAGAGTTTCAACCAGTAACCCTTTGGCAGCAGGTAATCCTGATAGCAGTAGACCTGTGGTTTATCAAATAGAGGGACAAAAACAAAGCCCAAAGTACCTCTGGCCTCATTTTCTCATTATAAGCATTATTTGAAATCCATTGAATAATTCCTGTTCCTCAACTGCTGGGAGATGGCTCATCACTGTATGTGAACTGATTATTTTTAACATTGTTCTTATTGTTTAATTATTAAACTAAATAATTCTGCTTAACAGAAGCACTTGAATGTTACTTTTTTTCCTAGTATCTTGGCTATTTCGGGGATGCAAAAACAAAATACAAACGAGTGTATGTGAAGTTCATTGAGAATGCAAACAAAAAGGAGTATGTTAGAGTGTGTTCGAGAAAGCCACGAAGCAAGCCTGTACAGTCTGCAAGGTATTTTATTTCAGCTTGCTTTTTATTGTCATATTGTTTTTGTATTAGGAACCTATTTTAATAAACAAGGCTTACAACTCAGTGCTATTTTAATTCATCTTTGAGTGGAAACTGGAAACTGTATTTTGTTTTAAGAAACGAGGTATAAATTGCTGTTGTATCCAGACTTCCTTACCTGGAATCCATGCATTCTAATAGTCATGAATTTCAAAGGTATTACAGCTCTGTATACTGTGAGCTTTTGTGTTCTTTTGTGCTGATGCTCAGCATGTGCCTGATAGAAGCCTAATAGAAGCCTACAGGCATAATGATTTTATTATTATTATTATTGCCATTTCTCCTATCTTGTTGATTCTGCAAGTTAGATATGCTTTATAGATTGCTTTAGTGACCAACCTGACCCAGTACACTGTAAGTATGCTTGCAAAGGCCTTTGCTGCTGCGTTTTGTGTTGGCTGTACTTTCGCAAAAGATTATGGAATCTGCATTATGCAGCCTTTTCTGTGCTTAGTTCATTTCATCTTCCCACAGCTTCAGATGCTATCTGAGGCTTTTCCCTCTCTGTGGCTTTTCAAATTTAATGTAGGTTTTTTTTTTTTTAATCAGATGTTAATAAACAGTAATGAAAAAAAATAGCGTTCTTTCAGGCAGTCCCTGGGTTTGTAAGTCCAGTTTCCTCAAAGAAGGCAGTTCCATCAGATAACTGATTTTATAAAATAATCGCAGTCTACTTAAAACTGCAGGGATTTGGGTACCTTTTTTTTCCTCTTGGAATACAGGAAACTGTTCCAGGACCTGTTTGTCCAGCACCCTGAAACAATATTGTCTTTTAGTCAAAATACCAGGGTTAGCTTCTACCTGTATTTTCTCTTTCCAGTACAGTTTTTTGACTCTTATTTCTGCTTTTCCCTGATGTTGTTACTGCACTGATATATTCTGGGAGAGCCATCAGATTCCATTTTAGTATCACTAAACTGGATTAAAGCCCTTCCACATTCCTCTTCAAAGTAGGCTTTCCATTTCTCAAATCATCCCGCTGTCATCTATTGCTGACACCCATTTCAGTTGGAAGTCTTCCTTTCTGTCAGAGTCTGGAATTCACAAGATTCCAGAAGGTATCAGCAGTGTTAATAGTACATTTCACTGCTTTTTCATTTGAATGAGAAATTGCTTGGCACTTCCCAGACCTGTATTCATCCCATATTCTCAAAGCTCTATTGCATTGGTACTTAGCAACTGACTACATCACACAGTTTTCTTCTGTTGTTTCCAGGTGATGAGTTCTCAGATTATGATAAATTTCTACTGGTCCTAAAATACAAACTTTCCTGATTGTTTTCCTGTTTTGATTGCTAGGAATTGAAAGGGGAGGAGTTGTCTTCGTCCTCCTTGCAATCCTACCTGGTGCTTCTACTGGAAGTACCATCTTTGTATTGATACAGTATTCCAAATTCACTTTGTCAGCCGAGATCATTAATTGCTATTATTTGTTCAAGTCTGAATTTTTTTTTGTTATGGTCTGTTTTAATATTAGTCCCAATATTCTGTAGCTTGTAAGTTCTACTGATTCTGGGCAATTTGAACTCGCTGTGCTTGTCATCTAGCTATACAGTTGATACACCATTTAGTTATAGATAATTGAGAGTAATTATTGAGCATCATATTAAAAAAATGTGGCATTATAGTGCATATGTCCTAGTTACACGTGACAGCAAAATAAGTGTATATAATCCACAGGGAATATCTCATGGTTAAACAAGCCAACAGCTCTTCCCTTAAATTGCAGGCTAGTGTGGTAACTGTTTCAATAAAGGTGTCATTCATACTGTTGCAGGACTATTCATTGCAAACCCAGTAGCAGCAACAACAAAGCACCTGATCCACCACCCCCAAAACCAGCAGCAACAAAGGTCTCTTCTGTGAAACCCAAAGCTAAGCAGCCAAAAGTAAAGGCTGAACCACCTCCAAAGAAAAGGAAAAAGTGGAAAGAGGAATTCTCGTCTTCCCAGTCTGATTCTTCACCCGAGGCCCAAAGTGAAGAAGATGGTGAGTGGCACGCTATGGTTAGCATCTCAGCCTATTGGAACTAGCTGCAAATAGTCTTGTGGAAAAAGTCTTGCCAGTTGTTCTTAGTAGCCTCATGGGGAAAACAAATTGATTAATAAACGAACTTGAGTGTGCTGTGCAAAATGGAGTGCAACAGCTAACCTCATCTATAATTTATCAATTCAATATATTTTTTCTACTTCAGTGCCAAGCCTGAAGTAACTCCATGAAGTTCTTTGTTGTCCCTTTCCTATAAGGCTTTCATCTACAATAATGGAAAAATAAATGTCTACATCTTCTAAAACACAATCGTGTGAATACAGATAGGTGAAATTGTTCATACAGCAACAGCAACAACAGCAGTGTACCGTCTGTACCTAATTTGTTGTTTGTACCTGTTTTGTTGTGTGCTTAGTTTTGCTGTAATTTCTGATTGCAGTGGGTTTTAATCTCTTGTGATACCAGTAGGGGTCACTTATGTTTTATGAGAGAGAGCCTCCAGCTTTCAAGAAAGCACAAAATATTTGTGGAATACTTAGGAAAGAAAATTCACCCTATTCCCATTAATTTTCAGAGCTTGTACCTCCGCCTCCATTTGTGACTCGCTTTCTGAACACAAGAGCTATGAAAGAGACCTTTAAGAGCTATATGGAGTTGCTTGTTAGCATTGCCTTGGATCCAGACACAATGCAAGCCTTGGAAAAGAGCAATGGTACAGTATGTTTAAAATCTGTGTGATTTTGTTAGATTTTTGCGTTTGGGTGTTTTGTATTTGTTTCTTTGTTTTGTTGTCCTATTTACTTAACGTTTGTGATATATTTACTGCTTGTGTAATGACACAAATTCAGATTAGGGTAGGTGCACACACATAAATGTATCTGTCAGCACTGTCTATTTGAGGAATCAAAGTAACTCAGAAATGCTGTTTGTCAGGTTTGACTTGTCAGATCTGAGCTCTTTTTTTATTGTCTTTTAAAATCCTAAAAACATTTATTTCAAATTACAGTGTTTCAGGTATGTGCTTTTTCTTGTAGATAAATTGCCATATAACTGGGTAGTTTTGAGTCTTTCTGACATTAAAAATTCTGGCTTTCATGCTTCAAAACTTTGAAATTCTGGTCGAGGACAGTTGTATTCTATTTTCCCATGAGGGAGGAAACTTCTGATGGACTTATTACTGTGGTGGATTCCAGAAGACAAAATTCAAAACTATTCTATTCCTCAAAAATTAGCAAAACACTCATGTGGAGTTAAAGGTTCCAAAAAACCACTCATTTCACCTGCTGAGTTGCAGTTGCTGTTTTCCACTATATTAAGTTCACCCGTATTTAAATGAACCTATTTTCTAGACAGTTCTTTCCCATTTTGCTCTGGTTGTGCATCAGTGTACTTACGACCTCAAGGATCTACATACCCTGTTTGTTATGTCAGTAGTCCCACTAAAAGCAAAGACTTGGTCTTTATAAACAAGAGTCCCCTTATATCAGAGAATGTCAAAAACAAGCATTCTGTTTTCATAAAACTGCCAATTTTATTGTTTAGAAAATGGCTTAAGATTATATTGCTCTCTCTTGACTTTTTCCATTTAGCAAAGGAAAGTTGGAGAAGGATCTGAACAGCAGCCAGCAGTTAACCTGCATGGTACCTACACCACTGTCTGACTCTGGGGGGAAGAAACCTCAGACTTGTAAAGTCTGTGTATAAACACATTGCATTATTATTGAGTTCTTCTACCTACTGACATAAAAAGTAGAATAGATTGGATAGGTGTTGTCTCATTACTGTGTGTCTCTTAATAATCACGTGTTACTTTTTAAATTGTCATTTAGATGAGCTACTTTTGCCTCACATGAGAAAAATTGATGGCATGCTGAATGACAATAGGAAAAGGCTGCTTTCCAAATTGCGCCTGGATAATACTTTCAAGGTATTCTCTTTGAATTCTAAGCTTTTCACAGTAATGCTATAAGCCAGTCATTGAATGCAGGCACAACTAAAAACACAGAAGGCAAATTTGTAACAGAAGAGAGTAAGGATTTGAAAGAGAGATGCTATAAATGCAGTGCTTGTGTGTGACATCTGGAGAACATTTCTGATCGAGGTGTTTATACCACTAAGGTGAAGTTCTGGATTTGCTTACTATGCTTTCTCATTCATTTTCAAACTCTCCTCCTTCTAAGCTTCTCAAGTTTGCCAAAAGCAAGTCTGTCTGCTGTCCTTCTAGATCGGCCGGTTAAGTGATTTTATTACTTAAAAATCCTAATACAGTTGTACCCTAATTAGCTGTACTGTGGAGCAGATGCCTGGACGTGTGAAAGAAAAAGTGATCAGAGTAGCTTGAAGCCCAGACAGAATGATCAAAGAACAACTCATTTGTGAACTGTTGGACACACGGGGAAGGGCTGCATGTTTTCAAAACATAACACAGAGCCTCAGAGAGGCAGGATATATTAGCCCTCCATTTTTGCTTTTTGCTTGTGGTAAAAATTCTGTAAAGTTTCTGTTAGTAAAATGCTTCTTAGCTGATGTGTTTAGACTTGTCTGTGCAGAGAAAGAAGATAGGCCAATTAAAGTAGGCTATTTCTAGAATTCTAGTTACATTCCCAGCATGCAAAATGAGAAGTTGCTTATTATGTTTATTAAGGGAAAATAATAATAGTGCCTTCTATAATGCTGACGTATAATTAACACTTCTTTTTCGGTTGGAGTTCATAACATGGAGTTCATGTGATAGCTTTGCTGTGTGTTCACTTAGAGGCATCCTATCAACCGTATCTCTAAAGTTAGCTTCAGCCTAAATTTCACAATAGCAGCTCGGGAAGTTGATGGAGTTGTGGGTCTAAGCTAAGGAATCTGCTTGTGATGTAAACTGCAAGATAAAAAGCCCTTTATGTTTGTCTTCTGTTATGAAAGTACCAGCTTGTACCTGAGTTAATATTCTATCCAAAAAATGAAAGTTAATGAAACAATAATGCTTGCCAACGCGTTTGTATTGATGAGGAAAATGTTTGATATTCCTGTAAGATTCGAGTTAATCTGACAAGGATTAAGCCTGCTTGTATTTCAGCTGAATGAGGCAAAAATAAGTGAAAAATGTCATCATCTTGAGTATCGCTCAGTTGGAATATGCACTAATAAGCACGGATAAAACGATTGTTTTTCCACTGCGTACAGTGGATGCTGTGTTACTGAACAAATCAAACATGAAGTTGGCAGTCAGTGGGTGCCCGTTCTTGAATTTTTCACAATCCCTTTTTCTTTATGTGCTCTCTTTAAAGAGCGCTTTGGAAATCTTTCCTGAACTCACAGTGATCACTCGGGATTCTAAGACAAAAAGCGGTGGAGCATCTGTGTCTAAGATCAAAATGAATGGTAAAGCTTACAACAAGAAAACACTGAGGGCCTCTAAATCAACCACTAAATTAGCACAGGTGAGTGTTCAAGGGTTTGCTGCTGCCACCATCTGACCTGGAATGTGATAACCGTGTGTCTGTGTAAAACACTGTTTTTTGTATTGGGCTTTTTTACCTAAAATCTTTGTTGAACGAAATGCTTTCTCTGTTAAAAACAAAACAAAACAAAGGTTATATTCCAGTGGTTATTATGTTCCAAAGTTATAGTCCATAAAATATAATCAAACATTTCAGAAGGATTCCCCTACTTGAATTCTTGAACTGCAGTGTGTTGTTTGCATGTCTCTTCTATATTTAGACCCAAATGCTCTTATCCTGCATATTTATACATCTATACATTTTACACATTTATACATTTATCCTGTGTATTTATACAGGAAGTCTTCTGTGGCATCCACTCAAGTTTGCAGAAAGACAAAGTAGCAGTGCTGCCTCTCTGGTGCAGGCAGTAACTGGTCTGTGTAGTTGGATGGGAAGGGAGAAGCTTGAGATTACGCTTTGTTTCTGTAGCATTCCTGGAGAGACCCTATGATTGGGTTTTGCTAAGTACCGGCCCATTCCTGACTCACAGGGGCAACAGGTGGCTGAATAAATCACATCTAGTAGAGCTGATCTGTACTTACCTAAAGCACAGTCTGTATGCTTTTGTGCAATGCAGCTGTTTTGATAGGAAGTAGTTAACCTTCCTGTAGTAGTTGTCAAAGTGGTGTCCTACTAGTCCTGGACTTCAGTCGCAGTGCATTGGAAGCACTGAAAGCATTCTCAAAGCTGGTTTTAATAAAATGATTTTGTAGGGAACGTGGAGATACGAGATAATGAGAATGACATAGTATAAATTGCAGCCTACCAGAATGTGTCACAGCAAGTATTTGAATGAAGTGTTCCATTTCTGAACTGTTGATAAAAATTACTTACAGGGTGACGTGCCTGTCACGTCTCTGTCTTGAGACATAACGTGAATTTACCTGAAAAAAAACCCCTTTGTTTTTGCAGGAGTTTACGGTAGATCCAGAAAAAATACAGCTGTATTCTTTGTATCACTCACTCCATCATTACAAATATCATATATATCTGACATGTAAAGAGGAGGTAAGTATTGCTGTTTTTCGGAGATATTTTTACAGTTGTTTGGGAAGTCGAGGTACAGAGGCACTGTTGTACTCTTGATAAGTGAGTATAGATTGCCATAGGGAAATAATTAAATCCACAAACAGAAGGGTATGGCGAGTGCATGTGCTGCCCCTGAAGGGCACTGCTGCTCGTGATGAGGCTGATGAGGTGAGGCTGAAGACGTTTGTGTGGAATCGGTTTGCATCAGAGTTAGATTAGCATTCTTCACTGTTCTTCAAGCAAATTAAATTGATTTCAGTAGCTTATGTAACTGGTGAGATCTAGGAGCTACTCTTCTAATGCCCACTCCAGTCTATTCTTCTGCAAATTCTTGATTGAAACGTTCCAGGTAGCAGAACCACAGGAGTTGAAGTCTGGCTCAGCACCTAATAGAACAGTCTGAGGAGGGTTTTTCTTTGTTTTTAAAGCATAAAGGTTTTCTTCTGAAGAAGGGTTGTATTTATCTACAGAGTGTTACATAAAAACAAAAAACCTGACAGACTGGCAGTCTCATATGTTTACATGTATACGCATTTCTCTCTTTCTCCTCAAAATAGATTTCTTCTGTTCAGAAGAAAAGTGCAGATCTAGGACAGGAGGAGATTGTGCAGCTGTGCATGAAAAATATGAAATGGGTGGAGGATCTTTTTGAGAAGTTTGGTGAACTTTTGAATCGTGTGCAGCAGAAATGCTCCTAACAGAAATGTATTCCAAATCTCACATTTTTCTTCGGCACTAATCTGATGGAACAGAAAGCTCAGAGAGGCTCTGATTTCTTTTACAAAGCCAGCCTGCGTTCTTGTTCATAGGCAGTTGTATTTCTCTTTATGGAACTTTGTGCCTTGGCTCTTGCTAAGGAAAAGTGATGCTGCCAAGGAAATCAGCCCTTTGGAGATGGAACTGAACGTAAACCTAACCACATTGTTAACCTGGAGAATTATTTTTTTTTCTTTTTTGTGAACTATCGGATAACTTAGTTTTATTTTCAGAAATGTTTTTGACAAATGATAAAGCATGCACTACATATTCTTTTTTTCTTTATTGCTAAAAAGATATCGACACTTAAAATACGACAGATTTTTCCATCTCTGACTAAGCAACAGAAAAGTCAGCATTGGGGTACATGTGTCTGGCTGCCAAACTGAGCTTTGTACATCTTGTGAGCAGAGCCGGAGCGCCATCAGTTTCTGTGAACAGGTGTTGCCACCATCAAACCCAGAAATGTCATTATGCTTTATGGACTCCTTTTACTATTGTCATGTTCAGGAGACTGAACGTGGAGTTGGTGCAATCCTATGACTGCTTTTTTTTGTGTGTCAAATTATATTGTAATGAAAGACAATGACCTTAACTATTTTCCCCATTTTGAAGAAAAAAAATATTTTCCTTTATACAGTGTTTTTTTTTTTTTTCTTTTGGAAAAAAAAATTCAATTGTACATTTTATCTCACTAATAGTTGTATTTTTCACAGAGAAAATATTGTGGTTAAAATTGTTTCATGTATCTTTGTAATACTTTCCATTGTTTCCAGTAAATCCTATTCATTTATGTTGATTTCGTATTGTAAACTATGTATCTCGAGGTAACCCTTTTGTTTATACAGGTTTGCTTCAGTGTTAACCAGAATAATGCATACTAGACTAGTTTTGCTTTAAGTGTAGTTGTGTTAGACACTGCAAGTATCTTCTGACACATGAAAATAAATTTCTTACTAAACTAGCACTTGATTAACTGAGAGTTTAAATGAGGAACTACTATATCTTGGTCAACAAAGATTGCTGACTGAATAGACTACATGCAGTGTTAAACACAGCTTACCTAGTTGTCTGTAGAACTGGCAGTTGCAGAGCTGTTCTCTCTTTGGTGCCTTTCAAGTCTTCAGACATTTTCCTGTAGCTTTTTTTGTCCCTCCGGTTTAACAGTAGTGCCACTAGTCATTCTCAGACAATGAATGTAATGGGCTGTAATCAGGAGAACGTTTTCTTTAAATTTGCCAACAGAATGCCTTACTGAGTCATTCAGAACGGATATTTACTGGGGTCCTGGAAAAAAGAAAAAAAAAACTCGTGGTGTTCTTTTCCAGATAACATAGGAAAAAATAATTCCTTTATCTTCTAACTGCCACTTAGTGCCTTAATTTCAGCCAAGAAAGCAGGGTTCACTATTCATTGGCCAAATGAAATAATGTTCATTGCCATGTGACCTTTTTTCCTGTTGTCTGTTTTTATCCTATTTAGTTGTTAAACATTCATTAGACTTTAGAACTATGAAGAGTTTAATGAATAGATGTAAAAATGCAATTATTTGATCTCGAGTAATCAAATAGGTTTGAATATTAAAGTATGTACAGAATTTTAGCTGATTAGTTTTAGAACTGTATAGGATGTTTACCATATTTCCAAAGCTATTTGTCTTTTCAAAGCAATAATTCTCATTTAAAACTTGTATGCAGACTACAGTGAACAGAGATGGTGTCACCTCTGCCTTTTTTAAAGCCTCGTCATAACCCGGCTGCTTTAAAAAGGGAGGTCGCTATCGAGTTACTAGATGCGTTGTGCTACTGTGATGTCTTTATAATCAAGGAGAGTGAAATGGGCTTTTATTTAGGAAGAACGTGCAGAATGTCAGAGCAGTTGTGAAGCTAATTCATTTTTTCAGAGTAAGGAAGGGTAGACATGAGCCTTGGAGGCTTGCGGTTGTTTCAGTCGCGCTGTGTTGAACGCGGCAGGAGCCAAAGCCTGTGGTTAACACGTGAAGCAGAGCTGCCAACGTCAGTGGCCATCAGCTAAAAATGGGTTTGCTGTAAATACGCCAACTGGAGACGTGGTAGCTCTGAGCCTCTTGTGCCATTTAATCTGTAGCATGAGTTCCCAAATTTATTTAGGGCATTCCCTTATTGGAGGGACAATGGCAGCAGCAGTTCCCGGCTGCATAGATACAGGAGAGACATTTAATTGCACACGTGGTGTTCTGTTGGCCCCTTTCGGTGAAACAACAGAGTTTGGGAGTTCCTGGGCTGTGTTGCCAAGGATGGTTAGGGTGCAGACTGAGGGAACAGGAGTTGTTGTCTCCTTGACTGTAAAGAACTCATCGGACTCTTTGTCTCCTTTCCCTCCCTCATATGACTGAGAGCAACCAACAGAGAAAGCTTTTTGCTTTCTGAAAGATTTCTACACCACTACTTTACAGCTCTCTAGAGTTCTGAATCTAGAAGTAGCTTTAGGAAACTGGTTGTTTTCATCCAAGTCCTTAGAAACTGAAGGAAAAAAAAGAGATGAGAGGGTTTTGGAGCAGTTTGTCCCCATTTAATAGGAAGGTGAATTCTGGTGACGACCATCTAGATAAGTAAATAAAGATGGCCAGGATGCTCTGCAGTGCTGGAGAGGATGACCTGGCTGATTTTTGGCTGGATTATTCCCCAGCCCAGTTAAACAAGCCCTGTGCCTGTAGAGGAAAAACTTGTCTAACTGCCCCAGACTACTGCAGATGTAGCAGAGCTGCCATCTTTGTCATGGGCTACAAAAATGGTGGCTGGATTTATTAGTTTACCATTGAGGATGAATAAAAGCACAGAACTCTCAAGTGTGCAAAGGATCATAAACAAGAACAAAGTTTTGTTAGTGGGTCTGAAAAGGTTTTTTTTATACTGAAGCAAACTGAGAAAAAATGTCAATGTACAGATAATTCTTCTTGCACAAATACTTTGTTGCGTTTTAGATAACTCTGCACCCACAGCTCCAACTTCTGTCTTCTTCTTGAAGCAACAGTGACATCCTTATCCTTGAATGTCTAACAGTGGAAACTGAGCACTCACATCTGCAAGAGAAGATGCACTAGGAAGGAACAGAACCCTCTTTAGACTATGAATTAGCAAAGCAGAAATTAAACTAATTGTGCGATGAAACTTTTTATTTCCACTGTCATTTCCTTTAGTATGGCATCCCTGTTTACATTGGGTTTGTTTTGTATTGAAATACAGTATTTCTCTTAAAGGCAGGTTTTCTTAGAGATGCTACTTCCAAAGTTTTGCTAGCAAAACATCGGAGACAAAATTGGATTGAAAAACTGTGTCTGAAAATGGCTAAGGACTTCAGGATCTTCAGAGCTCTGCGACGTGTATCGTATTCTTATGTTGTCTAAATGAAATACTACTTTTTAAAAAGGCAAATCTTACAGGCTGTCTTCCAAGTAAATGATTTCCGTAAGGGAAATATATTTTAAATATTATTTAAATATTTACTACTATTTAAAACGATTTTAAAACAGAAGAGCTAAAACTACGGTCACAAAATGTCGGTGTGTCATTGGTCATTTCATTGCTCACTGCTAACACAGGACGTTGGGTCTGTCACACACACGTGCATGGCAGTGTGCACGTTCTGTCATATCTTATTGTTTAAGCTACTCCTGACATGTCATTGTTAACACATGCATGTTTTCTGCATATCTCCTCTACGTATGGGAAGAAAAAAAAAACAAAAAAAAGAAGCTAGGGCTAATAACAGACACTTTATATGTTCTTAGTCCAGATTTTCAGGTGGTCCGTAATACAATGTATGGAAATGTGAAAAAGGACACATTTTTGTACCATTTGTGATGTTATTAACTAAACCCATTAAAGTGAAAACACTTTTTAAACAAAAACCTCATAATTCTCAGTCGTTTCTTATTAAAGTGCTGAGACTTGAAAAGTTAGTTTGTTGGGGAGAAAATGGCAGTTTAGACTGTTATGATCTCAAGATGAAAAAATGCAGTTCTAGTTCTTTTTCATTGTATAACGTGGGTAAGGAACTGGTTTTGTATTTCTGAGTGCTTCGCATTCATTTTCACAGTCTATCTGCCAGTTCTTAAACTGATGTGAGAAATGAAGAGCCGGAAAAGAAATATCTTCTGTGATTCGGTTGCTTTATTGCTATCCTGTTTTATTCGCGTTCTTTCTTTCTTACCTAGAACGCTGTCTGTGTGTACGTACAGGGAAAAATGGTGCTGGGGGGTTTTTGTCTTTCCTCCTGCCCCCTTCACTTAAAGGGAACTGCTCCAGATACTTCCTTGGGAATGTTTTTGCTGTACACAGGGGGCTGAAATCCCATATAATCTCATTGCTGGCCATAAGGTAAATGGTATGCGTTCTCTGAGCCACTTACTTGAAGGAAAAATTGAATGTGAAGGGCTAAAATATTTTTATAATGGTCCTTTGTGTAAGAGCTGCTTCCCAAACCAATGCTTATTCTTCCACAGGTGTTTCCAGCTCAGATTATTATCAGATTAAGTCTCTGTTGACTTCTTTTTATTCTAGGTGTATTACTTGAAAACCTGTATAATTGGGAGTATATGCCACAGCGTTTGGAGCCTGGGAGGCTGGCAATAGCAAGAGCTTTCAGTATAGTTGTGTTACTTCGCATCATCCTCCTTTCTACCTGTGGTGCCTGCTAATATGATTTCTTTGTGCATTACTTATCACATTTTTACAGCAGCAACAAAGCAAATGCTGTGATCACTGAATAAAAGCTGAAGCACCAGTGTTTGGTCGTGCGGTTAGGTCACATTGGTAACTTATTCAGAGCTCTGGGAGAATGAGGATTTCACTGAGTAAAGCAGCCTTGGTGGATTCTGAAACCTTCCAACTTTCTGCTGTTGGTTGACATATCGAAATTATTATTCTTACAACTTTGGTCACAGAACGAAGAATAAGAGAAGGCTTTTTATTTGCTTCACTGCAAAGTCCAACAGTTGATAAACAGCCAGAGAGATAGTGTGACTACACCGAATGGACTCTGCACAAAAGAAGCTGAAGATAAAGCTTACGCGTGAGAATCCAAGTGTTGCAATTCTGGAACCAGCTGGTCAAACAAGAGGGGAAAAGAAAGAATTATTTTTTCATTCTGCGAGTTAGTGACAAGGCTCCCTGCAGCCAGTGCTTCCAGAGCTCTTTCTCATCCGAAACTTAGGAGCCTGACAAAACATGACACAGGTTTTGACTGCGGCACATTGTACAGCAACATAAAAAGTGAATTATGGATTAATGCAAAAAAAAAAAAAAACCACCAAAAACACAAAACCCACAAAAAACCCAACTCATTGCTCTAGAACACAAGCCTTACACTAAGTGTAAATGGTGATAGAATTGGTACATAGTTTTCTGAATAAGTGAAAATAAGTGGTCAACATCAGGAATTCACTTATGGTTGATAAATCCATCTAGAGTTCTTGCTCTTTCCTCTTTTTTCTTAATCTGCTACTGCTGTCCTGTTCAGCAGGTGCCACTGCTGGCTGCTTACTCCAAGAATACAGGCCATGAAACTTTTCCCTGCAAGTTTAAGTTACCACCATGCTGTGCTTCAGCTGGAAATCACCACTGCTTATTTGGCTTGAGCTCGGGTCCTCCACAGCTGTGTCAATTTGTGAGAACAGCTCTTGAATCACTTTGTGGATTTACCTAAACCCACATTCAGTTAAGCTAATGTATTTGGGTTTGTGCTGCAATGTTCAGTCAGGTACTTTAGCTCACCTGTGAAACAGTAACTCCCAGCGGGGCAGAGCAGAGGAAGCCTTCTGGCATATCAATTACTTGTGTCTGATGGTGCTCCACTCTGCGCCTTCTGGTGGATCAGGTTTCTGGAGCGCAGGTGACAGCGAATCTTTACTGTTGTGCAAGGAGCCTTTACCCAGACAGTGCTGCTGGGACCATGCTGAGCACATTTAGCCATACTGCATTCAATCTCTGCTTGTAAAAAAAGAATAAATTGCAGAAATGAATGTCTCAGAAGACTTCTGCGAGAGATGAAAAGCCCATTTAAGACAACAATCGGTATTGCCTATTGGGGAAGCAGAGGCACACTGCTGTGTTTTTGGTCACATTGCTAGCAGTCTTTGCTCCCTTACGCTTCTTCAAAGTAATTCTCAAGCAATTCTGGCTCTGACTTTCTCCAGCCCTTCTGCATGGATAGTTTCTAACAGAATACAATGTGTTCCACTGGAGGTCAGTGTGCACCAGTGCAGGCTCAGCAGAATGCCTCCCTGCCCTTCACTTGCTATATTGTACTGCTTGACTTTGTCTGGTACCCCATTGGTATTCCAGCCCAGGAATGGAAGGATTGCACTCGTGAACAATGCACACTTTGTCGATTCAAACAGTCAGTCATCCAGAAGCTTCTGTCTGGGGAACTTGTTTATTGTTCTAGACTCTTCAAAAATGCAAGGGTGGAATCCTTGCAGATTTCCTTGCTATAAAATATTGAAGTTTGTGCTTAGAGTGAATCATACTCTTATCCAAGCTGTGCAACTGAACACAGCTTCTCCACAGTGGAGCAGATGTGGTTGGCACTGTGGTGTGAATGTTGTGTGATGGCATCGCTGTATCCCAAAGAACCTACAGCTAGGTCATCTTTTTAAATTCCAACGTAATGAGAAATTGAAACTAAGAGTGAATTTGTGAATAACCTGCTCTGCAACCTGATGGAGACTCAGTTCTCTAACCCCTGGAGGTCAGTGCCAAGCAAACCTCTTGCACTCTTAGTATAAGTAGCAGAACGCATAACTCAGTTATAAGACATGTACTGCATCCCTCACACGTCTGGCATATCAAATAGCCCTTGGCAATCTGATATGAACAGCTATTCGTTTATCTCCATTTGAGCTTAATAAAGGTGGAAGAGAGCATTTGGTGAATTTTACAGGGCAGTTTCAGTATTAAGAAAAATAAATACCAGGCTTTATATCTTCGTGCAAAACAACTGGGGAGATTTCATATTATTCTGATGATTGTGACTTAAAAAATTATAATTTCTGTAACCAAAGCTGTGGGTTTCATTTACGTATGTGAGACTACGAAACATATGTCAAAACGTCTCTCATCACTGGTGAGTGGAATAGAGCAACGTTTTAGGAGCTACTGTTCAAAATGTTCTTTCATCAGCTTCGCCACTGCAGTGAATACAGGCATTGTCTGTATTTAAATTGGGAAAAAAAGTGACTATTCTAAATAACTGGAACATTTACATGAATTTTTATGTAAAGCATTGTTTGATGTGCTCTTTCAGGAACAAAACCATGAAGACTGAGTCCAACAGATCCTTGCTATTATGGCGATATGATTTTCTGTACATGTAAATTTAGATGGTGTTGACGTGTACTTAAAAGCTGGTGTTGCTATGGGAAGATACTTGAAATTAAGGAAATAAATCTGGTGGTAGAAGAGAGATCCTTGAGTAGTCTGACTGTGAGATGTCAGATTAGCATGTGAAGTGTCTTTTGAAAACGAGCAATACAGCAGTCGTGTTCTCCTGCAAGAATGTCTCTCAGTCTGTCAGTTTTCAGTGACAAGTCAATCTTTCCTAATCTTTGGAACTTCAAGTACAAAAAGTATTTTGGATATTGAACTCGTCTTTGGCTTAGACTTTTTTTTTTCTTTCAGATTTGAGGTCTTCAGTTTTAAGAAATTGAATTTTTTTCCTTTGTTTCTTTCAAGAAGACCCAACATTTTTCAGATCACAACAAGCACCAATCAGTACAACGGCAGCCCCTCTGTTCTCCCAGTACACCTCCATCCTCTTAGACAACATACGCTCCAACTTCTGCCTTTCCAATGCAATTCAGTTGCAGGACTCCATCATACAGCCATCTCTTGCTCCACAAGGCCTCGTATTCAATTCCATCCCCTTCACCTGTGCCTGCAACGCCTGGGAATTACAGCCATCATTCATCCAAACGCCCCGGCCGGCCTCCAGCCTGCAAGCTGATGGGAAAAGCTGGGCAGCACCTGGCATTCGACAGCTTCTCCCTTTGTGCTTAAAGCTCTTAGCTCTTATTTTGTTTCATCTCCCTCCGCGACCAGGGAAGACCTCACCGTGTGTGACAGCACGCGTTATCCCGTCTCCTTCATCCTCAGCAAGCTGATGCCAGTGGGTCAGACCCTGAGCAGAAGGCTCGCCTGAAATGGCGCCTGTCAGAGCGAGCTCGTTTGTAAGCTCGTCTTCCCACCTTCCCTCAAGAAAGAAATATCTGCTCGTCACTTCCTACTGTTCACAAGCAATACAACTTTCACTCCCAACTCTGTCCCTTAGCGCGGCCGCCTCTTCCCTCAGCCACCCTGAGGGCTCGGCTCGGCGCGGGCGGCCGTTCGGCCGCGGTGACCAATGGGCTGAGCGCGGGAGGCGGCCCCGCCCCCCGGCGGGATGGGATAAGAGCTCCTCCGGGATAAGAGCTGCTGTGGGATAAACTGCTGTGGAATAACCTCCTGCGGGCCGTGCGCCGCGTGGATCGGGCGGCGGCGATGGCCACGGTGCGAGAGAAGGCGGCGGCGTTGAGCCTGAGCGCGGCGTGCAGCCCCGCCGCCAGGCCGCCGGGTACGGGGCGGGGAGCGGGACGCGGCCGTGGCGGGAAGGAGGGAGTGAGGTGGCTGAGCGGGAAAGTTGCCGAGGGGGGTCTGAAGCGCGGGGAGAGAGCTGGGGGGAGGAGAGCGGAGGAGAGGCGGCTGGGAGCGGCGGCGTGTTTCCCCGCTCGGGCGAGGTTCAAAAGTTGGCCGCCGTCCCCGCCGGCCGGTGGAGGCGGTTCCGCACGGAGGGCCGCGGCCGGCTGCGCCCCTGGTGAGAGCCGCGCGCCCCGTGCTGAGCACCGCCGCGTGCCGGGCTGGAAGGCGAAGCAGTGCTTAGCGACGTGAGGCGTTCGGGAGTGCGAGCGCGGTGCTGTTTGGACGCGTTGAGTGGTGTTGGTTTTTGTTTTGTTTTTTTCCCTTCTGAGTTGGCTCTTAAGGCGTCGGAAAGTAGGGCTGGAAGGAACTGCTGCGTTCTGTTCTGTTCCTTCTGCCCACCGCTTGAGAAGCGCAGGTTCCGCAGGGCTTCTACCTGGCCTGGGTCAGTGCCGCGTATTACAAGGCTTCCTTCCACGCGCGTCTTAGCAAGAGGCTCTCTGCCAGCACGCCGCTCCGAAGGCGACTGTTGTCCCGTGTAACGCCGTTGGGTTTTGTGCTCTTAGGTCCCTGCTTCCTTCTCCTTTAAGTCATCCCCTTCCCCTCCCCGTTTGCTCGTTCCTGGGCCCTCTGGCAGACGCAGACCAGCTGGGAGCCCTGGTGCCCCAGATGGAATGCAGTTCTGTGACTGAACAGCAAAAATACCCCCTGTATCTTTGTGGAAAATGTTCATGGTAATGTGTTCCAGAACAAGTTGTGTGGCTTTTTTTTTTCTTTTTAAACACTGCATTACACTGTTAATTCATTAGGTTTGAGGTCTGTCATAACCCCAGATGGCTGTCTGTAGGATGGCTGTCTGTAGGATTGCTGCCAACTCTTCATGCCTTATTTTGTGCTTGAGCGTTTGTCTCTTCCACTTGTTTTGCCCTCTTTGTCAATTGCTCAGCTGATTTCTGAGAAACATGTATTCTAATTCTAGCCTCTCCAGTGGCTGCAGCTCTTAGCAGCTAGGTGCCACCTGCAGATTTTACAAGCATGTTGTATCTTAAGTCCTTGCTGAGGCTCACTGTAGTGTTTGCTAGCACCACTGCTAGCATGATATTCTGAACCTGAGGTTAGTAAATGAGTAATAGTTCAGTGGTTTTATTAGGGGAGGGAAGGCTGGTTGGCTGAAGGACATGGCTTTGAGTACACAAAGCATGAATCTCGGTTGGAGCTGTGTTAGTAGGAGTCTCTTCTGTGGGATTAGTGTCCAATGAATGATGTCTCATGGATTTTTGGAGTGGTTAGTGTGTCACCAGGTACTCTGTGTGTATGCAGCCTTGTAGGACACTCGTGTCTCTTCATCCCCACTTCCCTCTTTACCTCCACAGCTCTGTACCCTTATCCCTGTTACTAGAGGAAACCAGGGAGCTGCAAACAAGTAGGGTTAGTTTTTGGTTTTGTGCAACAAGTGTGCTCAGGTGTAGCTCCCACAGGTGTCAGTGCTGGGAAATGGAGGGAGCATGCAGAAGGTAGCAATACAGGACAGCATGCTGAGAAAGTGAAAGCTGCTGGATACAGAGCTGTACTGCAGGCTACTGTAGTAAGAGCAACCCAGTGAGATACGCTGGTAAATGCAGGCAGACTTGCTGAGGGTAATGCTCAAGTATTTAATGCTTTGTTGAAGGCTGGTTCAGTGCAAGCCAAACTAGAAGCCTCAAGCTTCTTAAATGCCTACAAGCTTCATGAAAGCCAGTAGCCACAGAGGGGGCAGTTCTAATTGCTGCATGAGTTCAATCTTTGTGCTTTCTCTGTTCCTGTACCACTAGGCTTTAGCTTGGCCCAGAAGCCATTTGGAGCAACGTATGTCTGGAGCAGCATTATCAGCGCACTTCAAACTCAAGTGGAAGTGAAAAAGCGCCGTCAGAACCTGAAGTGCTATCATGACTGTTTCATTGGTTCGGATGCAGTGGATGTCGTGTTTGCCCATCTTCTACAGAACAAGTATTTTGGGGATGTTGATATTTCCCGTGCGAAAGTAGTGCGAGTGTGCCAAGCACTAATGGACTACAAAGTGTTTGAGGCTGTCTCAAGGAGGGTCTTTGGAAAAGACAAACGCTCTGTGTTTGAGGACAGTAGCAGTAGCCTCTACAGATTCACAAATGTCTCAAGCCAAGCGGATCTTGATAAAGATTACCAGCAGTGTACTCCACAAAGGTTGGTACATGATGGACTGGGGAGATAAAAAATCTTACAATAGGGAAATGCCGTGTTATTTTTTGTGGGGGAGAGGGAAACAAAAGGGACAGTGTAATTATAGCACCTGGGTGTGGAGGTGGGGCGGTAACTTTGTGCGGGTTTTTGTGGTGCAGGATAGGTAGGAAACAAGTTTGTAGTTTGGCCTGCGTGGTTATTTGTTTTCTGCCTGTTCCACATCCCCTTCAGGGACAGGGGAGCGTGTGGAAGTGGAGTGCCTTGCAGATGCTTATCTACTGGGATCTAAATGAGTTTGAGCAGCTGGCATTCACGTGCATCAAATAGGCTGTACACATGAGAAAACCTTGGGTACTGCTTGCCTACCTGTGGCTTAAGCCACTAATCAATCCAGTCTTCTAAAGAAAAGACAAATAGAATTGCTTGCTGCTTTCACTGTCTTAGCTTGAGTGGACTTCAAATTTGACTTTCTGCAATGTTTTCAGCTGTTTCTTTATGTACGTGTGACTTGTTCATAGGCTAAATAGCAGGCTACAATGCTTATTGCATGCCATCACAGAGCCAGAGGGAAGTGTAATGGTGAGGGCTTGTTTCACTGCCTTTTCAGGAGTGGGTAAAGAAAACCTTTGAACCGGCTAAACCATTGTAAAACAGAACATGCTACCATGTGGGTAACTTGGCCAGATAACTTGCCTCTGACAGTTTTTGTGTCAAACATTAATCTCTGCATGTATTCTGACATTCTTACAAGGACTTCTCTTCAGGCAGTTATAGCATTAGTTCTGATAAAATACACTTTAAAATCATAAACGATGTTGGCTTGGCCAAAAAAAATAAAAGCGTGATTTCTGTTTGAGAGGAGCAAACATTAAACGACTGAAGTGTGTCAACCCCCCGACAGAAAGCTCTAGAAGCAGAGATTAAGAACAGATAGTTTCTCTGTCCTGCTCTCCCTCCCACACTTCTTCAGCTCTTGTTCTGTGCTGAAGAAAACTGCCCCAAGTCTGTGCGTGGTTTTTCTGTACATCAGAAATTCTAGATAAACTACTTCAGTGAGCAAAACTGCAAATGGATTGATCACAGTGTATCTTTAAGTGAGACCTTGGAACGTACCTGACAACTAGTTGTGAAGCAAGGTGATTCACTTTGTTTGAGTAGAGTGAAGGTGTTTTTCTTCCGGGCTGGGCACAGGTTGACTGCATTCCTTCATTCCTTTTTTTTTTCTTTTCATTTCTGAGAAGAACAGATCTGTTGATGTGAATGGTTTGTCACATAAATAGCAAAAATAATTGACATCAAAAGGACTTTTGTAGTGCCTAAAACAAAGAAGCTGTACAAACTAAAATTGAATATGCTTAGACTAATAGAAACTTCTGTCTGGAGTTGTTGCATTGCTTTTCCATTTAGTTAGCATATGAGATCAGTTACGAGGAGAACTAGCTAACACCTAGAAATGGGGAACAGGTTTCTGAGAACTTCTCTTAGCTGATGGCATCAGCTGCCTTGCTCCAGGAGAAGTGTTGCTAAGGAACAGCCACCTTCTAATTTCTCCAAGAGCAGCTCTTACCTTTTGATCTCATTTCACTGTTACGAATGACGTATTGAAACTTTGGACTCTTTCTGAGTGGTTGGGGAGTACTGTATGTGTTACTCTCATAAACTTTCGTATAGTTTTCCCTTCCTAACCTATCTGTACTCTGGTAATTGATGTAGCTTGCTAATGCAATCTTTGACAAGCTTTAAGGGAGGAACTGTGTACTTGTGTGCAGTGGTTGCACATAGTGTTTTTTAAGATACTGCTTGCTTGAACAGGGGAAGTGCTTGTGAGAATCTTGAATCTTGGTTATTCATCCAAGTATGTTGTGTTCAGTTGCTCTTATGCGTGGATGAGAACATACAAGTCTGTGTTTTTTCTTCTCAGGCATCAGAAGAACATGCTGTACAACACTACTCCTCTCAAAGCAGAAAGCTTGGAGGATCTCTGGGAAAACCTGAGTTTAAAGCCTGCAAATCCCCCTCAAGTAAACATCTCGGAAAGTTTGTCTCGTCGAGGTAAGGCAAAAAGTACCTCACTTCTTCAGGTGGGAGAAGGAAGCTTTTAAGAATAGGGCTGGAAGGACTGATGGCTGACAGAATGGAGATGGAGTTGAACTGACTCTCCCAGTGTTCTGTTATGAACACTGTTTCATAACAAGGACAAACTACCTGTTTTGCAGGCTAATTTTATCAGATAGGATCCAAACAGTGCAGTTAAAATTGCTGTTGAACTTTATGGGGAAGAATACACAACTATGTAGAGCCTCACTGAACTTAGGAACAATCACCTGCAGGATACCTGTGCCTGATTAATCACTGCCAGTAGTCTGTTGTTTGCTAGAACTCTTTCCTAGCCTTTCAACAGTGCATCTGCTCACTTACAGTGCTGTAGGGGGCTGACAACTCACATCTTTTCAGACTGAACTATAAACTAGTATAGCTTTTTTTGGCTAAAGATGCTTGAGGCATCATAGAAACGTGCAGGGAGCAATAGGAACACTGGAGTGAGGTTGTGGAAGCTGTGATAAGGTTGGAGTGTCCCTGCTACACTGCTATCCGTTACCTAGAACAAAGACTGCTTGCAAGTTAGAGTGCAAGGAATGTAAGGCACTTCAGGCTTATCCAAAGAGTGGTTCTCCTACATTGCAGTTAACTAAACAAATGGCTAATTCTTTCCTTTAGCAGTGATAAAATGCACTCAACAAGCGATAAGAGATACACTTTACCAGAACAGATTTACAGTAGCAGAAAAAAATTAATCTCTTAGATTTGGGTTGGTGGGAGGGAGGGGAGTTGCCATTTTCCTAATCTTTATCTCGCTTGCTCTGTGTGTTTTGTGTATTCCACCCTTTCCAGTTATTAATGAGGTCTGGCGAGAACAAACCATTGCTCGTCTGCTGCAGCTTGTAGACCTTCCACTCCTTGACTCCTTGCTTGAGCACCAGGAAGTCAAGCCTCAGCTTCCACAACCAAAGAAGGACTCTGGATATGTCATCACGAGCAACTACTTGGACAGAGAGATTCTCAAGGCTTTCAGTGACTCACAGTAAGTCTTCATTGCTCACCTCTCAGGACAGAAAGCTTTTCAAAGTTGCATACATTTGTCACTCACAATCTTAAGTAGAAAAGTAATAGTCTCCAGTACTGTAGGCAAGTGTGCCTGTTCACATCCTTTCTACCTGTTAAACTGAACCCAGTAGTAAAGAGCAGTTGCTAAATTGAATTGGAAGCAAATTCTGCTGCACGCTGGAAGAAGTTTTTGAAGACTGTTACAGGATTTGATAGCATGTAGAGGGAGATGTGTGTAATGTACTGAGGGGGGGAGGAAACAGTTTTACAGTTTTTACTTTTAAAAAAAAATAAAATAAAATAACAAACAGGATGAGTGAGAGGATTAGCATTTTAGCCTTTTTAAAATAGTGAAAGAAAGCTGATCCTGAAACTGTATAAATACATTTAGAAGTACAGGCTGAAAAACCTTGCCTCTTGGAATCAGATCAAGGCTCAGGTTTCTGTTTATCTAGCAGTAATTTTGTCCTTGTCTATAACAGTAGAGGACGTCACTAACTTTAGGTTTAACTGCTTCTGACTGTTATCATTTAATCAAGATGAGTAATTAGTAACCTGCCCAGCTAAACAAAGGGACATGTGGCTGTGATGCGAGTGGGTCAGCAGAAGTGTTATTTGTGCCAATCCATAATGAATTCAAGTACTTGCCCATGTGGTGCCCACTGACTGAGAAACTGGCCTACTCACTGCTGTGGTGGAGCCCAACCACCTCCACAGGCACCAGTAAGTAATACTGGAGAGTTGAACCACTTTGTCTTTTAGGACAGATGAATGGCTCTCATCAGCAATAGATTGCTTGGAATATCTTCCTGACCATATGGTGGTAGACATCAGCAGGAACTTGCCCGATCAACTGGATAAAGCTGATGCATGGAAACTACTGCTGTTTGAAAATATTGGTAGATACTATGGCCAGAAAAAGGAGCCGCTGTTGAGCCACGCACCTGAAATTCATTCAGGAATTGCAGAACTGCTAGGTGAGCACAGATTGACTTACTGAGCTTATGCGAGGTGGGTACTAACAAGCTGAGCATTTCATGTCAGCCAAGCCCAAAGCTTGCCTTCTGCAGAGCTGTTTTTTAATCTGTTCATAAAGAAGATATTCCCACAACACAAAACGCTTTGCACTTATATTCTGTTGCTCCTGTCTATGTAGTAAAGAAAAGGTGAGTGCAATTTTAAATAGATACAGCTAAAATTTCTACTGCAGCCAATTAAAGTAAAACTTAGTAGCACTTTACAGAATGGCTTGCAACTACTTCATCATACTAGCCTGTTTATCTAGGATATCCTCTGTATTTCTTGGGAGATGGGGAGATGATGTCTATAATGAGACACTTCTCGCCTAACAGAACGCCTTTCCTTCTTCAGTATTTCAGCCACAATGGATGGAGTTTGAACTGTAATTGAGCTTAACTGGAAGTGCACCAACTTAAATACTGGGCTAAAAGTTTGGGGGTGGGCTGCTCTCTAGATTGAGTGCCTGTGAGAACTTTGTGAGAATGGATTTTTTCCGTTCTTGAGTTTAGAGAAGTGAACTCTTCAGTGTCCAATTCAGGTGTTTTGTCTGTTGCTGTATTTTATTTTTACATATACCATTATTTTCTTCCAGTGAATGGGAAGATGGAACAATCTCTAGAAGCTATTCAACTCTATTTAAAACTTCTAGACAGTCAAATCAGGGAGGAGTTCAGAAGATTACTGTATTTTATGGCTGTTGCTGCCCATAACACCGAGCTCAAACTACAGAAGGAGGTAAATGTGTGTACTTAACTGTTATCAGTTGCTTTACATTTACTGAAATCTAGATATCCCAGAAAGTAGGTCAGAAAGCACGTGGCTACAAGGAAGAGTATTCTAGAGGAGCAAAGCCTTCCCATTTTTCTTCCATGTTATTCTTCAGAGTGACAACAGGATGGTTGTGAAAAGAACTTTCTCTAAAGCTATTATCAACAATAAATCCTTATCCAGAGGGAAAACGGACCTTCTGATCTTGTTCCTTGTGGACCACCAAAAGGATGTCTTAAAGGTAAGAGCTAGACAATGACCAGACTTCTATTTCATATGCTTGTGCAGAATTGCTTTCTCTAACCTGCTGTTTGTCTTCATTCAAGATCCCAGGGACACTGCATAAAATGGTCAGCAATAAATTAGTGGCTTTGCAGGAAGGCCAAGATCCTAGTAAGATAACAGGTGAGTGTTATCTTACAATTTCTTATCACATACACAGATGCAAAATAAAAGGGACTGAGCAGAGTTAAAAATACTTGCTGTAACAATGACTAGACAAATTTCCTTCTTAAGGAAGGTGGGTCTGTGGAATCTGGAAGGTGGTTGGCTGGTGTTAATCATCTTCATGTTTCCTCCTAGGTTACACATTTTGCCAAAAGCTTGATGAAAGAGAGTATCGTTTGAATACAGAGAAGACCACAAAAGATGAGCTATTATCTCTGCTGAAAGCTATTGATGAAGATTCAAAGCTCTCTGACAAAGAGAAGAAGAGACTGCTAGGTCAGTTTCATAGTAGCAATCCAAGTATTTTTATGCAGTATTTTGGAGACAGAGTTAGTAATATGTGCGTGTGACTTTTAAATTGCTTTCTACATTGCAGTATTGAAAACACTAATATATTTGTAAATCATTTGTATTCATATGTCTAATAAAGTTATTTTATGGAAATTGATGGGATTTATGCAAGTAAATTATTACTGAACCCAGTGGTACCCAGGTTTGGCCTGTGCTTCATCGGTTCTTTGCTCATTCTTATCTTATTGTTCTCCTCATTTGAAGCTGCTTAGATTGACAACTTCTATCGAAGCGTTAAAATGGGAAACACCTTTTCAGGGCTGGGATCTCTTCTGGATAGCAAACTGTAAGCTGACCAGGTTTGGTCCTGTTGGAAATATCCAAATAATTTTCCAGGACGGTATCTCTGATAAAGATTTTATTTGCAAGTGCAATGGCAGGCCTCCTGCAAGCAGGAGAACATGCAGAAAACAGCCTTACATCTTTTATGCCCTATTACTTGATGCTTCTCTCTTTCTCCCCTGGTTCCTCATTGGCTGAGTACTTCAGGTTCACAATCTTCCAGATGCTCAACTGAACATATAGATACTGGATAAACAAATTGTTGCTAGCTAAGTGCATATTGCTAATTAGTTAACTTCTCACAGTTGCTCATCCAACACTCGGTCATTGTTTCTGGATATCTGCTTGTCCTTGCATAGAGATAAGCTTGGAAGGAGAACAGAGGGGACTATCTTCATGCCTACCTGCTGCATCCCAGGCAATCCAGCCTTGTGTAGAGGCCCTGGCTTCTTTGATGTCTGTTAAGTCTGTTTGGATAAAAGCCCCTCAGTAAAAGAAAAACAGAATAACCCTACAATATGCTTTCTATATATAATAGAAATCTATAATACTCTACTGATTGATTTAAACTATTGCAGTTTTGCAAGCGAGAATTAATCATGTAATTCAGCAACTACACTTCTGAAGCGTGTTACTAACATACGGTATTTCTACTTTTTCACATCAGCTAAGGACAAGTTACAAAATACAAATGCATTGTGCTCTACTTCTTCACATCAATTCCCCCTTCTCAGTATCTAATGCAGAAACAACATTCCATTCCTACAGTCCCCTGCTCCCCTTTGCTGGCCTTGTAGCTAAACTGTCTTGTGCTGATGTGTGACCCACAGGTCTGTGTAACAGAGCTGCAGTAACGTCTGCTTTACCTTCCCCTGCTTTTCTTCAAGCTTGCCACCTCTCCACACTCTGTGTGTACATGACAAATCATTAGCTGTTTTAGACTAAAATGGCACCATGCTGATGAAGTGCCATGGACGATGTCTGACATCTTTTCCCCAGCTGAATCCCACTCTGTGCCCTGCTGACTTAGCTGGGCTGTTACAACACTGCATTTTTCATCAGTCTGGCTCCAATTGCCACAGCCCTAACTTCTCTGGTCTTCCTTCCTGCAGCACCTTGCTTCTTGTTACCCGCGCTAATTAGGAAAGAGCTGGAACAAATGAAAGGCCTTCGGATTTACTTGTATGTAGGCCCATCGCACGCTGGCACCAGTGCCAGTTTCAAGTGTGAGGACACGCACGGCGTCCTCAGAGGCCCGCTTCTCCTCGGCTGTGCCCATCCTCGCGCCGGTGCTGCGCGCTGCCTCGCTTACTGCCGCGCGGACCTTTGGCGGCTCGCGCCGCTCCGGGCACGCGGCCGGAGCAGGCGGCAGCTCAGCGCGGGGCGGGGCGCGGGGCCGCCTGGTCGGGGCGGCCGTAGGGCGAACGCTTGCAGGAGGCCCGGCCCGCCCCTACGCCGTGGCGGCGGCGCTGCGAGGTCGGCGTGCGACGGTAAGGCGGCGGGGCGGGGAGCGCGGGGCGGGGCCGGGGGCGCCGAACGGGGCGGGAAAACGGGGCCGCTAAACGGGGCCGCTGGGCCGGGGGTGAGGGAAGGCGTGGCGGCGGGTCGGGGCTGCGGAGGCGATCGGAGGCGCCTCGGGCCGCGCTTAGCGCTCCTGCTGTTAGGGGAAGCTGCTGAGAGCCGGGCTGCGCCGTGGCAGCCGGTGGCGTGGGACGAAAGCCGTGCCGCTGGAATAGGCGCTGCGGGCCTCTTTTACGCGGGCGAACGATGGCAGCGGATGGACTGCTGCGGAGCGAGCGGCTGAGCCAACAAGTGCGCCCGCCCCGCTCCGCGCTGCCGGCCCGCTGCCCGCCGCTGGGTTGTCCGCTCGGTGGGTTTTTTGTCAGTCTCAGTAACGCCGCTGGCTTCTGGGCTGGAAGGCGCTTTATAAGGCGTGCCCTGCGTGGGGGAAGCCGCGGCCCGGCGGCACGGCTGGCGGCCTGCCCAACGGCTGCGGGCCGGCGGGGCTCCCGCAGCTCCCAGCCTCGCCTCGTTGTGAAGGGCGGGGAGGGCGGCGCCGGGAGGGCTGTGCCGAGCTCCGAAGCGTGTGTCGGGGAGTCGAGTCATCGCCGTGCTCCATCTTCATTTCGTGCCTTGTGAGAGAGAGCGGGAAGAGTGGCTGAGGCCAGCGGAATGAAACTGAAAGCACCTGTGAAAATGCTTTGATTCGAGCGTTTCTCTGCTCCCTTTCACCTGTCACGTATTTTTTGCTTCAGCTGTTGCTGTTGTCTTCCTGTAATGGCTTCTTTATTGCCGGATCTTGCTGCTGGAGCGTTGGCAGTAGCAGACCTTCTGTTGTGTAGGTTGGAGATCCAGCCCCGCTTGTGCTGTGCTGATTTGGATAGCTGATGCTGCACCCAGAGGGAAGCACGGCGTGCTTTAGCTTTTGGGCTGGCGATGGGACTGTAGCTCTGCACTCACTGGCGCTGCCCCGTGCTGCCTGAGATGCTCTGTGAGTGCAGAGAGGATTGGGAGCTCACAGCTGGGACATCAGTGCTTGTGTGCAAGCAGAGTGCCAGAGCAGAAGGCTGATATGTGCCTCTAACAGTACCTGCGCTGATGCCTTAGATTTCTTGCATAGATTTATCCTATGCTTTTTGTGCTCTACTTTCTTGTCTAAAATAAAAATCATGCATCGCTGTAGACAAGTGTTGCTGTGTGTCGTTGCCAGACGATGATCCTGAGTCATTGCTGTAGAAGGAAAACATTTTTTAAATGCCAAGTCTTCTGGCTGTCTTGTAGAATCAGAATGGTGCACTCACTGAAGCACTGATGGAGTAGGGTTAGTTCTTACAGCTGTTGTATGGAGAAAAAAACGTCTGTGCGTTTTATATTCCTGTGTAATTGCTTGTTTATGTCTGTGTTGCGTCCTTGACACTGCTAAGTGTTTTTCTTCTAGTAGCTGCGAGGTGCCTTTGGAAGCTGCATCTGTTGTTGAGAGCTTCTTTCTTTCGTATTTGGAAAGTGGTGGTTGCTGGAGAAGTAGGCAGTTGGTGACAGAGAAAGGTGGTGCTTTCCCAGGAGCTTCCTTTTTTTGGAAGGCTTTTCTTGACTCTCTACTCCAGAGAGCTCATATGCTGTCAAACAGCCTTTCCTAAAATCAAAGTCAGAATGGTAGCCTCCTGTATAATACTGAGTTTTCAGAGGTAAGATATGTAGATTATTTCTGACTGTATACCCAGTGAAGGTAACATGCTTTTCCAGTGTTCAGTTTTTCAGTGCATCGTGGACTATGCTGCAAGTGCTTGTGATGTAATATAGACATTATTTAGCATCTGCTATGCCTGTGCTTTAACTGCTGTTACTGTTATTTACTATTTATCTTTTTTTTTTTTTTAAGAAATCTTTCTTGTATCGCCAGCATGCGTCACCATGACTCTTGCATGGAATGAAATTGCAGGAGAATGATTTGATATTTGCCCCGAGTCCTTTTTCAGCTTAATTCACGTGGGTAGCATGGAGCGAGGGCGTTTCAGTTCTGATCGGTTGGAACAGATCACAGTTCAGGAGGATGTTGAGTTCAGAATGCTTCACTGTGTGTATGATAGATAAATACCTCATTTGGCATAATCAATTGGACAAACATGTTTGTAATACTCTTGGAAGATGTTTTTCACTGCTCGTTCAGTATCTTTTTCAGTATCTTTATGCAGTAGGTGAGGCAGGGGAAGAGTTCCAGATTTTTCAGAACTCGCTTGCAATACAGATCAAGTGAATGGTAGCTGTGTTGAAAGCATCTCTTTCTGTGTGAGATGGGAAGTGAGTCACTTAGTCCAGGTCCCCTGCCATTATGGGAATGACATCATGCAGTTCCTCATAAGATTTCCTTTATTCTCGATTTTTTTCTCAGTCAAGAGAGCTGAAGATGTTTTCTCACTCAGCCACATTATAAATCCTTATATGTTATAAAATGCTTATTCATTCCCTTCTTAATCTTTCTTTTTTCTTTTTCTCTTTTTTTTCCTGAGAGGAAACAACTGACAATGTCTCAGAATCCCCACAAGCCACATTCAAGCGAAGAAAAGTTGAGTGCCTTGGAGGATGATCAAGAGAGCTTGGACAACTCGGAGCAGTCTATCAGGAACAGAATACAACAAAGTGTTCCAGGTTCGCATGGAGATGATACACCAAAGTGTAAGCACAACTGCCCTTCATTTAAAAAAAAAAAGTACAATTCTGTGTCTTCTGCAGTGGAGATGGTGATGGGGTTTTATAGTACTCTCTGTAGGTTTGTTTTGCAATTAAATATTACACAACTCCTGATCACTTGCTTTGAAGCTGCTTTTAACAAGTGCTTTTTCCTCCATTTTGTTTTAGCACTGAATTGTACACAATAACCACGTTGTTCTGAGCCACATATGTCTTAGATCTTTCTGTGTCTGCACTCACAGAAAGGATAAGCCCTACTCCAGTATACTGTAGCCAAACTGATGCCTGCTGTTTGCATGATCAGCCAAACCTTCTGGATTGTTGCAGCCTCTTTTTCTGCCAGAGGGCAGGGAAGGCCATCATCAACAAAATCATGCCCTGTCATTTTATTCCCCTCTTATCCAGACACACACAGGTGGAAAGTTGCACTTTTAATCCTAATGCTACTTCTGCTGACAAGGAGATTTCAGGACTGTCATACTGCAGGTTTATTCCTAGGGCATGTTTTTCTTTGCCATTCTGCTTTTAACATCAGAAACTAGATGCAAGATCTCTAATTACTTCTGGCAAATCTATAGATAAGATAAAGGGGAAGTTTATTTGGTTCCAGAGATTGAGATCAAAGAGATGGAATTGCTCACATAACTAGCCCCAGATTTCTGTCTGGAGAGTTCCAGCATGTAACATTTTATTTGTTGCATTATATTTTTATTGCAACAGTGCTTGTTATTACTGGAGTTCAAGTGTTTGGCTTAGAGTCATGTTGCATACAGGAGATGTACCCTGTGGAGGAAGACTATGGACATGTGAAAGTGAAATGCATTGCCTTGTCTTGCCTTCCATTGTACCACAAGAAAGTCATTGGTCTCAAGCGCTTTTCTTTCGGGAGGAAGCAGATATAATATGAGAATGAAATAACATGATTTAAGAGCATTCTTTGGTAAATGAAAGAGTCTCTTAGCTTTGAGTGTGTCTACTGAGTGAAGTCATCTGGCAGCTGGACAGGAGAGCACTCATTCAGCTGCAGGCTCGCTGTGCTGCTGGTAATTCTCTGGATATCAATCCTTGCTGTGTTCCCAGAGTTACTCTGCAAGATATACCTCCAGGCAGAAGGAAATCTGGGTTTGAGAGTGCTGCATGAAAAGAGTGAGATGGTAATGAAAAATTAGAACACTGCATGTATTCTTGGAACTACGCTGTATGTACTTGGAACAGCTTTGAAAGGCAGACAAGTGAAGGGCAGTTAGTTTTAAAGGACCTTTTCTATGTTACTAGTTTAAATCCAATCAAACTGGATCTTCAAATGAGGCAGCCGTGCTGGTTTTTCTGAAACATCTCAGTAAACCCAGCCTGGTTGGTTTCTTTCATGTTGGGAATTAATACATTGCTCCTGTGCTTGTACTGCAGTTGAAGTGAATGAATTACAGAGAGAGGAAGCAATTCAACTGTAGCAATTCTGTAGAGGTGTTTCCCTCCTGTTCAGCTGTATGTTTTCTGGAGCAGCAGAGATAAACCTTGCTATTCTTGCCTGCCTCACCCAAGGACACCAGTGCTGTAGCCTTCTCCTTTGTCAGTGTCACTGTCTCTCTTTTGACTTCACAGGCTGTTCTACAGTTGGCCACTTCCTTTGTCTCCTACCTCATGGAAGCTGACCTGTTTTTTTCAGGTGTGATGCTTCCTTCTGCTCACTTGTGTCCTCCAGGGCCCAGTTTGAAGCTGCTTGTCCATCCTTATCCCAGTGCCTGCCGTAGGATCTTTTGTCACTTGGGGGGGGGGAAAGGAGCCTGGAGAAGTGCCAGTCGCACTGAAAGTAGAGGGAATAATTATTGCTTAACGTCAGTGGTGGCTTGTTTGCTGGATGGTTTAGAAATAAAGTCACTTGAAAAGCATGAAATGGAAATGACAATGCCTACACAGTAATTAGAGGAATAGTGCAGTGGCAATGCTAGTCTTCTTATCATCTCTTCCTAGTGTAGAGAGAAAGATGCAGTTAAGCAATTCAAAATAAATATTTTGGGGCTTTTTGTTTGTTTCTTCAGATGTTGTTATCAGCAGGCTCTTCTCTGCAGATTTCCCTAGATAATTGTCTGACACTTTAATGTGTGTTGTAGCTAGCCCTCCTCGGCCCGTGTCAGTGGAAGAGTTAATGGAAACAGCTAAGGGAGTAACCAACATGGCCCTAGTACACGAGATTGTTGTTGATAGAGACTTCCAGATCAAGCCAGCTGAGTTACCAGAACACAGGTAAGATTGCTACCAAGTAGATATATTAAATCAATTCTCATTTGTGTAACTTTGGAATAACTCTAGTGGATGAAATAAAGGCTCTGGCTAGTTCTGCCCAACAGTGCCTGCTAGGGAAGATGTAGGAAGAAGCATAAGAAGGTAAGCATGCAGTCCTGTTTCCTCAGGAATGTGTGAATGTGGAAAGTGAAACTCCTCAGTAATTGCTGGGGCATGTTTTGTGGAAATTGCAGTATGGTTTCTGCCAGTGTCCCCTTATCCTGGGAGCCTGAAGCTGCAGACTTTGAAATATGCAAGTCTAGCTGCAGGCGCAGGTAGTGCTCTTAGCATCACTTAAGCTTTCCCTGCAGGTGGGAATAAGATGAAACTGATCATTTTAGCTTTGCTTTTTTTTTTTTTTTTGAATCTAATGTCTGTTTCTCCAGGGATACACATCTATGTATTTTGAAGAGACTTCTGTATTTTATTAGATTAGACCTTATTCCTTTTTAGTCTGGAGTCTTTCCTCCTGTCTGACCTGCAGTAGTCCTGTCCCCCATTAAGAGAGGCAGAACAGAAGTGGCTTTCATGTCTGGTCCCAGACTGCCCAGTGCAGCAAACCCAGTCCTATTGACAGATGCTTTGTCTGCTGTTCTGTTGTGTTTGGCTTTTTTTGTTTGCTTTGTTTTTCTCCCCATACAGAGAGATGTGGCTGACAGTGTGTTTCTTGGGTTAATTTGTGAAAGTGAGGGTGTTTTTACTGGGAGAGACTTGGACCACTGGAACAGCATTGTCTATGAGTGTGCAAGCTACTCCACTTTTGAGAGACTCTCGTATTTTAGAGTTCAGGCACCGATTTGCTCTGTGCTCTCAGCACCATCACAGACTCAGGCACTGTTGTCCAGTCACTGTTTGTCACATTTCATACAGGTTGTGTACAATTCATGCATGGTCCCATGAGCTGGCACCTCTCTCTATGATGGAAGTGTTTGGAAAGCATACCTAAGGCCTGCAGAGCTCCCTGTTTTGTGTTGTCTTCTGTCTCAGCATCTTTTGGGGGGATTCCTGACAGGTGTCTTCTGCTCGTATGTGATGGCTGACGATGAATGCTTGATGTAAAATGTCACAGTTAAAGCAGTGCTTTTCAATTCAGTGTCTGCTTTTATTCCTTGTTCCTTCTTATGGTTTTCTCACTTGAAAAAGTGCAGTGTTGGTGCCTAAGTTTTCTGGTATGCCTCAATACCATGAAATACCATGAAATTTATTTCAAGATTTTTCAGGGGAGAAGAATTTTAAACAAATTTTCTTCTTTCCATGTGTTCTTCTCTCCACCTCCCTTAAAAAAGAGGGGTGAGAGGGAGAGAACCAACCCAGTCCTTCAGTAACTTGGTTGCTTTTCTCACAGATTCTGAACAGTGGCTGCAGTTGTTCAGCACAGTGTCAGATTTGCATCTCTTCACCAGATCAAAGGAACAGATATATTGCAGAGATCATCTTACAAAGAGTGCCTCAGTGTAGTGATCCAGGACTGCTCCTAGTACAAGATCCCTCTGTTCAGTGAAAGTTTTGGCTGAAGAGGCACTCTGGAATCTTCCTTGGAATAATGGCTTTGTTGTGTTTGTATAATTTGAGTCTCCCACAGCTTGAATGTTTGTGTAGGGAAGTGGTTTGAGGAGAAAGCAGTTGGAATTCATTTGTTGTTTATAGGAACTGAACGCAGGCTTTAGCTCGGGGTAATGGCCGTATTTATGTGTTGAAGTGCAAAAGCTTTCATGTCACAGAAGTTGCTTCATTTCTGTTATGTTTCCTTAATTAATTTTCCTTAGTCAAAGGAATGTTAATACTGTCCTTCTGAAGATGAGGAATAATTTTTATCTGTTTTTATTAGTATTCCAGCGCTATACTTCAGAGGTACTTTCAAGGATTTTAATTGGTAGCCTTCTTTGCTTGTGTCTAACCATTTATTAGGGTATGAGCCGTGCCAAATTTTGTGCCTACTTTATCTTGCCTGAGTGACAAAATGATAGTTTTCTTCTCTGTCAGTCCTCAGGTAGTCACCATTACATTATCTTCACATTACTGCATGCTGTTCTTCGGGAGCTGCAGGTACCTGCATGTGGTGGTGCAGACACTAATACAGTTATTTTGAACTGGTCTTATTTATCACAGCTTGGAAAAAAAAGTAAGGGAGATTGTGCACAAAGTTTTCTGGGATTGTCTGGAAGCTCAGCTGAAGGAAGAGCCACCGACATACGACCACGCAATTAAACTGTTGGGAGAAATTAAAGAGGTAAGGTCACATGCTACCAAAGTAAATCATTGAGTTTTTATAGATGGGTTGATGGGAATGGGCAAAAGGAGTTAGAAGTCTTGGTTGTTCATAAAGGAGGCTCTTGATTGTTTTCACTACTGTCTGATTTTCTCTGCACGTAATTAAGTTGTGTGAGCTGAGGAGAGCGACTTGAATGTGCAAACAAATGGGAAAGCATGTAAAATGAATCAAGGTAGGTTTCATACTTCCAGGTTTCCTCCATGTTATGACAGTCATGTTGGGTATGGAATCACTGAGATGTCCCAGCACTGAGTGGACAGAGCCAGGTGCAATAGTCTGAAGTGTGATCAGTACTACAAAGCACTTAGCACTTAGTGACTTCGTGTCACAAAGAGTGAGGGGAGACATTTGAATTTGGAGCTGACAAATGGCTTCGTGGCCTTGTTCAGAAAAGTGCAATTCTGCTCTCAGATGGCAGTAAGTTTAAATGACAAGTGGTGCAATTACTGCTTTGATCCCTGCTGTGTGACACTGAGAACTAATACACTGTTCAAAACTTTCTGTTTCAGAATCTTCTGTCTTTTTTATTTCCTGGTCATACAAGATTAAGAAACCAGATTATGGAAGTTCTTGATCTGGATTTGATAAAACAGGAGGCCGAAAATGGGGCTCTGGACATTGCTAAGTTGATAGAATTTGTTATTGGAATGATGGGGACTCTCTGTGCTCCAGCTCGAGATGAAGAAATTAAGAAACTGAAAGATATACGTGAAATAGTTCCTCTCTTCAGGTACTGAAATGGTACATACTGTCATACTGAGTGTCCTTTAAATAATTATAGAGATGTGTGGTGTGGGGGTGTTTGCACCAGGGCAACCTGCAGATCTTCATAGAAATGAAAGAGCTGTGCAGGGATGTGGCCATGGGTGTGATGGGGGAGAGATGTTCCAGAAGTTTTTAACACAGACCCTTCCTGTTGGGGTGAATTGTATTTGTGTGGCTCCAGCCTGTTAGCAAAGGGTGTTTTCTAAATGCCAAATGTGTGTAAACTATCAGATAACAGGTGAGCAGTTTGTTTGTATCAGGATTTATTATCAACAGCAGGAGGGGAAGAAAAAGCAGTTGCAGGAATAGGGGGTACATATCACTGTTCTTTAGCCAGTTCTTCCTTTCCCCTCAGTTTGAGCTGTCTCCCCCCAGTATAATATGCTTTTAGTTCTACCAGGGGCATACATCCTGGGCTTAGGAGCATTGAGGTTTCTGCTTCATCACTGTGTTCTCAGCTGAATAGCTCGAGTTTGAGGAGATCTTATTAACCTTGTTTTCTAATTTGATGACCTTCCGAGAGTTAAGGTTTGACTTGGCAGAATCGCTACTAGCAGGAGGCATGTTGCTTTGAAAGAAGAGGCTTTGGTTTTGTTTTCCTTGGGTCTAATTACTTGCTTCCCTGAGCAACTGAGGTTGGCTATATAGGCAGCCAACAGATAGTATGCAAGCTTGGAAACTCAGACATCTTTCTGTCTGTTCAGCTTTACATTGTAAAATTTGGGGAATTTATCCTATGGGGCTAGTGAAGTTAATTCTGTGGGGACCTTTCTTCAGGAGAACAAGTTTTATTTTGTATTTGGGAGATGCATGTGTGTGCATGCTTGCTCAAGCTTTTTTTTTCTGTCTCTGAAATTAACCATCCTGTTAACGTTTCCCACGCGTGTTTTTGTTCTTTCCTTAGGCAATCTGCAATAAATCTTGTACAAATAACCTCTTGCACTTCTGCAGCCTTGAATAACTTTTTCTGTTTGTTTGTTTAGAGCAATTTTCTCTGTGTTAGACCTAATGAAAATGGATATGGCAAACTTCGCTATCACTAGTATTAGACCAAAATTAATGCAGCAGTCTGCTGAATATGAAAGAAAGAAGTTTCAGGAGTTTCTTGAGAAACAGCCAAGTATGACTTTGTTTCTTTCTTTCTTCCCCTCTGACCTCTCAGTACATGGTGTGTCTTTGCTTGTAGATCATAGAAATAAATCAGATTTCACATTAATTTTGATATAATTCATGTGGTAAATGACACCTTGTGCCCCGAAACTGAGGTTTGAGAAAAATATACAGAAACAATATATCTGCACTTAGCACGTGGCCATTAGTTTTGTTTCGGTTGATGAGGGGCATCATAGCATCTTCTCACTTCTGATTTCGTGTAGCTGTGCAGTGTTAATATTGTTTTAGATGTTCTGCTTAATGCAGAAAATAAAATGCATGTCAACAACTGGTATCATGGATAATTAGAAGTAGTAACTAATGGCTTTATCTGGAAACTAGTGATAGAAAAAAAACCTAACTTTGACAAGGAATTTCCTTAACGAGACTTTTTGTCTCCTACAGATTCTTTAGACCTTGTCACAGACTGGTTGCAGGAAGCAGCAGATGATCTTGCAAAGCTGAGACATAAAAAGTTACCTCCCCCCAGCAGTGCTGTTGGTGCTGCTGGTGGAGCTGCTGCGTTGTGCTCCACTGCCATACAGAATCAGGCATATCTGAAGCTGCTGAAGTGGGATCACACAAACAGGCCTTTCCCAGAAGTAGGTATCTAACAAGAAAAATGATTTCCATGCTTGTTCTACTACCTTTCTGCTCTTGGAATGTAGCCAACTGAAATTACAGCACTAAAACATTGATCTCTTGATTGAAAGTTCTTGTGGTATTTCTTTTTCAGTACTCAGTTGAAAAAGAAACAGTTGTTTCCCTTTTGTTCCTGATATTTGCCTGCTGAGTAGCTGCTGCTCTTTTCTGTGTCTGTGTCTCCAGCTTATTAATTCATGGAAGTTGCCTGAGGTAGGGCAGAACTGGGTGTCCCAGGATTGCCTGGAGTTGGGCTATACTTCCTCCATGCCTGCAGCCCTCAGCTCTCCTTTGAATGTGAATGGTCTTGTTAACGACATCGTCTCTGGAATACAATAACTGACAAAACAAAATGTTTAAGGGAGTCCTTGAGTAAATGACTTTCAGTTAGTCAGAGAATACAGAAACTGTTGTTTTGGTAGCTGTTCCTCCTGGTCCAGCATCTGTCATAGTTTCCAAACTCTGATACAGAAGTTGGTTCTTCCGTGCTTTATCATCATTCAGCTGTTCCTCTTTGTGCTGTAGAAGTTAGATCTGGGTTCAGAGACTTTCCAGCCCCCCTTGGAATCGGGGCTGCTGTGTCTATTTCACATTGTCACGGAGAAAGCAAAGGTGGCTGTTATTCAGTAGGATGTGGTATTTCCTGAGATCACGTGTCTTTTTTTGGAGCAGAAGGGCCAGGAACTCATGGTGGGAAAAAATAAACAGCTCCTTGTTTATAGGAACAACAAGGCAGAAAAGTTTATCATCTTTGTGTTCCTTTAAATCCATTTGAGAGGCTTGTGTAGGCATTCCAATTCAGACTATTCAACACGTAATGTTTCTTACCAATATGAATTTTCAGGATTTGTCAGATTAAAACTTGCTTGCAACCACAAACTCAGTAGTTGTAGGCTGGGATATTGGCACTGTTAAAACTTTCATTTTTCTTGAGAATTAATGCAATAGCTGTGTGAGAGCACACCACTGGTCTTGTCGAGCTGCCTTCATTTTGCACATCTGTAACGTGAGCAGTGCTCTTCCTTTCCTCAGGACTTCTTTTGGTGATGGTTTGTTAGTGAATTTCTTGCAGCTCTCTCCAAAGTGTTTGAGCCTGGTCACTGTGTCAGCATGTCCAATGGAGTCTGATTTGGTCAAACAGACCAGTGTTTGGTATCATAAAGCAGAATATTGCGATGTATCTATAGAGTAGTATTGTGCATTACATATTAAAATGCATGTTTGTATTTCCAACCTCGTGGAGAAGAGCTAGTCATAATCCACACTATATCCATAGGATCAGATCAGAGATAATTTGGACTGGAAGGGACAGCTAAAGACTAACCAGTACCATCTTCAGAGCCTTCTGTGCTGAACTTTACTCAGCCTAGTACGTAGTTTTGATTACTGTCTTATTCACTAGACATCTTACCTAAATAGAATGAGACTTTCTTTTGGATATTTGCTTTTGGCAGATACTGAGAAAGAGTTAAGGTCTTAGAGTTACCTGAATTATCCTAGCTGGCATCTCCATTTCATTTCACAGCCTAGTGTACAGATCTCATCCTGTGCTGGCTTTCCTGTTCTCTGCAGACAGTGCTGATGGACCAGAGGCGCTTTCAGGAAATACAGCTGGAACTGGAGCAGCTCCTCATGGCTGGGACTGTCCTTCTGGTCACGTTCAATGCAGCGGGCGCAGCCCTCATCGATGTGCCTGGATTTGCTGAGAAAATCAAAACCATTGTCAGGGTGCTGCTGACAGGAATGCATCTCCCGTGAGTACTGAGTAGCCCTGTTCACACGGTCAGCTGCAGTTTATGATGGCTCCACCAAACGATCAGTTTCAGCCTCGCTCTGGTTACGGAGTGCAATACACAGAGGAAGTGATGGGGGCTTCTTATTAGCTGAGGCTGACAGTTTTTATTTATCTTACTGATCCAGAGCCAGCTTTTTGGTAGGGCATGCTCATTTTTTAACATCGCGTTACTGACCATACCAGCATAGAGCTGATTTCCTGTAGCTGTGCAGTGTTAATATTGTTCTAGATGTTCTGCTTAATGCAGTAAGTAAAATGCATGTCAATAACTGGTATCGTGGATAAGTAGGAGTAGTAACTAATGGCTTTAGAGCTGCGTGTGTACAAGCAGCAAACTCTGCTCACAGTTTTGGCTGGGCTCCATCGAGACAAATGGCACAAATTAGCTGCCCCCAGACTGAGGTTGCTGTGCACATTGTGGGTTGACACTTATTCTTCATGTTGCTCTGAGATGGCTGTAGACTGAAAATCAGCTCATACGTGTATGGATTGCACAGGCTGAAGGTTTTCTTTTAATGCTATCCCATCCCCTTGTGTTACAGCTGAACGTGACTTTCATGTCCATAAAATTTACTTTATTATTCTCACATTATCTGGATTACTTTTCTTCCACTATGTTCGATAAATAAGACAACTGTAATTGGATACTTTATTTTCAAAAGATGGGGAAAGTGTGAACAACTCCAGTAGCTAAGCAGTGCTCTACTCCACATTCCGTAGCTCCTTTAACCTGAAGGAGTCTTTGGCCACCATTGGTGAGAAGGTGTGTGCTGAAGTCAACGGCTGCCTTTCCCAGCATGGCTTTGCACCGTTCACAGCTGAGAAAGAGACTGTGCTGAAAGGACAGATCCAAGCAGTGGCCAACCCTGATAACACCATCTGTAAACTAATAGGTATGCTTTGACAAAAATACTCAGTTCTCACATGACAAAGTGTCTCTATTTATAAAACTGTTAGTGGCACATCATGCATGGTTTCTATTTTAATTTATTTCAAGTATGTGCTTGCTGTGCTCTGTGTTTTACATGAGATTAGAATCTTTCTAGCTGTCTGTCTCTTCTGAAGACAAACCAAAACTCTTGGCCTAACTTTTCCAGATTCTCGAATTCAGAAGTTTCTGGAGAATTGTCTTGCATCTGGTCACCAGAAAGCGGTACCGACTGTTCCTGGAGGATTAGGCCCTATTCAGAGAGAGCTGGAAGAGATTGCTGTCAAGTATGTTCGTCTTGTCAACTACAACAAGATGGTCTTCAGTCCTTACTACGATGCTGTTCTTGGCAAAATACTGACTAAGGAAGAACCCCAGCTTGTCGGGGTGCCGGAGGAATCGTGAGCACAGTTTGTGTACCAATGCAGTATTAATTTCATCAGCTATTTTGAAAAATTGCACCCGTATTTGTCTAGGAAAACAGCTCTCCATGTCAATACTATTTCCTTTTAAGTCACTCATGCTGCCCGATGAGGAAAATGCGTGAATTGCAATAGGGGTTCTGAGATAAGTGATGAAGGAGGGATACATTTTTAATGTAAGTATGCAACTTCTGTGAGGGAGTGTTGTGGTAGTTTTCTGGCTATAAGATTTCCAGGCAGGTGCTATGTAGGAAAAGTTAAACAGCCAAACTCTGTTCTTAAGTGGTTCATTTTAGTGTTTTTTATTCTCATTTGTCGTGAATTTGGTTTTGCTCATCCACAGCAGGTTAGCAGTGGTCCTTCCCTGCAGGGAAATGTGGCTTTACAAAAAGATCTTACTTTAAAGACTTCAGTAAGCTAAAACTCTAGGTAGGAGAAACCTTAACAGGCGAAAGACAAAGCCAAACAGCACTTACTGTATCATTATGGTTGGTGTGGTAGGCTACTAAGTTTTTCTTTCAGCATTTTTCTGCATTTTTAATAGCTTTTTTTTTGCTGTTTACCTGCAGATGTTACAGAAACAGAGTGTATTTTTGTAGCAAATTTTCTGGTTATTGGGTAACTGTCCTCTGCTTTGTACAGTACTTAACAAGGTGGCAATCTTACAGATTGCAGCTGTATTTATCTCCTGTAAAGACTTCAGAAAGGCAGAGCTGAAATGTTTTGATAAAAGTGGCGTTTCTTACCTTTTTTTTGCTAGTAGTTTTTATGTGAAATACTGATTTTGAAGTTAATCTGTGCCATTTACAGAAGGTGGACTTTAAGTGTGTTAAACTTTAGGACAAAAGTTCTACTTGTTTTTTAAAACTACTACTTGAGATGGCTGCGTTTTCAGTCATGTCTTCAAGGATATCCAGGAGGTGCAGAGCACTAATTAAAGTGCGAGTGAATTTAAATTGTAGTGGGAAGTGCATTATTTAATATTAGTTTGAATACGCAATGAATGTTTTCAATAGAAGATTTTATTCTTTTTTACATTACAGAGGTGATTTTAAAACCTTAAATATTGAAGGTCTTGAATTTCATTAGTTATGTGTTGTATAGATGAGGGTTCACAGAAGAGCTCAGTGATCTTGCAGCCTTATTGCAGTTTTAAGCTCAGCTAGGAGGTAAGTGCAGTTCAAGTTTTCCTCTAGCTCTTGAGCTCCATTATTGTTTTCATAAATTCATCAAATTTTGATTACTAAGTTCATAATTATAAACAGTAAGTGTCCAAAACACTAGACTGTACCCAAAATGTTGTTTTCTCTAAAAAAAAAACCAAAAAAACAAAAAAACCACCAAAACCAGTGATGTGAAATGAATACATGGCCCTCTTATTGCTGACATCCAGGTTCATTTCATTAATCAACTAATCAACCAACATAACAGCCCATCTAAAAGAAAGCGCTTGGTTGGGAATCAGTGTTGATGCTTTCTTTGCTGGCTTTCTCCTGAATGTCAGCAGGCTGAAACTGCTGTGAGTTCAGAGGCAGAGGGGTTAAGCAAGAGCTTTTGTTCTGTATTAGCCTCTGCAACTATAATGTGGGTTTTTTCTCACTCATTACAACCCTGCATTTCCCAAGGGGGAAAAAAACCCTAACAGTGAAACTTGAGTAAAAGATCACTTTTCCCTTGGCCAAGTTTACTCAAATAGCAGTGTGGATGTCTTTGGTAGCTCAAAAGGGAGTAGGTTGGTTAGCCAACAAAAAGTAGAGTGGGTTTTTGATATGGTCACAGGATCACAGAATCACAGAGTTGTAGGGGTTGGAAGGGACCTCCAGAGATCGAGTCCAACCCCCTGCCAAAGCAGGTTCCCTACAGCAGGTCGCACAGGTCGGCATCCAGGCAGGTCTGGAACATCTCCAGAGAAGGAGACTCCACCACCTCCCTGGGCAGCCTGTTCCAGTGCTCCGTCACCTCACTGTAAAGAAGTTCTTGTGCACATTGGTGCACAACTTCCTATGCTGCAGTTTCCAGCCGTTTCCCCTTGTCCTGTCTCCACTCACCACTGAAAACAGTCTGGCCTCGCCATTCTGCCCCCCACACCTTAGATATTTATAGACCTGGATCAGGTCCCCTCTCAGTCTCCTTTTCTCAAGGCTGAACAGACCCAGTTCACTCAGCCTTTCCTCATAGCAGAGATGCTCCAGGCCCTTCACCATTTTTGTGGCCCTCCGCTGGACTCTTTCCAAGAGATCCCTGTCTTTTTTGTACTGGGGAGCCCAGAACTGGATGCAGTGCTCCAGATGAGGCCTCACCAGGGCAGAGTAGAGGGGGAGGATCACCTCCCTCGACCTGCTGGCCACGCTCTTTTTAATGCACCCCAGGATGCCATTGGCCCTCTTGGCCACAAGGGCACACTGCTGGCTCATGGCCGACCTGTCATCCACCAGGACACCCAGGTCCCTTTCCGCAGAGCTCCCCTCCAGCAGCTCATCCCCCAACCTGTACTGGTGCATGCAATTATACCTCCCCAGATGCAAGACTCTACACTTGCTTTTGTTAAACCTCATCTGGTTTTTTCTTGCCCAGCTCTCCAGCCTGTCCAGGTCTTGCTGAATGGCAGCACAGCCTTCAGGCGTGTCAGCCAATCCTCCCAACTTCGTATCATCAGCAATATCATCAACATCATCAGCAGTCAGGATACTACAGAGGTCTTCAAGGTTTCTGCAGCTCCTTACTGTACTTTGTTATTAGTCCGGAATCCATCTTGAAATACAGTCTCTAGCTCTGGAGCTGCAAAAAAATTAATTCAGTAGTCTGGGTAATAAAGGAACTACTCAAAGCATGTTTGCAGTTTAAAAAACAATACAAAACAGAAAAACCTGTTTTCCTTTTTGTAATTGAGAGTTGCTGAAGTTTAGAACCGAATGCTGTTGTTTTACTATTCCCCAGAGGCTTCTTTTAAAGGCCTCCAAACTAAGCATAGGACAAGCAGTTGGATGTTGTGAGGTGCTGGTCTCAGGGATGCAGGGAAGAACAGCACAGTGTTTAGAAAAGCACGTGACTGATGGCAGAATGAGTGGGACTGAGTTATGGGCAGGTAAGGTGGTACTTACCGGAGTGCTCCCAGCCTGTGACTGCCTACTCCAGCCTGCTGTGACGTGGGAGCACAGACTGTGCTGCTGCTCATGCACGTGTACTGCTCACAGGGTATATCCAGTAAGTTCATCTCTTCTCTCAGTAGGGATCTGTCCTGGGCTTAGCGTAGGAAAAAATGCAATGCTCACACCTGGCTCTGGGCTTGCCTTTGGGGGTTACACACTGGAAACCTGGAGTGCCTCTGTTTCTTTAAGCTTCTGTAGGCCTGGCCACTGGAAAAGATCTAAAAGAGACTGGAAGAGGTTCCCACGAAAAATCACGTTAGTGACTTTTCCCTGGTCATTGTTTAATGATTATCATTGACAGATAGTTTCTCTGCATTGTCTTTAAAAGCAATAGGCAGATGTAATTAAGTGACAGAGCAAAAAAGAAAAGGTAGGATTGATATGGCTGCTGTACCTTACCTCTATGTCAGTATTCATACATGCGCTGTTCCATCTTTTCTTTCTGGTAGATAGGAGCAATGACCTACAGTTATCTCTACTGCTGGTGGTGGGAATGTCCTTCAGCTTGTCTGGGTACCTGAATTCCCTGTCCATCGTGGGTGTTCTTACAGTCTCAGGAGAGCACAGTCCTGAATAGTCCATTACAAGTTAAAATCTAAAGTATATATAGTAACTGCTTCAAAAGTTCATATGGCTTTTCTTTTTTTATGAGCTCGTTTAAAAGTAACCAGTTAACCTCAGTAGCTAATATATTAACACTTAATCATGTGCAAGCTAAGTGGAGGACTAATGCAGGTGTCCAGGAACAGGCTGCAGTGGCTAGTACTCCTGGCCAGCCCACATTACAGACCTGTAACTGGTCTGTGTTACATTGGTAACTTCTTTAAACAGTCCTGGAATTCAAAGTAAAGGAATACTGTTTCCTCTAGAGAAACTGAACAGAAAGCTAATTCCTGTATGTACGCTCTGATCAATTTCCTGTGATGGTTTTAATTCTTGGTAACATTGCTTTCAAAGTTGCTGAGTAGTATTTAAAAAGTAATTTGTTGTGTTTGAATAAAAGCAGAATGAGGCATGATGTTATCGATATCCTTTTATTTTAAAGGAATGTTTTCTCCCACTTTCAACTACAAAACAGATTCCAAACATTCTGCCATAAATAAAAACGACCGGTAAGGCAGGACACTACATGGACAAAGCTGAGAACAACTGTCTTCCAGAAAATGTGAATTAAAAATGCTTCACAATTATAAGCCGTCCAGTTTTTAAAATAAAACTGCTGAAAACCCACAAGATTTCAAGTGGTAGATGTGAACACCCTTGAACAAAATGCAGTTAGACATTTTGCACTTTTGGTTCTGAAAACCTAGTTTTGTTCAGAGCACATTCTAAGATTGTTCTGTCTGTTTTTGGGTCAAGAACCATACAGAAGAGAGGCACCACAGTAACAAAACCATTTTCAAGATTTTTTTTCTTTGCAGCTGTCCCTTTTAAATGCGTTACATTTAAGAGACTGACAAACTCAACGCAAGTCCTTGTCACAGTAGAACTCCAAGCTTGTTTCACCGGATTCTCTTTTGTTGTCGTGCTCTGTAAATGTCGTGTACAGGGGGAACTACTGAGCCTTTCTCCTCATCGTCGTCAGAATCCTCGTTTGATCTCTTGACAGCCTTATTGAGCATAGCATTGTTTTCCACAGGTCCATTGCCTTCCACAGCTATTTCAGGTAGGCCTCCGGTAATTATCCGTACAGCTTCATCAACAGCTTGAGAAAGTGATTAAATTTGTGATTAGAAAGCTGTTTCAGCAAAGCTGAGTACAGTTACAATCCTGCTTTTGGAATAAAGATTAATAATCGTGCCAGCGGGGACACCAAGACACAGTCATTCTGGAGCTTTCAGGAACACAACATCTGCAGAACAAGCAAGCAAACATCTGAAGAATTAAGTCTCAACTGTCTAAAACTTGGAGCTGTTGCAGGCACTGCTTATGAAGTAAATGCTGCTGCATCGGCTCGAGCTCCACATCCACATACTGAGGTCAGCTTGGAAGCTTAATAAAATAGCAGGGCCTACTGGGGCAATGCTAGCCCTAGTTCATGACTCAGCAGCAAGTATGCACAGCAAGCCAGTTTCTGGTTAAGAACAGAGAAAACTTCCAAAATACCGTATATAATTTAAGTAGGAGTTTTATTTTCCTTCTAACGGAAAGCAAATCCTGGCTTTCTCTTTGATCATTTGCTTCTTCAGCCAGCAGAGGAATGAAAAGCACCACGTGAGTCATCTCCCATGGAAGCCCAGCGTACAGACCTGTCCTCTTTGTACATGCCAGAACTCTACCTTCACTGTAGGAGCTAAGAAAACATTGTTCTGGAATTGTCCTCAAGCACTGCTTCAGTGTGCAGGCAGAGTTACGTCGACCAAGGCACAAAGTCAGATGACCAAAGACTTGGAATTTTCTCTAACGAAGTTTGCTAAATGCATTTAGCATTTCCTTAATATCTTGCTGCTAGGTAATCCGTAACCACGCTGCAAATTTGTAATTTAATTAATTACAGTTATTATGCTGCTACATGTACTGCCTTCTTCTTTGAAGGGGTGTTCTGAAAACCTTACTTTCTTTTAATGTTTACCACCGAAATGTTACTGAAGCAGCAGCTGGTGATTTTCAGCTTTTTTTTTTTTAACTTCATGTTGATTTCCTGCACAGTTGAACAAACGTCTCTAGATTGATCCCAGCCTACAACCACAGCCAACTCAACAATATGCTCTTAAATAATAATTATACATCTGCAGCTATACAGGAGGCCTGAGTTTTAGACAGTAATATCCATATGTAAAGTGAATCATACGCACTACCACAGACGGCAGAGTGAACAAACAACTTGACTTACTGTCTGGCAGTTTGCATCTTCTGAATATCTCCATGAGCTCATCCACTTGAACAAAGGGACCCTGTTTTGTTTAAAAAAAAAAAATAAAAAAAGAGATATTTCAAATAGAGTTCGTAAATAATGTGGTTCTGTCAAATTAGAACAGCTTCTACAAATTTAAGCTTTCAGAGCTCACCTGAAAACAAATAGGAGGTGGCAGGAGCTTCATTAGGACGACAGCTGCTGGTGGAACAGGAAATACACCTCCTGGTACAGGATGTAAACCTGGAGCTGTGGGAAGAAAAAGTATGTGAATCCAGTGCAAGACAGCAAGCCTTGTATTGCTTTAACAGCTCTATTATTAGGTGCGGATAATTACTACTCTGTTACTTTTGCCTAATTACATATGGTTGAGTTACTGACCTAAAGTCTATGAGCAGTGTATGCAACAGGTTATTACCACTTGCCAGACACAAAATCTACTTGTACTTATTTTCATGTGACCTTAGATGTGGGTAAAACATACACGCATACCCTTAGCACTCCACTTAAGCAAAGCCTAACATTTAAGAACAGATCTGTGTGACTGAGGCAGTCTGTGTGATTAGGTTTGCTGAGCACCCCAGCTAATAGCCTGTTGCTGTGTAAACCACAGCCACCGCGGACTGAACTTCTGACTTACGTGCTAAGTGTCGTGGCTGAAATGGAATCATCTGCTGGGTGTCTGGTTTGGGATATTCGGGTTTTCTGTCAACTTCATCTTTGAGAACAGGCACAATGGACGGCGCGACCACGGGGTCTGGGATTATAGCTGCCAGCTTGGCACGGGAGACGTCCTGTGAGAGCCAACAAGACAGCACTGAACTTGGCATTACCACGTTGTCTAAACTGCAGAACAAAACATCTCTCTGGACCACTCATTTCTTCTCGCTTTATCATAATGACAACAACAGCTGCCCTCTTAGAAGACCATCTGGGTAAAGCTTGCATATTGTCATCACACACTGCAGTCCTACAGTGGGACTGTTCAGCTGGGAATGGAAACACGTGGTTTTGTTTCAGAATGGAGCCGTATTTAGCATTTTTGAATGGCACCATTTTTAGGTTGAGAAGATTTAGGTGAACAGGTGCAGACCATTAAGCTTCACAATGACCATTTCTCCCTCATTTCATTCTCTGGCTTGCTCTAGCTGGAAAATAAACGAATTGTATGGCAGTTCACGTGCATCACTTCAAGTGATTCTATTATGGTATGTCACAAGAAACCAAACCAGCTCCTGGCCTGAATAGTCTTAGGTACACCTCAGACCTACGCTCTCTCAAACACACCTGTGACTTCAAAATATCTCTGTTGCAATGCCTTAAGACAAAAACATTCAATGGCTCACTGTGACTCGTTCCCACCTATCAGATCACTTTAAGATTGTGAAGCCCAACAGTTGGGCTGTTTTGCTAACTTCACTGACCTTTTCTTCTCCTCAGAAACCACTTATCTATATAAGAAATAAAAGGAAGTTGAGGCACTTGTTTGGAGATAGGAGCTGAAGGTTCTGCTCCTACTTATATAAGGGAAAGAGCAGTTTCTCCAGCAGAGCTGTTTCTGCCTCTGGCAGTCTATTAACACACAACTCCCATCTTACCGACTTCCAAAGCTCTATGGACTGGCAGGGGACTCATGCACCACTTAAATAGATGTGGTCAGAAATGTGATGGGAGACCACTAGGCACAGGCTTCTGGCCTCAAATTTAAATTCCAAAAAGCGGCACTGAAGCACTTTAATTATCATTTACAATTGAAACAAAGGAGGAAGATTCTACCAGGAAAAAAAACAAGCGCTAAAGAAGGAACCGCTCAAGTTTGCTATGACTGAAACCAGTAACAGTAAAAGGAGGCATTACCCACTTACTTACCTTATAACCAAGCGCCTTAAGCTCACTTGCAGAGCAAGGGTACAAGTCCATGAACTTATACCTGTCTACAAGCAGAGCTGTTTCTTTACCCTCGTATTCTTCCTTGAATGCTGTAAACCTCCGTTTTTCAACTTTGAGGATACTGGCAAGGTCACCAATGTTGCTTTCAAAAGCTAGAAACCGAGCCCAGATTTCCCTGTAAAAGAACAGATAAACAGACAGTTACTGAAGGAGAAAAAAAATCCAAATTATAGAATCTCAAGATGAGAGATGCTCATGAGGTAAATCGGGGAACACATTGCCATCTCTAGCATTTATTAATTTTGATCTGTAGCATCCATTACTATCCCAGCGCCTCACGTATTTTGGTAAAAGCTTTTAGCAGTAGAGGACTTGAGTCACCATACACTCAGCTCATCTCTGCAATAGACCCTGTCATGAAAAGGAAAGGAACAGGTTGCCCAAGGAGGCTGTGGATGCCCCATCCCTGCAGGCATTCCAGGCCAGGCTGGATGTGGCTCTGGGCAGCCTGGTCTGCTGGTTGGCGACCTGCACACAGCAGGGGATTGAACTGGATGAGCACTGTGCTCCTTTGCAACTCAGGTTTGTGCAAAACCTCATGTCTAACTTGAGCAACACCTGACCATACTTCTGGACATGGTTCAACTTCCACTTCGGAGTTCACCTTTGAAGAAGATACTGCTTTTAAATAATCTGTTTTGTTGTTTGTTTGTTTTTTCCCTTTCTTTTAAAGGAAATGTGGAACGACCATGCACAGCAGGGCAATAATTGATTTCTTAGTTTTGATGCCTGTATCTGACAGTAATAATAATGGTGAACACCTGGGACACAAAAGGTCTAGTAAACTATTCTGCAGAGAATAAATTTAAACAGCAGCAATGAAAATGTGCCAGTGAGTGGTTAATCTGTGCCTTTTTTGGTTCATTCATCGTTTTATTTTGGTTGCTTGGGCACAGTTCAGCATTCTCCTCACCTGAAAGACATCGTCAGCTCCCTTTCCTCACCTACCTGAAGCACCACTGAGTGGTAGGTGGCGTAAGCTGCTGTAACTATTGAGTGCTTACCATGCAGCAGGATCTTGCACTTTCTCCCTCACAATTCCATGTCAACAAGGTTTTAAAAATCAACAAGTGAATGGCCGTCACTGTGAGCAGGGTAGGAACCTGCACAAATCTGTCTGGTTGCTGCTATTTTAGACAGCATTAAGGGGGAAAGGAATATCTGTAGCTAATTCTCTCTTTTTCTCTCGTTACTTCGTGCTACTTGTAGTTGAAAGTGGCTTTTCAGTGTAGCAAAGCATCTTTTGCAAACTTACCCTGATTTCTCAGGTGGGAGGCTCCCTGAAGTTAAAACACGCTCAAACAAAACCCTTGTGTTGTTGTCCTCTTTAAAAACAGGAGGAAAAAATGAAAAATAAAAATTATACTGAGTAAAATACAGCTCATTTTGGTGTGGACACTGCACTAAAGACTGACATTCTGATACCTTGATTTGTTTTTCAGTAATGAGAACAAAACCTGAACATGCATGCAACAATATAACAGCGTTAGACTCTACTGTGAATTTGCTATTTGCAAATTTCTTTTTGTTGTCACAATACACTTGTCCCCATAGAGGTTCTTTAGTAACAGCACAATTGCTTGCCATTTATTCAGGATAACTGGTTTTTTTTCTCAGCTTTCTTTAATTACCACAACAGAATATCTCAGTAACTTTTAATTGGGCCCTGTTGTATATTCCTCCACAGCTATTAGACCAAAAGTTCTCACTTGTGAATGAGCAGCCAGCTCACTGTGATGGAGATCTACAGAAAGGCCTTGCATTTATTCACAGAGACCGACAGCTATTACAAAATTACTGACACTCTGACTCAAAAATATGTATATACTTATGCTTACAGGTGGCAGAAGAAAGCTCTACCTCTGCTCAGCTCACAGAGGACACAGCCCAATGCTTCCTCGGGCACCTCAGTGCGTGAAGCTTACCATTAAGGTGAGACAGGTAGTCGATATATGCCAGTACATATTCTGGAATGTCTCCGTATTTTTTCAGCCCAAGCTCAAAAATCTTAAAGGCCACAGATTTATCCTGCAAACATTAAAAAGAAAAAGCCATCAGCTTCAGTGAGACGCACGCTGTCCCATGCTGCTTCAGGACCAAACAAGCACCTGTAATTACCTTACTGCAGTAATACTCCATTAAAGCTGCAGTAACGTAGACGTGGTGGCGGGTCCGGGTGTCCTCTCTGGCCTTTTTAAATATCATTCTTCCAGATTTTATGCCTTCTGCTCGCCTTGCAAATTTCATATATTGGATGTAAACCTACAGAAGAGCATATTAGCGTGACCTTCAGTGATAACAAAGAGTGCTAGGATATGCAGTTTGTAGCTCTGCTTGAAAGAATCCTTACTCACAAATTACAGCTAACAAGGTGTATTGGAAACAAACAAGACTGTGTTCTGCCTCTGCGTTGCTATGCTAAAAACAACAAGGCAAAATTATCCACATATGAATTTAACAAAATGGAAAATACCTAAGACCAATTGCCCAGAGTGAAAATAGTTAAAACACACATTTCTCAAGGCAGGGGACTTAGACGAGTGTAATTTCCATAAGCTTGTACCTTCTGAGAAAGAGGATTTACTGTAAAAACAACAATTTTCCAATAAGTGAAGACACCCATAGGGCTAAAGCAGAGGCAAAAAGCCCATGGAAACCTCTTACTCTTTTTTATGGAAGCCAAGACACAGGTCATGCTGTCTGCAAATAGCCATACCTGATCAGAACGTCAAGAATGTGCTATCTAATTCATGGGCTAATTTGTGATTTGCATTTCTTCCTCTGCTCACAATTAGATCACAAACACCTGCATTCCTCCTGTGGGAGGGGCTGGCCTGTGCCTTCTCAGAGGAGCATATAAGGAAAGCTTTGTAGTCTTTGTTTAATGAATAGAATATGCCAGTAAATGGATACCTTTCCTCTGGCACCCACCGGCTTAATTTTAGATCTCAAACCTTTTTACTTCTCTCTCCTGCTTCGTCACACCTATTTACAAACTAAGGCATCTGTTGAGGGCAGGTTAGCTTGCAGCCTATTTGCTCTGTGCCAGCACAGCTGACACTAGGAACAACACTGTTATGGCACAACAAAAATAGATGCACAGCAACACACCTTAACAACTACGTGGTGAACTACAATTTTATCTGCAAGCTTATTTTTACACAGAAGAATATATTTCTCTAGGGAAGGCAACAGGCAAAAGCGACGTGCTTTTAATCTGTAAAGGGGAGGCAAAGGGAAATTTCAGCCGAGCCAGCAAAAAACGTGCACCAATTCTTTATGAGCTTTTTATAAAACGTGACACCTTCATAACTTCTTTTAAGAGATTCTCCAAAAGACACAGAGAGTAAACGTGTGCGTGACTTGGTGCGTCTGGATGGCTGGCAGCCTGCAGTTACCAAACCAGCTGCAATCCTAATCCAGTTCTGCCATCTCCACCTGCTCAGCTCTTCTTGCGACCCAAAGACCTCACGTCAGCACTTCCCCGTGTGGTGGGTGCACTCAGGTGGAAATGCAAATGTGGAAGAACTCAATACAGGAGATCACCTTACCAGAGTGGGATCAATGTCCTCAATAGCCAAGAGCCGGTTATATATGCTGTGCACCTTCTCATACTTCATTCGACTCTAAAGCACATAAACAAAAATACAGACTGCTTAGTAATACTGCTACAAACCACCTGTGGGGATGCAAAAATCAGTATGAAGGAGAAAAAAAAGAGTTTTGTTTCCTTTTTTCCTCAGTTGGAAACAATATACGTCCACCTTTACTTTCCCCATTCTGTTTTTCCTAGTGTGCTTTTCATAGAGACCTGCAATCTAGTTTAGTAATAGTGCAGCAGAATGGCCATTTTAGGTGTTCGGGCCAAGAAGACAATTTCCTTCCTCTCCAACGAAAAGTAACTTGCACAGCAAATATGAAAATCACCATCTTCACTTCCAAACCTACACATTTCAAAGAATCCCATTCTGTTTGCTGCCAACCACAGCCCTCCATGCTGCGTTGTGCAACACTGAAAAACTTTAATAGCTGGTATGCTTTGGATGCTTGAGGCTGCCCTGAAAGCCAAGGGAGGCTTTTTCTTTAAGGGTGAAGATTGGTTTGCTTTTATGCCCCAGATCTTCCTGCAGAAACTCAAGTTAGAGTAAGCGGGCACAATGCACCCAACTGCAGATGTGTGAGTCCTCAGCTGATCAATGGGACGTCGTCTTCATTCCTGATGGCTCATGTGCAAAACCAACCAGTGTCAAGCATCACTCGTTGAGTCTGTGTAACACCGTGATAGCCAAGGAAAAATTCAGCCTCCAAGAATTAGACAGGAAAGATGCTCTCCTACCCCATTTCGTAAGCGAAGAAACTGATGCTCTGGTAAATGTAAACTAACCAGTTTCACTTTCACAGTTGTTTGAAAAATGGAGCTAAGCGGAGAGACATTACATTTTCAAAACAATTAAAACTATGCTTTTTTTCCCTCCTCATTTTGTCAGCTTAGTCTCAGAAACATTGGATGGGATTAAAGCTAGAAGAATCAGTAAGTTAAATGTTCAGAATGCCTGTGTATTTGGTGTGTTTCAAAAACACGGCAGCACTGAAGGGAGATGGCTTTGCGTTTATGGCACGACATCGCTTTTTGCTCACCTCTTCATAATCTGCATATGCAAAATAGAGAAGCATATTCTTCTTTAGTAAAGTGCTGATGGCTCTCTCATAAATATTGGCAGCCTCATCGCTGAAAAGTTTAGCATTGTTCATGTCCTGTTATGAAATAAATGTGATAATTGTTCAATGCCTGCAGCTGCCCATGGATTCTCTTCTCTGCACAAGTTCCACTGAGCGCCCTCATCACACTCCAAGCAGGAGTCACTCATCTCCCCAGTACTGAAGGAGTCAGATGTCAAAGAAAACAAACCCCAACCTAAAACCAGACAACACTACAACAGTTTTTCTTAATTCTTATCATCCCAGATGCAGGGTGTTTTTCTTGGTGTTTTTTTTTGTTTGTTTGTTTTTGTTTTTTTTAATTAAAACATCCAAATTTAAAATTCTGAATGTGACACAACTTAAGATGCTCGAGATTTTTCACTCCCCCCTTGGATATGATTTGAGAAAACATTAACAACAGTACACCGTGTTAAAGCAATTAAATAAGAAAATAAAAAAGCTATCAGCATTCTCCTTACCCCTTTTTCAGCTAGCAGCTTACTAGATTGCTCAAGATACTGTGCAGCTTCATACCAGATATCTGGGTGATGTCCCAGAACCAAAAGGCATTGCTCATAGGCAAACATAACTAGGGGGAAAAATGTAAGAAATATTCCTTGTATATTATTGCAGACATAGAACTACCTTGCACAATGACATACAGAAAACAGTGATTAAATTAGAAACTATTAATACGAACGGGCTTTGAACGGAATGATCACAATTGCAGTTTTTACATCATTGGAACTTGATGAATCACAACCAGCAGCTACAACCCGCCTCCTCCTCAGAGCAGGAAGCAGAACTCATTCAGGAACGGCAGCCATAAGGTCAGGCTGCGATCCACAGCTCCCAGGTTTGGTGGCACACAGCCATAGCGCCGTACCCCAAATCTACGCATTGCTTTCAGCTTGCCTTCGGCAAAAACTAAACAGGCTCAAAGAAAAAAAATACATCCACACAATTCAAGAACGGAAAGAAAAAACTTGACCAACTTCTGCTACACCACGATCCCTGAATGCTAAAACATTATTATTTACCCTGGAGACCGTCAACAGAGCTAAGAAATAGAACCCTTCATATCCTATAGTGTTACCTAATTACCTCTTTTTGTGATGAGAGTCTGATCCTCTGTACGCAGAGGATTGCTCTTCTCCCACTGGATGTACTTCTTCCACATGTCCACCTGCTGAGCCTCCTGCGGGGTGTTCTGGGGGGGGACAGAGGGGGCATTGCGGTCCAGCCCCTTCATGACAGTCTCATATTCCTGGAACAGAAATGATGTTTTGAACAGCAGATCTAAGCATATTAAAAACTCACTTGATGAAACTGATATGAGTATTGCAGCGTGCCAAGCTTAATGCCTTAACGTGCACTTTCTGTTCAAGTGAGAAGCATGCGTAATGCCCATTTGTGGAATGGAATCAAGGCCTATCAGAAGTTTGTACCTTTGCTACACGTCGTGCATTCATGTAGTCTCTACTCCTGTCTTCAATCATCTTCTTCGCTAAGTGAATATTGATTCCCTGCAGAAGGGCAAAACAAGGGAATTGGTAACATAGAATTGGTAACATACTGGCTCAACATGGAATTGCCAAATCTCATTTCATACAGAAAGAGCCCGTTTCACACAAGGGCAACAACTTATTTGCAAGGGAACAAACTCAGTGCTAAAATTTAGGTGACCTGAAACATCTCAGTACATTTTTAATCTTACCACGGACTTCAAAACACAACGAGCTTTACATAAATCAGATGAGGGAGAAAGCAGAAGCATGAATGTGTTTGCAAATTAGAATTTTCCTTTTAAATCGTGGCCAATGCCTACGCACAGAGCCGTGGTTCCCTGCCCAGCTGCTGTGTGCTGTCTACCAGATGAAGGTGAGGACAGCATAGGAACTGTTCAGCTTCCCTGGACAAGTCAAATCTCACTGCTCTTCCTCCTGCCCCGTTCCTGAAGCACTGGATGGCCATAGCTGTCCCTCTGTGAGACCCACAAGTGCCCGGCACAATGCCCAGCCAGACAGTTGCTTGCTGAGGGCATGGTGCTGCCCCATAGCACAGCTCACACCATGGGGATGCGGGCCAAGCTATGGGGTCCCAGGAGCACCTACCCAACAGAGCGGCTCTGATGGCAGGACAGGCAATGCCCTTTTGCCCAGGCCTGGGTCAGGGTTGATCTTCCTGAAGTGCTTGGCAGGATTTTGAGGAAACAACACAGTTTTAGTCCTGTTCCAAAGAGGCATCTGAGCTGGGTACCAACACGCCATGGGCACCAGCTGGCTTCTTGCTGAGAGATCTGGGACAGCCACAGAACATAAACCCAGCAGCACCCCATGTAGCCCGTGCAGCTGACGTGACACTGCTACCCAGTTGCTACTGACTGAGCCCGCGGGCAAGTTGAGGGCTTTTACTCAAGCATGTTTTAGCTGCAGCAAACACCCAGTAACCTTTGGTGCTAGGAGCTGCACACCAATCTCTTTCACTGGGCTGTTGCTGCAGCAGTGGTTTCCCCTCAGATGAGCAGTGCTGTCTGTACAGCTGCCCTGCCCTCCTCGCCTCACCAAGAAGACACAGAATAAACACAGGCCAGGCGTTCTGACATTCTGACTGTCCATTCTGACAGCATTCTGTGTACCAATGGAAGTGGTAGGAACAAGTGGCAATAGTTTTCATTTACAGCATGGATGGGGAAGAGACAAAAGTTTACAGGGAGGCTGTTGGCAGTGGGATGGAGCATTTTCCAGCACAGAGGGCAGATCGTTTGGTTCTTCTCAAGTGGCTGCCATGAGTGCAGCACCAGGCTACTGCAGGACACGCTCAGGGCTGTGGGTGCCAGGAGGCACTCCTGCCAGCTAAACACGGTGGCCCTCCTGTCACCAGTCCTACAACTGGTGTGTAGTCAGAAACAAGGAGATACGGTCCCTTCTTCCCTCTACAGCATATGGCTGACCGATGCAATATGGGTGCAGTATGGGATGTAGGTGGGTGCTGTGGGAACGTGCCTGCCCAGCAGTGCTGAGCACAGAGGCATCGACTCCCAGTTCAGCACTCCCACCTGTGTGACCGGGGCAGGTTAACAAGCTGTTACCAGAAGTGTTTATGAAAGCTACTGATCAGCCTCCGGGTCATTGAGCTGAGGACAGCGAGGACGTTGCTGACGGCAGTGGGGCAGCAGACTCACCTGAGTCAATGCTGTAATGGTGAAGAGCATTTCGTATGCACTTGAGAACGTGCAACTTAATACTGCAGAGGAAATCCAAACCATCACAGCCAAATGCCGTCATACCCACCATGCACTACTGTGCTTAGTGTGACAGTGTGACACTGACAGCAGTTGTGCTGGAAGGGCCCTTCAAAGCTCACCACGACAACAGCCTGACCACCTCAGGGCTGACCAGAAGGCACAGCGTGCTCCTGAGGGTGTTATCTGAACGCTGACAGGCACGGGGCACCAACCACCTCCCTGAGAAGCCTGCCTGAGAAATCTGACCATCATCACGGTACAGAAGGGCCTCTTTGCAGAGCACCTGTCATCTCTTGCACCTAATTTAGTGGACCCAATTTTGGGCACCGTACCTGATCATAAGATTATTGTATCTATAAGTCATAAACAAGTGTTAAGCTTTTGATTACCTCTTCGTATTTGTTATAATCTCTCCAGAGCTGCTCTATGTTAATCATTGGATTCACACACCCACGCTGGTACACCCTGCGGACAGCTGTTATCCTCTGGTTTTCTGCATAAGATCCTACAGCTTCTCTAAATGTTGGGGAGAGAGATTAATGTCAGCTGTAACAGATCATATCTGGTATGAACATTGACATTATATTGACTTTAAAAAATAAAAAGAAACAAAAAAATCTTTCAAGGTACTTACACGCCCTTCAAAAAATTGATGTAATCCACCCAGATCTATTCAAGAAAAAATAGTACATATGATGAAATCAGTGTTTAACTGTACTTGATATCAACTTAGAAATAAGATGTGCTTTCATAGCAGAAACGTACCTGGTATGACATGATTTCCATGCCAATCTTATCCAGAGCAAAATCATAAGCCTGAGCCATTTTTTCTCTGAGGAAAAGAACAAACCACAAAGACCAAAGGGCAATTCTTCAGTATTTTAAAAAATTCTTTATTCTGCATTCTTTTGTGCAGCAAAGTCTAAGCAAACCTTGAGGAATAAAAAGCATCACGCAACAGCTGAGAGCAGAACTTTGCACTGGGACATCTTTCAATTCTGCATATAGATTTTTGTTTAAAAGAAAGCCGTTTGCATTTATTGGTGGCAGTGTAGCACATTAATGGTTCCCAAGACCCCCTCCTTAAGAACGTGGGAATCCAAGCACACAAACTGCAGAGGAAGTGGAGAAGATAGAACTGCTGTCTACAGGCTCCTACCCAGCAGATGTACCCGTGGTTTCCTTTTCTCTCTCAAAACTCCCAAACCTTGTAGCTCCCTGGCAACATCAAACCTGGGACAATGAGGAGCAGCTCCACATGTGGAACCCAGCCAGAATCTTTCATAAGATCTCCTACTCCCCTCAAAATCAAAGTGATTTTCCCAAAATTGAAGATGTTGACAGAATTTTTTCCTTGCCCAATTTCCAATGAAAACAGCTTTTACTCTTCCACTATCTTTTGTTTCCTTTCCTCAAATATTTCTCATTATTTCCCTAATTTTTTTGTCCATGTTATCAGGAAAAATAGAGGAAAGTTAAATGGGAAAAAAGATATAGGGTAGAAGAGGAAAATACTTCTTAAAAATTATTTCAGAACAGTCTTTTAAAAAAATAGAAGTCTATTTCTTTTTGTTAATGGATCAGTGACCATCTAGATTGCTGTAGGATACAGAGATTATGGTGGGCTGGGAAAGAAACAGTTCATAGAACGCCGAAAGTTACTGATATTTCTTGAAACCTCAAGCAGGAAGAAAAGCATCGGACTGTTCAGGGGATAATAAACGAGCAAAATGCAGTAATGATAAGAGATGAAAACTAACAGACCCCCTCGTTTTGACACCTTGATTTTTTTATGCTCGGCAGGCCTTCCCAAGCCCGCTCTAATACATGATTTACTTTTATTATTCAAATGTAGCACCTGAAGTGGAAGCAACGTTGAAAGTCGTGGAGACCCTGAACAGGGCAGAGAAGAGGGGGGAGAACAGTGCAGCCTGCGACTGAGGAAGAGGCGCATTGCAGGTCAGCCCAAGCACCAGCCTCGGGTGCGGGGAACGCGCGGCTGCTCTGGCTGCTCCCCTGCTGCTGTCCCACCTCTCCACCCAGACCCAGACTGAGAAGTAATTTCACTCACCAAGCTCAATGAATGAAACTCTAAAGAAGGTGTTTCCAAAATGCAGATTAAATAGCATTACCCGCAAACCCCACTCTACTGCAAAGCCCCCCGGCAGTTCCGCAGTTCCTCCCACCCCTTCCTCCAAAATTAAGTGAAGATTCACATAACACGAATAATTCAGAGCAGTGCTGTCAACTTACTTGTAACTAGGCAGCTTCCCCTTGGTTTCACGTACATAGGAAAGGTAACATTTCCATAAATCAATGTGTAAAACCTTCATAAGGCATCGCTGAAATAACTGTTCAATACATCAAGAAGACGTGATCAGGATTCCAAAAATGTTAAGCTTCTACTTTTAACACTATGCACTACGAAATAAAACCTTTGTCTTTATAACTGAAATTTAAGAAATAACGAGGCAAACTACTCATCCTTTGACAAAAGCACCTTTATGCTACGCAAGGAAACTGGAGAGAATTAAGCAGAGAGATTCCTCTACTAACTTACTAATTACAGTTTGCTTTCAACAAAGTCTATGTTATTGAAACTTCGTATCTGTATTTTCAACAACACAATCAATGGCAGCTCTCTTTTTTTTTCAATCTCGTTAGCTGAATCACAAGCTACTTGTTCTTGCTACAGAGTTATATGGCATATATTAATAGGACTCACCTTTTCCACTTTGTCATAATTTTTTGCTTTAATCTACAGGGAAGCAGAAAAAAACAAATCACTTAGAAACTATTTTAGAATAGCAGGAATATATTCTGCATACATTATTAAGCATTCCAGTTTGGCTGGCAAAACTAATTAATTTCTATCTTGCAAAAACACAATTAAGAATATAAAAACCATGTAACTAGCTTGGCTTTTTCAAAAAGTTCTTATATTTAATTTTCGACATCCATCAGGCCAAAACCCAGGTCTGAGTAAACAAAGCTGCTTTCCTGTGCCCAGGTGTGGACACTCAGACACAACCCCTTAATTTGAGGAACTTTGTTGTCTTAAGTGCATGTACTAACTTAGGTACCAAAGCCTCCAGAACAAGATTTAGTAAATCTCCATTAAAATACCATATTTACTAAAGTCAGAGGTTAACTCATTTTATATTTGAGCCCTTATTTCTCCAAGTGAACTCCAGTACATCAAAGCCCTCACATCTGAGCACTCAGGCAGCAGACACCAACAGGGCACAGGCTGAGACTGCCTCCCATCCTCCTGCACCGTGGGATTAAGCTATTGTACCACCTCGGTATGACTGGCATTTTAAAGCACAAGAGAATTTCTAACTGGAGCTTTAGGAAGCATGGCCTACAGTCAATCTCTGCCACACAGCACAGCACAGCCCAGCCCAGCACACAGCTTGCCTGGGCTGATGCCTCCTCAGCTTCTCTGCTCTCTTGCTGGTGCCCTGGCTCCCCAGGCTCCTCTGCACTGGTTCCCAACATCTCTCACTCTTGAACAAGATCAATTAAAAATGAGGGGGTTGAAGAGATTTTTGCTGACCTTGTGCCAGCAGCACTTTCAAACCAGAGCAGCATCTTGTCTGGGTTTGAATGATATCACCAAGCCCGAGCTCGCAGGGATTTAAACCTCATTACCTCACACAGGTTTCACATTCTTTTTCTGCAAACTAACTGGCAGGGAGGTAGCTGATTATAGCAGTGACAGACTGCAGAGACGCTGCTGCTCTGCAGTAGCATGACTTGAAGCCAGCAGGGCTGGGCAGTGCTGCTGGGCATGCCACAGCCTCACGTGCTGAGCTAATGGGCAGCCACGTACAGGCACACGACCCAGTTCTGCCTTCTCACGGCTTCTTGTGAGGACAGCACTGCGTTTCAGACTGATCTCAGCAACTGTAAGGCACTGGATAAGCACAGAGCAACCCCACTCAGTTGTTTACCAAAGCATTTTATTGGTGTGTGGCAGCACTGTCACTGAGCACCACAAGACGGAGCAGAAGGAGCACCTACCAACCAGATCACACGTGCATCCGAAGAATGGACTTTCACCTCAAGACCTTGGAAATGCTTTGCTAAGAAAAAAATCAGTATTCTTTACCTTCGTGTAACTCAAAGAACAAAGCATTCTCTACACGAGTTACCTGACACATGAAAAGCTGCTGTCCACGCTTGGACTCCAAGCCAGCGTTACGTATCTGTTACTCATTTCCAACATCTAATCCACAGAAGTGGTTTGATACCAGTATCTGAAAATTCAGCTCGCTAGTGAGATCTTAGCACCAATGAAGTGAGGAGGTTGGATATTAACATTTAAATAAATAAAAAGCAAAGCAAGAGCAACATTTGCCAAATCAGAGCGCAGCCCACTGGCTCTCCCAGCAAGCCGCAGGGCTGAGGGCAGGGCAGCCTCCTCTCCCGAAGGGCTTTGGTGGGGTTTCCAACTCAGCCAACATCCTGCTGACCCGGCACAGGGACACCTGAGGTGGGGTAAGCACAGCACCATGGGCTTTCCCATTACACATACAGGAACAGGCAGTGATTGAACGCAGGGCAGTGTTAAAGGACTGACACTAATGCAATTCCATCCCTAAGTACAAACAGAATGGAGGGAACAGTACATCTCTACGACAGATCGTCCTCTGAAAAAGTCATTTTAAATGTGACAGTCTAACAGAAAGCTTAAGTCACCGCTGCATCAGCTCTGTACAAGATTAATTCATAACAAGTCAGATTTCTTCATAGAACACACCCTGTACTTCCCAATAATGAACTTCATCAGCTTTCAAGGGGAAAATTCAATCTGTAAATGACATCACACTTCACTATTTTGAGTAGACTTATGAAGACGTAGGTACCATGTAAAGCTAAGGGAAGCAGGATCCTTTAGTCATCCCAAGACTTAGAACTATTTGCAGTTGTCTAACACCACACAGTACATGGCCAAAATGCTTGCTGGTTTTATTTTACCTTCTTAATGTTTCCTGGCTTTCACCAAGCTCCTAAGAAATTTAGGTCAGCACATGGTCCTTACAGGTCAGCACAGCTTCTGCCACGACACTCATTTTCTAGAGACCTTGGGCTATTTCTGTATTTTGAATCCCTGTCCTTTTTCAGTGACTATTCTCTGAAGAAATAATTGATATTCTCAAGCAGAAGAGGCAATGTTCATTTGCAGCTGCTCTCCCTGCAGTGCAGTGGGCCTTTTCCCCCAGCTGCCCTACCTGTCTCCCAGGCACTGTTCTCCCTGGCTTTGGCAGCTTCCTGGGAATTGTGGCCCGAAGAGAAGCTCCAGGTGCAGCTGGCAGAGGGCACAAGCTGGTGAGGGGGGAACACCAGGGCAGCACCAGCACTGGCTTCCCTGGGACATCCTTCACGCTGACCGGTATTTCTAACACTATTTCCTAAGGTCAGGTTTTGTTACAGTACCACACGTACAACATCTTTAATGCTTTCTTTGTTTTAAGAACACATACACGTTTCAGCAGAGAAAATTAAAACCAGAGCATCCACGTATTTATTCACACTAGGTAATGTTATTAAAAAGTTAATATCAAAAGGGAAAATCAGACTATGCCAAACTCAGCATAACTGAACCCATGCGTGCCAAACACTTGTCCTTTTCTTTCCTTTTAAATCATCTACTATCTACTGTCAAACCTGGTGAGATGTAATTACCATCTCTACTTGTATCAAGTAATAATTATTAATTAATAAAATACATGCAGGTACATTTGCACCCATTTCCAAGAGATGTTTGGGGCTGGCTGGAGAGGTGCTCTCACTACATTTGCAGAATAAGTACTGTTAGGAACAGTGCACACTGTTCACACTACTCAGAGTGCCTCAAACAAATGCAGGATGACTTCGGAAGTATTTTTTTTGAAATGTGATGTAGCACAATTACATGGTTGTGTGCCTCAATTCCAAAATCTGCCACAGAATGAGATTCTAAAAGTTCCTTACAATTATTCTATGTCAGAAGCCTCCAGCTGCTACTACAAGGGTTATATCTAGAGCTTCCTCAGTCGAGGCATTGCATCAAACCTTAAAAGCTGTCTCTGCTAGATATGTCAAAATTCAAAGTATCCTCACAAGATGCCATCATCAGTGTAAAGCAAAAGTAGTACCATTTTGCAACCTGCTTTCTCATCACAACTACCTTCTGGGTTTCACAGCTGTTTTCACAGGGTTATCACATACACTATCATGTGTCTGTACTTCTATTTAAATCTGCCTTGAATTTTCTCAGAGTATTTAAGAATAAATCATCCGTACAGAATATTGTTTAAGCCAATGAACAAAACCTGTATCTCTTTTAATCCAGCTATCAGTTAATACCCCCACAGGCATTGAAAATCCTTTTTCCAAATCTGGGAACAGAAAGCAGACGTCACAGAATCACAGAACAGTTAAGGCTGGAAGGGACCTGAGACCAGCTGTCCTGCTCAGCAGGGACACCCCGAGCAGGCTGCCCAGACCACGTCCAGATGGCTTCTGAATATCTCTAAATAGAGATTTAGAGATTTTAGTTCACACCTTGGTGCAGTTTCAATTTCCACATACAGACAAATCTTCAGAACTACTGCTTGCCTCTGCCTCCTTACAAAAAATAACAGCCTCTTGGTTCTGCAGAGAGGCACTTTGTTCATGTTAATCATGGACAACCCTGGGGTACCACTGCCAAAAAACAGCCAGAGGCTGCACAGGAAAATATTGCATCATAACCAGCCTTAAAACAAAACTCTGAGCATAAGTGCATTACATGATTTTTCTAGTAGGAGAACAGTACTGAATTACAGTCACCAATTTACTCAGCACCTCATTTCTGATGTCACATATATTTTTCTTTTCTCAATCTGGGTTAGAAGAAGCAATTTCTCAAGTGTATTTTCTTTTTTTTATCACCCGTTTCATTCTACAGCTACATCTTCTCATTTTGATTCTTCAAGTCTTAATGCCTTTTTAGAACACTTCTCATTCCTTCAAGACCTGAGCAAACTCAACTTGTATTCTTAACTGCACTGTTGTTTTCCTTCTTGATGAACTCATTCCCATTGCAGCAAATTCTTCTTATAGAGTAGCGTAATTCAAGCAAAGTGCAGAAACTGGCATTTAGAACTCGTGATGATGAACACATCACACAGAAAAACGACAATTTCAGTTATCTGTCACTTCACTGCCCTACAGAACTGACATTTTACAACAGCACACATAGAAGGTGGGGTTGAACAAGAAGCGCTGCATCTCTTTTACCTGTTAGTGCTGGCTCAGTCTATTGAGCGTTTTCTTTCCAGTATGGGTTTTATTTTATTAATCTATTTCCTCAAATTCATCAATGCAAAATCATTAAGAAGTTTCCTCTAGTAGCTTGGGTACGACAGCTGTGCTGAACAGAACTTGGTACTGGTATATAATCACAGCTATGCTTCCCCAGTCACTTCTCCTGTTTAGGCTCATTATTTAGCATAAGCATTTCTTACAAGCCTATTTAAAAACCAATAGACCATGCAAGCTGTCTAACAGACACCTTCTTCTGTTTGCAGTCACGTAGCTGCAAACAAGTATTCCCCACCAAGAGAAAGACTGGTCTACATTACCACTACAGTTACTTTAAGATTTCCAAGAGAAACTTTGATTCTGAATTCCTTCTTGTTCAGCCCATTTTCTCCCCTTCTCCTTATCATCTTTTGCATTTAGCAGTTTCACATGGTTGTTCTGTGATCCTGCCTGTTGCAGTCAGGTGAAGTTGCTGAGTATCATCCATATCACTCTCTGTGTTCTGAAAGCTGCCCATAAAACCCCAAAGCCTGCTGACATACGTCTTAACTAGCAGAGTCAAGACCTCACGTCTGCATCAGGAAGATGTGTTTCATACTATCTGCTCAGCAACACTCAAGAAAACAAAGACTTGCCTTAGATGTTTCAGTAACAGCAGCTAACTTTATGCTTTTAATCAAGATAACGTGAGCCATTCCACTATTCTTTCCTTGTTGGGTCTGTGTTTTACTGTACAACTCGTCTTCATATATGATAATTTTCAAGCATTACCCAGTCTTTTGTATCTTCTCCAAATATCATTACACTTCTTTATTTAAAATTTCCCTGTTACCACACTTGAAATTAACTGCGTGAAGTAACTTACAAATGCTAAGCATCCTATTATCCACTCCTTTGTAGCCATATTCAAATTCACACTGAGACTCTCAATATGTCTGCAATTTCTTTAAGAAAAAGTCAATTTTAAACATGGCTTAGGGCTTTTAATTTAGTCTTTAATTTCACACTCACTTTAAAGCCATAGTAGAAAACATCAGCGCGCAGGCCTGCAAACTGCTTTCCTGACTCTTCCTATGTATTTTAGCTCACTTCTTCTCATCTCTACTTCTCACCACCTTTTGTATTTCACAGAAGCAGTGGGAAGCATTTTCAGATGGCTGACATGAACAGATTATCAATCTCCTAATAATGATTAAACTATTCACTGAGCAGCAGTGCTTTTGTAACCTAGTTTGAATTTCACAAATTTGTAGGGCTCAATGATGAAACGTCCCAAGATGAAGACCGGATGTCTTATATGTTGGGTGGATCACTGAAGTTGTAAAGTTGAATTAAAATGTAAGCATAAAACAAACACATTTGGCCCACAGACCCCCTAGTTTCTAAACTAAGATAAATGATACCAAATATCCACCTCAACTGCATACCACGAGTGAAGAGTCCCTCAGCACTGGCAATGGAACACATTCCTCCAATGCTTTCCTTGGCTAGTTTATGGAGGTAACAGGGCACCAGCAACTTATTCAAGGTTTCCAAACTGAGCAGCATACACACAGTCTGCCATCACCCCTAGCGATGCACTAACCCAACAATACAAAGTTTCCTGCAAAAGACCTTAAAAGCAACTCAGGGATCAGACTGCTGCAAAAGATTACTTAAGGGATATGTGAACCATTCCTCCCTGGCAGAAATAATACAAAAAGCCAGTTGTTTCATCACAGATCTTATACAGGAAGCTCTGAGATCTATCTTAAGACCCTTGATTTAAAATCTTTTACTTGCTTTTGACTACTATTGGAAATAAGCGTTCAGAACTGCAGTGCACAGCACACCAAAAAACCAGCTCCTGTTTTGATTGTGGTACCCTCAAAATCTCACAGGCAAGGTAAGAAAGCAAAGCCTGTAAGAAAGAGGTATTTTCTACACAGTTTGATGACATAATAGCAGGTAAAAAAAGGCAATTTAAGGGGACAGCCCGATCCTTATTAGTTGATTTTTTGTTATATTCATTGCATGCCTACAGACAGTTCTGATGCATTCATTTCAAATACACTTGCAAAAAAGTTTAACAACTGCAATTATTTCCTAATTGTATTACAGATTATTTATCGAATGAAGTTAAAATAATCCTCATTTTTATATGGAAGGTTTTAATACCCTTCTATCCATTCACTAAGATATATTCAGAATACAGCTGAAAAAGTTAGAATTTCAGAGAGGCCTTATTTTTTGAAAGACTTTTAAAAATATATATGTGTACTTAAAAAAAAAACCAAAAAAAAAAAAACCCAAAAAAAAAACATACATAAGGGAGTAGTTACTTCATACAATTTCTATGCTGAGTGTGAAAAGGGCCAATATTCCAAATGATCAAATCTTAGGAACAGAAAGAACTGCTATTCGCTTGAAGTGGTCAAATTCATTCAGAGACTATGCATTAATTTATTAGCATGGAGGTGATCTAGACAAGGCTCTGCCCAAATTAAATGTAATGCAACCAAGCAAGTTTGGAAAAGAAACAAAAGTTTCTCAAACAGGAAAAAGTGGTACTAGAAGATGTGATGTAAAACAATGCAGTGTAATCTTCTGATGGCTGCGATGGCACAAGAGCAGCCTGGCCTGTCAGCAGAGGACAAATTGTTCCTAATGTTGTCTCCACAGCTGGAACACAGAGAGTAATTTTAATAATTAGTTGCAAAAACGACCTGAAGACAAAGGTTGTTAAGAGCAGGAGGTTGGTGCCGAGACTCTAAAGATGCCTGTGGGCTCTAAGGTTTGACCACCAAAGACAACTGTCATCACAGGAAAATAAGCACTGGAAATGATCAAGTTAATATTGGAGAATAATGAGCACACACAAGCAAAGCACTGCATTTGCCCTCTGAACTTGCAGTTGACAAGACCTGCATTACATTACACGATAAATTGGAAACAAGTGCATTTATCTGCTACGTTGCAAGCGCTGTAAAGAAGGGAGAAAGGTTCAGATCCTGGCATTGCTGCAGATTTCCTAAGAAATAGAGCAGAAACATTTCTGTCAGTCATTTACTGAACTGGGAAAATAACTGGCCTCAAAAATGTAAGATGAACCTGCTGGCTGAGCTGTTTCTTGTTCTATAGCAGTGAAACTTCCCAACTGAAGGGAATCAACCTGTTTTTCTAACACAGGCAGCTGCCTTGATGAAAATCCTTCATACATCTTTTACAAACAGAAGGAATTTCTGTACTTTTTCCTTCCTGAGAATACATACAGTTACACAAAAGTTACATCCACAGTGTTAAGAAAGGGAATGACTATAATTGAAAAGTCAACTAATTATCATGCTGCTTAGAACTCAAACAACGCTTTTCCAGTGTATCTATGCTCTCTCTTCACTTAAACTCAGTGCTATGAAACTTTTCAATTGGCTTCCCTTCTCCCTCCCTTTCAAGCTTCAGCTTGACTCCTTCAAAGGTTAAAGCTAAGCCTGCAAGGCTTTATCTAAAGTAAGTCACACTACTCATGAAACAGAGAGACCACAGTATATGTGCATCTACTTCAAACTAAAGAAAGCTGATATTAGGGCTTAGATACTTCCTAAGCTACCTTACACTTGGATAATTGACTGGAGGAGTAGATTTGAGTGGAGGAAAAGCTCAATTTGGAAAAGAAAAAAACCCCAACAGATTAGACATTCCCACTCTTTAGAAATGAAGGGTGATATTTCCACTGCAAGTCGGTTTTTTTGTTTGTTTGTTATACAGATTTTAAACTTTGCAGATCAAATTCAAAATAACTTACACCTTATCTAAGGGATTTTTTAAAAACAGCCCATGCTGTTTTAAGATCAAAGCCTATTTAAGCCAATTGTATGTAACTGTCTTTACAGATTCACTCAACTGCTCCTACTTGATATTCATTAGTACCGGATTAGCAGAGAGAAGGGCTGCTCAGACTTCAGCCAAGTGACAACATCATGTTCTAACAGTCATTTAACCTACAGCTAGGTAGGCGCATTTACAGTTTATTTCATGAGAAAGATGAAATGTAAAAGACCATTAAAAAGCAACACAGACACTTGTGGCCCACAAGTCTGGCAAAACAGACAGATAAAATACAACTGACATCACAGCTTCCACCTATCGCTCTCCATCTCAAATCACAGAAAACAAACACCAGATGTGGTGACATATATTCAAGCTAAATATGCTGCCCACACAAGAACTGAATGAAACACCTTCTAAGGTATTTCAAATTCAAACTTGATGGCAAGTTTAAATGATGTAATCTGTAGTTTGCCCATAATCAAGAACGACATACATCTTTTACATATTTCACAAATAGGCACAAGCATTAATCTATATTTTTACAGAGAATCCAATTAAAACACATAATCGGTTCAGACGATACAAAATCTTTGCTGAGGGAAGCTGAAGGACTTATCTGACTGCAAGCCAACAACTTTTGAATGTAAGGCTACCTAACACCAGAAAAATTGCATTATTCAGCTTACAGAACACTTCAGTGTGTCCTGATCCAGATTCAGATCCAGATCTGAAAGGAATATTTGCAGAGATAAATGGTTGGACTTAACAAAGAAAGGTTATTCTTGGCTCCTAGGATAGAAAAAAAAACCTGCTTACTGATCAGCAAAGTAGGTGCTGCTTTTATGTACACCAGTACAGAACAAAGAAATACAAGCACCCAGGGAGCCCTCTGAAGTTTCCTATCAGTAACGAAATGTTTGATATTAATCATCTATTCTTTGTTGTTTTTCACAATGAAAAATTGGGATGCTTCCACACCCTGACACCAAGGGGTCCATACAGAACTGGACGAAGCTGCTGTTTGAAACAGCAGAAACAGTCAGTTTGATATTTCTACCCCTCAAATCGAGCAGACAGGCGCACTGTTATATTGATAAAGACTGGATAGAAGAATACAAAATGTTTTCAGGTCAGATTTGCATTAAAGAATGCAAAACATCTGCCAGTTTCAAGCACTGAATTAAAAAATAGTAGATAGAATGTCATTTGACTTCTTCCATCTAATTTAGAGATGCACAGCTTAAATAAAACCATGGTATTTCTCCTTTGTTTTATTTGGCTGGTTTAAACCTGAGATGGCAAGAGTGGCATCTGATCTCACCTAAGCATAATGAACAGGAACACCAAACCACCATCATCTGTAGAAGTGACATGTAATTAACACGATAGCTTAAGCAATCACCCTTATCACTGGCAGAAAATACTTGGCTAAGTGAAATACCTCGACGAAAACGTAAGGTAAACTACCCAAATTGAGAAGATAGAGCTCAAAGCCAGGCACAGTTCTAAAAAGAAGGTGGTGAATTTCCTCTCGCTCAAACCTCAGTGTCAGAGGAAGATGGCAGTTGCACTTATCTTTGGTGTAAATATTGTGGTGATGCAGCATTTAAAAAAAAAAAAGTCTGGAGACTTGGTAACACGGTGAAGCAGCACCATGGGATGCCTGCGGGTCAGCTGACATGAGCAGAAAACTTACGTAACTGAAAATCAAAAATCATGATCTAGTCAGCTTTTAGCAACTCTGCCAGCCTGTGAGAAAACAAACCACAGCTATAGTGCTGAATTCAAGCAGCTTGTGCACCTCAACTATCCTGTATGTTGGAGGAGCGGAAACACTCGGTATTAGCAACAAAATCATAGAATATTAAGGTTGGAAAGACCACTGAAATTATCCAGTCCAAGCATCAACCCGTGACCACAAGGATCACGTTAGTGCAATGCCCACCCTTTTCTTGGAAACTTCTAGGGATGGATTCCACCACCTCCCTGTGCAGTCTGTTCCAATAGCTCACCACTCTGAGAGGAAATTTCTCCTAATGTCCAACCTGAATCTCCTTGGTGCATCTTGAGGCCATTGCCTCTTTTCCTACTGCTGTTACCTGGGAGAAGGGGCAACCCCCACGTCACTACAATCTCCCTTCAGGCAGTCAGAGAGAGGCTGAAGGTCTCTCCTGAGCCTCCTCTTCGCCACACTGCACAACCTCAGCAACCTTGGCTGCTCCTCATAAAACCTGTGTTTCAACTGTGAAGCTTTTGCAGAAATGACAGACTGACAACAATCCATCATACAGGTTTATGGTAACAATTCAGCAGTGCAGTCTTCCTAGGATTCAGATCAGTAAAAATAACCAAGCTAGGTTGATTTAGAAATACTTGTGTTTTTCTCATTTCTAAATTAAAAAGAAAAACAAACAACTGCAGATTGATTGTATTTCTAGAACTTCTGCAAATGAGAAATAAAATCACAGAACAGAGAAATAAAATCACATCTTCCTGGTGAGAAAACAGAATTTAAGGAACATCAAGAAAACTACGAGAAGAGAAACTTACCTCTGTCTGCTCTTAGTGCAAGAAAAATACTTCTGCTCAATTAAACTGCCCATCAACTTCAATGTCCCACACTACATCCTTTTTAATAACCATTGCTAACACAGAAAGAGCACGTGGTATCATTTTAAAATACTAACGTGCTCAGATTTACAAGAAATGCAAAGCACAAAGCAGCATTTAGTTACGGCTAAATGAGAAAGAAAATTTCAACCTTCATCAGCAAATGCTACCACCAGTTTCTTGCTCACGTTTACCATCACTGGAATTCTATCAAGGGCAAACACAGTGGAATACTCTACGATTTCAAACTACTACTTACACTGCTCATCTCACGTACTGCTGTGCTGCATTTCAGTGGATAAGCTTACTAACAGCGTTTCATAGTATCCCCCTGAGGAACACTGGCCAGTGGGCAGCAATAACCAACACTTACCAGGACCTCAATGCCTTTTTTTTTTTTGGAAGGGACTAGGGACATTCATTTTAACATGTTTTGGTTTGCATCCTCACATTCTTCCAGTTAACTAGAGACCAAAAGTCACGTGTTGGGAATAGAGTGCATTTCTGTGACAAAAGAGCAGCTGGTAAGGCTGCACATATTTGTACTTCCGAAGGTTTACACCAATATAAGTGCCGCCCATTTGAAACTTTACATTCTTTTGTACAAACTGTACTTCTCATCAGTTTTTATACAACTTGCAGAGAGTAACTAAACTTCAGGGATCTCAGGATAAGTTTAAACTTCAAGGAAAATTTAAACTGAATCTAGAGCCATTTGTACAACACACTGCATAGCACAGGCTGCTAACTGTGCACCTATTACAAATACAGCGTAATCACAGTCTCACCAGCAGCCACACAGATGCAAAAGCATAATTAAATGATGTTAAGAGCACTAGATTCCTTCTGCAATATCGAGGATGTAGCACGGTTTGTCAGAGATTAGTTTTGGAATTAAAAAATAAATTGAAAAAAAATCATGGAAGTTACAGAAAATTTGAAAATATTACAAATATATTATTCTATTTCTGCGGAGTCTTCCCTCCCCCTCCCTCCTCCCCACCCCACCGTTCTGACCCATCAAAAACAGCAAGTAGAAGTTGCTTCTTAAATTCAAAACATCTCAATTGTCCAATGACAGCTTCTTCATAAGGATTCTTGGGACTTCCTTGTCACCTGAAGGGTGCACGGTAAGGGCACACTGTGGGACACTTCCTACTGCAGTAAGAGACAGAGCTCACAATTTTCACAGCCAATACACTTCTATCTCTCCTCACAGAAAACATACCAAAATGCTTTTGTGATGAACAGGGAGAGGAAAAGGAAGAATAATACTCAGCTGCAATTTCAAGACCAGAAAAGTAAAGCAGGAAAACTAGCTCCATTTTTCCCACTAATTCACATGCTGCACCAAGTCACGCCGTTGCACTCAATGTCTGCAATTGTACAAAAAATTGACTTCTCAAATTCTAAATATATTCAACCTCAAGATTACACAGAAATCATTTTTCTAAGTCGTATGAGCAGCTATACATTTTTCAGTAACCTAAGAAATCTGTAGCCAATCTGTACTGATCTGCTCATTCACTCAGCTCTCTGTCCAGTATGTTTTAAAAGAACAGGAGCAGTGCTTACAGAACCATGCATTACAAACACACAGAACAGTTTCAGTTGGAAGTGCCTTCTGGAAGTCACCCGTTCCGACCTCCAAATTCTAACCCTGAATCCACCCACAACCTATACTTTGTTTTAATTTAGCCAGAACAACCAAAATAATCCAATTTTTGAAAACGAGTTCTAAATATTGACTTTGACAGTTGCTTCAGTTTTGCTTTGTTTGTTTGCTTTTTTTTTTTTGAAATACCATGTATGCTTTTTTGATGACTTCTGACTCATTAGTTAATAAATAAATGTATGCACACACTAGGGATCAAACTCTCAATAGAAGCCATAGGGATACAGAAAATGAGAGAAGCCAAACGCATTTGTTTCCTCCCTTTCATATAGCCTGAAAGCTGATCTGAGAGGAATGATAACACTGTTAAACTAGGACAAGTCAGTTACCAATTCAAAGCCAATTTGAAATCATTCTGGAAACAAATAAATTGAAATATGCACACCCTTAGCTCCTCAGTGGCAGGGAGAGGACGAAGAAACAGTTCACTAGTATTGGTTTCCTTCTATGCTTAATTAAATTCTTAATTTAAATGAGAATAGGAAGCCTTACATACACTATAAAATGCCACCAACAATTTATTACACATTTTATTCCCTATACATTGGAAAAACAGGGGAAAAAGATTGATGAATGTTTGTTCTTTGACAAGGCATCTCCCTTCTTCTTCAGGAAAAGGGAACAAAGACTGAGCTGCAGCTGAGTTGTCCTTCCTGTTAGGTCACACCACAAAAATTTAACACATACTTAGCTTTACATACAAAATGCAGCTTTGCTGAGCACAGTGAAGGTAGTCCTCCTGCTAACTTCAGCACGTTTGTTGCAGTCTGGATCCAGAAAGTACTACATTACATAACGAGACAAGTCATCTTTCTGCTTCAAATGCATGACTTCAAAAGTGTTTGAAAAATGAAATAATCAGTCAGCATGTTTTCCAGTAAGTTTGTTCTGCTGTGCTCACTGATTAACATTTCAAAGCATCTACTGGTTCTTTCTGGTTTTCCTGGTTATTTCTTGTTTTCTACTTCACAAGCTAATGCAAACCTTAGGGGATACGAACAGAGCAAACTGTTCCCACTAGAAAGTTTTACGTAGTCATATTATAGGAACCAAACAAGGTGAGATGGCTGACCCATCGTCCTATGACTGAACTTTTAAAATCAGCTGATCCAGAGGAAAGCTTGAATGAATTCATAATGCTAAAGCCTATGCAAATTAGATATACCTGTAAGCTCCATAACTGTCTTGCTGAAACACAGCAAAGGTGAAAGCATAAATAAAATCACCACAATCCCCCAGCAATTCTAGCTTTCCTCCCCATGAATGCTTTCAGTCTGGCTGCCTGTCCACAAAGCCTCTGGTTACAGGATCTGCTAAAACACATTTCTTAATTTGTGAGCATAACATGTGCTCACTGGAACTCATGAAAACCAGTATTAGCATGTGGGTCAGAGAGCTTTACCACAATTACTTCCAAGAGAACGGACCTAAAGCCTGATACAATGCTCACACTTCATGTTAGAAGTGGGCCCTTTGGTGCAGTCACATAACTAAATGCATTAAGACTTCTGTAACAGTATTACTGAGAGCTGTCCACAAACTAAATAGGAGCATCTTTCTACTCAAAATGCCTACCCTCAAACTGAGATATTTCCAACAGCATAGTTCCAATGATCTCTGCAAATGTTCCCATGCTTTTATGAACATCTGTTATTACAAAATTACAGTTCAGCCTCAATACGAATCAGATTCTGATCACTTTTTCTTACATGTAGGTAATTTCTTACATGTAGGTAATTGCATGTACATGATGTGCAAAAAAAAAACAACAACAAAGCTTGAATGCTTTCTGTGCAATGGTAGTCAGGTACCAATGCATGCTGTGCACATTTCTTCTCACTTCCGAATTCTTTCATGTAAGAAAGGATAAACATCAAAGCTCACCAAAGTATTGGCTACACAACATTTTGTTGCAGAATTCCAAATTCATTACTGGACATATAACACAAACTATCAGGGACAAAAAAGGATAATGTAAGGAAGAAAAAAAAACCAACAGTGCAACACATACTAACAGCAAACAGGAATGGGGGAATTAATGACTTGCCTTCACAGAAGTTGGCAGTTAACAGAAGCCACTACAGTTCACTGCAGCAGTGACTCAAAGCCCTTTCACAGTCTGCAAAGATATTCTGGAACAAATAAAAGTCAAGCACTATTTTATGCCTCAGCATTATGAGATCAGGTTTAACAGAAGGTGTTCTCACAGCCACTGGGCTTCTCAAAATCTCTCGACAGAACAACAGGGAATTCAACCAGCTGACTGCTGGAAGAGATGCAAGAAGGAATGCAAACGCATGACAGACTACTTCAAATTATACCTCCTTCATCAAGTAAGATGAAAATAACCAACCTGTAGCTAACACAGGATCCATAGGAAAGCTCTGTATTTACTGTAGGTTCTTTCAGGTAGACATAAGGAAACAGCTGAAGCTTGCACCTGACCTGACATGCATACTTCCCCCGCAGCCCAAAAGCACGACCTCAAAAAAACAAAAAGCACAATAAAAAACAGTTTTCACTGTCTTCAATACATTTGAAAGTGAGATTTCAAAAGTGTTGTGAAAGTGTTTTATACAGCTAGTATTTCTGATCAGAATGTTTCTGTCACCCCACCTTGAAAGAATATGACAGAACAGGAAGCAGTCCAGGTTTATTCATGTGAGAACAGCAATGCACTATATATACAAGAGAGTTCAGGCATCTCTTCATCAGGTTTCGCTCCCACTTCAGAAATTAAAACTAACTCTTCCCCCATGATGTTATTTTTATGATTGAACAAGCATTTAAATAGAAATTCACTACTGTTGTACCACACATGATCTGAAACTACAAATATCAACTATGTGCATAACTTTGATATTTCATCACTTGTAGGACCACGGCAACTATGCAAGGTATACATGTCTGTAATTACATGTTGAATAGAAAAGACAGAAAAGCAGCTGCATGTAATTTCTAGTGCAAGTCTACAATAATCACACAGACAGAACAACATTTATTAACAGGAATGGAACAAGTCCACAGATGGATAAGAAAAGAGCATAAATACAGTTGCAAAAAAGTCTCAGACTGAAGTAGTCAAGAACGTGCCATATGGATGCTTGTACAGAGCACTGTACAACAGTTGCTCAGAATTGGAATTGCTACTATAAGGAACGTAGCAAAATAGTGGAGGTGGGGAGGAGTAGCATGGTTTATAATGCAGATATCTTCCATTAAGAAGTTCACAAAGACTGGCTGGGGACATACACAATCTTTCCAAGTGAAGTACCACTAAATCTCAGCCAAGAAGTCTATTTTACTTTGACTTCTGATCACTCCAACTTCATCCTGACAGACGTCAGTTCCCATTTGACCCCAAGGAGAAGTATATTGATATGCATAATAACATTTGTTCTGAACTTGGAAACAAATTAAAGCAAAATGGGGGAAGAAAATGCTTTGAAGAAACACAAACATTTTAAACAAAAACAATCATTTTTCTAAAAGGTTTTATTTACATTTTTCATATACAAGTATGTTAAATGATACATTCTGACTAGTATCCACACCAGTGTGAGTTACATGAATTAAAGATACTGATGTATTGCATTTGATGAAATGCAAAACAAATCAACCCTAAGCCTTGGTCCCACCATCTGAAACATCGTACAGCATCTTGTTTTCTTACTGAGACATCTAAAATTCAAAATGTTCGTATCAGATAGAAGTTATCTGAGCAAGTGTATCTAGTTTCATTTCTTTAGAACATGCAGTAACACAGGAGGCTTATTTGAAAAAAATTGCAGAACAAAAAATACATATCAACAGCCAAACACTTGACATGCATGCTACTAGTGTCGTATTTATTGTTTCTAATTTTGGGGGGTATTTATATATATATATATCACAACTGTTTTGTGCTTCTGATTTTTTAAATCTTTAATTATAGCAACCTTTCAACATCTACTAACAGCAGTTCAAAGTGACCGGGATATAATAAGGTATGTTCAACAACAGAAAAGGTAAGAAGGTGTGGTGTGAGCTGGCCTGAAGCATTCAGCACAATTACAGATTAAAGTTTGCACATAACCTGACAGAACTAAAAATCCATGGAAAGCATTGCAAATATATGAACATGGTTTAACAAGTGTGCTTTGAAGAGATTTGTGATTGCACAAGGAAAACTAGCGGTAAAAAAGGCAACGGTGTCAAATGTTTGTCGTGGAACTACTGAAATACCTACACCACCAGTGAAGTGAAAGTGAAAGGCATTATCAGATCTTTCTGCATCTAAAAGATGGGTCAAACAGTCAAAGAGACAGAAGAAACAGTAATAGACAGTTGGGCCTACAGAACCATAGGGTGTATTACAACAGAATTTATTATTTTTTACATTTGTGCAGCACCTTTTAGCCAGATGCCAAAAGCACTTTAATCATTGAAAATAAGCCTCACAACAACCCTGTGAGGTAGGTAGGTATGAGTGTTTTAATCATGGTAAAACCAGTTCAATAACTTACCCAGGAAGTCAGAGCAAATCAGCAGAGCAGGCTAGCATCCAGATCATGTGATCTATGAACTTAACATTATGGCACATACGGGAGACTTAGGTGACCCTTCTTATAATTGTGAAAGAGGCACTGAGATGTGAATTGATTCGAGTTTTTTGAAAGCAGGTTTTTATGGAAAAGGTATCAAGAGAAAAAACGTGCTCTGAACTAAAGAAAACAGCCTCAGTATCAAGAGTACCATTACTGCTCTAATTCCTCCATTTTAGGAGATGCTAAATACAGTAGCAAGCTAACTACTCCTACTTGCTGACTTGGTTTAATCCACTAAAACAAACTACTCTCACAAGAATTACATGCTATGACCTCACAACACTGTGAGCTGGCAGACTTTTTATCCAATTCAACTATTTCTGATATTTAAGTAAGCAGATGCAGGACACAGAAGTGTTAAGAACCAGTCTCAGGATCAAAATTTCTTTTTGACCACTTCCAACTTTAATGTAACTCCTCTTAGCACACCATCAAGGCACGCCCTCCCCAGTTCATCTCCAAGTTTGACTGACCGCCCAACAGTCATGGGAGAGAACGGAGTATTTCAGTCAGTGCTTGGCATATAAAATGGAAACACAAGGTATTCAGTTACTTCAGCGAGGTCTGCACATCAATGGCAATAAGACAGATGACATACTAAGTGCTGAGTACTGCTTTACAACCTATTTCACTAGGAAACCAAGCCATATGGAGAAAGAAAGCAGTGAGTATCACTGTCATAAAAAGTAGTAAACACAGCAGTAAGGTCTGCACTTAAAAGTTTTGTATTACATAATAAACTAGCATATGCAAGACAAGGTTTTTTTTTTTCATGTAGCTCATGATTTCTATCCCAAGACTGGAAGCAACTAAAGCATTCCTCAAGATAGGCAAAGGGAAATTTGGAAATTTATACAAATGTTATGAAGAACATATGCTAAAGGCTAAGTCTTTTTTCACAAGGCCACAACCATAACCTTCACCCTACCTCATCTCCCAGTAATAGAACATCACCATGTCTGATACTTATCTCAGACTTAGGTATTCAGTGGACAAAACTCTCCAGTTAAAGACAACATGCCAGGAAACAGCTCCCACTTTCCTCTCTCCTTTTCTCTGTGACGCAAAGAGGAAACAAGTTATCGTGTTAAAGAGGAAAGCGATACGCTTGTTTTGACATCAGGAAAGATGCAGCTCACAGATAACTGAAGATTTAGCAATTTCCAGATTTAAATACCCACAAAAGTAAAAGCGAATCAAAAGCAAGGCTAAGCAAAGATCCACCACAAGTTTACTTTCCCAACTTGAGGCTGGGCAGAGACCTATTCAAGAGAAACTTGACAGCTGAACACTAAGATCTCCAAGGAAATACAGCTTCGGGGAAATACACTCCCTGCACATTTCAAAGCTGCAATTAAAGAAGCATCCAGATAATTTCTCCAGCAAACTTATAAAATTTGATTTATATTCACACTGTTGAAAGAACGTTTGAGAAAATATTGTTTTGCATTTACTTCAACAGTACTGGACACATACAACTTTAACAGTGAATAGAGTGCACAATTATGTGATTTTTTTCAGAGAAGAATTTGGAAATAAGAAGTTATTTAATCTTAAAGCTATAAATGGTTGGATATATTGGAAAAGGTAGCTATAAATATGTTGCTTATCAGTTACATCAGCAACTTCGTGAGTTTTGAGAGAAGTTACTGGAACCACTGCAGTTGAACATTTAAGTTTTAACTGGAATTAAAAAAAAAACTCATTTGTTAAGTTTCTTAAAGTAACCTCTTCCACTTCCTTCAGATACAACCCTTCCCAAGTGCAATCTTTACCAAAACTCCACAAGTCACATTTGTCCTTTTTTCTGTAATAGAATAACATATTCTATTTTTGGTACATTTCAACTGTAGTTGTAGACAGATACGCACACAAGCATGAGACAGTGATCTTAATGCCAACAGCCTCTTCCTCAAGTCTACCTTGTTTTAGTGGTTAACATATGAGCTGGATAGACGCTCTTCTCCATTCCTTGAAGAAGCACTTAAGAATTATACCCTGCACTGCTTAAGCCTTGTCAGCATTTGTATCTGTATACAGTACTAATTATAAATTAGTTAGAATGATAAAGGAAGGTAATGTCTGCCATTTAGTCCCTGATTATCGTTCAAGACAAGAAGCCTCAGACAAGAAACCTCATATTGATAACGGTACTTTCTGATGAAAGATTTACAGTGTAGCACAGACTTTCTGAGGTGGTCTTATTCACCTCCCAAATCTGAGGTACAGGAAAGATATCAGTTTCAAATAAGTCCTAAATCCCTCAGAAATCAGAGTTCAATGTAATCCTCGAACTAAGTTAATATTCTAAAGACTAGATTCTGTAGCCAATTATGCAGGGTACGAGGCTAACAGCTTTGGATGTAGGCTCCCAAAAGGAAAAACTCACACCCACGTGTGTTAGTGTATTCACAGTCTCCCAGATATGTCCAGTCAACAACACTTCACTAACCACAGACGACTAGAAACAAAACAGTGCAAGTTCAAGGGTATTTCATTAGGTATATTGATCATTTTAGGTTGCACTACTACATCTTGCTATAAACTGCAACATAACATTTTCTGTTACGTTCCCGTGATCCCCATTTTATTTCAGAAGCTTCATAAATTTCCTGCCAGGACACTCGTGGATATGTAATTTTATGTAAATAAGCCGGGCCACCTCTACCATGCAGTTCTGCCACTCATTGCTGATTCCCAATTTTCACATGAATAGAATTTAAAAAGTAACTACCTCAGTTTTTTAATTTAAGAAACCAAGGACCCCACCACTGTTGTGCAGCAGGTAGAAGATTTGACTCCAGAGAAACGTGCAGCTAAAAGATGCCCATAGAAAGTATGTGTATTGGTAAAGAAAAATAAAATATATCTACCAGTTACAGGAAACTAAAAAGATAGCCACGTTAAGAGTGGATTTTGCAGCACATCACCCTGTTTACATGCTCAATGCACTTAGGGGCAACACACATGCTGCTGCTTTACGTAAGTAAATAACCCCAACTCTGTGGGTATCTCTAGAAGCTAATGAGTTGTGCTAACACATTTTCCCATCCATTCCAGAATTTAGCATCCATCCCACACCCTCCCTGAACACATTACTCATAGAAATATTCAGTTCTCTATGGAAGAAAAGATATTAAAAGATCCAAGCATCCACAGAAAGTCATTCAATAAGTTTGTACGTATGAATAAAAAAAATGTCCTCTAAATAAATGACACGGGAGGCAATAAATTGACACGACAAGTAAAGAAAAGGCTAAAGCACTCCAATACCATTGAAACTGTTTTAATGTTGTTGCAATTCCATAATGCAACAATCATCAACTCATAAAAGACCCAAATACTTTAGAATTCACTTTAATTACTCCTTTGTACCTATTTTACAAAATAAATGCAAGGTATACTTAAAATCCCACCTCCCCCTAGATTTTATGTGCCTATCTTATTTATGAATATGAGAGTGTAAACTTAAATTCCTATTAAATGTTATATAAGAAAGAATGGTAAAATATTAACCTCTGCTTCAATGTACAGTTTCCAGAATCTGCCAGAACTGGGGAACTGGGCAACAAGGCGTTCATAGGTCTTCCGTGCTTTGTCTATAGGTTGATTCTAAAAATTGAAAATCAAAACAGCATTTACAATATTATGACTTATGTAAAGAAATATGCTGATTTTACTCCAGAACCAAATAGTGTGAGTGGACCATAGATAAGGAAATGTAATCCTATGTCACTAAACCTGTGCCTCTCGAATGAGAATGCTCCAAGCGTCAAGGTCATATGGATTCTCTTCGAGTTTCTTTTCAGCTTTCTTCACTTTTTCTGGGACATATTCAGCAGCCTAGAAAAATTAAGGAGAAGACATAAGAGATCACAGGTAGAGTTTCTCAAATACAATCCCAGCTAACAACATCAAGCTAATGACAACATTCTCACAAAGTAACATTCTGGATACCAGGGTTGACCTTGTAAAAGCAGTTGTTTCGGTAAGATAGAGTACTTCTACTAGATTCAGTAGTTAAATGAAAATAGGTCGTCTGTGATGATCCCATTCACATAAGCTTTACATGCACAGTTGTTACAAGTTACAAGTTGTTACAAGTTGCATGAATTTTGCATAAAATGGGAAATAATGTTCTAATCTGTACTCCAAAAAAGCTATTTATTTTCTGAACCCCATTTATTTTCAGGTATGTCTCAGCAGTCCCAAGTCACAGAATTTGTTTGCTCCAAGACATACTAATCAGAAGCACTGACTGCATTAATTATATTATTATAAAACCCTTCTCAAGAAATTTTATGACTTTACTCCATGTTTACGGTTGCAATATACCGTTCTGAATTGTGTGTGAGAGGGTGACTGATTACAGAATACTCAAAAAAAAAAGTCAGTTTTAAGATTAATTTCAAAGAAATCATTTTAATTCTTCATACTGAAATGCTAGATCTAGATCAGTACATAGCTGTGACAATGAAAAAGGTGATAGACAGGACAGAGAGAACTTCCCTACCAAAGGTTTCACCGCACACTCAAAAAAGAGGACAACTAGGCACATATATCACTACAGAGGTGCAACCTCCTATAAAATTAACAGGTATCACTGTAGCAAATACTATTTCTGTCGAGCAGACATTGCAAGAGTAAAAGTCCCAGCTATTAATGACTTCCACTATTAATTCCTCAGTGAAAAAATAAACAGAAGTATTATAGTGACACTGCAGGAAGGTAAGCTGCCAGCTAAGTGTTGTTACAGCTCCCTAATCACTAGCTGATATTAAAACAAGAGTAAGTTGGGGATAGCAAATGCTGTGAGCCCAAGTTAGCTACAAATATGAACTTCATATCACAGTCATAAGTGGATCCTCTTCTTCCCCCGTACCAATTTATTTTTGTTAATTATTACAGATATACTACTAGACAACAGTTGCTTACGTTCTCCATTGTGATTCAACTTCACGAAGTTACAGTATTTAGGAATACCTGTCAGCATTACCAACCATTCTGTCAGTCCTACCAGCAGAATATAATTCAAGGTATTTCCTTACAAAATACTAATTTAAGACAGTATTTTAAATTATAAAACAGAATTATCAAAAACGTTGAAGAACCATCATGCATAAAAAGGAAAAAAGTCAATTTCTTTTGTAGGAATTTATGTATGAACATCATTACTATTTTCCATTCAGCTTTCCTTGGAGCCCCTTGTTTTCAGGTTGCAGCTAATGCTGGCTACAACAAAGCACAAAAACCCACCCTACAACAACTGAAGTGTTTTTTGAAACACAGGGTCCTGTTCTGTAGTCACTTTTAAACCAAGCATAGAAAGGCACATTGCAGCCTCTTGAACAGTTTCACAGCAGCAGCTCAGCTGTACTGATGATGCATAATCATACACAATGTTGTAAAAAAGCTGTATTTAATGATGCATAATCCTAAGCAATCCTACGTTAGTTTTGTTTGTTTGAAACACCTTATCCATATAAGTGTAAGAAAACCTTCAGACTTTTATTTGAAAAACTAAAGGACTGATTTCCTAAATCAGTAAATATTCACTTGAGATCAGCAGATACAGTTATCAGGCAGCCATCTAAAACAAACAAAAGGAAAAACATAGGAGCTCTGCAGAACTGATAGATGAGATATGATCGGGGTTTTGAGCTGAACTGTTTTGGATTGCTTACATCTAACATCACAAGTAAGAAAACACCCACTCTGTAAAGGGCAGCAAGCCCTCCCTTCCCAGCCCCCCAGGTAAATTAAAAAAATATCTATACTTTATGAGACCTATCTGTGTTTCAGAGGAGCAAAGTGCACTGCAGGGAAACCGCTGCTCTGGTTATATCTCAACTGAAACAAGATGACCACCTTCAGAGGGCAGAAGCACCTCACTACCGGGACAGGCTGAAGGAGCTGGGCTTGTTCAGCTGGAGAAAAGAAGGCTGCAGAGTGACCTCATTGCAGCCCTCAGCACCTAAAAGGAGCCTACAAACAGGAGGGGAGTCAGCTCTGGGAAAGGGGAGATAACAAGCAGGACAAGGGCAAATGGCTTGAAGTTGAGGGAGGGGAGATTAAGGTTGGATGTCGGGGGAAGTTCTGTACTATGAGAGTGGTGAGGTGCTGGAGCAGCTGCCCAGAGAGGCTGTGATGCCCCGTCCATCCCTGGAGGTGTTCAAGGCCAGGTTGGATGGGGCCCTGGGCAGCCTGGGCTGGTATGAAATGCGGAGGTTGGTGGCCCTGCATGAGGCAGGGGGTTGGAGATTCATGATCCTTGTGGTCCCTTCCAACCCTGGCCATTCTGTGATTCTGTAATTTACACATAATCGCTCCTAACTCACTGGAGAAACCAATGCTTAGGCTTTCTAGAGTGGATTACACTGTCAGAGCATGCAAGTAAATGCATGTGTTAGTTACACATCAAATCTATGAGGGCTAATATCACCTGTAAGCAAGCAGTGAAGGGACCTGAAACCTTCAACCTAAACATTAACACGGGGCTTAGAGTTGCTGTTGAGCAGTTTAGGAGTACGTGGCTTTTAGCATGTACTTGGAAGTGCACTCCTTGCCCAACAACCACCATCCAACAGCGTAAACACCTAAATCACAGGGTGCCATTTGCTGCCATGATTCTGCCCCTACATCAGCATTTTTGGTTCCTTCCTCTCCTTACAACACACCTTACAACACAGTGAGTTGCCTCATTCTACAAGTCAGTTCAGGGAGTTCAGCACACACACACACACTGTTAGGAAAGCAGTTAACTCTCTAATGGGCTCAGCTCTCTGGAACAAGAGTCAGGTATGATGCAGAATACAAGATTGAGAAAAGCACAGGACTTGAGTTCTAGCTTAGATCAGCTTGAACTACTACAAAATCTAATTTAATACTAGCCTCTAACACTTCTTTAACATCTAGAAAAAACACTAAGAATTGTTGCATACAAGCTGGAAAAGAACTTTTTTTCCTTTTGATAAATACATGCAGCAAATCTCCTCTGTAATAGGTCACCTATCTCACAAACAATCCTTTGAAGGTCACTGAATTACTTCAGCACTCTGTTTGACTGTGTTTGTATTCATAACATCTGGTCGGATTCAGAGCTTCTATTACTTGCACACAAATAAATGGCTATGGATTCTTAGTTTCACAGGTATCAAGACCAGCAAAATCAGTCAGCTGTAGAAAGCCACCTCTGAATTCATAAAATATGCCAGAGGGAATAAGAACACAAGAAACAGAATGAACTTCTAATATTTACTCCAAGCTCTTTTTCAATGAGAACTTAACTTCATGCCTTACAACTGAAGGCAACAGTTAAAACTTTCCCTAGGCCTCTGAGAACGAGCCTCGTGACTCCAGAGCACGCTGCCTGAGATACACACACACCTTCTTCAAACAGTCACACAACAGAATGCATCCACTTGCTTAAAGCATCCTGCTGCCACAAGGGGTATTTCTGCAGTAAAAGGAAGATCTATTTCACCTGTGGCCTGTTTAAGATGTTTGTAGAAGATCTCATTGCACAATTGGTGGTAGTCTTTAAACAAGACATACAGGCTGCTGTGCACAAAAAGAAAGCAATTCCAACAGCTGTATCAGTCAAGTGGATTAATGTCTGGAAGGAGTTTTATGTTCGCTGTTGGAGGTTTTGACTGTTTGCTGTGGTTCAGCATAGCCCAGCTTGTAACACAGCTGATGAATCCAACTTCAAATGCATTACCATACAACTTAGCAAGCATTGCTGGTTTTCCAGTTTGGTTAATTTACAGTGTGGCTAGCCCAAGTTTGTTCCTCAAAGTTGAGTTGCAGTTATACATGCACAGAACCAGTTTGTAATTGCCTTCAGTTACACATCCAGTACTTCAGTACCTCCCAGTCACACCACACACAGCCACTCAGTGCAGAATAAATACCCAGCTGGACAATGACTCCAGAATCACACTGCACCCCAGGTCACCTTGTGTAAGCACAGAAACCAGGCTGCCTTTCCTCAGTTCAACAAACAGCAATGATAGCAAAAAGGAGGGTATTTCTCATAGACAAGACTTAAATCTATTTTTAAAGGTTTTTTTTTTTTTTTTTTTTAACTTCTATGCAAATTCAACCATGAATGCAATTTGGGAAGAATTTTTGCCCTTTAACACTGGGTCACTATTAGCAAATGTAAGTCAGTAAAGTATCAAATAATTTTTGGAAGAATACTTTTACACATGAGCCCCCCCCATGAACTTAACCTGGGCTGTTTTATATCTCTGTACAAATCAGAGCTTTAGGTTAAGAATTACTCTTATTCCCTCTTTCCCAAATGCCAGTGTTTAGACATTTTTCACTTTCATTTCTTCTTTGTATATCTGAAAACATCTGCAAAACTGAGTCCAAAGTCTCCCTCCATCCATGCTTGTTTTCATTCTATTTACAAGCAGTTCCTACAGTAACCATAAACAGTAACAGTAAACCCAGTTAAGTACCATATAAAATAACATGCTCATAGAGGGGTTTGATTTTTTCTCCAAATGACCCCTCCTGACATGTGCAACCCGCCTCACCCTGCAAAAATAAACTTTCGCTTTCATTATCATGTTCAGCAATGATAACCTTGTTAAAATGTTAACTATCTTAGCATTTACTACTGCACTTAGATTTCCAAACCCTGTACCAAACAGACATGAGGTATGAATGAGAGACGGGAGTAGAAAAGTAGAATCTGCCAGGAAGAAACCAGAACAAGCTGTTTTAGAGGTCTTTCCTACAGACACAGAGATAACACTGCCATTTTTTGCCCACAGTTCAGTCTTGGAACAGATTTATAAAGAATAACCTGCACCACAGACTGAGGCACATCTCGCAGTTACAGGAAGCCTTATCTGCTTGTTTGTAGCCATAGAAGATTAACCTAAGGCAGGGTAAAACAAATACCACATCAAGTCTTTATCTAAAGTTGATGTCTGGCAACTTGGGATTTATTAAGTGGATAAAGGAACTTACTCTGCCACAGCAGACAGAGGCAAGAAGAGAATTTAGGCCTTGTCTGAGAGTACAGGAAGCAAAATGAAACTAGATACTTTATGGCCCAGAAAAAACAAAGAAATGCACAGTTGTGAGAGCATACTCCTAGTAGCCCTGACAGACGAAGAGACTGAAAACAGCTCATCAAATAAAATGAGGGAATTTTATGGCAAACAGTAACAGCCTTTCAGTCTACAAAATGTGAATTTCTATTATATAAATGGTTGGTGCTCTAGAAACCAATCCTAGAAATTCTGTCTGGATAAACATCATGTAAACCTCACACCAGGAGTTCAGCAGAGACCTAACAGAAGACCAGACAACTGTTTCTGCAGAAATTAGTTTGGGTCCAACACAACAAACAGTGCTAAAATTGAAACTACTCTGACTCGAAAGGTAGTTCAAGCAACAGTGGTGGCTGCACCATATTCCCTATCCCACTCCCTCCTGCTTCCCTTCTCTTCTAGGCTAGCAATGCAAGCAGACAACCCCCACTACACAGCTTACGAGTTGCCCAACAGTGCCTTATGTTTTCACTGCCTTGAGGCTGAACTGTTTCAGCTGCACCACACCTGGTGTAATAAAGCCTCTGATACTCCAGCTGGGCCTTTAACCTTACAATATCTACACCCAACACTCTGTTCTTCCTTCCTGCATAGCCATAATTTTGTGCTTGAGAGACAGCATGGCTATCTGTCCTTCACTTGGCTCCTTTTGGAAACCCTCTCCAAAAACCCAAGGCCTGGGAAGCACGATGGAGACACCCTTGTGTCAGTGCTTGCACTAGCAGTTATTTAACATCAGCATCATACACTAACATGCACATCCAGTGCACAACATAATGAATGTTAACTGTACAGTCACCCCTTAAGCTGATAAATGACTGCCAATAATAACAGCACTCAAAATCCCAGAACCTGGTCATAGAGGCAACAGAGAAAGCCCTAAAGAAGAGCACCAGATGCACACCAACCTCTAACTTCAGCTTCTCACATTAAGGTACATTTAAAGCTGTAAAAATGTTGTGTATGTAAGGTCAGAGAGACCTCCACACAGCACTAGGTTGTGATATCTATCAGCTGCAATGTGAGTTAAGAGAGCAAGGCACAGCTGCCCCACTCCCAGCACTCTGTTGTTCCTTTTCCACCAAAAGCACTGCCAACAGATAACTGCAAAGAGAACAGTTAGATAAACATTTAAACTTCAGAAACACCTGCCCTAAAACACAACCAGTGGGTTGTTAACCTGAAATGGGGAGCCTCCATTTTGCTCAAAACACCAATATAAAATTATAACCTTGTTTTAACATTAGGAGTAAGAAACTAAAGTCTGCTAGGGTGAGAAAAATAACATTGCAGAGGACAACTCCCTCAAATGGACATAAACTAATGGAAGGAGCTGATTGTAACAAAGTCTGAAATCCTCCAGGAGAACAGAATACAGAGGCCTTCATAAAGAGCACAGTATATAAAAACGAAGATTCAGCTGAACCTAAAAAAAGCTTGATTTATTTAAATAGCACCCAACATGAAAACAGGAATCAAATTAACTTTCATTTTTTATTAGTTCTGCATAAAAAAAATACAAGCCATCTACTAAACCTCACACCCTGCGGGTACCACAAATAAATTGCCATTTTTTGAATACTGAGGCCCTCTATGATATGGCACCACTTTGCTACACCTATCAAAACTCTCCACAATACCTTTTATTTCAGTACACGCAGTCACTCCATCTTTCGCATATTAAGTCTTTCCTCACAAAAGAAAGTAAAGTCTTAAGGCAGCACTGACTCTCTTTTTAAGCAAAAAAGTAATATATTACACGTTACAGAAGTGAGTATGCTGCTTTAATCAAGTTTTAATTATACAATTACCTGCCAATGTAAATTCAGAAAAACAAAACAGACACAAAACCACTCACCACAGTAGGTAGCTTAAATGTGAAATAACACATCACAACCACCAACATTTTATTGTAACATATTCTTCCTGTGCTGAAGTAAACCTTTCTGAAGGACCTCTCACCTAAACAGACAAGTGTAATCGCTGAGCTGAGCAGCCCTGAGCATACAGAAGAGTAATGCATAGCAATTTCCCAAGGAGAAAGAAAATGACTATTCTACATTCTGAATGCTTCCCTCCAGAAGAGTTGCACCTTACGAAGAGTTCACCCAACACCCTTTTGCCATGCAGGCCCACACACAAACCTGCTTTGGAAAGAGACTTTCTTCCAAAACAAAACCTTCTGAAGAAGGGAGTATTAAGTCTGCAGCTAAAATTTAAGCATTTCTGCAGGCTACATGGGCACTTCACAGCATATTAACCACTCCTCCCTCAGCTGGGAAACTCCACCTGCATCCCTTGTCCCAAATAATGAGGCCCTAACAGCTAAAAGACTTATCTGTAAACAGGAAATATCTCACAGTAACACTACACTTCAATATCTGACACTGAACTGCATCTACCTGGAAAACAAGAAAGTGCATGTTCTAGTGTAAAGCCAAAGCCAAGACAAGAACTGCTCCCTCCTCAGTGAGAGAACACCAAACCCGCCCTCAAAAAAAAAAAAAAAAGTCCTTTATTACACGAGCACGTTTCTACAGCTTCTAATCTGCAGACGTTTAAACGCTTTCAGAGGAAAACGGTACCGTTAGGGAAGGAACCCAGAGCCTCGCACGTTAAACGTGACCCAACGCGACGAGCACGGCCTCAGCGCCGCGCCTCCAGCCCGCCCCAAGCTCGCTCAGCTCGGCGGGAAGCCGGGCAACCGCCCTGCGGCCCTTCCTTCCCCCAGGGGCTCGGCGGGGCGGCCATGTGTGCAAGGAGCCGCCCTCCGGCCGCGCCATCGAGGGCAGCAGTCAAGGAAGGCCACGTTCCCGCCGCCCGGACTCAGTGACGGCCCACAGGCCGCCCAGCCCCACACCTCCTCAGGGAGCGGCCCATGGGCTTCCTCCGCTACTGCTCACCTGCTCGCCGGTACCTCCATCACCGGACATAGCGGATTAAAACAGGGCTGGGGCGCTGCCGCCTTCGAACAAACTAAAATGCCTTTTAAAATCGCCCCAAGCCGCCACTGCGGGCAGCGCCTCAGCCGCACCAACAGCCACGGCCCGCAGCCGCGGCAGCCGCCAACAAAATGGCAGCTCAGCGCTACGGCCCGGCTTTCTGCGGGGGCGGGGAGGGAGGAGCCACGCGGGGCATGCCGGGAACGGCATGGGCGGGGCGAACAGGCGCGCAGAGCGGAAGTGCGTCACAGGGCGCGGAAGCGTATTAGGGCGGTGCGGAGACGGACGCGGCCCCTGATGGAGCTCTGAGGTGGTGGCGGGTCGGATCTGTGGCCTGGTCTCTGTGGCTGCTTCCCCGGCTCCGCTAGGGCACTCAGTCCTGCCGCGGGGGAGCCGGGCGTGGCGCCGGGGCATGTCCCGGAGCTGGGATGTCCCTGAGCTGTGAGTGGGGCGCTCCCCGAAGAGCGGCCTGGCCGGGCCCTGGGGCTGCGGCGGTCGCGCTTATGGCGCTTGTGGTGGACGTAAGGCGGGCGCCTTTTCTCGCCGCTCGCTCCCCGTCTGCTGGCAGGGCGCTGGTTGTCCGAACCCCGATGGATAGCGGGCAGCAGCTGGGATGGCTCGGAGGCCTCTAGCTCGGGGCCTCGTGGCGTGTTGTTCCGTTAGCTAAGCGTTGCTGTTTGAACTGTAACCCCCACAGTCTTGCCCTCGGTGAGGTAGCGCTAGCAATGTCCGCTTCCACCTCACGAGAGCTCTCGTTAACCGAGGAGGCGAGTTCGAGGGACAGGCTGAGAGGTCATCGTTTCAAAACATCTCGAGCCCCTAAAGCGACTTAATTCTACTTACAAAGTAACCGCCAGTCTGTCCGTGAGAGGAGGGCTGTGAAACGGCCGTTGCTGAGAAATAGGCTGCTGTAGGAAGCAAACCCATTGAAGGAGACTTGGCAGATACCGAGGTGAAAGCTGACTTCGCTGCCTTCACAACAGCAGCGTAAGTGTTCTTAAATTTGTATCATACAGTTGTAATTATGTAGAAATACTTATAGTAACCTGACGTTGCCCTTCTGTGTTCCTTTGCTTCATTTTCCAAAAGTCCCCTTGTTAAACTGCAGTCATGTGGAAAAAAGCAATAGGAAAAACAGTCATTACCTTTTCTTGAGCATGACCTAAAGTAAAAGCATGCAGAGGGAATGGTAAATGCCTATTTGACCAATCTGTAATATTTTTTCTTCTTGGTTTTGTGTAATTTTTATTTTGTTTACCAGAGATGAAATATGAGTATGTTTATTAGTCTGTTTTGATAAATGAGCTATGTTCTCAGGTTTCTTAGAGGATGATGACTTTGTGATACCAGGCTAACTTGGTTTCCATTGGCTCTTCCATTCCACAAGAATTACCATTTTGAAAGTGTTTGAGATTTAAATGTGTTTTCATCCGTAAAAAATCCTGCCTTTCTGATTCAACTGTGTTATATTGTTCCACTTCCCACTTAGGAACCAGTGCCTTATAAGGGATTACTTAATGCAATGCTCATGAAACTGCTCTTTAGCTAGTGTATGATTTATAGACATGCAGGGTGTCAACTGACTCAGTGGCCTTGGTGAAATTTTCATCTACGTCTTTGAATTTTTTTAAGCTACATATATTTCTACTTCATCTGCTCTTTTTTTCTTTTTTGAGGGACTGCTTTGTTCAGTTTCTTGAAATGATTAAGGTGCTTTTGAATGATGACATCACCAGTGACTTTCTTGCTCACCCCCTGGAACAAATTAGTAGAAAGGGAAATGAATGGTGTTATTGAGAGTCTTACTCACTCTTACTTCCTACAGTGCTTCTCCACATCCCCCCAAATAAATGTGTTGTCTCTTCAACTAGTTTTGCTCTTCATTTTTGTAATTCCATGCACAGAATGGGCCTTGGGCAAGGCCCAGCAGCTGTAAATACAGCCAGTGCCTGCTGCATTTCTGTCCAGTGTTGTGTGATAGCTTGTGTGAGCTGCAGCTGTAATGTATTAGTTGGAGAAAATTAAAAGAAGCACTAGCTTACAGGAAGAAAATTCCTTGTTAGGTTCTTGTTGATATGCTGTTCTTTATGACTTCAGCCCTGGTAGCTTGCCTTGGTTTGCAGTTAAATGTGAAGCTTTTCACACCTGAGTGTTAACCGAGGTATTTGTGTTCTCATATGAATCTGTGAAGAGGCAATGCAAAAACCTACATGTAAACAGCAAGTTGTATTTCAGAGTAACTTCAGAATGTTTCATGAGTGTAGGTTAGGTGTTTAGATAGAAAAGTATTAGCTGAGGTTCTTACTGACTGGGACTTCTATTAGGGCCTTGTGCAAAATCCTATTGTCTTGAGTGGTGTGTTATGGTAGTCGAGCCATTTGACAGGCTGATTTGGGGCTTTCCTGCTGATGGCGTGGGGCAAATAATGGGAATGCATCAGTGAAGCTTACCACAACTGCTTCACTGCTAATTCCTGCGGTGTTACTCAGGTGTTGTAACAGTGACTGTTCCTTCCTTTGTTCTGAGGCTGCATCACTTTGAGTGGACTAAGTGACACAGAGCATCTAGTCCGACCAAGGTAACTGCAGTGGTGAGGACATGATTACAGGCCTGTCTGCTGGAAAATGCTGCACTCTAATTTTCATATGGTTCATGGTATGAAAGCAGCACGGCGTTGCTAATATGTGTGATGCTTCCTGATTCATGCTCGATTCAGTAATTGATGGCAGGCTGTGAGTGAACTGCTGTGGGTTTTACTGCTTGGTAAGAGGCTTGCTGAAATTATGCATCAGAAATTGAAAACGATTGAAACTGAACAAGAATTGAAGACTTCTGCTATTCATATAGCAATTCAGTGGTGGTTAAATGTTTTCTCTAGGGAAAAAATGAACAAAAATTGCGTGTTACTTGAAAAAAAAACAACTAGAAGAAAATCAGATCTTAAAACAAATGGATGTTGAGCTTTACAAGGCCAACCATGAAGTGGAGCAAATCTGAAAGGTGGCTGCTTTCACAGAGTTCAGTCAGTGGTTATGGAATGGCTGCCATACGCAGCAAATTATCATGTGTTACTTGTTATGAAATCCCAGGTTTTGTGTAATCCTTTTAGCAGAACTCTAACTACTGAAAACACTGGCCAGAAAAGTTTTTCAATAGGATTAATCATGGTTATGATTGTCTGCTCAAACATAGAGAGCTCTTAACAGCTCTTAGCTTTGAACTGCCCCATTAATTTGTGTATTGGTGCTCCATATCAAGCTACCTGAGTGCAGAGGGGATTGACCTTGCTGCTCATCATCATATCACCCAAGTCTGTAGGTTCCATCACCCATTTTACAGGGTGGATTTCAGCATGGGTAGGGAGATGCTTACCTGGAAACTGAGAGACCTGGGCTTCCTGGTGTTGGGGCTGGTGCCAGGCCCTGTTGTTGTCTCAACTGAGTTCTGTAGGAGGTGAGCCTGTAATCTGTCTCTTGGCTTTCATAATTGACAACACCATGGGGATTCTCTGAGCTAAAGATGATAGTCTAAACATCTATTTCCATAGGCCCTAATTAAGAATAAATGTCATGTTTCTGTCAAACTGGTTTGCTCCCTGTTGACATCCACTGTTCTAGAGTGAGGTGTGTCCCTCTAATTGGTAGCATCAACTGCAAAGATGAGGAAGTAGAACCTAGCCTTTGCTAGGATTTTCTTGCACTCTGCTCTGGAGCTGTTGGAGTCTGTACTGAAGAGAGAAAGAAACAACCACGGGGATTTGGGTAGTGATGAGAATGTAACAGGGCTCAGCTTAAAGTGGACCTATAAGGGCCTTTCAGCTATCAGGAGTTTTAGTGTGTGAGACCATTTGCATCAGTATGTGATCGGTAGGAGCCGTGCCTGTGAGCCTGAGTAATATTCTCTTAAATTTCTTTCTGGTAATTTTCTCTCCCTGATCTCTGTGACAGGTTCAGCACTGCACTACAGAGAGCCATGATGCCACTAGATGAGATAAAGGTGCTGAATTAGGAGGCTGGATTAGGAGCTGCATGTCATTAGCTTAGACACATTCCAGCACAGGCGCTGTTGAGTTTGGAATAAGGAAAAGATAACTACATTAAAAAGGTGTGGAATCTGTTGCTGCTTTTGCATTGCCAAAGATAGCCGTCTTTCACTGTTAGTAGTAGTTTGTCTTCCTTCATTCTTGTTCTTCTTTTTCTCTTTTTTTTTTTCTGCCAGCCAGAGATGCTGGTGCTTATCCTCCAGATGGGGGTTCGCCATGAGGGAGGGGTCGTGTCATTAAAAGTGCCTGGGTTACAAGACGTGGAAACATGGCTTGTGTCACCTCATGGAGCTGCATGTCTCCTGTTAGCCAGGGAGCCAGACTTCACGTTCACAGACTGCTTTGGAAGTAAAAACAAAAAGGGAATTGATGACATGCGGTGGTAAATGATGTAGGTGAAATGCAGATGGAGTTTCTTCTGGGTAGGGTAGAGGAGTATGTCAGGTTTTAAAATTAGCTTGAGGGGGAGAAACCAATTTAGGAATTCAGTAATAAGCAGAAAACCAAGATGAATGGATTAGTGAATGATCAGGGTGCATAGTACAGAACAGTCATAGCAAACTGCATAGTTGCAGTACTACACTTGGGTAGTGTAATAAGTTGTTAGAATGATGTATTGAATTCCAGTTTTCCAGCGTGAATTTGTTTGCTTGAATTGGCTATCATTTAACACAATATTGCCTACTTTGTTTTTTGTAAGCAGCTTTTCAGCTTTCCAAGCTAAGTACAAATAATCCCCATTTAGACTGAGCAAGTTTTTTACTATTATTTTTTCCTTCTAGTGATCTTTTCCAGGTCTTGTTCTCCTTCTGTACCACTGCTTGCTGCTGTGGATCAGTACTGGCGTTCATCACCAGGGATTTATGTTGCCTGGTGGATTTTTTGGAAAATAAACTGTAGAGAACTGAAAGCTGGAGCTGGCTTTTAAAACTGTTTCAATGCTGGAAGTTTACGCAGTGAAAATAATTCTGAAGGTTGTTTAAGCCAACAGCTGGCTATCCTCAGAGGCAGGTTATGTTTTTTCCTGAAGATGTGAAGGCAGACATTTGTGGATGAACCATTTATAATGTGAGTGCTGTGGGTCCTCCAGGTCCCGAGTGTTCTCAGCATGTGCAGATCAGTTTGGGCACAGCGGGGCTGTGAGTATCACTGAGCGCCTGGAGGTGGGAGAGCCGGGTGGAATTTCTAGGCAGAAACGCCCAAGAAAGCAGGAAAACTCGAACTGTAGAGCAAAGCTCTACAAGTGGAGAACAGCACTGAGTGAAGCGGCTGGGCTGCGCGCTGTGGCGCTGGGAGCCGGGCGCTGCCGTGTTCCCGCACCGGGCCGCTAGGTGGCAGCAGAGCGCCGCGCTGCTCTCGGCTCCATTTAAGGGGTATCAGATTTGTCTTATTGTAGAGAATAGCGGAAATATGGAAGGAAAATATATCAAAGAATGATTATAAATCAAAGAGGGAACTTCCCGGTATTTTGTATAGTGGTTGTCATCCAGCAAATAACGAGAACAAAGTGAGGTGGGACAGAACATTCTCATCTGCAATTGGTGTCGTGTGCTTTCATCTACATCCAGCCTCAGTTGTTTTCTGGTGCATGTTTATGATGGTTGCAAAGCCTTTTAAACACACAGTGTGGACTGCAATAATTATTTCTGATATAAGATCAGTGAGACTAAGCTTGTTGTTAATTGTGATCACCAGAAATAATGCTGGAGTGCCTTGAAGATGGTAGTGATTAAATGCAACTAAGAATTGACTGTCTGGGCATTGTGTTACTTGCACTTAGACATGTTCTTCTTAGTTGAGTAACCCAGTTGTAATAAGATGAGGGTGTAAAAGTATATTTTTAAGACACTATATGCTTTTTTTTTTTATTAAATAAGACATTATATGCTATTAGTTGTCATAAATGGGGCTGTTCAGCCCAGAGAAGAGAAGGCTCTGGGGAGACCTGAGTGCAGCCTTTCAGTAGCTAAAGGGGGGCTGGAAAAAGGAAGGGGATAGACTCTTTACCCTGGTCTCTTGTGATAGGACAAGGGAAAGTAATTTCAAAATAAAAGAGGGGAGATTTAGACTGGATGTAAGGAAGAAGATTTTTACAGTAAGGTTGGTGAGGCTGGTGCAGGTTGCCCAGACAGGTGGTGGATGCCTCGTCCTTGGAGACGTTCATTCAGAGTCAGGCTGGACGGGGCTCTGAGCACCTGATGGAGCTGTGGGTGTCCCTGTTCACTGCAGAGAGTTGGGCTAGGTGGCCTTTTAGGGCCTCTTCCAACTCAAACAACTCAATGATGTTTGAATTCATAAGCACAGGACGTCACAGGTTTCCATCTCAGGCTGTTTTGGTTAGAGCCCTCATTGGCTGAAGTACAAATCATCTGCAGGCAAGAAGCTCGCCCTGCTGACATAAATTCTACCTTAGTCAAGTGCTGTGTTTGTGCAGCCTGGAGAAACAGGAAAGGTGGAACTGGCCAACCGGTCCTCCTGTACTCAGGGCAGGGAGGTTGCTATGCGACCGTACTGTTTGATGTTTTACTTGAAAGCTCAGCTCCAGGAAGCCGGGGTTTGCATGAAGAATCAATCAATCTTTCTTCTAAGTTTGTTTTCTCGTATTACAAAATGGAAATTGATTTTTGTGAACCAAGTTTATCATAATCCCTCAGAAACATAGAAGAAATGTAGGAAAAATCAAATTCTTGTGTTATTTGAATTTCTTCGTTTTAGGCAGGCTTGATTAACAAATCTTAATTACAGTACCCCCAGGTGCTGGCCTAGCAGTCATTGCCTCTCTCCACACTTAGTTTGTAGGCTGGACAACTTGATCCACAAAACATTCCTTGCCTCAGTCCATCTTCCAAACCTGCTTGGACTGTTGTACCTGCCTTAAGACACATCTCTTAATGCAGCTGCCATCAGAGTTCATGATTATCAAAGGTTATTTTGAAGAAATAACAAACCTTTCTGACTTGTGTGCAAATTCCCTCATACTGTGATCTTACCCAGCCTGGGTTCAGACCTGCATGCTGCACTTGGAATTACAGCTCTCTTTGAGCTCATCCCTGTGTAAATTTACCTTGGCAGATCACATGCTCTTAGAATTAAGGCTTATGTTTTTATAGTTATCCATAAAGCATTTGGGTACCATGGTGATTAGATCACATAAGCAGACAGTTCAATTTGCACTTAATGTAAGCTGGCGGTGCCAGGGTTCTTCTTGTTAGAAATCGAGCTTCCTGTTAGCAGAGCTGTGTTCTCTGGTAGAACAAGTGATTTCAGCTGCTAGATATGCACTGTTTTTTAGCAGATTAATAGGTACACAAAGGGAAGGAATTGCTTTTCAATTTGCTTCATTGGCTAACCTTGCAGTTAGCAGTGAAGTTGCTGCTTTTGAACCTCATAGCAACACTGCAGCTCAGCCACCACGTGGTAAAAGAGAATTTGTTTTGTAATTTTTTTCTTTCTAAATTAACGTGACATGAAATCTTAGTTAAAGGAAATGTCTCGACAGAAGTATAGGCAAAATATCCTTCTGGTCAACAGCATGAGAAGTGCTGCCTCTTCTCTGCTGCTGTAATTAGATATTGATTGTACTCGGAACAAATCTTTCATTACAGTTCATTTCATGTTACATTTGTGCATTTTTCTTTTTTTCCCTTTACATTATGTGGACAGTTTTAAAGTAATGAATGGGTGAGTGTACACTCCAGGAAAAGTCATTTCTTTTTATTAGTGTACTGAGGGCAATGGGGTGGAAAAAGAAATGTCCAAGAGAAGTCATATTTACATATTTGCTGCTCTTGTTCCAAGCAGTAATTTTCCAGAGACTGTCTGAGGACAATTCCTGGGGGGAAGATTTCTCCCTGATTCTGGTACGTGTTATCAATTACTTCTGGAGAGTTGCTGTGGCTTTGAGTGAAGCAGTTACAACCCCCACTGCTCAACTGCCAGACAGACCATGAAGTGCTCTGTGTCGTGTATTCTTACCCAAAATGTGACGATCCTGTGTTTAACACAAATTCAAGTGCATCGTGGCTTTTTATTATTTGTTTGCTCCCTGACCAGGAATGTTCTGCCTTTGTTTCTCACTGTTCACCATTGCATTACTGCACTTGCAGTAGTTTGGTCTGGTTCTGTTCCTTGAAGTGACAGAACAGTAGCAGTTGTGTATCAGAAGCGCACATCCGTTCCTGCATGAAATCTTGGTGCAAGCCAAACCTGAAGTGGTTGAACCCCAAATCCTTTAACAGTATTTTGTTCAAAATTAAGAGCATGGAAGGGTGTATGCATCCCATTCCAGGAGATCATGGCGGGGTTGGGAATATCATCAGTTCTAACGGGCTTGAAAACCCAACTGCTCATTGCAACAACTGTAGTTTTTCCAGTTCCAAGCGCTCTGCCTACAGTTCTGCAGCAATTTAGGCATCTTTGTTACAGAATGATAGCAGTGAGCCTTTGAGCTATTATTTGGATGCTAACGGTACCAGGGGACTCTCTCACTTGCTGTGGGGTAAACATACTTCCATCTAAATGTGCTTGTTACAGTATGTGCTCACATTGCAGAGTGTTCATGTACCCTGTGTAGGAATCTCTGGTCTATTGGGACAGAAACAGTTTGGTCCACAGGTCTGTGTCACAAAGTCCCGTGAAGCTGCTGCAGATTCTTTGTACTTCAGCTCTAAAACAGCTTCTGAAACTCCCACGCAGAAGCACTGCATGCTTAAAAAGCAACATCCTAGTAATTAGGTGGAACAGAATTCAGTTGTATGTCACAAAAAGACCTACTCCTGTCTTGATTATTGAAGAGAAATTAATTTCAAAAGGGCCTCCTTTATCTCATGATCCCCCCAGTAAACAGAGAAGCTATTCTTTTATTCTTTTGATTCTTTTCTGGTTCCTTTCAGGTGCAAGTTAGAAATAACTTGGGATACTTTGGTTCTGTTTCTCTCAGAAGCAGAGTGAGGCAGCTCTGTCTGCATGCTGGTGAGATTGAGGGCATGGCAACAGCGCAGAGATGGTCAACAACGATGTGGTATCATGGAAGAATATATTAGCCCTGTTGAAAAGCATGGGACAGCTTTCTTTATGGTTCACGTAACGAAGACAAATATTTAGGGAGTAGATAGGTGCTGACTGTGCGTATGTGATAGCGGAAGGATGGCACACGTAATAGTGCCTGGTAACTTATTTGCTCTTCAAAGGATGTGATCGTATGTGGAGAAGCTGAAAGACAGCAGGTTTGGCTGGTTGTGGTAGAGTAGTTAAAAGGCTTGCTCTAAAGGCTCTGGGTATGTAGCCTAGTTCAACATATTGGGGTATTTTTCAGCTGTATTTTTATCCTTGGCTTTTTGTTTCTTCCTTTCCTGTATGACTCACTTTTATAATACACCTAGATTACAATTACTGGCCGTTCTTCATAATAAGCCCCATTCCTTCCTTTTGCTATTCTCCTTTTCAGGTTTGGTTTGAAAATTCATAGGGTTATGAATTATTGATCTCTTCCACATTTTTCTTGCAGCAGCCAGCTCTTTGAACTAGTTACCAGCATTAAGAACTGCCAACACTATCTGCCAAATCATTGCCCATCTTTTCTTCTCTAAACACATTCAGGTTTGTAGGAAAAAGCGCTGCTGAATGCACCAGAAAAGCGGGAACTCCATGAGAAATGTAAATTAATACCAAGAGGTAATGAGGAAAAAGGTCACTGTTTTCAATACAGTCAGAAGTGCCCCTTTACAATCACTGGTAAATTTTGAAAACACCTTTGCTCATCTCTTCAAGTCTTCAGAAGAAAACTGTGGGTCAGGAGCTCTTAAAAATGGTTTTCTTCCTCTCCTGTTAACTTACTGTAATCATGTCATGAATGGTCAAGTAGGAGCACTGCTCTCTGAGAGCCAGTGAGTAAATGAGTAAGGAGTTAAATACGTTTAAAATATCCATACAGCTTTTTGAAGAGTCTCTGTAGCCACCCATGTAAAATCGAAGTTACCTACACTGTCTCTTTTCTGATGTATTTCATTCATTTTGTATCTAACTCAGAATGGTTGCAATGTAGCACATAAAGGGAACATTTAAAAAAAAAAAAAAAACAACAAACAAATACAGGAAGAAGACGTTTATAAAACATGGGTATAATGTAGTTAGATGAAAAGGCAAGATCAGTCCTGCATCTAGAGATCTTTTTTTAATCTCTTTATTTAATGACATTAAAAATACTTCTTAGTTCAGATAGGTGTTAGGGACTTTTTGTGCTAGATTTTCTCCTGTGTGCTCAGAGCGTGTGTGTACATTCTTCTCACAGCCCAGTTATTGATGTAGGGTTCCAGAAAATCATACTGTTACCAAATGTAGGACATGAGTTACATGCATCTGAGGTGACAGCGTGTTGTCTCAGATCTGACGGAGCTCTCTGGTAGCACTGCTGCCTAGTTCAGGAAAATCTGAGTGACAGAGAACAAGAAGTGGCTGAGAAATTCCAGTATTGTTAAAATGAAGAATGGAATGCAAATTTGAGAGAAAATATTTTACCATTTGCTCTAGGAATAATGTTTTTCCAAATTCAGAAATGATTATGTGAATTTATAATTACTTTCTTTCCAAAAGATTGTGGATAAATAAGTTCTCCAATTAGATGTTCAAAATGAAGTTATATTATGAAAATGATGAGGCAGTGCTTCAAGTACTCGCAAAGTGATAAAACTCAGATAAAGGTTTGTGTTACCTTTCTATGGTCAATACTTGTGGATTGCTGTAGAATATCCTTTAGAGGAGTGAATGACTGTAGAGTGCTCTTCATAGGAGTTGCCCAACTTTCTTCCTGGAGATGAAGAGAACTCACTTGCTGGCCTTGTGAGTTGTTCTCTTTAGAGACCGGTGTGGTTTGTTCCCGTTCAAAAGCAATAACAACAAAAAGGGACAGGGAGGTACATACTGAAAAGAAATTGTCAGAAATAGTGCTTATACTCTGTGTAATTCACCGTGCATAAGAATGAAATCTGCCATGGGCTGAAGCAGTAAGTGCTCAAGAAGAAAGGATCACCAGTTTGCAAAGTTACTACTATAGGAAAGAGTAATAGCTCTTCTCTGGTTCCTCTTTATCCAATTTTATAAATGGAAGCTGTAAGTTACAAAGCTGTAATCTTCAATATGTCAAAGCCTGTCTCCTCGTGAGGAAGGAACTGCTTATCCATCCTCTTTCAAGCTGTAAACACGTTTGAACCATGACTGAAATTTACAGTCAAATCCACCATAATTACAGAGTAATGAACGCTTCTTAAAATGGGAATGTAATTAGAAAAATACAATAAACAGCTATAGCTGGCATAGCCATTACTAAGGGGGGATAAGTCCAGAGCTGCCATCTGGAGAATTTGTGCTTCCTATGTGGATATCTCATATTGAGTGAAGAATCCTTGTTTCTTTTTGGGCTGTCCTTGTGTTTGGATGAAATTCTCATCCTAGAGAGGTTAGTAGTAAAACTCAGGGAGATTTTACTACTTCTTTTAAGAATCTGTCACAGTTTTCAGAGGTTGGGTTGCAAATTATGTTAGTGCATGTTCACAATAACCGACTTGCTCTGAGTGCATCACTTCTCTGCACATCAGATCTACCAGGCCTTACAGACTGTGGTGTTTTTCCCTTCACTGTGAGAACAGCATCATCTTGTCCCTATCACTTGGCCCTTCAAATCTGTTTGAGAATTGGCTGTCTGGCATTCTCTTTGGAAAAAATTGTAAAATTAAAATTGAGTTAGCTCTCTGACCTCCACCCTCAGCACACTTCCAGGCCAGAAAGAAAAAAGAGCAGGCAGTCCAGACTGGTGTGGCATGTCTGGGCTGTTTGACTTGAAGGAGAAATAAACAGGTCTTATAAACAAGGTTCCAATTACAAAGCAAAAAGGTAAAAGCAGCGAAAGGTGTATTAGCTTGTGCTTTTACTTAGTTTTTAAACTTTCCCTACCAGCTCCTGAGAATCCTGACACATCCATCTCTGGTGAAGCATCTGCCCCGCTTTTCTCATTGCTATCTTCTTGTGCTGCTGATGGTACTCTTGCAAATCACCAGTTCTTCTTTGCTCCTTTGGCAGTTCAGCTGTAGAATCTGGAATATGGTCTGGGAGCTGAAAAACTTTGCAGGTCTGGTAGTTTCTGATGTGGGACGTTTTCCGTACAAGATCTTCCCTATTCTTCTGAACGGCTCATTGTGGGTTTTTTTGGCTTCTGTTTTGTTCTCCGTGTTTCTTCTTTCATACAGAATGCTTGATTTAATAATTGCAGCTCAAACAGGGTAAGAAAGGAAATGTAGATGATGTTATGGAGGAAACCCCAAACCCAGTGCACGTACTCCGGTCGTTTTTGTGGTGTAACTTGTGCCAGTAAGTGGGTCACGTTGCTCCCTCAGCGCTGGGATTTGCACGTGTGTCATGGCTTACAGTTTGCTTCGTGTTCTTCTTGTAAATGTCAAGGTAACAAGTAAACAGCCACATCCTAGCCACTGCTAAAGCAGCTTTAGGACTACAGGCTACATGCCATGGCACTCATTAAGTAGTGCCCTAATTACCTCAAGTTTCCCGGTGTAGCAGTTGTTACTGTGACAGTGCATGCACTACTGTGCTGCTCCTGTAAAAACGTGTCACTGGGGTGCGTCAGGCATCTACACACACAGGGGTGATGGACTGAGAATGGCTCTTAGTTGGTTTTAGTTAAAGCTCCTCAGCGGCTGAGAAAAGAAAATGGGGCAGAAAATTATGTGTAAAGTCCTTAAGCTTTTTAAAAAATGTTTGCACTTTACTTTTGTGTCCTTTGTATCTATTTGCTTTGGATAGTGGAGCAGAGGGCAATACTGTAAGCTGGTGAGATGCTGGTGGGTGGGTGAGTGGCCTTATGTCTCCTCACCTGGAACATCTGATGATGAAGACTGAGGAGAAGCATTGCCAAGTCAGGCTGGCAAAAATAATTTATCCATTTTGTGTGCAACCCAATGAAAGGTAGGGTGTGTTGTTCTGAACAAATGCAGTTGTGAGGGTTGAAGCAGTGTTAATGAAGTAAGAGCATGCACATTTGGCTAGAAATAGGAAGCATAAACTTTTTCACTTAGCAGCAAATGGAAGAGAGTCTTCAGAGATAGGCAGCAGGCGCAGTTCTTTCATATTAAGTCATAAGTAGCATAGAGCTGTTAGTCTAACCTTCACAACTTTTAGTGTCTGTGCAGCAGATGCTAATGCACCTGAAAATAGAAAGTCTGAAGCTTGCGTGTTCTCCCTTTATATTTTGAGTATATAAAGTATACTCAAGTATATAAATATGTAGTACAGGCCTCATTAGTGCTAATCCCTGACCCATTTTGTTTGCATCATGTGCAGCTGACTACCATTTATCTGCTGTCCCTTAGTGTCCATTTTGTATGTTTCTCTTGCTGGTGCAACTGGAATCACACTGCACGCTGTAGTCACAGGCTTCCTGTATATGCATCTGTTATCTGTTTTTCCTTCCTTAAAGCAGGGCATGTGTAAATGTTGTTGAAGGGTGCCTTGCATTTGAAAGTCTTCCTGAAAATCTTGCAGGAGCTGCAGAAGGCAGTGCAGCTTTGTAAGTCGTTGCCTGTACAGGCTACACCTGGTGTATTTTCTGCTCGGATCTGGAGCAGAAAGGTTCCGGAGCGCCTTTGTTTACAGTGACTAAATATTTGGAGAACGACAGCCTCAGACAGGTGATGTGAGATCTCCACGTAGAGGTATTTCTTGAGGTAGCTCACTTCAAAATTGCTTTGGCAAACCACTGTTTGTTGCCTAACACTCTCCACGTTATGTTCCTCAGGTGCCACAAACGGATGCCAGAAATGAAAGGTTCCTTTGAAGTGCATTCAGGCTTTTGGTAGTAGGATTTGGAGGTGTTTCAGAGTAGGTTCATTTGTTGTGGCGATGAAGTGTAAGGGCATTTATGAGTTTAAGGCCAGCTTAAAGAAAGACTTGTGAAGAATCACAGAAGCACTAAAGTTGGAAAAGACCACTAAGATCATCTAGTCCAGCCATCAACCTGTCATCGCCATCCCCTCTAAACCGTGTCCGTAAGACAGAATTGCATTGCAGTGGGTGAATTGCCTGTGTCTGTATCACCTGTAAGGAAGGGCTCCTTGGCACTCTAGTGTTCCACCAGCCGCTGGATCTTCTCATTGGCTTAGTGAACTCAACTGAAACCACAGTCAGATGGTAAGCCAACATATGGGTAGGTGCTCTGATTGCAAAGGGAGGGTTCAAAAATGGGAAGAAACTAAATGCTGAGGCGCAGAAGGGCTAGAAAGAGAAACTTGCTCTAAATACTCTGAATTCCTGAAGGTCCTTGGCTTGGTTAAAATAAAGAGTTTATTCCTGATCCTAACTGCGTGTTTAATAACATCTGGTGACTTCACTGCGTCTAAAAAGGCAGAAACAAAATGTATTCTGCTCAAAACAGTGGAAAGGAAGGAAAACATGGGTATAGATGAGGGCTTCATCTTAGCTGTGGTGTCCAAGGCAAGCCTCTGTAACTACTGAGCCATCTCTTCCTGGGCTGTTATCTCCCTGGGCTTCCCTGAACAGGTTTTATTGTAGCAGGATGTGGGGACAGGAGAAAGATTAGCTCTGAAAAACAAATTTTAAAATAATTGCTTTAGAGCAATTTTGAAAGACTTTTCCCTGTGTTCAACCATTAGATGGAAATGTCCTGCTGATGACTCCAGCATATTTTTAAATTGAATAATTAACGTGGTTAATGGGAATTCAGTAGAATTTTTGTTAGCAATTGCTGTATTTACTAATCTCCCAGAAGGTGGGATGATTCAGAATCTTTTAATGCCCCAAAGCAGAGGATGATTAAAATCCTACACTCACAACTTGAAAAAGAATTGGATACGAATTCTGTGGAGTGAAAATGAGAAAGCTTCTGTGGAAAATCATGGTGGGGAAAGAGGGAAAAACAGAAGTTTTAAGCACTAGATATCTATGAAATTGCACAACTGAGATGCACGCTTCTATGAAATGGCAAATTTTTGAAGATTTCCTTCTTGTGCCTCATTTTGCACGTGACCACGGCTGCCTTCTTCTGAAATCATCTTCTGTCCGTGCTTGGCTTTTAGCAGGATTTTGCTGCTTGCTGCAGAGAGGGTGGGCTTGGCTGGTCTGTGAGCAGGATGCTCCCCAGAGCCACAGCCACTGAGTGAGAAAAGATGCAGTGATCACACATTGACACAAAGGAGTCAGCCACTGAAAATTAAGTATGTAGTAACTTATCAGGTGAGTTGGTGCTGCAGGGAGGGATTTTGTAAGGCTTTTTTTGGGGGGAGGGTTAGCTCGTGCCGTCAGTGATGAGCAAATGCATACCCAGAGCATTCTGCATATGGTAGTAGCAGGCTACAGGGCCGTGCTAATGCACAGAGTCATAGGGCCTAGGTTGATCTTCAGTGTAATACTTTTCGTTGCAGATGCAATTCTGGGTACAGACCACTACTTAGGTTCCATGTATCACTTACTATGTATTGCTTACAGTTGCTTGACAACAGGGGGCTGCTGTTTGCCTTTGAAATTAGTTCTTACAGTAATGAAACCACTAACCACTTTCTTTTCCAAGCTCAAAAGGTATTAACATTCCCTTTTCCTCCTCTGGAGGGAACAAAGAAGCAAGCTGTATGTGACAAATACATGTCCTATCATTTATTTCCCTACAGGAAGATGTACTGAGGTGACTGAGTGTAGGATGAGAAACCAAAGAGAACAGATGGTGACTTACTGGTCTTATTTCCCGTGTCCCTAAAACAAGGCTCATAATTATCCTGTATAGTAAGTGCTCTTTTTACAGGGGTGTAGTGGACACTTGGGACTTCACCAGTGACTTCAGAGGACTTAGCAGTCACGCTCACATTGATGCAAGTAGGACAGGGCTGGATTTCTCCACACTGACAAATTCTGTCTTCTCAAGTCACGGGTGTGTATTTGCAAAATTGTTTACAGGCTTAGAAAATGCTGTACAAAAGCAAACAGTGTTATTATTTGTCATTTTAGAGCCACCCTTTAGTTTGTGGTAGAGTATTTGTCATGAAATCAGGGATCTCTGGAGAAGTCATGTCTGTTCCCTTAGAAATTTGTGCAGTCCAAAATGCTGACTAATGGTTCCAAAGGAGTGTAACAGTGGCTGGGCATTGCCACCAGTATAATCTTATTGTTCTGACTCTTCTCAGGCAGTGTTTTCTTCCAAGACTAAACACAGACCAGTTGTTGTTGATGTAGGGCAAAGTACTTTATTTCCAGTAAACAATTGTGGATTAGTTAAGTCAGTGGCTTTCATGAAATAATCCTAATTCAATAAAAGAATATTTATGTTTTGTTGTGTAGCAAAGCAACGTGTATGGGAACCAGTGTGGACAAATGTCCACACCACTGTATCATGGTAGTTTGTCAGCCTTTCTGAGTTTTCCTAGGAATAGCAGAAACATTGCAAGTCATTGGTTTTGCACAGTGGCAGAACTCTGTGGAAAATTTATGCTGTATCTGTTGGGATCGTGTCTGCCTCTAGCAAGTAATATTGTTTTCTGTCCTGTGTCAGTATTCTTTTGGAGACAAATCTACAGCAAAGTAAAACAGAAATAGCAGGGAAAAACAGGGAGAGAAAAACGGACTGAAAATGCTGCTCTTATGAGAAGCAGACTGCAAATACGTTTGTGGTAGAGCGACCATTGTGTACCCATTGCTCACAGCAACTGGGAAAGAGCAATGATTTCTCCTGCTAGGTATGCCTCAAGACAAGCATTGCCAGAAAGCAGATGGGCAGGAGGGCCAAGGAAAATCTTCTGTCTCATTTCAATCTTCTGCCCGGTGTGGAAGGGGAAGGCTGCAGTGCCTTCTGATGAAAGGTAGCAGGCAGGACTTGAGGTTCTCTTCCAAGTTTCACAGCAGTTGGTGTTTTTTTCTATATCTGGCTTTGAAAAATGCATGATAAGTTCAGTTTTCTTTTTAAGCTTGAGGAAAGAGAGCAAAGAAGTGAACTTAACGATACACAAGACTTGGAATTTAAACTAGCCCATTATTTATTATTGTGAGATTTTGTGGCTGGCTGGCTGTTTTACTTTCTGTATCGTGGCAGCTCTCACATACCTTCTCATACTGAGTATCTCTGCAGAGGAGCATTTTCGTAGAAGTACTTTTTCCCCCCAGAACTCTGGGAGGTAATATATTATTTTACCACTGTGGTGCCATGCTTGGAAGCATAAATTGGCATCTGTGCATTAAGTACTTGACAACTTATGGTTCCCCAAATTATTGCCCCCAAAAGATTACACTGGGAATTCCTATGCAGTGATTATTCATGTGATCAAGAATTTTAAATGTAAATACATTTTTATGGGGCTAAAATGATACCAAATAACTTAAAATATTTTAGGAGATACATATGCAAGGATTTCTGGATTCTTTCTTTGTTTTTTTTTTTTATTTTTAACTCTAGGTTTTGTTAATAAATCCTAATATCACTGACTGAGCCTTCTCACGATCTGTATTTTTTGTTGTCCTTTGTACCCTCTTGACTCTTCCTTCTTTGGAAAATCACAATCCAGGAGTAGTTGGTTTTGAGCTCAATTTCCAATTCCAGGAAAAGACATGTATTTAGATCTGAGTACACCTCTCTATGCTCAAAAGAATAACTGTTGCTTAATAGTTAAAAGTTATTTTGACTGTTAGGTATGAAAGTGGAAATAATAATGCTTTATCTGGTTTCAAAGGCATTTGCAATGCACTTAAGAGTATAGTTTGTTCATGTGCTGATAGAATTATTGGAAATACAGATCTGTGCTGTTAGACCAAAGTTCAGTTTGTTGTTGTAATTAGATATTTTTTTATGGATGGGAATCTTTGCAATTTTAGCTAGCTATTAATATCTTGAGCATCTTGGGATTTAGGAAACATCTTGGTTTAGTATTCATTTAATCTGTTTTCATTTTCATAAGCCTTCATGGCATGTTACAGGATTGACTGAATGAATGACATTGAATTTATGATCTGCTGTCTGAGCTGGCTCTGCTACTCCAGCGGCTCACTACGTTAGCATGCAACATTTTTGAATTACATTTGCATTAAAAGATCATGTTATTCATTTGCATGTGCCAAACATGATGCTTAATTGCTTGCGAGAGAAGACTCCAGGTGTGCATCCCAAGTATGAACACGCAAAGGGAAAGGAAATTCTGCCTTGAGTTGTCTCATCATCCAGCACTATTGTCAGGGAGCAAGTAAGGCAGTGGGAAGTTCCTCTTCTCTTGTCCTACAATGGCAAAAAAAATGCAGGTTATCCTTAAAACTTCTCTGGGAACTTGGATATGAGGCACCGTTTCCCTGCAGTTTGTTAAAACTGCCCCTGGCTTCGGAAGGGAAGGTGAGGAGACATTACTTTTGGGGCAGCCCTCATAGCTCTGCCTTTTCACTTTGCCTTTTATTGGCTGCTAAGTTTTGACTTTTGTACACGTTAGCTTGTGCCACTAGAAAATGTCAGTAACAGTGAGAAGCATATGAGATGAGAAATAGCTTATTTGTACCTAGGCAACTTCTATTGCCAGGGTTATCCAAAATGACCAAGTGCAGATGATGATCCACCTATAGAGGCTCTGTTTGCCATTCCTAAATAACTAAAATTTGAGCTTCTAGTATCTGTTTTCAATGTTTCATGTTGTTTAGTTTCCCCAGCCTGTTTTATATGTTTATGTAGGTTATATACAAAGAAAAACCTATTTTAAGAGCTGCTTAAGAACTGTATCTTCCATCTGGCTTGAAGTGCATTTCTGGAAGGGAGGGCAGAGAAACAGAGTACTGTCTGAGGTAAATTTGATAGTAGAAGATGGGATAAAACAAGAGCACTTAGACTAATTTAATTAATGCCATGGTGAATTTAAGAATATGGTGTCCCCTGCAAGCATAAATGTAGATCAGTAGCTGAATTAGGGAAGCAGTATTAGACTGCACCTGTTGGGTATCAAACTGAATTCAGACCTTGTTTCAGGCGTGCAGTTGGGACTGGCAGTTGCTGAAGGGATTAAATTATTTAAAGCCTTCAGCTGGCTAGTGTAGGCTAGCAGTAGCTTATAAAACACTTAATCTATTTTTTTAATCTGTTCATATGTTTGCTTTACTTAGACAGTAAAACTATACATGACACACACCTGCCACATTCTGAAGCTTCTTTGTCAGATAGCTTAAATGTATCAATTAGAGCAGCCTTTAAACTGGAACATTTGGGTTTCTTTGACAATATGCTTTTTGTCAGCCCGTGAGTTTGCTTTGATGAACTCAAAACTAAACATGAGGTATGCAGACAGAAGGTTCTTTTTCTTTTTTTTTTCCCCACAGTTTTCTTTGGAGGCAGTTCCCTTCTAAAAGGCAAAAGCCACTGTCCAAGTAACTAATTTTCACAGTTACCATTTGATTTGTGATTTCAGAGGAAGAAATTAATGCCAAAGAGTTTGGGATTCTGGAACTATTTTTGCAGTGCATTTAAACCAGTTCAAAAATAGGTGATGCTGTTTAGCTTGTTACGTGATATGTCCCTTGTTTCTAGAAAGCTTAGAGTAAGTAATGAGTAGTTACATTATGGATTGGACTGAAAAGCAATCTGGATAGCTGTGCAACACAGGATTAACCAGGTAAATCCTCTTAGGTTTGATTAGCCATTGCTTAGATCTACACTTGAATTTGTCACTGGTTGCTCCTAATAATGACTTCTTTCTGTTGGAGTTGATGGTGCTAGTTTCTGTTCTTTTACCTTTTTTGTCAAAATGAAGAGCCATTGAATGAACTTTATGGCCTTGCAGATAATAAGCACAATAACACCTGGCATCAGTTCAAGGAAAGTCTTATTTTTAATAATAAAATTTGCTTGTGGTTAATTTCTGTTTTGTTCAGCAGATGATGAATTACATCATCTTATTTGGCCTTCGATGGTAAATTACAGAGCAAGTAGGCATATGTATCTGCTAACAGGGGTGAGTAAATGCTTATTCATGGAGATCAGATGATTCCTGCAGCATGCTTTTCATAGAAAGCATATGTTGTTGATATTTCTGTCCACACTTTAATTGTCCTTCTTTCTCATTATGCTCTGAAACTGGGAGTTTTATTTCCATAAAATGAGCTTTTTAATATCACTACAAAATAACTGAGGTTTTAATATTTTTTTTTTAACTGTAGAATATGATACTCCTTAGGAGTAGGAAAGGAGAGGAAGCAGAAGACAAGAAGTTCAAAGGCTCCCCCACCTCAAGGCACAGACACTACTGGGCATTCTAGGTGAGCAGCTAGATGGTGCAGCAAGATGATAATAACAGAAATAAAGATTCCAGAAGGGATGGAAGGAGTTGGGCTTTTCAATGGGTAGTGGTTAGTTTCATCAGTGCTGGGATTTCATACAGGTGTGCAGTGTTTTAGATGTTGCAAGGCAGGGCTTTGTGTTTAATAAGATCTGTGCAGCATAAAGTCTGAAAGACCACTGTCTGACAGTTTTACCACTGCTTTTGCAGTGCAATTGGTTATTTATAACTAACTGCAAGTATTTCTTCTGTAGTATCATTTGTTCTGTAAGAAGGCATTAAATCTGAAATTCTCTTTCACCTTGAATGACCTGGGAAACTTGTCTTCATCTGTGATTCATCTAACATGAGCTATAAGAATGAATAGGGCTAGTTGCTGTGTTCTGAGGCCAAAGCAAAGTAAAACTTAATTATAGTAGAAATTTAATTCTGAGAATACCAAGCACTGATAGGGAATTGATTGAGTATTATGGTGTTTCTGAAACCTGCAGGAAAAGACAAGCCAGAACACTAGGTCTAACGGAAAAGCAGGGAATGAAGGTGAGGAAATGCTACCCTTACAGCCTTATTATTCCTAAAACTGAAGCAGGAGCTCATTTGGCTACTGTGAAGGATGAGAGCTACTCTAATTTGCTCCCTCCTGACAAGCCCATCAATTAGCACTGAGCAGCAGTGTGCTTGGAGCACAGCCTTTGCCCCACATGCCTCTGTGGGAGGCAGTGATGGCAGTGGCATGGAGAAACCCAGATCCCAGAGTAAATCAGAATTATGGTACAGGGAGAGAAAGAAAAGGGGCTTAACTTTTGAGTGTGCAGGACAGAGTGCTCTGAGTGCTGAATAACAGTCACACAGCCCAGGAGAATAACCTGTTTTTAATACAGGATAAAAAATGATTAAACATGATTACTTTTAACAGTCCTGGATTTCTAAAGTGCTGGCTGCACTGAGGGGCTGTGAAGTGTAATACCTTTTGTTCAGTGAAAATCAAAATTTTGCTGATAATACCTAAGGTTTTGTTCTGCCAGACTGCTACAGGGCTCTGTTATTTCCCTGAATTGTGAAGTGAATTTACAGTAAAGCTTACTAATGGGAAAAAATCGCATGACTTTCCATCATTCCTCTTCGATTCCTTGGCTGTTTTTCAGTCCAGCCCTACTGCTGGACTGTCAGTGACATAAAGCAACAATGACTGTGGACACAGGGAGTGTGGTCTGGCCCTTCTTCAAAATGACATTGTGAGAGGAAATTGTGTTCGTGATGGAAAAACCTGTCGCTGTGCATCTCTCTTGCCATGAGAAGATGATTTGAAAATCATTCAAAAGACCATGGCTTTGGCAAAATACCATCAGCTTGTTGCTAGGAAGAACAAGATAATCTAGATGATGGCTGGTGCAGCTCCCCAGGTCTGCTGTTGCTGGTGGGTGTCACTCCCATCCTGCTAAGAAGCATCTGATGGAACTGGGCTACATGGTGAATGCACGGTTGGCAGCGCGTGTCTTTGCTGAGCTACTGCTTGGTCAGAACCTGGTGCTGAGCGTTTTCAGTTAGCTGCTGGAGCAGCTGGCTGAGTGAGACACTCATCTTCTGGAGGTTCAGTGATAGAGAAAAGCCCATCAATGGAAGGGGAGGCAGCATGGTTTTGTTCACATGCACATGATTTGCAGTACCTGCACGGGGCTGGGGGTGGGGTTGTCTGAAGGGTTCCCATACAGAATAAAATATTAGCAGAGTTTTTATTTTGATTAAAACCTAAATTAGGTGCAGCATGTTTTGCAGCACTTACCATTCTTTTCTGGGGAATACTGATTAAACTTGGTTTTCCATTAAGAAAGACCAATTCAACTAAATTGGAAGGATTCATGAAAGTACAGTGACTTTTTATAGACATTTACAATAAATAATGTCAGTGTGTTGCAATATAATCAAACAGTGGCATGTAAATCACTTTTTTCCCAATGTACTTCTGTTCCATCACTGCTGGGGGCTGTCTAGGTACGTCTTGAAGGATTTTTTCTTGGCTGTTTAAGGCAAGTCTATCTGGGGATGAGCTAGCTCATTTCTGGGTACAGTTAGCGCCAGCCATGCAAGGCAAGTAAGCAGAGGATTAGAGAGAACAAATTATTTTAAGGTTTCTGGGAGAAAGTAGTAAGCTTCTCATTGTTATTTGTGAAATTAAGGATTTGGAAGCTTTCTGTAGACTTGAAGTTAACTAGTTTGCAAGCAACGCTGGGCATATTCCATGTCACAGCTTACTTTTAGTTGTAAAAATATATGGTTTCTACACTAGATAAAACAATCCTCTGATAACATTCACTTTGGAATGGGGTGAAAAGCAGATTTCACTTTCTCATGTTAAAATAGTTTCAAAATTAAGGCTTGAATTAGAAGGTTAGAAAGAGGTCTCAAAAAATAAATCACTTTTGAAGCCCCACGACTTTGTTGGTTGTGTAATAAATGTCAAGCTGTAAAAATTAAAACCTGGGAAGAAACTAAATGAGTAGTAATATACAGAAAGGAGCTTCGCCAAAGATGTTTTCATGAGTAAGCTCGGTTCTACAGCCACTTAGTGAGGATGATGATAGGTACAAAAGTCAATGTAAAGTAATTGTAAATAACATAAATGCAATCGCTGCTGGACATGATAGCAGTGAGTCTGCTAGTCCAGAAGGCATTCTGAAGGCTGCTGCTGAAATAGGCTGGTACTGAAATGAAATGGGAACAGGATAAATGATCAGGTTGCTGCAATCCTGATACTCCGTCCTCATTATCAGAAATACAACCAGGAGTTGGGTTTTTGGTGGCTTTTAGTTTTGTTTCTTAGGTGTGCAAACCAAATCAGTTAAAGGACAGGAGTTAACCAGCTTATTTTAAGCACCACTTAGTGCAAAGGCTACAGACAGTGATTAAATTAGTTTTAAGTGCCTGATGCTAACACACACCATTGAAGAACCAGGTAACTATTGTATTTTTAATTAACATGATATTTTGTGCTTGGAATTGAAACATGAGAAAATTAAAGAAGTAATTATTGAACTCAACTAGTGCTTTCCCTTATCATCTGCTGAGTGGAATGCTATTCTGGCTTAAAAGCCTCATATCAGCAACTAGAGCAATCTTTCACACGTGTAATTGATACAACTGTTTAATAAAATATGAATGGAGAGCGACTCATGCCCTGCTGTGAAAGAGTAGTTAGTTTCTAGTGTAACAGATGAATTTGCATCTGTTGAAAGAATGCATTTAAATGGTAAAGAGTGTTTGATGGTCGATGGTTGCATAGGTTAAAACCAGAACGCTTACGCTGCTTTTAAATTCCCCAGTACATAGCTGCCATGGTGCCAGACCACAGAAAACCAACGTCCATGTTTTTGTGGCAGCCCTCTGCTGTTCAGGGAAGGGCTCCTGAGGCAGCTGGTGTGCTGGTAGGCTCTGCCTGTAGTGCTGGCCAACGTTGGCTCCCTTTTCCTCATGTACCCTTTTCCTATCTGAACCCATCTGTTGTCTCTCATTTAATACTTCGATGGCAAGCTTGCTAGCATTTTCCAAGAAACTCTTCTTGTTTTGTGTATTAGGAGACTTCTGACCCTGAAATTCTGGTCTGTAACTTGGGCTGCTCTACTGGCACTATTGTTTTTACACCTATTAAAATTAATGCTGATATCCCATGCATTTATAGTGACTCATTAATTAGTAATTTAATTTATGCATGGTGATGTTGATTGACGTTTTACGTAGTAGCTATACACAAAGCATGAGGAGATGCTTCAATGAAAGTGGAACTTTCCTGCTCTTAATAGCTGAGAACATAACAAACTGGATAAAATGTGTGCAGATTTTCTCCAACAACCAGTAACCTGGAGCCTTTCTCATCCTGGAAATAATTCTACTGACCACAATGGGTTTGTATCAGGAGCTCGCTTGGCCAGCAGTGCTTGTGTTGTCTACAGCTGTCCATTAGCTTCAGTGGGGTGTTGCAGTTTCAGCCCCTCATGCTGCTGGTCCCCCAGTCCTTTCCTGAGGATGTTGTGGTTATGGCCAGCGGTGCTGTGGGTGATGACAGCCATGTTCTATGACAGATGATCCAGAAGGCAAAACGAGGTGTAATGGGAGATGCAAGGCGTGCAGAGGAAAGCGAAAGGCAGCTGCTAGCAGGATTTGCTCCCTTTGGTGTGTTGCTGCAGGTAGGATTTATTGCTGTGTGTGATCCCATGCTGACTGCTGAAGCTGGGTGCCCAGGACTGCCCAGACGCCTGCACCCTCTGCTTCCATGGCTGGCACTGTGCTTCGTGCCACCTCGGCCTCCTTCCCTTCCCTGTCATCTCTCTTCACGTGATGCAGATTGGTGTGCATAAAGCCAGACAAAAACAGAGCTTAAAATATGTTCAAGGAATTCATGTATGTAAAAACAAAAACAAAAACAACTCCATTCAAACACCTATCCCTGCTGAGCGAGTAGTGCTCTCATTGCTCTTTTTTATGCTGTAATATCTAGCATTTCAGTCTGAGCCCTAAAACTTGCCCGTTTAGCTATCACCTTGAGCTGCTTCTAGCTATTTGGTGAAACACAAGTGATAGGTGACAGGCTTCCTCACACGATGTCCTGTCAGCACTTTCTGACTGATTGTTCAGATGACAAATGCCTGTGCTTCATGCACCATGAGCATTTACTACAGTAGTGCTTAACGTTTACAAAGCTGAAATGAAAAAGTTTGGCTGGTTCAAACTGTATTTTTTCTATTTTACACATTACTTTGTAAACTGCATGTAGAAAAATAAGTGTATAGAAGTACTTTTTGTTATTGAACCAGGAAAATGTAAATTAATTTATGCATTGAATAATAGTTGCCCAGAATAGCTGTACGTTTTCTTATTTTTAAATATGGCACAATATGTGCAAATGAAAGTTCTTCAATCCCTGACAGATGTAACAGGTGGCAGCACATTACCTTATTCTAGAGAGACACAGCTTCTATAAGAAAACAACTTATCTGAAAATGATCTTGAAGTTCAGCAAGCATTAGAAGTGCATGAACTGCAGTCCCAAGCCACAAGTGTAATGTTGGCAAAACCCAACGTGTTCACAACAGTTCCAGTTTTCTGCTTTACTTGAGAGCTTCGGTCTCTGTCAAATAACATCTGATCTGATGATGCGGGCTTGTTGCAAAAGCCTGAGGATAACGTAGCATCTGTGTGTGTATTTTTGGTGGATTCTCATCATGATGTAGCAAAGCTCAGTCATCTCAGTGCAGTGGTCTCTGCAGTCTCTGCTCCTTCATTTTCTCACCTGTTGCATCTCATCGCCATTCACTGTGGTGTGGGACACGACATGATGTCTGTAACCATGGCTTTATGTACAGGTGTGGATTTGCCATTTTCCTGTCCACTTCTGCTCCCTCGTCTTCTGTTAATCATCAGTGCATCTGTATGCAGGGTGGTAGTCTTTGTTCCAGTAACACAGTGCCAATTATATCAAAATGTCATAAAGCCAGAAAAATAAACTGACTTCCTGACTGTCTTCACCCCAAATGCAACTAAAATGCAACGTGGATGCAGAAGATAACAAAAAATAAGTGCAGATTGGTTTTGTAATACTTGAAAAAAAAATTAATTGGAATACTTGTATGTGTGAATAAGCAAATTCGTATGAAAACACATTCTTTGAACAAGGAAATGCTTTTTCCTTATAATGGTTTGATCTTATTTCATAACTCGTGTAATTAGAACGTGTCTGTTCTGTTGTTCATTCCAGACTGGAGTCTCTTGCGTGGTAATTTAAATTTTTGAAGAATGTCAGTTAAAAATATTCTTCTAATGACATCTCGAGGGGGGAAATAAGGAAGACTTTAAGATATAGCTGCTTTTAAAAGCAGGAAAACACACGGGTGAGACTCTTGTGGGAGGCTGCACAGCTGGGAGCCCTCGCTGTGTTGGTAGGGCTGCCTCTCAGGGAAGCTGTGAGCTGCAGGCAGGTGAGTAACAGGGCCTTGCAGGCATGTGCTTCCACGGTGAGGTGCTGGGGCTGCCCTCCAGGCAGCTCTGCCACAAGCATGGCTGCAGTTCAGCGCTGCCACGGCCCAGCTGCGCTTCATAGAATCGTAGGGGCTGGAAGCTGTGGAGAAATCCAGTCCAAGTTCGCTCCTGTAGCAGCATGGTTACACAGGAGGGAGGTCTCAGGGGAGGCAGGAGTGCTCCTCTTTGCCACAGCACACAGACCCCTGCTTGGAGCCAGTGGATCTGACATTTCCTTCAAAATGCTTTGGAATACGCGCTAAGAGTGCATCCCCTGTGATCCTATCCAGGTTTTACTGAAGTCATTAGGCTACTAATTAGCATCTACTCATTGAGTAACAGAAGATTGTTTAAATTCAGTAGTTTGTCCGCCCGCTTCTGTTTAATGATGTTTGTTGGTAGGAATGATGCATTCTGGAAAGTGAGGTCAGCCAGAACATTTGTGGTGTTCATCTGTCTGCAACCCTTGGTCTTGCAATGTATCAGCAGCTAAAAAAAGAAGCCATTGCTCAACTGTAAGAATGAACTGGTTGGTAATATTAGTGGATGGCACCCTGTGAGTATTCACAGGGGTAGCATAGAGATGATGCTCAGTAAAAAGTAGCAGTAAAAAGTACAATATTTTCTATTAAAAGATTTACAGGCTGACATAGCATCACAGGAATTTGAGTTTGAAATAAGCTTGTTTGGTTGTTTGTTTTTTTATTATTTTAGCAAGTTATTTTTCTCTGTCATAGAAGACAGTGTTTCAGTGTGTTTGTAGTTTAAGTAAAAATACGTTTGTCCGATATTTTGTTATTGCTTATTTGGTAACCAGTTGTTGCAGCTCGAGTTAAATTTAGGTGATAAAGTCAGCAATGTTAAAGCTGCATTTTCTGTTGCTTTTAATCCATCAATGTGATTCTAACTCTTACAGTTATTTCTCACTGGCTGCTTTAGAATTGTATCTTCAAATTCCCATAGTTTTGTTGTGTAGTATTCAGGTATTACAAAATATCCAATTTGTCCTCACCGGGTACCTGAAAAATGGAAGCATTGCATTTTGGTACCTATTTAACTTTTGTTAATCTTACTAATTGAGAAATATGCCACGATGTGTCATCTCTTACATGACCCACTAAAGACACTTAAGCTGCCTTTTTGCTGCTTGATATGTACATGTCACTCTTACAGTGTAGTTTCACAGTTTTCCCCTGATGATGTGAAAGATGAGGGACGGACTAGAGCTTTACTTTGGATGAAGCGCGCATTTCTGAAGAGGTCTCTGTGTGAATCCTAATTGCCGTGTTTTGATTGCGTTGCAGAGCAGCTTTGGAATGAGTAAATGTTATCCTTTCTGAGTTAAAGCCAGAAGCTGTGCTCCGACTGTCAATGGCATCAGTACGCATTTAGTATGGCTTGCAGATCCTCAGCACTCACCCTGCTCACCTGCTTCCACTGGGCTGCATCACAGGGAGCATCAGAGGCTTCCCGTGGCTTAAATTTCAGTGACTCACACAATCACAGAATGGCTTGGGTTGGAAGGGACCTCAAAGATCATCTAGTTCCAACCTCCCTGCCTGCTCCTTGTTATGGTCAACATGCTACAGCTTGGGTGACCACTCCTGCAGTGCTCATAGCAGCACATTTCCAACCATCACGCTTCTGAGTTCTTTGGATTTCATCATTTCTACCTGGAAAACCAAACTGAGGTCTGTGCAGCTCTAAGCGCTGCGCTGAGAAAAGCTCTGCCTTCCTCTTTGTGTCAGCTCTGACACTCGCTGAACTTCCTAAGCTCGTTTGACTCGCTGAAGAAAGCTGCCTACTTTTTTGCAGGGTGTGCTCCATCTGCTAAGTGAGATTCAATGCTGGAGGGGGATCATCAGGAGAATCTATCTGGATGCATGGAGAGGAGATCACTGGTTCGTGGCATCGCCCTCCTATGTTAGCAGCTGGAGAGGTCCCAAAGGATGGAAGCACAGCCCCAGAGGCCTGCCTTCTCTAGGCCTGGCTTCTGTGTATTGCTTCCCTCAGCGGCTCAGATGGAGCTGCCCTATCCAGGACTCTGATGCTCAGGTTCGTTCAAGTGTTCAGAGTCTGGCAGATATAAACAACTCACGAGCCGATATAAACAACTCGCAGTGGACATAAGAAGTATTTGGCAATGTAGCTTATAGCAGCTCAATGAGTAAAACAAATTGTTCCAGCCAAAGCATTTTTTGTCTCTGCCTACATTTGGGATTTTGATAACCAAAATAGCACAGTGTCACTGGTAAATGTGCTGCCAAGGGCTTCGGGCCTGGGTTTGTCCTCACAGCTTCTTTTGCTGCATGATATTTTGACATCCATTAGAAATATCTTCTTCCATGGCTGCTGTTTCTTTCCGCTCAGGGCACAAAGACCTCACTGCTCTTCCCCTGAGCAGCATCATGGAAAGGAGGCAGAACAAAGAGCCCATGGAGGTGTGTGTTTCAGCGCTGAATTCTATCAATGAATGTAAATGACAGGGGCCTCCTTGTGCCAGGTTAGCCAAGTGCCTGAAACAGAACACCCTTGCTTACAGGTGTCACAGCATTAACCCCTCGGGTGCCCACCAGTACAGCCTGGAGAAACAGGGCAAGGGCGTGCTTACTGTTTATCACATGACAAAAATAAGGGAAATGCTTGAAATACTTCCTAAAAAGCCACTTGTCAAAGTATGCCAAGACAAAGTAGTAACCAAGGAGGGGTATATTTACATTTCTTATTTCAGTAGACCATAAGCTTTCGTTGTTGTGGATGAAATACACTTAGGGATAGAATTGGTGGATGCCGAGTGCTTTCCTTCCTTCAGTTGTTTTAGAGCTTGTGTACTTAACTAATCAGGGATGGTTCTCAAAACGTAGGCACATAGATGGCATGTGAATGAAATGCACATGCAAACAATCGTGCAGGAAGCTGATTGTTTGAGGAGCGCTGTGAAGACAAGCGTTATTAAAATGTGTAATATTAGAAAAAGATGCAACGAGCAGCTCTTAAGAGCTATAATTTGCTGGCATCGTCTCCCACCTGTTTTTTCCCCACCCCTAAATTAAAAGTGAGGAAGACACGGGCGCACGTGGCTGTGCAAGGGCGGCAGTTGCCGGCCGCTCCGAGCAGGAGGTGGGAAGCGCCCGGCTGCGGCTCCTCTCACGAGCAGCGCTTTTTCCTTCGTCCCACATCAGCTGAGGGCTGTTTAGGGTGAAGGACGCCGTTTGCGGGAGTGGGCCGGACCCGCAGCCACTGCCGCTTCAGCGATGCGCGGCGTTAGGGGCGCATACCGCGCTGCTTCGGCACGAGCCGAGCCAGGAGCGCCGAACTTCAGCGCGGGGCTCAGGGCAGCCGCGCCGTCTGACGGCAGCCGCTAGCGCGCGGGGATCGCTCCTCGATGGCACGCCGCGCCTAGAACGAAGGTCGGTACGCCCGGATAGCCCGGGGCCGAGCGGGGCACCGTCTTCGTCCTCGCACGAATTTGGGGTTTGTAGTCGCCCTCGCCTTGTCACCTTCTAATCTGCGGGTCTGGAGGGCGGCTGTTCCCTGACACCGGAGCGTCTGGGAGCTCCGCGCTGCCGGGAGCTAGCGGGACCGGGTGGGAGGGACGGGACGGGACAGCACGGCACGGCACAGCCGCGGGGCTCCGCCGAGCCGCTCGTCCCGCGGGCGGTTCCGCGCAGGCAGGGCGGCTCCGCCGCGCCAGGGCCGGGCGGGGGCGCTGCGGACGCGGCGGAGGCGCGGGCTCGGCGGCGGGAGGGGCGCCACGGGCTGGGCGCGGGGCCGCGGCGGAGCGGGGCCGGAGCCCGGCGCGTCCCGTGCCGTGGGTCCCCTCGGCGGGGCGTCGTCCGCCGCCGCGGGGCGACGGGTCGCGGTGGGCGCCGCTAGGCCGCCGCGAGCGGGGCGGAGGCGAGGGGAGGCGGAGGCGGAGGAGGCGGCGGCCGGGGGCGGGCTGGGTCCCTCCCCGGGAAGATGAGGCGGAGGCCCGGGCTGCCGAGCGGGCCGAGCCGGGGCTCTTCCCTCCCAGCCGCCAGGACAAGATGGCAGCGGCCGGGGCGGCGGCCGGGGCGGCGGGGCTGAGCGGCTGAGCGCGGCGCTTCCCCGCGGCGCTCCCGGACGCGCCCGGCGCGGCGGCTCCGGCTCGGACGCCAGCGCGGCCCGATCTATGAAGGTGAGCGGGGGGGGGAGCGGGGCGGGGGGAAGGGCGCTGCCTCTTCCCGCGGGGGGCAGCGGGGCGAGGCCCGGCACCGCCGCCCGCGCGCTGACGAGCGCTGACCGCCGCCCGCTCGGAGCCCGGCGGTCCGCTTTCCGCCGCCCTCGCCCCGAAGTTTCTTCTTTCCCGGCTCCTTGGCGGTGGGAGGTGGCTCCCCGCGCCCGCCGTGCCCATTTACCGGCCTGTGCGCCGCGTCGTTGGCCGCTGATTGCCGTAAACAAGCGCGGGGCCGCCCCTCCCGCGGGCTGCCGGGCGGGCCGGGCTGCGGCTGGAAGCGGGGAGCCGTGCTGCGGGGCCGGTCCGCACGCTGGAAATCGTAGCACAGCGTGTTTAGCACCGTTAGAAATTATGCGATTTGGAGCTTTTTTAATTATTATTTATTATTTATTTATTTTTTTTGTCTTTTAATGCGAACCCCTCAACCGCGAGCACTGTGTGTTTACCTATACAGAACTCATTTTTGCCCAGGCTGACCGCTGTACGCCGTGCCCCGCTCGAGGCGCGGCCGCCGACTCCCCTCGTGCCGTGTCGGTGCGGCGGTGCCGAAGCCGCCCAGCAGCCCGCAGCCCTGCGCCCACCTCCCGCGGGCAGCCTTGCCTTGTCGGCGCCGCCGTGCCCTGGGGCTGCGGGAAGCGCCGGCGGCGGCGCGGCTGCGTGCTGTCACGCTGCCGATAGCGGCGCACGTTTCAGCGGTTTGGCTTCTGCGTTACCTTCCGTTAAGTCGTGTGCGAAAAGTTTGTGCCCTCCCTGGCTTCACAACAACGCGCTAGCGCTCGGGCTCCGAGTTACTTTCTGATGTAACAGTTCCTTAACAAAATGACTTGTGGGAGGCTTCTGTAAGCCGAGTTTAAAATTCACACAAGAAAGAGCTGTCTTGTAAGCGTGGCAGCCAGCAAAGAGATTAATTAAGCATCTGGAAAATAGGTCAAGGCTGTATTATGAGGCAGCGTGGTGAGATCGCAAGTAAATGGAGCGAGGTGTTACTGTGAGCTTACCAGGAGAAAACAGAGCGGGACGGGGCAGCGCGGTCTGTCCCAGCACCAACCATTTATAGCAGCACTGCGCTGAGCTGTGTGTGACCGCACGAAGCAGGAATGGCTTTCTGTGCACCGTGCTGCTTGCTGCTGAGTCGCCTTGTGCTGCTGGTTCTGCTTCTTGCTGGGGCGTGGCACGGCTGTGCCCAGAGGCTGCGTTTGGGGAGATGCTGTGGCTGCACGGCTCCGTGTGTCTTCGTGCCTCGGGGTCACCTGGCTGCCATCCCTGTGTGAAGCGGGGTTAAAGTACTGCTCGGGGGGCTGCGCCCGACGCAGGGCTCTGCTGCCATCTGAGGTATTTCTTTGTTTGAAGCTTCTTGTGTTTGCGACTTTCCTCCCTGCTGCCTCACAGGCAGCTTCCCTACAACGAGGTGCCGGGGACAAAATAGAGACAGGATGTGGGGAGGAACTGCCTTCGGCTCCTCGTCCGGCAGTCGGCATCATTCTTGGGGGTCGTGCTCTTGGTGTGTGCTGCCCCTCTCGTGCTGTGCCTTGTAGCAGCAGTAGCAGCTTCAAAACAGACGTTGTGTTCTGCAGGGGATTTTCTCAAAGCTGTTTTCGGGTTGATTGCTCCCGTTTAGCTCCCATCGACTTGAATGGAGGCTTCCTGGGGCTCGGTGCTTGTTTACCCCCCTGTGGGTAGAACAGAGGTGGAGAGGTAGCTGCTGACCTTCACCCAAACACATAGGCTCGTTGATCTCTCCTTCCCCAAACTTAATGGTTAGGAATGTTTTTGTTCCTGTTATTTTAGGGGGGTCACGCTCTTACATCGGTTTTACTTTTCAACTTTCGTTTAAGTAGAATCCTCTTTTTGCTGGTTTCTGTTCTGCCAGTGGGCTGGTTGTATAAAAAGAGATGCTCTCAACAAAGCCTCACTTTCAGAAATGGGAGTTTCGTTGTTGGCTGTTGTGTGCAGGCAGGAGAAAAAGTGCACTGGTAATATTGGGACTGATAATATTCACTGTGCCCTGTCTTTTGGACTGATGTTAAATGCAGAGCTGTATGCTAGAAAAAACTTTCTAGTTGAGCTGACGTTCATGCATTGTGGTGCACAACTGGTGCATATACCAGCTAGTGTGGGCAGCATGGCTCTGTGGGGAGCAAATGTAGAAATGTCAGAGCTGGGGCGGCCTGTTTTGCTGGCAGGTGGCAGGATGGGGCAGGTGATGCTGGCATGGTCCCTGATGGGGAATCTGGAAAAGAACAGGCTGGAAAGTAGGATGTCCCCGTGGCAATAGCAATGTTTCTCTGTTATGCATTCACTGCTGAGTTTTGTCAACTGTTGTCTAGCTCCCGTATCTCAGACAGGCTCGTATGCTTCTGTTTTCCAAGCTTCTCTCCTTCAGTGACTGCACTGCCTTGCAGCTCCACAAGAATTCCAGAACTCTTGGCATAGGATTCCTCTGGTGAAGAAAACATCCTTGCGCTTCTTCAGCAAAGTTATGAAGTTCCTCCAGATGGATTATATAAATTAGCAGCTGGCCAAATACTTACTTTGAGGCGATCTCTTATGCTTTCTTGTATTTGAAAATGGAGCAAGAGCTGAACTCGGCAGTGGGAACTTCTTACAAAGTTCACGTCTCTGTTCATAAGTCACTGAAATAGTATTTGTGCTTCTGCAGCTCTCCTGATTGACAGTGGGAGGTGGAGTGGAAAGTCTGGATTACTTTTAGTTCAAGTCTTGGAAGAAAAACTTGTTCTTGTGTGAGGTGTAAGAGATCTCCAGATATCTGGAACTCCGCTTCAGAACTGTGGTTGGGTCACACACGAAACCGAATAGGAAGAAATTAGCAAGAGTAAGTAAGTACTGAGCCTTTTAGAGATGGCCGGTGAGTGGGCAGCATGCCTTGAAGAGCGCTGCTGGCTCCATAGCAACGCTTAAAGCAACGTGCAGTGGGCAGTGCTGTGACGTGGCCTAGCGGTGGGTTACCTGCTCTCACTTGTGCAGGCAGTGAGCACCCTTAGTTGACCTGAAGTAACCTGGAACGAAGCACAAGGCTTGGGAAATCCCGTCACCTCTTGGCTTTTTCCACCCCCTTTCAGAGACCGGCTTAATTTAGAGCTGCAGTCTGTAGCGTTAGAGAAGCTGGAGCTGCATTTCTTTTCAGAAGCACTAGCTTCAGAATGGCGGACGAGCAGATGTGCTGCTTTTAGTTATGAGAGTGGGTCACTTTCTGACAAAATGAGGTCAGTGTCTATTTTAGCACTGTTGCTTAAAAACAAGATTTGCCACATACCTGGAGCATCTCTTAAGCAAAGGAATTCAAGGTGTTTAATTCTGAATTTCTCTTATTCAGTGACTTGGAATCAATTTAAAATTTCACTGTCTCAGAACTCTCCCAATATTACTGTGTATTTTCAATAGACCCAGAAATGTGTGAATTTTTTTTTTTGTTTGGTTGGTTTTTTTCCATCAGTGTTTTCAGGAAACCTTAGAAACTATTTGTTTCCAACGTATGCCCTTCCTTCCTGTGCAGCATTTGGGTATAACGGGATGGAGCCTAGCAGAATCCTGAGTTCAGGCTCCAAAACACATCAGTAAAATAAGAGACAGTAAAGTATCCACAGACAAAGCAGGTGAGCAAATATTTTGGTATATTTTTAGTGTCATCAAAGCTACAGCAACTACCCTAATAATTAAAAATGAAATGGATTGTTACGTGCAGATTAATTATAGTGTGTTATGAATGACACTGCCGTCAGAAAAACTATTTTTAAAATGAGTCATCTCACATGCGTACGACTCTTTCCATTAGTACTAATATAGTTTTTTAGCAGTGGAAAATTATTTTAGTACTGTTTCTAAGCATGTTGCAAACGTGACTAATGCTTTTTGTGTAAAGCATCGGCTATTATCAAATGGAAATCCCTTCCTATTTGTATAACCATTACTCACCAAATACTGTGTGGGGGCTGCAGGTCCCTGTTCAGGTAGCCGGCAGACTCTTCTACCATTTTCCAAAAGGTGGAAAATTCTGGGACAAGAAAGAGTGCTTGGACATGGCCTACTGAGAGTCTTGTTCTCATCATGGTGGTTTAAGAAAAAAGCCAGCCGAATGCAAGGGGCTGGCTGCAGCTCTGAGGTGTAATCCCAGTAACAGAGCTCAGTGCTGCTGAGCGTAAGCCGTGGTGTGAGTGGGCTCTGGTACCTGAGGCGGTTTGCTTTGGCTCGCTTTAGGGGTTGCACCCCAGCTTTGCTTTCCTCCAAGGTGGAACACGGGCTGTGAAATGGATGCAGGTCTCGCCTGCACTCACCTCTTGGCAGTGAGGAGGGGAGAGAAGCAAGTCGGTCCTGGGTGGGAGAACCTCCACTGGGAGGCCTGCAGCTGGAGCTGCAGTCACGGTACAGCTGTGCTCTGTGTGGGGCCGCAGTGTTTTCTTTTCCTCTTCTGTGTCATGCAGGTTCTGCCCAAGTTGGTACGTGGCGACTGGTGGAACCTGAACAATCTTCAGGAGGTTTTTTTTTTAACTTGTTTCTAAGGATATCTTTCTGCCTTTAGACTGAAAAGCTGCTAGTGTACATCACTGCCTTGTAAATGTCTTCCTGCCTCTGTTTTCCTAGAAACACAGTTCTAGGAAACTGGAACCTCCTCTATCGCTTACATTTCTTCAGTGCAGGGATTTTGGTGCTTGCGGCCTGTCTCACTCCAATTTCTAGGAGGCAGAGGAGGTTCTTTTATTATCTGTATACCCGGCGTGAGATTAAGAAGCAATGGTTCCAATGTTGGTCCAACCAGTTTATTACAAATCTTAATCAGGGAAATGGGGAAGGGGAGGACGGGCACAATTATGAGTTAGGGTAATGGGGAAGGGAAGGAGGGCGATAGAAAAGATAGAAAAGAAGAAGCAAGGAGTCTTTATAGGAAGCAAGAGGGACATAGTCACCACCATGGATCCAGCGAGGTTCCTAGTTCAGTCTTTGATCCTTAATAGTGGCGGGTCGTCAGGCATTGTTGTTCTATTGACCACAATGACCACGATGAGGGCCCCTTTTCAATAGTTTCAGAGTGGTCCAGTCAGCTGTCTTTGGAGTGACAGCTCAAATCCAAGGTGGTTGAGTCAGCTCTCCTTGGAGTGGCAGCTTCTGGCTCTGGGATCTCAGCAGGAAACTCCTTTGTTCTTATCTTCCTGGCCTTGCCAGCAGATAAGAGGGAGCAGGGAGGCGCCAACTTGTATCTTGCCTTCGCAGGATACAATGGCATCATCCCCCAGCCTTCCATAGCAAACAGCAGTTATGTGGTCACAGGCTAGATCTTCTGCCAGTAAACAGTCCTGAGCACTATCTTCCGAAGGCAAACAGCTCCATAGATGTAAAATTGTCCACACAGTGATGTTGATTGCCACACAACACCCATCACTTGCCTCAACAACTCATTCAGTCTTATCACAAGAAAAACCTCAGGAAACAAGCTTTGAGCCAAAAAACAAAACAAAAAATGAAGAAGGATTCTCACACCACCCCGTGGCTCAAAGATTGCTTGAAATGAAGCATAAGTGACCTTCCACGGTGGTGAGGAAAAGAAAAGGGAGAAAATAAAAAGACAGCAAAGAAGCAAGAGGGAAGGAGGAGAGGAGAAGGGGGAGATAATCGTTATACAGTTACTACAAAAGATTTCTTGGGCTTGGTTACAAATGTTGCCCTGATCTGTTGGACTTGTCCATCATCAGTTGAAGTGGTTACAAAGTACATGGAGGGTACAATCTGTTGTATAAGTTGAATAAAACATGGAATCATACAAGGTACAAACATAAGCGTTGCAACAACACTCAGTAGATAAAATAGGATACTTTTGACCCATGGGCCACCTGGAAGCCAGGAAAAGAAATCGAAGGCTGGGCCCTTCCAGGTTTGGACAGGAACATGAGCTATTTTCCGTATACCCTGGGCAATTTGTTGAACAACTTTACCATTATCATCAATCTTCAGACAACAATTAGAATCATTCAATTTGCCACAGACACCACTCGGTGACACCTCAGGAGTGGTGACATGAATGTTACATGATGAATTAAAGGTAGAAAGTGAAAAGAGACAACCATACATTTAGCAATGACCATACATTTAACAATAACCAATATTAATAAACAAATAGGTAAAACAAACTTAGGTATTTGTGTCAGCTGCTTTCCCCACCCAGGAACTCCCAGTGTAAGCTAAGATCCAGATGGGAATTTTTCAGTAGAGGTTGTGGTGTTTATGAATGCACTTCAGTTAATTCACTAAAAGTGTATTTAGTCTAATTTGACAATATGTGGACTTGCCATGTAATGTTTTCTAAGATGATTTAGTGTCTCGAGAACTTTACACTTGAGCATTTCCAAAGCAATTCAAATGCTAAGAGATATCAATATTAGTTGGCAAGTTCGAGTATTGTTACAGTCCACAGAACTTTTCACAGGACAGTGTGTGCAGGATACCCCCACAATACAAACCATCACAGAGGAGTAATCCCAGAAACGTGCACATCTCTTTTTAAAACTTAGGCACTTTCCAACAACCATGTTTTGGATGGAACTCCTGGACTGGTGTGACACTGAAAAGCATCATTGCAAAAGGCTTTGTGATAGATTTCTTTTGTGACCACATCTAACAGATATTAGATGGGTCCCTTGATTCATTTCCCAGATTTGGAAACACTGTGAAGGAGTTACATTCAAATCATAATCAGTTTGGTAAAAAGGGGTGAAAGAAGAAGTCAAAAGAAATGGCATCACTGTGCAGGGAGTACCAGTAAGCCAGGATGACCTGTAAAAAAACCCTGAACCCAGTTGTGAAGTTTAACAGATCCAAGGACTGATACCAGTCACCACCCACACCCATAACAACACAAAACATAACACTATTGCAACCAAAAAAATGTAATCAAATCACACAGCCTTGTGGAACCTTTCTGAAGGAATGGGCTTCATTCCTAAGAGAAGAAAAAAGGCTCTTTGTTTCCCCTTTCCTTATCTACTAATCTAAACTTATTCTGTGAGGCAGGGAATTAATTGGTATTCAGTCTGATAAGAATGTGTTGCTTTCATGATACTCAAAAGGGTTTTTTGGAAGAGCTTTTCTCTATGCTTTTGGAAATGATGCTGTGAGCTGGTGTCCTACTGTGACTCTGCCAGGGTAACTTGGGAGTTTTTCTCAAGGAATGTTTTGGGAGATCTCTGTGGCAAGTGCTCTTTGAGACTGTGTTTATAAAGCTCGATTGAAAAGATGGCTCAACTTTGTTTTAAGGATTAAAACGAGAGTAAAAGTTAAAAGCTAATTTCTTTTACAAATAGGAAGATTATTACATGGAAAGGAACACAGCAGGCTTGTGCTTAGTACTGTGCTCTAGCTGTTGGGATCATGTGTTGTGTGTAATCTTGTTCTCCTTTTGCACATCCTTCTGTATGGTTGAATCAATAAGCTCTGTGTAGGGGAGGAGAAATTTGAAGCACTGGTGGCTTTGGGAAATATTACAGGGTGGCTTCGTGGTGCTACTGGTTTGCTAGGAAGTGAAAGACAGCATTCTGAGAAGAGCACACATTTCTTCTGGGGGTTCTGCCTACAGGAAACACTACTTCCACATCTTCAGAAATGTGGAAGAAGTTTCCCCCTCTGAAACTCTTCTGAAAATTCCATGCCAAGTGTGATCAAGTCTGGGGACAAAACCAAAGTGGCAATAGCCATGTGGGCTTGTATTCCCAGAGGAGCTGCATTTGATGTCTGTGAGTGCCTGCAAACAGAACCGAGGGCAGGGCTCTGCTGCTGTCAGGGCTTCACAGGCTTTTATCTCAGCGCGTCTCCTATTTCCAGGTTCAAATGGAATTAATCTCTTAAAAGAAGAGATTAGGCTGGCGAAGCCCAGGCCAGTTGCAGCGTGCCATTTGTGTTGATGATGGCACATTCTGATCTAGAGAGCGTGGTCTAATTGGGAGCTGGTGGCAGATACAACTTTTATTTCCTTTCTTTTCAGTTGCATAACAGTTTCTTGCCTCGCATAAATGCTTTAAATTATCTTTTCTAACTGCGATTGCAGTCATACTGGAATCATAAGATGTAGCTGTTGGCATTTGTGGAAGATGTGAATGTAGCGATTGTGTTCTCTGGTATTGCTGCTGGTACAAATGGTGGCATTGAGTCACGAGTTCATGCTGATGCTTTATGTAAAATACATTGGTTTCAAGTATATGGTGTTGTGTTTCCAAGCAGTGAGGTGGCTGTGCTGTGACTTGCTGCTATCACACTTGACCAAACTTGTACTTTCCATTGAGGTGGGTTTTGTTGTTGGCTTTTCTTTTTTTTTAAATAACCAATGCAAATGAATTTGTGAGCAGAGCCCTCTGTTGCTGCAGTCACTGATATCTCTCTGTGGTTTCCTGAGCTATGAGTTCAGAGGTTAGAAGCAGAATCTGTTACATTCTCATTCAGGGTATTTTATTTTTGTCCGGAACCGGCTGTTCAATCAACCCTACTGTCATGTTGTGCCTGAAGTGTAAAGGCACCCCGTATTGAACACTTTGTTGTATGGGTAAAATAGAAAAATACTGGGTTTTTTTTTTTTTTTTTTTTTTTTTTTTTAGGAATGTAGCAGTGCAATTGAGGTATGACTTCAGGTATCACTGCAGCTCTGTTACAGTGTCGTGTGAAAGCACTTAGATGTTGCACAAACAAGCCTGGCAGCGTGTTTCTGGAGCAGGTAGTAACTTCAGCTGCAGGACCCGATGGCTTTATGCTCTGCTTCGTGCTGTGACTTTTATAAAGCCCGGGTAACCCTGCCCACTCCACGCGGCGCTGGTAGGAGGTGGAGGATCTGCAGCTCCGCTCTGCTGCCTTGTTGGCGTCTGCTGCACGAGGATTCCAAAGCTCTGACAGGTCTCTTTGCAAATAGATGTGCTTTACGCCCAGGTTCTGCCTGTCATTTCTGTCCAGTAGCCCCAGTGCTGTCCTGGGGCTCGCTGCTGTGCTGCCAGGTGCCTGTTGGTGCTGGCTGTGCGCCTGCCTCTGCACCCTCTGGGCATGCAGTCCCTGTCCGGCTGCACCTCTAGGGCTGGGAGGAAACGACTCCTAAGGTAGGGCTTGTTGGTGAGCCGCTCTGTGTGTTCTCCTTTGCTTTGCTGCCTTGTGCTGCTGCGCTGGGGCCCTGCAGATTGGCAGGAATGGCCGTGGGTAGCTGGGAGCTGGGTTCCCTGCGCCTGTCTCCACACTCATGGCGCTCCTGGTGTGTTTTCCTTCTTTAAATTCCAAGCGATCTCGATTGCCGGTGCTTTGTTACAAATAGTGTGGTTGAAGTAAGGGTGATCGTGGGCAATAACAGGGCACTGGTATGAAAGTGCCTGCAGCAGTACAGCTTGTTTCACAATGCAGCTAAACATAACCCTAACTCAAAGATGCTGCCAGCACCAAAGTGGAAAGAGAGGGCAACTAATTTAGTTGTGCCTTTGCTAAATAACTTCAAGAGTTGGGTGGCACCTAATTAAAAAATAAAACAAAACGAAACAAAAAACAAACAAAAAAAAAACCCTGTTTTTTAACCTGGGAATGATAGCAGTAACCTTACAGTGTTTTCAAAGTGGTGCACGAAGTAAGTAAAGTGCTTCAGGGGTGCTGCTGCTGGACTCTTGCTTTGCTGGAAGCTGCTGAACGTTCAGAAGATGTTTGCAAGAGGGGTGCCCTTAAATCAGCAGCAATTCCCTCTGACCGGGAGGTGAAAGAAGTGGGAAAACAAGTTTTCTGTAGTTAAAGTGTAACTGTAGCGTTAGGTTGTGCCCTGGGCCAGGCTGTGCTGCAGGGCTTTCACCAGAAGGCGCATTTTAGGGCTCGTGGTGCCTGGCATTGAGAAGCCCTGTTCATTTTTCAGAATTCAGGCTCTGGCATGGCAATTTTTCCTGAACTGTAGTGCGGTGCTTTTACTAACTCTCATTACTCTTCTCCTCCACCCCCATACTCTATCAGGAGGAAATGTCATTCTGAAGTTAATTATTAATGGTGGTCAAGCCTGGAACAGCCTGTGCTTCTCAAGGCTGTTACAGCCTGCCAAATTTGTCATGTTTATGGATTTGTCTGGGGCTGCTTGGGAAGGCTGGAGAATTAGTTTCAAGAATCTAGCAAAGATCATTGGTGCGGCTAGGTGAAAATTAGCAACGCTTTACCAGAAGTGTTCTGTTGCACAGGGCGGGGGCTGTGGGTTTGAGGCTTGGTTCGTGTAAAGGGAGGCTTGGCTGGAAGGGGCAGACAGAGAAGTGCCTCCTGTTTTTCTTTGCTGTATGAGAACGCATTTCTTTGTTTGCACTGTGAATGAATTTATTTAAAGTGTGTTATTTCAGTATGTGGTGGAAATGTGTTTATTTTCATTACTTTGAGAAATCCACCTGTTTCTAAAGAAACTAAAAGTGGTCTTAAAACTAACAAAAATTCACTCATTTTGTATAATCTATTAGTTAGTAGCTGAAGTGCAGGTTGCTCAGTTCTTCCTACTTCACCTTAGAGCCAAGGTGTCTCAGTGCTTTCTGAAGAGGCACTGCCTGGACGTGGTGATAATGGGTAAATATGGTGACTTTCAACACGTGAAGCAGGCCAGGAGCTGCCTTCAGCCTGTGTGTGTGCCTCTGCCTATGGAGCAAGGATCATCCTGTGCAAGGGAGAGGAGTGCTGGAACAATGTGAGGGGGAATGGGCAGATGTCTGCGAGTGTGAAGGCAGTGAAAAATCAAGTCTGAAGCTACCCTAGGAGTCAAACCTTGTTCCAGTGCTTTGTGTGGGGACCGGGCTCTTCAGTGACTCTCCTGCCTGCTTTGTTTGCTTTGCATTCTGCGGTGATCTTGTGCACAAGTTTGGACTTGGTTTTAAATGCAATGTAACTGGAAGATGTACTCCAGCTGCTTGTGAGTGTGCAGGCTTGAGTATGCTCCCAAAACAAGCACGGGATGATCTGTTTCCCTCAGCACCAGCCGCTTTGCTGTATGGCTTCCTGTCCTGTCACGCTGCCCTGCTTGTTAATATAGATGTAGTCTGACAAGCTGCAGTTTGTATGAGGAAGCGGGAGCAGTCATGATAAGAAATGTGCAGAAAGATGTGTAAGCTCAGTGAAATGGTTTATGACAAGCCTGGGTAGGGGGCAATCCGCTCCTGGCAGGTGAAAATGTGCAGTATGCTGTCTGTAAGCACCAGAGCTCTTTTAGAAACACCTGCAAAACCAGCACTTCTTTGCAGTGTAGGTATCTGTAAGATTGCATGGTAAGCCAAATCTTCCAAAATACCAACACAACAAAGCAAAACCCCACGCCACCAAGTCAGTGCTGTCTCAGGAAGGGGAGCCATGGCATTTTCCCATTCTCTTTAAGGCTCATACCGCTGTGCTGTCTGTGTATGTGGCTGGGTTTTCAGCTGGTGGGGGAGAGCTCATCCTATTAATAACCATAGCTTCTCCAAGTGAAGACCTCCAGCAGCATTGTGCCAAGTAAGCTATGTGCTGCTCTCGTGTATTTTGTTTCATTTGCTCTGGTACAGAGAGCGTGCTTCTGTCTGCAGCAGAAATATAGTGGTGGCCAGGCAGTAGTGTTAGGGGGAAGCAAGAGGTTATATGCACATAAAGAACTTCAAGACCCTCTTTTATTTTTCTGGAGTGAAATTAGTCTGTTAGTTCAGTCTGCCACGGTTGCGTTACAGGCTGTTCTCCCAGGTACGTCATCTAATAGCTCGAGAAAGACTTCTTATGTGGGAGCAGAGCTGCCGGGAGCAGCTGGAGCTGTAAGCTGAGGGCTGCTTTCCTTTCCCCGCAGCCACCTGGACACCTGTCCCTCCAGAGGGGGCAGCGAGGTGGGTCAGCCTGGGAGGACACAGGGGGGGACAGGCACAGGGTGCAGCTTTGGCCGTAAGCGCTGGAGCTGTTTCTGTCAGGAGCTGAGTGGCGTGGCCGGACTGCTGCGTCTGCTTAATGTTTAGATTTGTCATCTCCATTGGAAGCCGGGCCTGATGCGGGGCGGCTGCGCCAGGCTTTTTTTTTATTCCCTAATCCCTTTGTGCTCTTCACTTAAAGCAAAGCTTTACGGGGGTGTGGAAGTGAGGCGGAGCAGACGGCACCTAGGTTGTGCTAAGCAGGCGTGAAGAAACGAGGTTGTGCAGGACAAACGAGGTTGTGCAGTACGTGAGAGCGGGATCATCTCGCTTAGCAACAGCAGTACTTTGGTGAAGTGTTTGCCTTTTGTCGGGACAGCCGAGAGCTGCAGCACCGTGCCCGGGCCTGCTGCTTGTTTTTAAAGTGTTTCCTGAGCTGGGTCAAAATTTCAAGATTCTGTGGTCAATCAGAAGCATTTCTCTGAGGAAGCGCAGAATGACCTGGGTTGAAAAGGACCACAGTGATCATCTAGTTTCAACCCCCTTGCTGTGTGCAGGGTTGCCAACCTCCGCACCGGGCTGCCCAGAGCCACATCCAGCCTGGAAGAATTGAACCTAATTTCAATTTGGCTTTGGTATTTTTGTGTAGTAGTGGAGGGGAGGAAAAAAAAAACCAGAGCACACTGTGACTGTGCTGTGGTGTGAACCCAAGTGAGGTGAGCAGGGGCAGTGGGGAGATGGGCTTCAGAAGTGCCCTTCTGAGCTATGGTAACTAAGATGGTGCCTTGCAATGGCCTGGAGGGGAGCTGGTGCAGTAGCTTACCCCTTCCCAGTCTCTTGTTCATGAGTGTTGATAAGGCAGGGTTACTTTTTTAGAAGGAGGCTTCAGATAAACCCGCTGAATTGAAATACTCTTATTTTTTTTCTGTTGTGAGATGGTAATAAAAAGCATTCTCTTTTTGCTGCTGTTTAAAACAAATACAAGTTCCATCTGCCTTAAGCTTTACCTTCTGTCCTTCTCTGTATGTTAGCTTCATGTTGTTTAGATGAAGCTTTGTGTTGTGCTTTGCCCTTTTGTTGTTAAGGTAGGTCTAAAAACAAACTCTTGCGTAATTTCCACAAGTGCATTGATATGCTGATGTACTAAAAACAATGTAAATTAAATCTCTGTAAGGGGATATTTCTCAATTTAAGCGCAGTGCTTTTTAACGCGGCGTGTTATTTAAGAGAGGATTCAAAAATCAGCTTGTGTTTTGAGATGGTGCCTTTTCTTAGCGCTCAGCATTCCAGGACACGAAAGTTTAAGATGGTGTTTGACAGATCTGGAGTGGTACACAGCAGGGTTGGAAGAGCTGGGAGGTATGGCATCTGTGAGGTATTCTGCCTCCATGTTTTAAGGTGGATTTGAGTCTGCTTGTCGTATGTGTGCTAGGCAAGGGGGTTGGAGCTGCATGATCCTTGAGGTCCCTTCCAACCCGGGTGATTCTGTGATTCTGTGATGTGTGGACGTGGTGCTGCTGTTGTTTCCAATCTGATGTTCTGTTGGTTCATTCAGCTTTGGGTCTGGGAAAGGCCTGTGCAGTGCGGAGCCCAGCTCTGGAAGCTCCTGTGGCACTGCTTTGCACACAGCAGGTTTTCTTATTCCTGATTTCTGAGATGCAGTTGCTCTTTCTGAAAATGCTTTTGAAAAAGGAATAACCTGGAGAAAGGTGGAGTCAATCAGATTGGAACTTTGGGTTCAGCCTTCCTATGACTTCCAAAGTCAAAATGATCCACAGTCTTTTAATTTTCACTTCTCTTTTAGCAAGGGAGTAATCGCATTGGCAGAAGTGTGTGTATGTGTATATGCCTGTGTGTGTGTGGAATAGTTACTCTACATTTTAGTTTATCCAGAAAACAACAGTTGTTTATGTAAGCATGTACACGAGTGGTAATTTGGGCCCTGTCATGCACTGCTGATTTGTTGGCAGTGAAATTCCTGGAGAACTGCATGTTGTGTTGTTTGGCCATATTCTCTTAAAAGCCTGCTGGTACTTACGGTGAACGGGTGGGATGATAGGCAGGGTCAGCTCACAAATAAGGACCCTGAAGTTATTATATATCATATATAAGTAATTGAATTAGTTATTTATCTAATGTTGTTGAAGACTATGGGATCTTTGTATGTGGAAATGCTGGAGGTTTTAAAATGAAACCTGTGTTCTTATGCACAAAGGCAGTTCTTCCACGTCAGAAATCATTAGCACTGCCTGCTGCTGGCTGTCTCCCTTCTGCCCTGAACAGTGATTGAAAACGTTGCCTACTGTACCCAGCTGCAGTCTGAAGAGTCTGCACTGGGCAAGATTGATGACCTTGCATTTTCCATAAGAAACTAAAGACAAGATTGCATTAAGCTAGCTAGCTAGCTTGGCAAATACACTTCTGTCCTGATTTTTGTTTGTTTGTTTGTTTGTTTTAAATGAGGAAACTGCTGCAAACCTCAGAAACGTTGAATGTTGATTCTTACCTATGCTTTGTCTTTCTCTCCCTCTGCAGGTATGGCCTCACAAGTCTTGGTCTATCCACCGTATGTTTATCAAACCCAGTCAAGTGCCTTTTGTAGTGTGAAAAAACTCAAACTAGAACCAAGCAGTTGTGTGTACCACGAAAGAGCCTACCCACAAATCTATGTGAATGGTAAAAACTTTGGAATCTCTCCCCATAGGGTTAGTACTTTCCTTCAGACTAAAAACCCTTTTGACAGACCTCGAGGACAGAACGTTTTGTTGCAGTCAAATGCTGTTGCTTTAAAAAATATTGCAGGTGCTACAAAAGCGTTAGCAGCGCAGGCGCAGCAAGCTCAGTTGGAAGCACCTCAGGCTGGGACACAAGGAAACAGAGTAGATATACTGGAAGGACCCCAGCGATGTGGATTGAAGCGTAAGAGTGAAGAGCTAGATAATCAAAGCAGCACGATGCAGATTGTTGATGAACTGTCCATATTGCCTGCGATGTTGCAAACCAATGTGGGAAACCCAGTGACAGTTGTGACAACTGCTGCAGCTTCAAAACAAACTGGTACAAGTGGAGATGGAGACTACCAGCTGGTACAGCATGAGGTTTTGTGCTCTGTGAAAAATACTTACGAGGTTCTTGATTTCCTTGGGCGAGGGACCTTCGGACAAGTGGTGAAGTGCTGGAAAAGGGGGACAAATGAGATTGTGGCAATCAAAATTTTGAAGAATCATCCTTCGTACGCACGCCAAGGACAAATAGAAGTGAGCATATTAGCAAGGCTAAGTACTGAAAATGCTGATGAATTCAATTTTGTGAGAGCCTACGAATGCTTTCAGCATCGTAACCATACTTGTCTGGTTTTTGAGATGTTGGAACAGAATTTATATGACTTCCTGAAGCAAAACAAATTCAGCCCTCTGCAACTGAAGGTAATACGGCCTATTCTACAACAGGTGGCCACTGCACTGAAAAAACTAAAAAGTCTTGGTTTAATCCATGCTGACCTCAAACCAGAGAACATTATGTTGGTGGATCCTGTTCGGCAGCCTTACCGGGTTAAAGTGATAGATTTTGGGTCTGCCAGCCATGTATCAAAGACTATTTGCTCAACCTATTTACAATCCCGGTATTATAGGTAGGTGTCTTTTACTTTGTTGTTAACTTTGAATTAATTTTTTTTTAAAATGAGGTTAATGGTTTAAATAGCTACTCTTCAAGATGTGTGGTAATAATGTGGAAAACACAAAGGCAATGTAGATCATCCCAAGGTTAAGTAGTTGGTTACCATTTTAGACATGAATATTTGTTCTGAACGTTTTCATAATGCAGATTGTTTTTCCTAGACATATGTTTTGCTTTGCCCTGTCTGAAGCCATCACTAATTGCTATCTTGAGACCTCGGATGAAAAAGAAAACTGGAACAAAAATTAGTCTTCACTTGCTTGTTTAGTGTTCCTTTTCTGCCTTCCTAGTATAACTTTTATGTAAGCAGCTGGACAGTGTACTAGAAATGCCATATTTTATATACTGTTGCCAAAGATTATGCAAACTGCTCTGTTTTTCTCCACTGCTTGTAAATATTTTGCCTTGTTCTTATAAACTTAATTCTGATTGAGTGCCTTCAGCAGCACAGACTTCAGTGAGCTTCCGAGTTAGGGTACTTAAATGTTTTAGGTGATAGTAGGTGGGCATTTAAAGTGATTCTGGTAAATGTTTGCATTCTACATTGGCCTTAACATGGTTGTGTGTTTCAGATGTTGTTTTTAATGCTTTCTTTGTATAAGCAATCCCATCAGTGCTACATGTAGCCATTAATATACTTACCATCTGAGGGGCTTTGTTTCCTTCATAAGCTGAATTTGTCTGCATTGAACCCCTTGCTCAGGTCTGCTTTGTTGTTGGCAGTTATACGTCCTGCCTGTCTCCGTAGAGGCAGTAAGAAGCTAGTAAACTAGGACAGTGAGTAATCTAAAGACAATTTTAAATATGCTTCAGCTATTCATGTTGGAAGTGAAAACTTGTGCAATGCAGTTCTGGGCCTGACGAAACGAAGGTGATTGTGGCTCGCGCCAGAAGGAACTAACTGTTATTTAACTGTAGCTTGTAAACAAGAACATCTCCTGTACTGTCCTTAAGTAAAATATTCCTATTAATCACTTGAATTTCCATGTTATTTAATTACAAATTGCAGCTAAGTGTTAAAAAAGTGTGCCAAGTTGATCAACAGAAAACTTGACTGGGAAATCCTGTTGACCGATGCGTACCCATATGTGGGAAATGCAAAGTGAAATACATTCAAGGGAGCTCTCGAGTTAGAAGCTCTACACCATGCAAGTCGCTGTGTTTCCAGGCTCCTCAGACAGAAAAGTCCTGAAAAGGCAGCATGAGTTCTGCAAGGTGGTCTGTGAGTGCAGATATCTTAACATCTGCTGTTGTGTGCAGATCCACAGTTCAGCAGACGCGTGGTCCGAAAACTCTTATTTGGGCTTTTTTGTTTACGGATGTGATTGCAGGGGGTGTGAGCTGCTGCCATCTCTCTCGCCCTCCTTCTGCCCCACAGCTGACAAAGGGAGGCGGCTGTAGGCAGCCAGGCTGGGTGGTCCTATTGTCAGACTTGATTCTGTGGTGTCTGGTTTCACACTGGTTTTCTCTACTCCGCACGGCTTGCACACAGCATTGCTAACTGTGCTCAGCTGCTCATATATGCATTTTAGCTGTTGCTTCGTTTTGTTTGGCTGTATGCTCCTTAACAGCTATACTTTGTGTAGAATTGTGACCTATGTATGGAGCAGGGCTCTGTGCCTCGTGCAGGTTGGATTATTGTGTTACGTTAGGGATGCTAAAGTGTGAATAGGCATGGTTTGTTACAAGTGTTCCAAGTATCATTTCCACTTCCCTTTTAAGCATAAACTTGCAGACCTGTGTGTTCTCCTTGGCTCAGGGTAGGAGCTTTACGTGGGATTTAGCTCGTGAAAAGACTGAACAATGTTTTTATAGAGAGATACAACACGTGCATCTAAAATTCCCGGTTACTAAGTGGCACTGAAGTGCACTGTAAATATTCAGACTGTGAAGTAAAATATGGTCTTTGTCCTGTGTAGTTTTACAGCCTTTCTGTAAGGTAGCGTTTGAGTCAAGGCTTTTTTTTTTTTTTTTTTTTTTAACATTCAAATAAAAGAATCTGACAAGTTTAGGCTATAGTTTGTCTATTTGAATGTTTCCAATGTCATCTCCAAGGTAAATATTGGTTAGGATCATTTTGAAATGGGTTTAAATTTAGTAGGTTTTGTTTGGTTAGGGGTCTTTATTCATTTATTTTCCATCTCAAAGCTTAGTTCTGGAAAAGTTCTTGGCAGGTTGGATTTCACTGTGGACGCATGGCTCCCTACTGACTTAGCGACTCAAGTTGACTCTGCGTTGCCTGGCAGTTTCACAGACTTTGTTTTATTGTTTTGAAGTACCTGACCAGGGTAAATAACATTAGAAAATAGGAGTTTGACTTCAGAAATGTTCAAAAGAGGAAATGCTTTCTCAGGGAGTGAGAAGAGACTTCTGAGAACACACTGTATTCAGATAGAACATATTTTGCCAGAGGTTGTGCTTCTTGTCAATCAACTAAGCAGCTACGCTGTAAAATACAGTTAATCACAAAATTTACTTAAAAGTTTTTGTGTTACGAGAAGGTGGGAGTGATGGTTCAGGTTTGACTTGTTTGACTTATGACATGTTGAAACAAACCTTTAAAAATAATTGAGCAGCAATTGAGACTCATTGAGAACTCCTTCTCTTCAGTTCAGTGCTATATGCTTCTTTTTATCGTATACAAATATACTTTAACTATTTTGATGTGCAAAAGCACTCTGCTGAGTTCTCAAGAATTTAAAGACAAAAGTATGAAGCAGAAGGATTTTGTTTTCCTTTTAAACAGTTGTAGGATCTGAGATCTCAGGAACGGAGTAAAATGCCTTTTACTGTGCTGCAAGGGAAAGGAAGCAGCTCTTGTGGAAGCAATATGAACTTGGTAGAGTTTCTAGGTGACTTATGCCATTCTCAAGAATGAGGTTTGTGCTTTCCATATTGAAAGCACACATCTGCCATTGTTGAGTGAACCAGAGAAACACGTAAAGAAGTCGAGCAGAAGTGAATGAAAACACTTTTATCTTATCATGCTTCCTTTTTTCTTGTATATGAGACCATCATGAATGAAGCACAGCCAAAGATGGAGGAGGCAGCAAAATCTTCTGTTATGCTGTCTTATTTTGAATGGCAGCATGGTATGTTGGGTCTGTATGTGGATGTGAGTAATAAGTTGAAAACAAAAGTGATAAAGCAAGATTAGGACTTAAAGCAGGGATGTTGTACAGCCAGGTGAATGGACAGCAGGATGACTTACGTTTCACCTTCTCTTAGTCAACAGCAGAGAAAGAAGTGGTTAAAAACAAATGTGAAAATGCATTTTGGCATTTTTCATTACCTTTTGGAAATTATTGCTAGAAATCTGATTATTTACTTGCAAGGAGAGAGTATGATATCAATAAACATTAACCACGAAGCGCTATCTTAAGCTGTGAGTTTCTTTTCTGTTTCAAAGGTGAAGTGTTATTCCAAATACTGTTTGCCTAAAAGGCAGTGCCTGTATTACATGCGGTTTTTATGCTGGCCTGGGCTTTAATATTTATGGGATAGAGGGATCTGGTATTCGAAGCCTTTTCTTTGCTGTTGGTCTCACACTTTAAGACTGCTGACCTTTTATGAGTGATCTAAGCAGTGTATGCCTCTTGTAAAGAAAAAAGACCCTTTTATGTACAGCGTAGGTGATTGGGCCTTTGTCACAGATGGAAATGGTGTAAGCACGTTGCTCATCTGTTCTCTTGATCGCCGGTGCCCTAAATCGGGAAAGCAAGCATTTCATCCAAGACTAAAAGCTGCTTTTTTCCCCCACAGTGTGGGTTAGGAAGCGGAGGAATCAACAGCTGTCTCTTATTTCTCAGTCTCTAGTCTCATGCTCATCCACTGAGGTCGAAAGCTTTTCCTTCTGGCGTTCTTCTGCTCATGGAGTCATTTTCCTTTTCTTTGTCTCTCTCATAAGGTTATACGTGTTTTGGGAAAAGAGGGTGAGAAGAGAGGCTTCAAAATGTTGGATTCCAAGGAGCAGTAATCTGCACAGCATCGCTGTTACCAGATGATCCAGGTAGTTCTGCTGACTTGCCCAGGGAGCCCACTTACTTTTATTTAGCAGTTTCCATTGTCGTGAAAAGAGCTTGTGTGTGGCCTCAGTGCTGTGCTCAGAGGGAACCTGTTGGATCTGCTTTCACAGCAGACCTCTCCTCTTGTGTGGCACTCTTCTGTTGGAGCTTCTGCAGAGTCTTCCCCCTTTGAAGTAGCTGTGTGCAGCTCCAGTGGTCAAGGGCTCTGTTCTACACGTCAGCTGGTACCCAAATGACACGGGTTTGTTCTGCAGCATTTGCCTGCTGTTCAAAGCAGGTAAAAAAATTTTTTAAAAGATGCAAGATTCTGTCTAATAGCATTTATGTAGCAGGGTTTGGTAACGATGAAGCCTCATACTTCTCCAATATTAATGTCCTCCCACTATTTACGTGGCTGTAACACCAAGTTTGTAAAATGCATCTCTGTATTTACATTGTAAGCATGGGTTGCTAGGGGACAGTTTGTAGCAGCAAAGTCAGTGTTTGTGTGGGCAGAACTTTGTGATGCAAACCTTCATCATTGATTGGGAGGAGCTGTTACTTTGGTTTTGTTTTGTTTTCCAAGGGAAATCACGCTTCTGTTGACTTCTTTTGAGGTTGTCTTCCTAGAAAACCAGGTTTTGGAAGTGAGTCTTTAGTAAACCTTACAAAGCTTAGCATTCCCAAAGTCCCTACATCACAAACTTGGGATAGTCTGCGTGGGTGTAAGAACTGACTTGTGAGTTAGATTGCATCTTCTTCACGTGCAGCTCCAGAAGGCAGTTTAACAGGCATCGTTCTCATTGCTTGTATAGCTGCACTTGTGGTTAAGTTTCCTATCTTTCATCTCCTGCCTTCCAAGAACTCATCTGCTTCATCACACCATTCAGCTTGTGCTGCTGTAAGTTTTGTCATTAAGAAGTGTTTTTTGGAGAGCAAAGAATTGGTTTCCTGATGGAAGATGCTTTCCCTGGCATCCAGAGATCCATGCTCAAACTGTTCAAACTAATTGGGAAAATGAACAGGAAGCAGCATAACTGATCTCCCTATAAGAAAAAAAAAAAAAAAAGGGGGATCGGCTGAAGCTGTGGGTTTATGGGGCACTCAAGTGTTGCTTGCAGACTGGAAGGAATTCAACTCTAAAGGAAAACTTGCAGCTTGGAACTGTTTTTCTGTTCCAGTGGTGACAGTGGTAAAATACGATCCCAATGTATTCAGTGTGCCCTCAAGGATAAGCAAACGAGCAGAAGCAGTAAGTGGAGTCTGCTCATTCCTCAGTCAGCGATATCCTTCCTCCTGCTTTCCAACTAAGGGTAGTTGCTAATCAACAGAGCTGTTCCAGACAAAATGCCAAAAGTCACTAGTGTTGCAGCACAGCTCAGAGGGCAGAAAAAATCACGGCTGGATGTATTCCTGTTGGATGGGAGCAGTCTTTCCCCCTCCCTCCCTCCCTCCCTCCTCCTTTTACATTTCTCGCCCATGGAGAGTCAGACGGGATGGAAAAAGAGATATCTGTTGCGTTCTGCGGTCCTGATGCTGCTGGTCCATAAATCCACCCCCAGCCCCTCCTCCTTGGCCCAGGCATACTTGTCAAGAGAACTGTAAGTTCATCCGCCACTGGCTCCAGGCTGCCTCTCCTTCAGCCCTTATGAGAAATGTTGGAGCTGTGGGTGGGTTTTACTCAGCCAGTAGTTGTGCTGTGGCTGGGAGCAGTGACTGGGTCCTGTGCTCTCTCTTCTCTTTTAAAGGATTTGGGGAAAGGGCAAAGCAGCTGAGTTGTGTGGCTTAATTCCTTTCCATGACTGCAGACAGAGCTATGTGCGTGCTCTGAGACTGTTGCACTCAGACTGCTTTTCACTTATCAGTATTCACCTGTGCATTTAGCTTCAGAAAAAAACATGAACGATTTATGTTGTTTTTTCAGTTTTGTGCAATTGTTGTTTTCTCTTGCATACCTGTTGAAGTTAAAAAATAATAATAATAATAATGAAAATCCTAGTGGCTGTGTGCTCTTGGCTAGACTTGCTTTTCCTGCTGGGCTTTGTAACTTGATTAAATGTGATTAAGTGTACTCCATGTCACTCCAGTTACTCCAGAGAGTGTCCATCAGCAGTACCTGTCTGCAGTGCTTTCTTCCTTTTGTGGATTAGGGTTGGAGGCATAATGGGTTATTACAAGTCAGCAGTAATGCATGAGTCCATTGCATCAGAGTAATTTGTTAATTATCTCTAACATCAGATCAGCAGAATTTACATGTATAGAATACCACCTTAAATCTGGTTTACAAATAAACATGGGTACAAGCTTTCTTGATCAAGGAGAGAAGTCATGCAGGAATCTACGGCTCAGGAAGCAACTCCTTTCAAGTCCACCCGTTGCTGTCACATACTTGAAGCTTCAAAAGAAGCTTGATCTGGAGTGGGACGTCTTGTTTTTCTCCTTTCACGATGCCTAAAATTCTTGCTCAAAAAAAAAAAACAAAAACACTTTTTTTTTTCTTAGAGGTGGAAATAGGAAGTAAAGCTCTGTTAATATATTTGAGTGTTCTGTCAGGGAAGCAAGATACGAGAACAAGCTAAAAATTCCTCTGTAAACAACTCACACTTAAATATGCTAGCAGATGTTATTCTATCACTTTGAACTGTGCATCACTGAAGTGTATTGGGATATCTTAAAATAGTCAGGGGTGGTGGCCAGAGGCTCTCGACTACTATAGATGGTGAGGCTGCTCCGCTGCAGCAATGAAATAAGCCAGAAGTACATGCTGCTAAGGTCATCTGCCTGCTCAAGGTCAGTGTGTTCAAAGTCAGCTGCTGGGTTTGCCAGCATGGTTACCGTCAGCAGTGCAGACGAGAGGAGAGTCCCGATAACACGCAGATCTGCTGTGGGGCTGAACTGAGGTGCTCAGAACCCTTCTCCCCCTTTAAAGTTGTGGGGCTGTGATTGCTGGTTTATTTCCTTATCTGAGCAGCCAGTGTTTAATGTCAAGATAAGCTTCTGTGCCTTGTGCTCGAAAACAAATTGTTGATTTGGCAAGTGTGTGTTTGCACTTCGTGTGCGGAGCTCATTAATTGTTTAATTGACTTCCTGTTGTGGACTTCTGTTGTGTGATTACCGGGACCCAACCTCAGCCATTAAAAATGCCCTCCAGGAATGGCAATCTTGGCTCATCCAAACCTTGTTTATCTATCTACTTGATAACAAATGTAGTTTCACTTCTTTTATTTTCTAGTCTTCATACTGTAGTCTCTCATACCTTATTATTCTCTGTAGTAGAAGTAGAAAACAAGGATAGTTTTCATGGGTATTTTGTGGGTTTTGTTTTTGTGGGGGTAGGGTTTTGTTTTCCCGCTGTAGAAAAGAATGATGGGGCTCCTGCAAATTTACAGCTGCTTTTATTCTCTCTGAGGACCCAGAGGAGTATCATGGGGATTGAGAGAATGAAATAGGGCTGGCCTTACGGTTGTCGTATTTCTGAGCGAGATATTTTTCTGAGTCACATTAACAGACACATGAAGCATTAGATGGTACCACGTATCTGCTGAGATGCAAGCTATTCCAGCCTGTGTTTTCTATTAATCGTGATGGTAGGAGCAACAGCCGAAATGAGAGCACAGATGACAGCTCTCCTGGTGTTCAAATGTCTGCAGTTTGAAGAAAAGGGAAAGCCTGTATAATGTTGAAGGAGAACGGACTCTGTTGTTGATTTCCATTTGCTGGGGTTAACTGGTAAATTTGTCATGATTGAGAAGCAGCTTTTATTTCTTACACATCAGTTTTACCTCAATGTGATCGTTTTTCTCGCTGCACTGACAGGTCACAAAGACTTGCTCATCATTTCAGTTCATGTTTGTGTGTGTGTGGGGGTGTCTATCAAATATCTTAATTGCAGAAAACAGTGGTGGTAGCTGTCAAGCTGTATTTGTAAATACTACATCTAGCTCTTCCCACTGTGCCTGTCTTGAAAATATGGCTCTGTTTTTCTGTTGTAAGAGCAGAAGACTACAGATCTCAATCAACGTGAAGGAAACTGGAGCCTGCACTTCAGTCTGCATCTTTTCCACCTGGCATGGTGGAATTCACTTTTGCTCTGAAGGTGAGCTATGGGTGCCTTCTGCATCAGCACCCGACACCCAGCAGAAGGCTTGCTGCCCCCTGTGCCTGCATGGCTGTGCACCTGTGGCTAGGGCAGCCGCTCCTGTGCAGATGTGGCCCGGGGGGATGGGGGTACACCCACAGCTGGGGCCTCGTCATCCCCTCCAGTGCCCAAGTTAGAAAGCAAGCAGGTTGGGCAACTGCAAATAGTGTGCATGCATGTGCAACTTCTCATGCTTGGCTGGTTTTGCTCTGAACCAGTACAAAACGTACTATCCTGATTGAAAAAAAGGAAAGGAAGTATTTTGTGACTTGTAGCATCAAGTGATAAGTGGCAGAAGTGTCTGGTGTAAAAACAAGTACTGGGGATGTAATTAAGTAAAACTTACACGAGGGGAAAATAACGCATGAAATGTGCATATTCTACTGTATGCTTGAGGGCATTTGATCACACGGTGGTACCTGATGTTCTGGATAAATTTTTGTTTGGTTTGTTAGTAAAGTACCTTCTAAGAAGTGACAGCCTTTTTTTCTTATGGAGGGGGTGGGGGATGTAAGCCCAAAGCATTTCCCAGATAAGGCTTTTTAAGCAGGTGGATGCTGTAGCGATGCTGTTACCTTCAGAACACATGCAGTGTGGCTTTTAGTGGGTCTGTGCTATGGCCTCTGGTCCCCGTGCTCATCAGCACAAGCAGGGAAGCAAGGTTCCACTGGAGATGGGAGGCGGGGAATGTTTTCTCTTGCACACGCAGTGCTGTGCAAAAGGACTCGTTTCTGCATCTCTCTGAAACTGGTGATAGAAGATCCTTGGAATTCAAGATTCCTCACGTTTTGTTTTCCTTCATAGCCCATTGTGTTCTGAGCCTGGCTTATTTGAAACTATCTAAAACTGTGAGACAAGGCAGTTTGTGTGCCATTGAGATTTATCTAATCAAGTTGGATCCTTGCACAGAAGGCAGCTTTCTCAGTGCTAAAACCAGAGCTTTGTGGAACTTTGTTTTGTGGCCTAAGGACTACTGCAAATCTTGCCTTTTTCCCCATGCAGATAAGTTCTGGGTGTGTGCACTTAATAACTTTGAAAAATGATGTGCACTACAGAGCTTACAACGTGCTTTTATGTATAGGTAATGCTATATGAAAAGTTTTAAAACTGAGTATTACTAACGCCATTATTACTATGGTGTTATCAATTTTAAAAGTTCCAAACCTGATTTGAGCTGTTAGAGTATGCTGTAGGTTGCAAACTGATAGCAGTACTTAATGGTGTTCCCAGCGTGGGGTGGATCACACTGGGCACAGTGATGTCTGGAGACGGAACCAGTTTTGGACTCTCGACCTCTCTGGAATGGTAGCTAGATGTGGGGTCATGGGTCTCAGCATTTTTTGGTAATGTGAGGCTTAAAAAGTGAAACAGGAGGAAAGAAATTTGTAGATTGTGCAGTATGACTTCTTCCTTTGCTTTGGTTTTCATCTAGTCTTGAATTATTTCAACAACTTCCACTGGAAAAGCGTTCAAAAGCTTTGCTGTATGTGAAGAATTGCTGGGAAAGCCTTGTAGGCGAAGTTCATCAGGATTATGATTAACTTCCATATGCAGAGGTGCTAGTGAAAGTCAGATGTTTAACTCATAATTGCTGTTTCTGTTATGGTCTTACTGCTAGTTGAATGACACGAGTCTTTTCTCACACAGAGTTGACAGGCAGTATAAGTGTTTGTTTTTTTTAATCAATGCCACTTATGTCTTGCCCTATGTAATTTCCCTATTGAACATAATGTTTAATCTTGGAACTAGCTGGTATTCATTTGTGTGGGCTTAAAACACACCAAAATAGCAGGAAACTCTCAGATATTTAGCAGGGGGAAAACTGTAACACCGTAATGTGTTAAATAAAAGGATAAGCAGGAATCAATGAGTTATTAGTGCCTGGAGGACTCTGTTGTGCTCCCTTAATCCACTTCCGCAGCGCTGGTAGAGAATACAGCGGGACCTGCAGTAGGTGAGGAAAGCAAGTCTGTAGCCACGTGGTGGTGCTCATGAAATAATGCATTCAGCATTGCCTAAACCTAATTAGCACTTCATTTCTGGCTGTTCTCAGGTTTGCTGGATATGATTTATGAAGTATTTACAAATGGGGAACACTTCTTACGTTGTGTTTTTACCTACAGCGCCATTCTTAGCTTGTGTACAAACGCAATCAAATGACTCTTTAGCTCTCTTCTAATACAGAGGTGCCTGGTGTAAAACCAATTGAAAAGCCCTGAAACATACTCTGATATTTCAGCGGTGGGTTGGGTGCATGTCGCGCCCCTGCACAGCTTCCTGTTGTGAAGCTTTTCTGAAACTTCGACGTTTTCATTATTTTGTGCCCTGATCTGCATTTGCTGAGATGCCAGCTGGGTGCTGCTGGCTGGTATGAGGCTAACGCCAGCAAAATGCCTGTTTGCTGATTTGGTTATCAGCAGGAGAACACCCAGCCCTAAGTACCTGCCTGCACAGCGACAAGGAAGAGGATGGTGGCTGTTCTTGTTGTTCTGTGGTAGCCACCTGGTCATCACCATATACATAGCTCTGGGGAGCTAAATCACATTCTTGTTGCTTTCTTAGAATCTCAAAGAAGGCAAAATAGCGATGTGAAATTGCTCGTTCTTGTCCGGGAAGAGAAGTGGTACAAATAGGAAAACCAACAAAAACAAGGACTAATCAAGCCACGCGTTTGTCAGTGTGCTTGTTAACATTATTGTGGAGTAACAGCAGATTCTCTTCTGTAGCAGAAAGGCCTGTGGAGAAATGTGTGAAAAGCTTCCCAGCCTCTGAAATGGCAATAATTGGTGTGTAACAGCATATATTCTTAGTGCTCTCTCCAGCTTGCTGCTCAGTGCTTGCTTCTTGTGGTTGGCAGTTCCACTCCAAGAACACTAAGCTGGCAGGACAGGGAAGTGAGGGAGGAAAGCTGCTAGTACCTGTGTCTGTGGGACTGTGCAGTCCCAAGTAACAGAAGGGTAATAGAGGAAAGGGAAGGTTATGAGGGGGAAATGTGCATCTTTTCAACCTGGGCATGCAGAAAATGAGGAGGAGGTCTGTACAAGAAAGGGTTGCTCTTCCAGTGAAGGGCCGTACGGCCCTGTAAGGACTGGACTGGAGAGGATGTTAGAGGCGTCCTCGGTATTCTGACACTTTAACCAAGTCTTGACCTTGGAGCTGGACCAAGTAAATTATAACCCTTAGTTTATTAAGAGATGTTATGTTTGTGTTAAAGGCTCTGTTGATGAAGAAGAAATGTGACTAGAAATTCTCTAGCGCTTTCATTGCTCCCTTGCCCAGTGAGGGCAAACTGAGGGTTATTCAAGTTACTTCTGATTCACAGGTCCGTTTGCTTTCAATAATTTATTCTGTTGCTCTCAAAATCTTCTCAGAGCTGTATTTAATTCTTGCAGCAAACTTCTGTGAGACTGAGCCTATGAGAAAGTATTTGGAAAATGAAAACCAGCTCAGATTTGTTCCAAAATGCACTCCCATGCCTGCCACCCAAAGGCCTGCTGGATGGGATTCTTTGCATATTTCCACTGGGCACTGCTCTTTAACCAAAGCACCTACAGCAGATGCTTCGTTTGGGATAGGAGTGCTGCTGGCATTCCTAGGAGTTTGAGCTCCTCCTCTTCTCTGAAGGAAGAATACTTTGTGTTTGTTTTTTTTCCTCCTCAAGTTGGAACTGTGTGGGAGTACAGAGAATAGTGGCGAGTCCTATTCTGCCTCCTGACCTGTAGTAAACGTGCTAGACCCAACATCTTCGACTTGAAGCCCTTAAGGCACATATACGTACAAGGGATTACACGTGCAAGTGTTAGAGGAACTCTTGGTTACGTTACAGGTAGGTAACGCTGTTCTCTGTCAGTTGCTCACTAATCTGTGTGATTATTTGGAGTATTTAAGTACCTGCAAGCTGGTAAGCGGCCAGCTTTGCTGCTGTAATAACACCTTACATAACTGGGGCCTTCCCACGCGGCTTGCAGGCTTGAGGCTTAGTGGCATGGCTGTTTGTACAGCGCCAGAGAGGTGGAAATGCAGCAAGAGTTCAAAATGGACTATGTGTAATTAAGAGCATTGCCTTTGAGTTTTCCTTTTTTTTTTTTTTTCCTTTCTTTCTACATCTGTTGGCCTTTGTTTATTCTATTTGCAGCTTTTGTTGTCACATGGAATAGACTGCTGTTTGTCACTAAATAACTGGTAGCTGAAAGGAATTCTTAGCCTTTTCCTGGGTATTAATCTTAGTCTGGTTAAGTGTGGCCACTTTGTGAATGTTAACCTTCTTCTTTGAGCTTGCATATGGCTTGTGAAAACGTTCTAAATGCACTGAAATGTGATTTGAGAAACATGCATGTTTTGCAAGTGCATATGTAGGGGTATTTTTAATACCTCTTACAAAACAAAGCGTTAGGCATGCATTTCTGTCAGACAGCAATGTCTTACAATTGGACTTAGATGGCAGCAGGATATCCTTTCCTTTGCAAAGGAGGGGGGGATCTGCCTCTGCGGCATCTCATTATTTCTCCTGTATAACCCTTCAGTAACAGGTGGGAGGAGGCAAAGGGCCTTGGAATACGTGCATCAGCCTGTAACGATCAGCTGAAAGATATAACACTGGCTCTGAATGATCAAAGATCCATTTAGTATGCAGTTCATTTAGTGTCTTACAGTGAAACCACAAGGAGAGGTGCAGTAGTGAAGGCTAAGAAGGTACATTTGCGTCGATAGCTCCTCAAATGCTCTCCCAGCAGCTCATGAGCTTCCTTTTGTTGTTTCTTTTGCTACTGTTTTGAAAGACACAAACTTCTAGCATGACCAAAGCCGGCAGCAGAGTCCCACAGTCTGGTTGTGTCTTCTGAAATAGGTTTTATACTCAGCATGTAGAGAGGTCCTGATCTGTGTCACAACAGTGTTGTTGCGTGAGTGACCGATGCTTCAAAATGGAATCGCTGCCTGCTGATTTTGCTGAGCCTGGCAAGTATCTAGATAAATTGGGAAAACTGTTGGAAAGGTGATTTCCTGAAGCTGTGTGACTGCTGCCCGAGCTGGGGGCTGCCCCTTGCCGGCTGCAGCTGGCACGTCAGCGTGTCCTGGCCCTTGCAAAAATGTTTTCTTTGGATTCTGCTCCTGGCGTACTTTAACCTTGGTGGTGGTTCCCCCCTGGCCCTTTAAAGGGCATTCTGGGCGCCTTCATTAGGAACGGCTCTGCTCTGTCTCCCGCTCCGCTTTATTAATCCCAGGAAACAAACAGGACTGCTGGGGGAGGGGGAAGGAAGTAGACTGCAGAATTCTTCTGTTTGCAACTGCTGGTTTTGTTCCAGTTAGTAAATACGATTTTAAAATCACTTCTTCTTCTATGTGTGTGAGGGGGACTAGCTGCGGTTCGCTGTAAGTGTGCTGTTAGTTGGATGCTGCAAATGGAAATGAGTTAACAAAAAAAGCAGGTTTGTCTTGAAATTGTCCTCGGGCCCTGTGTGGAAACAGGGCATCGGGAGCTCCTCCGAGTTGCTCTCTCTTCCTGTTCCTGCCCTGCAAAAAGGGAAAGGAAGGGTGGGCAGCACAGGCCTTGTTTCCCTGTGGCATTACTGAGTGTGTGGCAGTGCCACAGGTGGTTGCTTCAGTTCTCTCCTTATAGTTTGCTTATCCAGCTATTAATAGATCTCTTAGGTACACGTGTGTGCTAACAAGTGGGTGGAGAAAGTAACTGTACCTATCGTGAGTCAACAGTCAGCTTTTACGGCATCGAACTGTTTTTATGTTTAAAAAAGAAGCCCCAAAAAACCCACCAGTGTGGAAAAATCAGATGTTCAACATATTTAGCCTTCTAACCGGTGACTGATGCATGTTCTGATTTCGTTAAAACGGGTAATCCTGTGTCATGCAGCTCTTGAATGTTCTTTACAGCATTTTTTAGAGCATTTAAGGGAGCAAGTTCATGATGAGCTTGTTGTAATAGTGTACATGGGATAAAGAAATTAGCTTATAGGTTTGTTCTGGAAATGATGACTTGACAGTAGCCTCTGGCAGCAGAATTTAGCCATCAATAGTGTGTTAATCCAGTTAAGTAGAGAGCCTTTCATAGGGAAATACGAGTCGTGTTCTAGCTAAATAATTACATTTAAAGTAATCATGGAACTTGTAAACGTGTCCTCTGTATTTTTGTGATTGCTTTGTCATGCTTATGGCACAGCAATTACACATTGTTGAAGTGGTAGCACACTTGGTGTGATTTTTGGTGTTATTTTGGAGTGTTCTTACCTGAAAATGTTGAAATATGAGAATTAACTGTGCTAAATTTTGCCTGTTCCTTTTACTATGTAGAAAACAGTGAACAATATGACAATTCTAATTGCACTGGGTGTTCCTGCAGTTTTTAAATCGTTGCTATCTTTCAGTAACACATATTGATGAATATGATAAAGCTAGTGCTCTGTACTTGGTCTGCCTATTAAGAGGGCATCTCCAGAGATGAGTTTTCTCCATTACATTCTCCAGGATGCAGTTCAGTTCATTTTCTTTCCCCAGTGAAGACAAGTTTAGTAATTTCACAGTTAAGCAACAGTTTAATTCAGCTAGAATCAAGAAGATGCCTTGTGTAATGCATGATTGCTTAATTCCGTTGACATCTGTTTTAACTTCAATCTCTGAATTTGTAGATTTTGTTTAAACATTTTTTATCCACGCTGAAGAGTGAAACAAAGAAACTCCATGATTTCACTTGTCTCTCATTTCAGTGGGTATTCTGGCACCAGTGAGGGATAAGAAATACACAACACAGTGAGGTATGTGCTTATTCTGTAGAACGAAGCCTGTTTGTGGTAGCTCTTTTTGACTTGGTAGAGCTGGTAACACGATGCACTCTTAAGATTACTGTGCTGTACTTGATTAAAAGATATTGCTACAGATTGCTTCCACTCGTTTAGGGCCGAGTGTGGGGTTTTGTTTTGTACTGCTCCCCTCCCGTGAAACTAATTAAGCAAGTTAAACACTTCATGTTGGTTGATAAAAATCTGATGAAATCTTCTAGGACACTTCATGTGGAATGCACATGAGCTTAAGAGATACACAGTTGGTAGCGAGTCTTTTTTATTTTATTGTGTTTATAATAATGAAGATGATTTAGAGACTGTTTTGTTACCTTCAAGAAACTTTCACACCTATATAACTCATATAAATTTGTCTGTATCAGGTTTAAAACAAGTCAGTCCATAAATGTAATCTTCTGTTACAATTATATGTGTGACTACTTTTCATTCTATGGAGTTATAACCACCTTTGTAGTCATAATACTTTATAGATACGTAACACATAGCAAACATTAAAGTGAATGCTGCAGTATTACATTGGCCATCCTTGGACAACGTCAAAAGGTAGGCAGATTGTCATGATCTCTGTTTTGGAATAGGACTATCTTGTCTTTTTATTTTTTCTTTGTCTTTTTTTCCCTGAAAGACAAAAATGAAAAAGCAAACAAACAAAACAAAAAAAAACCCACCCAAACAGTTAGATGAGGTTTTTAAGTAGGTGAAGACCTCTTTCCCTGTTACTTCACCATGGTAGCTTTTTGTCTTTACATACTCTCCATATCATATCAAGACTTGGCAAATCCCCTGCGCACATTTCATAGACTACAATGACTTTTATCTTCAAATTAGCATTCTTTCAAAAAAAAAAAAATAAAAATGAAAGAAAGAAAGAAAAGCAGCTTGTCTTGGAGGTCTGCTGGGTTTTGTGTCTTTCCCAGTCGGTTATTTTTAGTTATTTTCCGTTTCCAAAAATCTACAATCCTAGATCATACTGCAGGCTGATTTCCCTAAGGGTATTTCCAGCTTCAGAGGCAGAAAATAATATCGAAAAGGGTAAGTCACTCATCTGGTCTTGTTCTCAAATGACTAATGAAAGTACTCATATTTATCGTTATTCTCTCATGGACTCTTTTCCGCATAAAGTTATGTTATTGGTCTCTAAGTCTCTGATCTCTTGATTTTGTCCTTTTTTCTAACTGTTCTCAAGGAGTTATTTCTGCGTAGGGCTCCTAAGTATTGCAACTTCTTCATGGTTGTATGCTTAGAGATAATCTTAGGTTGTGAACATACATGTTGTTCATAGAGCCTCTTCAAAGTTGTTTGACAGCAGTTCTTTCTGGATAATCCGAAGCAAGTGTACAGGAATTACTGTTAGGGTTTTCCTTGAGTGTATTGCTCCGCTGCTTGTTCATGCTAGACTGTAATCTCTTAAATCTAGTCAGTAAAAATTCCTCTCTTTACTGCTGTCAGTTTTGAAATGTAGATTTCATTAGATAAACATTGACTCAAGCTATTTGGGGGAAATTTCATGTTATATAGGAACTCCATTAATATGATGGCAGTGGTCCTGTCTGATTTCACCTACAACCTTTGGCCAGTACCGGTGAACAAATAGAACTAAAGAAATGTCATAAACTGGACACTAGAGGAAACGTGGGCCCTCTTACTGCAGGCACAACAAGGCCAGCGGTGTCGGAAGCCTCACTAAAAAGCAGAGGTGCAAGCCAGAATAGCTGTGCTCACACCTTTGTTAGGGATGCATCCTGGGGCTGCTACCAAAGAAGACGATGGTGCCAGTGCAGGAAGACGTATATGGTACCAAAGTGCTGTGCAGCTTTTTTCTGTGTCCAGGAGAGGTTGTTGGGACCATTTGCTGGGCTGGAGGTGGAAGGCATGATGTGGTCTGGAGAGCCCAGCTGGACCAGGCTTTCTTTGGCAGCCTGCAGAAATGACTCCTGCTGCTTTAGTTGGGCTGCAGGGCTGGCCTTTAAGCCTTTGCTGTATGAATTTGTCGTGTGACAGTGTAATCTGAAAATAGTTTCTGGGACTAAGAAAAAGAAATGCTTGGATGCTTTTCCTTGGAAAGTTCCTGAATGCTACAAACAAACCAGGTTAATCCCTCTCATCTCCAGGGAAATTACAAATACCTTTTCAGAGGAGTTTAGCTAACTTCAGCTTTCATCTTTTCAATGGAATAAATATTCCTACTGTGTAGATTCCCATAATACCTTAGCCCTTAGGGCAGTGATTATTGGGGTTTAGCGAAGGTTGATATTACATATGAAATAGGGAGAATTCCCAGTGGCCTTATTTTTGCAGATTGTGTTAGCAGTTGGTATTTTCAGTAAATTTTTTCAATGGTGTGTTTTGCTTTTGTATTTTGGAGCTGGTCATTTGATAGTTGAAGCCAGCGCATACTCTTGAAATAGGATGGTATTTAAATGGATTACAGCTATTATGTGGTATTTATGTCTGTTCTTGGTTTGGTACATATTTGGGAGCGCTTCATAATCCTTATTTGTATTATATTAATGCATTTTTAATAGTTTAATGAAAGGACAGTCATGTTCTTGAAATAAGTCCCACTATTTTTTTTTTCCCCGAGTTCAGGAAACGTTTATTGCTTCTCACACTTGGGCAGCAGAGTTTCCTGCAGAGCCTTGTGAAATTCTCTGTCGTATTTTCTCAAAGCATGGAGAACAGGCAGGAAAGATAGTGTGCGTTTCCTTTTTCTTGGGGAGCCAACAGGCCACGAGCAGTCAGTTTGCTGAGGATCCCATCCTTGCTGCTTCTGCTGATAGCATCAAAAGGTGTGCCTTTTTGTTGGGTGAATGGCTGTCTGTAGCAGGAACAGAATGAGGGTTTTAGCTGTAAGTAACGAGCTGCTCCTAATTATTGGCGTCCTGGACTGCATTTCCTTCAATGAAAGGCTCCCATTTTTATCCATTTATTATCAAGGTGCCATTATTATCTATTTTTCCTCTTTAAACTGTGCTGTTTGCTTTTAACCTTCGTTTGCTATGAGAACAAAATATAACTTTCTACTTGATCGAAAGTAATGGCTGGTGGATTCTAGTTTAGCCTGCATTCCTCTTTGGTGTGGCTGCAGAGGGCCTGCTCTTGGTGCTAGGGGTCACGCAGGAAACTCTTTAAAAGAGAAATCAAAGCTGAAAGCTAAGAAAATTGAACACTAGTGCAGTGAGAAGAAGAAATGGCTAAGAAAACTTTTGTGCTTTAGCGTTTGAGTGCCTTGAGTTTTTGTATGTAATGCTGCTTTAAAATAATTTGCAATGCAGAGCCTGCAGAAATGCTGGGCTCTGTGCAGTCGCATTCCTGTTGCAGCATGCTGTCAGGTTCTGATATGACATCAATCTGGATGTAATGGATACATAGTTAAGCAGTTTATTTTAGGATCTGAAACTCTTCTAAGAATAGAGTGGCTCTCCTTTCAACAGGAAAGGACAAATAAATTAAAATGTGATACCAGGGAAGGAAAAAAGAGAGAGGAAAAACAGAGCAAAGTATCTAAAGAGAGCAAGAAATGGGGGAAAAAAACCAAACAACCAAGCGCTGGTTGGGTTCAAGGCTGAGGTGGAATACATGGAGGACTTGAATATGGGTTCTTTCAGCAGGCTGTGGTACGCTGGCAAGCAGGTGATGTGATGTGCTGGAAGGCTGAAGTCTTACAGTCTAGCCTACAAAAATAGACTTGTATAATTTTTCCTTGCTGGTGGTCAGTAGGTTTGGTTGCGTGAGGAGGAAAGATTATCCTTTCAGGTTTCCAGTTTTGTTAAAATGCTGTCAGTTTCTTATCCTGGTGCCCCAAAAGCTTAAGCTCTGTAGTATTTCCATGTGATTATGCCTGTAGAATCACTTAAAACACGGGCGAGAATGTTGCCTGTTCTGACGGTGTCGTGTTTTACACCAGAGATCTAATCATAGAAACTAGAAGGGGAAAAACTTAACGGGTCATCTAGTCTGTTCACTTGCCAGAACATCATAAATTAGTACAGGATTACACAAGTGAAAACAGAGGTTGCTGAACATCACTGTATACTGTATGTTGAGAGCATTTTTGTGCATTTTTTATATGGGTCAACACATCAGAATAAAAAGTTGTGCTAAGTATATATATGTGTTAGCAGTAGACTTGGGACCTGAAAGTGTTTCAGAATATTTTTGTTCACCAAAAAGCCTCTACCAGGGTAACCTTGAGAAAGCAGATTTAATTTCATGTGTGTTTACCCACCTGCCCCAGTTGCTGCTCTGTGGATTTTTTTTTTGCCATAACTGAACTGATGCTTCTGTTCATTTTTTTTCTTTTTTTTTTTTTTTCTGCTTAGCAGCTGACCTGAGTATTAAGTGACGAGGTAATACTTTATATAGGGGAATATCCGAAGTGAAATGGATTTTGGTGTTCTGTTTATCTGGGAAACAGGACATGGATCTGTTGAACTGCGGCATCAGTTCCTGTTGCTGGACGCTTTTTTTTTTTGGACGGTCTATACTTTGTACACTGCAATATTAAGTGATCAAATGTTAATCTGATACAATCTTTTTTAAATGCTAACTTGTTCCACAAGTTGTTTACTTGCTTTTCTTTTTAAACCGTGCAACTTAACAACTGTGTCTGTTTCCTGGGATCACAATTTTGGTGCTGGTTCTTGATTTGACAATTTCTTTAGTCCGATATTCCTGCATAAAATGTATATAATTGAAAAAACCTGACATTTTTTCTGAAATTACAACTTCCTTTTCTCCTGACAGATTGCATTATGGGCAACAACCTCCAGTTTATGAGGCAGGATGGTGGATAGTGAAATTCATATGCCAGTATCGTATAGAACGTTATTAGGAAAGTAAATAAGATGAACATGGTAGTTTGTATGAATACGGAGTAACCTCCAAATACAAGGCAGATAAATGACATGAAATCAGTTTTTAGTGGGCTTTGTATAGTTCAAACAATGAAAATTAAGTCAAATGTTGTCAATCAGTTGCAAAGCTCCATCAGATTATCACTAGGCATCGTTCTGATGGGTGCACATCAGCAGTGAGAATCTGTTCACAACAGAAGAGGACACTAGAAGATTTTTGTACCTTTTCAGATAGCTTTGTGGCTTGTTTAGTCCCAGTGCAATATACCCATAGGAGAGTAGCTTCCCTGAATGGCTTGTGGCCCTCTTGGCTGGGCTGCAGGCCTGACGTGTGCACGTGTATTCAGATCCCATATCAGAGCAGCAAGTGCTTTTGCAGAAGTTGGTCTTGTGTTGTTTTGTTTTCTAGCTACTTAATATAACGTTAAGGCACACTTGGTTCTTGACACAACAGCTGTATGTCCTTGTGTTGTTGGGCTTTATACCTGAGCTATGCCAAAGTGGTAATCTATTTTAAAATAGAGAGGAGAAAAAAAGAAATAAATGGCCCTCGATATCTGCAGCTTATATTTGGACACTGCAAGTCCATGCAGACTCTTATGGCAATAGCACTTTGTACTCCAACAAAATCAATAACAGCAAGACAAAGGGAGGGGAGTTAAGATCTTGCTTTTCCTTAGTGCACTCTGATTTATGAAGCCTTCAAATCTGCCAGCCCGCTCTGTTGTAATTTTTCTTCCATGCTTTTTCAGTGCTGTAGAGCAATGCTCATGCTTGCTGCTCTTGCTGTGTGCACGTGCACATAGTCAAGCTCTGCCCAGGTGGAGGTGACTCTGCATCCTTGCTGCTCCACTGCTTGGGCACAGTCTGAGGGTCTGCGTATGTAACAACGTATTCCATAGGAAGGTTGGAGATGAGGGAACCTCTCTCTTGAAAGGGGAAGCATTGCTTTTTGTATCTTTTCAATCATACACTGCAGGCAGCATGTTCAAGTGGTCCATAAGAGCTGAGTGCTGTGTGTAGGTGCCTGCTGCTGGCAAAGGCAGAGGTAATGTCCAGGTGGCACCTTCCTTTGCCAGCCTCCACTCTTACAATAGCACACTGTGAAGTAAGTAACCCCAGTTGGTGTTTTGCATATTGACACTGTGCTATCCAAAATGAGGATAAAAAGTATTGAATTGCAGGCATCATTCACCAGTAAAACACCTGAAGGATTTCTCTGTTCATGGAATTTTCTGCACTGTATTGCTACATCAGTATCTACTTTGCTTAATTTTCATTTAATTTGAAAGCTGTTCAGTGTGTCAAGTCCATAAATAAGTCGCTTAGTAAGGTGCATGCTGAGGAAAAATGGTGAGAGAGGCTGAAGCATAGCTGTCTTCTGGTTTTAATAAAATCACTTTCCACTAGAGATGGTGAATAAGTGGGAAAGAATCGGTTGCAATTGCCTCTTATTTTATTATTCTCAACTGGAAAATTCTAAAAAGAATAACTAAATGTTATCTGTAGCAGTTCAGGTAGCTGGTAGTAGAAGGTGCATCAAACAAGTTAAAATTTGCTATGAGACTTTCAGATCAGAATTCTTCAGTGCTGGGAAAGAATAGTGGAATAGCATTGTTCTGTTTGAATTGCCTAAGATGTAGTTGTTAGTTTCTGCTTTGATTTCCTGTTCTCTCTTGTTCTCCCTTCTTGATTTTGAGCCCTCTGTTTAAATCAACTCTCTTTTGCAGTGATTGTTTCTTTTTTTCTCAATAGTTACGTAGAGAAAGGATTTAAAAACCTTCCTTCTCAGAGTCAAGGTTCAAAGTTGCATATTAATCAAATGTTATGTTCCTATACGTATATGTAACCAATGCAGTGGTGGAAGGCTGTGGTGCCGAGAAGGACTCTCTAGCAATTTAACATTATGTCGTTTTATGGAAAAGTTTGGTGCTAAGATGAAGTCTGTTCTGTCAGGAAATTAAAATTCCATTTGTGCAACGCTGTGTGCTACGCCATAGCAATAATGCACCCCTAGAAGTTTGCCTGAGATAGAGTGACTCATTTCCTCCTGTCTTCGCTATCTCTTGCCATGCCAGAGCCTGCTGTTCCCCAGCACTCCTTCAAAGGAGGAATGGAGTTGTGAATGAGGGGTGACTCCGCATCTCTTCTTGCGTCTATTTGTCCTCCTTGTCTTTCATGATGTGTGGTGACGTGGCCCTGAATTGTAAAGGAATATCTTTGATTCTTTCCTACCGTGTAAAAGGCACAGATGCCCAAAGTCTGTTTCTGAGCATTTATGTTTTTGTTCTCAGTTTAAATCCTCTTAACTTAGAGTTAAAATAATCAGAACTTGCTGGTTATGTGCTGCCTAATGTCTACTCTATGCGTAGTTGAAAGTGCACTGGAAAGCCAGACTGCAAATGTTTAGATGAAGTTTTGCTTTACAGATTGACAGCAACGATGCTTCCAAAGGACTAGGAGGAAAACTAGTTGTTCGGCTGTCTATCTATCTGTCTGGTGTTGTGTACTATGCTAGTATTTCAAAGACCAGGAGTGCATTAAGACAACACTACCAGTCTGTACTCTGACATCCAATGGGCTTAAAAACAAGAGACAATTGAACTATGAGACTGGTTTGGTTTGGCTTTAAAACCGATTTAGTGAACTTCTAACCTGTAATGTGACTTTTAAAGAGGCATGAAGAAGGGCGAACACTTCTTTGTTTCAGTCTAAGGGGATAGCTTGAGTAACTCTTATCTTTGTGCAATGGTAGTAATTTTAGTATGCAGGAAACAAGAAATACGTATGTCATCAGATCCTCGGATCTGGTGTTTTGTTCAATAAACTTTACTATAGCAGAAGGTTCTACTTCTACCTAGTTTTACTATATGCTGGTACAACAGGAACCTTGTGTTGTAAGAACCTTACTGCTTAAGGGCTAGAGCAGTTGTGGATCTTATTTTCTGCCAGTCAGTTCCTTAAAACCGTATACATTTTCCACCTCAATAGTGGCCCATGATTCGAAGGCTAATTTAATTCTGGCTTTAAAAAAAAAACACACAAAGCAACCAAAAAACCCAAACCCACAACAGTATATTTGTATTTGCATCAGTTATTAATCTCAATTAATAACTCCCAGGCGGGGAATCCCTGGGTTGTTTGACATGAGGCAGGGTGTTAAAATACTTGACTGCTTCTCTTCCGTTATTTTATGTAATTTGAGTGACTTGATTTCTTCACTGACATTTTTTAGTTCTAACCAGGATTTCTTCTTTTACCTGAGTCTCTTCAGTTCTTTAATTGATATTATCCTTCTCTGCCTCTTTTCTATTTGATGCATCCTTTTTCAAATGGGAGTGACCAAAACTGAACACAGAATTCAAAAGTGAACACACACTATTCAAGGTGAGGGGATATCACTAGTTTCATATAAGGCTTATGTCTTTCTCATTTAAAAACAAGTACCGATAGCCTGATTATTTTTGGTCCCAATTTAATATATTTTTCTTGAGTAATCTGTAAAGTGGTCTGGATATAACTTGTGAACTATTGAGTTCATTATTATTGAGTTCATTAATGAATGATTTACATTAATTTTCAGTATTTTACTGGACACCATGAATGCACTACTGCCTGTTATTGTGTTGCTGTAATTACATATTTGAAATGCCTTCTGAAGTCCATCACAAAAACACTGAAGAACCAGCTGTTAGAACCTTCATCACGCACAAACTTTGTCGTTATGTGATTCAGTCTCATTGCCTCCACCAGATTATTAGTTGTACTCGTGTGTGTATTTTTAAATAACCGAGTGTTGAGGATTTCATTAGGATCCCTCCAGCCCAGAATCTTTGCTACGCTCTTGCAGATCTCTCAGAAACGTTTGTACTCCTCCATTTATGATATACCGGTATTGCAGAGGAATTGGATGTGAGAGTATTTGTTAGAGTGCCTACTATTATATCTAATTACTCTTCTCTCTTCTCCTAGATGTCCTTTCTTTATAAGGATGACACAGCTCACAACCCTTGTCTACTTAGAACTCTAATAATGTATAGGCTTGCATTCTGCAAGTAGTTGTAGTTCCAGAAAGCCAGGTTTGTAATCCATTTTGACTTCAGTCACTGTTGAACTTGTGTAAGTTCCACCCGCTTTCACTTGATCAATAAGATGGTTTCGAATGGCTCATTAGCCAAAAAAACAAAAACAGATAAATGTGCTGCCCTTTTGATGACTTTTGTTGCATTGGTATTTGTTATAATGATGACTGAGTTGTACCCAGAGCTGTTGAATTATTAGGCACTGTGAAATGAAACAGTGGTAAGAAGGGGTAGTAATGTTTGGTTTATATGAGAAGAGTATGTGTTTTGTCTTATGTTGTTATGTTAGAAATGTTGTCCGCGTTTGCCTTCAGCTACACAAATATGTAGAAGCCAAAATTTATGGAGAACCAGTATTAAATTCTTTACTCAGAGCACTTAACGTTTTCAAACTTAAAATGCAATATTGCAAAAGAATGCTGCTGTGAAACTGGTAATGAAGAAGTAAGCTGCCAGAATTCCCAGTGTTCAGCATCTCTGGAATATTAAGTAGCAGCTGGGGAGAGGAAGTGACTCTGCTTTCCTCATAAGGACCTGTTATCGTCAGCTGCCAGTGCGGAGGTTGGTGGCTAAAGGTTTTGGTCTTGGAAAGAACCGCGATGTGTTGAAAGGAGTGGGAGATGTGAGAGGAGGAGGGCTATTTCTGTGTGCCATAAATACAGCAGTGCCACGTGGCAGGCAGTGGTACCAACAGCCCTTGTGCTGCCAAAGAGAAGGAAAAGTAAAATCTGCCACATCTTGATTGTGATTTCTTTGATGTGTGAGGAGGTGTGCTTACTGCAAGGCCCCTCGTGAGAACACGTCTGGAGGATTATTTCAGCATTCAGCAGAATTTTACATGCACGAGCAGTGCTAGGAAGCTGTCTTATTGTAGTTCATACTGTTCTTCTTTGTACTTCATCTGCTGGTTTTTAGCTTTTTCATTTACTAGTTGCTTGACATCAGAGTTCTGACCAGTGTTTTCTGGATAACGATAATTGGAAATGGCTTAGACTTCTTACACTTTTTGTCTCAAGGTATTATTGATTGTTGGTCTTTTCTCTTTGTAACTCCAGTGTAAGGGTTGGAGGAGTTCTTGCTCAGTTGAATTTTTGTTTCGCGTTTGCCTTTTTGAAAATCCTCTATTATTTCACATTTCTTCACATTTGTTTATTTTGTTGCTTTGTTCTAAGCTGGCTAACACTGAACCTCGCTCACTTTATGGGGAGTTCTGATCACTAAGCCAATTAATAAAAGAAATGGTGTGCTTTTTTTTTCCTTGTAAGCTTGCAAGATATACGTGGGATAGTATGTACATTTGTGATCTGTGGTGCAATCAGTAGAAGTGTTACCATCCAAACGAGGCCGAAGCAAATACTCATTTGCATCTCCCACCTATGTGAGTATTTCCACCGTTTGAAAAGCCTGCTTTAGGAGAGGTGAATTGAGCTGTGCTGCACCAAGGAAGAAAGAGGCGTTTTGGGACTTTCACTTAGGAGCTGTGGCTGTATGAAGTAGATGTTTCTGGGAGGCTTTGAGGGGCACGGCTCTGGCCTCTCCGTGCCTGTGGCACTCATGGTGGGATCGCAGAGCTGCTGCTTGCCCACGAAGAACTTTTGGATGCTTACGTTTGAAAATACAGTAAAAGCTTTCTGCTTTTTGTCATTGTGTCTGCCCGTATCCTTCTTTTATTTGCAATCCTATCCCTCAAAAGAGATGAGGGACAGACTGACTGACGGTGGCTATTTTTGTACGACCCGCATATTAACTGTTGGGTAAATATAAGAGGTTTCTGAAGAGCTTATTTTAGCAGAAGCATTTGTTAAAGCTGCTGTATCCATAGGCTCTGTGTATGTTCATTAACTATTCGGCGCTGTAACACAATACGACAAAAGGAAGCATATTTTCACAGGGATCTGTAACAACAGGGTGCAGTGGGGCAGCCGGCCAACAGTTGAATGCAGACGTTTCTTACTGCTATTTCCAGTCTTTTGGCATGTGGATATATTAAATTTATTTCTCAGATAACAAAACTAGCTAATACTTAGTGCGGTGTCATGATCCTGCATTGCAAAAATACATGTTTAAGCTCTAGAAGTTAAATGTAACCGAGTCTTTGAACACAGTGGAAAACTGAGCCTCTCTAGTTTCCCTGCTGGTGACAAGACTTGTCCTTCATGTAACTGCACCCAGAAAGGTTTGCGAGCAGAGTGAGAAGCGAAGCATTGGCACAAATGGAAAGCGTTAACTTTTCACAAAATGTCCTGCCCTGTCCGTTTCTTACCACTGGAAGGTCTCACATTTTTCCCATAGTGGAAGCCTTGGGATTTTTGCCGGACAAAGATGGGGCAGAATTTCAGGAGCCTTTCCCATGATGAACATCTGTCTCTCTCTGGAGCCGAGTTTGGCAGACTTAAGCTGTAGCACAGGTGGGCCTGGAGACTGAGCTCATAGGTACTTGTACGTATGTGTCTGGCCAACCTTGCTGCTTTTGGGTCATAGGCGTATCAGAAGTCAAGAAGATCATTCAGCTCTTGGCTGCCGTCCCAGTATAGCATGAGTGAGGAATTTGTCCCAGTATGGCATGAAAACAGGAATTTGTTCCTGAGACAGTGCTTTTCCGTGAACTGAAGGGTGTTTTGTTATAGGTAAATTAAATGTATGGGAATTTATTAGGGTAAGAGGTGGTTTTGTTTGTGGAGTATTAAAATGGCACAGCAGCGCGTGCTGAAGTGTAGCATTTATGAGCTCTTACGCAGATGAGCAGTCAGGATTTTTCTCAGCAGCCTGTAACGTGATCGCTTGAATGCTGCCGTTCAGCCCAGTAATGTGAATTATTGTGTTGGTTTTAATTGTCTTCGTGCTGCTCTGTCACATGCTAAGATAACAACAGATTGTAATTTTAAAACTAAACCACATTATAGCTTGAACAAACTGGGGGGAAGGCTTAAAAAGAGCAAATGTAATTAAAACTGATGTCTGTGGAATACTTGAGTTTTGTTCAACGTGAACAGAAATGTTAAAAGCCCTTTGGCAGCTGTGTCAATACCAATTTTTCTAGTTGTTGACTAGAGAAATACATTTCAGCGCTGTTGTTTAATTCACATTTGTTTTAAGTGGAAGAAGTAAGACCTGATCTGTTTAGCTAGTGCAGCGGTGTCATTGAAGCGGTTTAAGAATGGCTCACCTTGTATTAATTAGAGAGCGTAAGGGATTTACAGTTATGTAATTAAATTGATATTTTAAGTAACTTGAGTGTACTTTCCAGTTAAGAAGCTTGCAGTGTGTTTTCAGATAAAATTGTGTTGTGTTTTGCCTTGATACAAATGGCTGTATTTTCTTTGGAATGTAGTTACAGGTGTACAGCTTCGAGCAGATGAATCGCTCAGGACGTGCTGGAGGAAAGGCAAAAAGATGGAATCCATTGTGTTCTCCTTTTCAGGCATATCGCTTATTTTTGTGTACATGGGAAGCAAACTGATAAATAACATTTCAGAGCGACTGAATTCTTGCAGCAGGTTATGTAGACAAGGAGAAGTGCAGGTTGTGATGTTATGGTTTTAATGAAGTGATTAGCCTGTGTTTTCAAATAACAGATGTTTTTGTCATTGGATTGTTGAAATGCCTTTTTTTCCCTGAGGAAAAAATCCAATAACCATATTTAATTTGCAGAGCACCAGAGATCATACTGGGATTGCCGTTTTGTGAAGCCATAGACATGTGGTCATTAGGGTGTGTGATTGCAGAGCTGTTTCTTGGATGGCCACTGTACCCAGGAGCACTGGAATATGACCAGGTAGTAGAAAACCTTTCACAAGCATATACTCCCTTTATGCAATTTAAGTATTTCAGATCCTTAAACTCAGAATTTTCAGATGCTGATAACATGCCCTATTAAGTAGTATTTCTTCAAATCTGTTTGATGCTTTTAATTTAGTGTTAATTATTCTAGAAACGTGAATCCTGTTTCTGGAATGAACTGTATGCTATGCTGCTTTTCTGAATTGAACTTCAATTTTTTCCCCCTCTATCTTGTAAAATAAATGTTGGCATTGAAGCTGATTTATTTGATGGGAACCAGAGTTTGAGGACACCATTGTTGCTTTGTAATCTTCCTTTTAATTGCTGAGAATGGAGTTCAGTCTGGAAATCTTGTTCAGATGCTCATATTTAGAGAGAGAGGTCTTATCTTTAATGTAACTTGGGAAGTTGGCAGTAATATAAACAGAATTCTGATTTCTCTATCACCTTTGAACTTTGAAAGCAAAGAAGGTTCCTGAAAATCCCAGTTGTAACATCACTGGCTTATTATTAACTTCTGCATCTTTGACTCAGTGTGCAGTTGGGGGGCAGTTCCCTCCAACACATCGGTTTGGATTATTCTGATCCCCATCTTCATATCACAGACTTCTGGCTCTCTGTGCTTAAAGACTGGAGTTACTTTTAGAAAAGTTTTTTTGTCAAAATCACTGCCAGGAAATATATTGATTTTGTGTTGATTTTGTAACATTTTATTTTATTGTTTCCCTTGTTTATACAAAATTTAGTGTTTCCTGGGTAGGAATTGAGCTGTGAGTGGAACATGGATGGATGTTGACTGGTATGTAGAAGACAATTATGAACTGTATTGCTCTTAAAATAGAGAAGGAAAGAGGAAAAAACTATCAGCAACACAATTTATTGCATTCTTCAAGAAAAAAGTGAAGACATCTGTTCTTGAAATTATGTGAAATACCGTCTCAATTTTGAGATTGACAAGAGTTTGGCAAACCTATTTATTTATTATTTTTGAAAGAAACTGCAGAAGAAGATCCGGACATGCAAGAAAGGTCACAACGTATAATTTCCAGAATTACCTCCACTCCTGCCCCCTGTACTTACTGTTGCTGTAAGTAACAGCCTGAAGGAGTGCAGCTTTGGAGGAGGAAGCCGTACGCCCTCTTGACGTCCTGATCGTGGTGCCACATACACGTCGACACTGCTCCTGGATGTTCAGTGTGGCTTTGGACCACATTGCCTGTCATGTAGGATGAAGCTGGGATTTCAATGATCAAAAATTCTGCCCAGGTCCTGATTCTGTCCTCAAATTGACTTTGTGATTCATCGTGATGGCAGAAATCCATTAGCTGAGTTCATAGATGAGGGCCTCTGGCTTTAGGGCTTTACACTTGCACTGCTCTCTGCACAATCTCATCATTAGGAGAATCTTTTTAGAGTAGCATGGAATCTTTGTTTAAAAACAAACACAACACAACAACAAAACCATCTTCTTTCTCCCATTGCGGCAATCTTATATATGGAAAACAGGCAAACAAAATTTAAAGACAGCCACATCAGTTGAGTTTGCTGTCAGTTGATAACTCGATATATCAACTTGGTTCTCACACTGGAATAGGAGCTGCCCCCTCCTCTGCACCGCCAGTGGTGGCCTTGTTTTAGGCAGGCTTGTCATCATGCTCAGCCATGTCTGCAAAATTTGCTGCAGAAGAATCTGCGTTAGTGTTCTAGGGAGTACCACAGCTGTAGGAGATGGCTTTCAAGGAATTTCCCTTCCTTCTGGTATACGATGTCACCTAGTGAATGAACAGGCAGGCACTTTATGTTGCATTTTCCCCATCCCTGTGTGTGACAACCAACAAGCTAGCCCTTGAAGATGAAGATACTAACTCAGAGCTTATGAATATATTCAGTAACAGCTACACTTAGTAGGAAGTAGCCACATCATCTGAGCCTTAGTGCTCACCAACAGTGGCCCAGGTGCTTAAATGTTAAATTTTTGAACTAATGCATTGTTTTGTCTCTCCTCAATTCAAAGCCTATAAAAAGTGCTTAGGTAATTGCTAAACCATCTAGAAATACTTATGATTGACTGGATTTGTCTTTACTCCATGATGTAAAGAATTATGGACTTTCCATTTCCCATCAGTTTTCTTCCTCTCAGATGCTTCTAGCTCTAAAGTCCTGTATTGACCATCAAACTCCTCTTATGGTATTTTCTTGCTTTGTCCTTCTGATTTCCCCTTCTTCCGTTCTCTGGGACTTCCCAACTGCTCCACTTTTTGCAAGGTCAGCCTTACACTGACTGCACCTCCGTGCAGGCATGTGGTATGGGACAGTGCCCAATTCTCTTCAAAAATAAATGAGTGGTAGTCATTTCAGTGAACAAAAGCACCTGTCTTTGAGACAAAGCTGCTCCATTCCTATTGCATTCAGTAGTCATTTTCTGAGATTAGCAGAGCATCTCTGGCTGTCTGGAGACTGTACGTGCTCTTGCTTTTTGAGTGAAACCTTTGCTTGAAATGTATGTGTATCAGATGTACAAAGTATACATCTAATGTGACAGAAATGTGAAGGATTTTGTAGAGCTGTATAATGAGAGTATGCAAAAAAAAAAAAAAAAATCAAAAATCAGTATACAAAATTCCATACACAAGCAAATCTCTAGTGCCAGTTTTCATATTTAGAATTTATGCGTGATATTTAGGATTAGGGTGGGTTGAGGATGACAGCCGTTCTCCTCAGGTCCTCATATCTGTGACTGAACTTGAAAAGCTTGCTTATATAGGTCACTTCAGTGGTTTGTTTCTGTATAGCTGCCTCTGAAAGAGTGAAGAAACAGTATCAAGCATTCAGTTTTATTTTTTTCCTCTGTGTAAGATGTAGCTGTTAAAGTCCAAGTTTTTTTGTCATTGTTTTTCTTTAAGTGAAATAAATGTTTAACTTGTGTGGTTCATATTTTAAAAATCAGAGCTAAACTCTTTGCTGTGTTTCCTTTTTCTTCCTCAGATTCGTTACATTTCTCAGACTCAAGGTTTGCCAGGAGAACAGTTGCTAAGCATGGGGACGAAAACGGCAAGATTTTTCTGTAGAGAAGCAGACACACCATATTCTAGTTGGAGATTAAAGGTAATCAGTGTAATACAGTAGAAAGCAGAGAAACCAAAAAGGCCATGATTTACTACAGTAGCATTAGCTGCCTTATATAGTGATATATTTTTTTTGTCCCCACTCTGTATCTCTTCCATTTTTTCCCCTTCCCCACCTCATTCCTAAAAACCAGCACTTCACACCCCTTAAGCAGTGGCTGGCCAGAAGGCACGTGTGCCTGACTGCAGCCTGGGCTTCACATTAAGCCTTGTATTTCTGGAGGCACTAAATGAGGTTTTTCTCTTGCTTAGTCACAGATTTTCACTTCACTTCATATAATTTGTCTCTGAGGCCCAAACTGCTCTTATTGAGTTCTTCAGAAGTGATTTCAGGATCAGAAATCCTAGGAGAAAGGAGGCTAAGAAACAACATGATTCACTTGCTTGAGATTTCATACTACGACAGTCTTTGTTGGCCGAAAGCTACAGTACAATGAAAGTAGACAAAATAAGTCTGTTTTTATGGTCTGTCTACCTTGCTTCTCTCTAAGCAACTTTACGTGACTATAAACACTTATAACCCCCTATGCAAAGATTGTTTTTGGTAAATTGAATTGCTTCACGTTGCTGTTTCCCAGAGTTTACACAGAGCTTGAGGAGTAACGAAGCAGTTACTATTGACATAAAGCCTCTGAAGTAACAAGCAGCTGACAAGCTCAAAAGCCCAGATTGCATAACTTCCCATAAAGTGGCAAATCCACAGTGTGCAGTGGGCTGAGTAGCTGGGGGCTGGTGCTGGCCCTGGAGGAATGAATACTGCTGGGGTCACCCTGTTTCAGGATTCTCTCATTACACTGCTGTGATTATTCCATTAGGAAAGAAATAAGTTCACACTGTTGATGGAGAGATGGCAGTGTACATCTGGCTTGTCTGTGTTAGAGTCTAAACGAGTCCTTTATGCAAACAGCCCTCTTCAGTTTTAGGAAGTTCCATTTCTCCCATCAGACTCCACGCCACCTTGGGGGAAGAAAGAAGTTTTGGTATGGACCACTAATCATTACCCAGAGTTTTCAAAGTTAATTTCAGAAAACTTCCTGTAATCTGAATGTTTGGGGAAAAAAAAGTTCCTTGCAGAGCTAACTTACATCATACAACATGGCAAAGCAAATGAAATGGAACGAAGTCTGACCCATGCTATTTTTTTCCTTCAGTGATATGGTGTTACTGCTGTTTGGAATGAAAGGTCTGAATTTAAGGAAATGTGTACAATAGAAAACCTGTGGCATATAATAACACACATTTTGTATGCATATATACACACAAGCACCATTAACTAACTTTTTGCTAGGCTTTTAATGCTTCCTGCGTGGTTCACAAACCTACTGTAATCCAGTACTGTGTTAAATTAGATGTAAAATTCAGTGCTTTCATATTTCAATTTAGAAAATATAAGTAGTCGGCAATTAAGCATATAAAAAACTCAAATATGTAACTGAATTTCTTTTTTTTTGTTTGTTTGTTAATCAGGCTTCTTAAGTAAACATCAGTAAATGTTTGAATGTGCTCAGGAGCTGGAGGCGTTAGGTTTGTTTTGTTTGTTCTCTATTGCCGATGTCTAAATTCAACTCTTCTTTTTTGATTTTTTTGAGACTTTGGAAGAGCATGAGGCAGAGACAGGTATGAAGTCTAAAGAGGCCAGGAAGTATATTTTCAGCAGTTTGGATGATATAGTGCATGTGAGTATTTACGACTCCTTCCTTTGCAAAAGGGAGGATGGGAATAATTATTTTTGTTTTGAACTGAACTTTTAGACTGTTATTTCGTTGCGTGTCAATCTTATCCATCCTTGTCTGCATACGTTGTGCTGGGGAAAATACCCAGCTGTGGCAGTTTGTCTTTCTAGGAAGATGTTCCTTTGTCATTGTCTGTGTTAAGCAGTGGTACTTGTCCAGTAACAGAAGGAATCAGACCAACTTGGATGTCTTGTGTCTGCTTGTTTTGTTCAACGCCAGGTGAACATGGTGATGGATTTGGAAGGAAGTGACCTGTTGGCAGAGAAGGCAGACAGGAGGGAATTTGTCAGTCTGTTGAAGAAAATGTTGCTGATTGATGCTGATTTAAGAATCACTCCAGCTGAGACGCTGAACCATTCTTTTGTTACCATGAAGCACCTCCTCGATTTTCCTCATAGCAACCAGTATGTACCAAAGGTCTTATGTCTCCGTTGTAGCAATTCATATGTGTGATACTGTTTCATCTGCTATCAGAGCAAAAAATCTTCAGTCGTTCCTGTAACATCTTAGGGAATTCTTTCAAGTGCTGGCAATGTTAGATATGTCCACTAGGTCAAAGAAAGTGTTTCAGTGACTTTTTATTTTCTGAAAAGCAACATTAAACCAATGGAATTTAAAATTATCTTTCATATATCTGGATTATAAAAATCCAACACTGCAGAAATTTGGGGCTTGATTCTTAGAAGTCTGATGAGACAGTTCTTGTCAGTCGTTGAGCACTAAGGTAGGCACTTCTTTTTGAAATGCATTCGGTCCTTTCTTTTGTACAGTGGCTGACATGGAATATATTGAGAGCTTTTTTGCACTTCTGGAGCTAGATCTTTCAGTGTACATTTCCAGAAATGCCAGCATTTCAGGGAAGGAAGAAGCTTTCCATCCCTTTGAGTTGTTATCTTGCTTATATCCAGCTGTTAGTGTTATAACAGTGTTAGGTGCAAGGAGCAGGAACTTGCAAGTTTTTTTTATTATTATTATTTGGTTTTTTGTTTTTTTTTTAACTTTAGTTTGAAAGCATACCTTAAGAAGTCTTGACTTGGACATAGTAACAGCACAGCTTCTGTGATGCTACTGCTTCTGTGCATGATGCCGCTCTGTCGAACTGGCAGCTGGGGGCTTTGAGCTTTTTTTTTCTTGTTCTGTGGGTTTGTTATGTACATTTAAGTTGCATACAATTCTACTTAAAGCAACCCACATTTTTTCTGTCTGTAACAGAGTAAAGTCCTGTTTTCACATCATGGATGTTTGCAAGTGCAGATCGAATTTGTATGACCTAAGCAACCGCAATAAAACATCGCTTATGAGACCAGTTGCCTCAGGCAGTGCAGCTAATCTGACTGCAAGCTTCACCAAAATTTGCCCATTAAGAAGCCAGGTAAAAGCATTTTTATGTTCTGTTTTATGCTTTGAGTGTGTGTGTGTGTGTTTGTTTAAGAAACCGAACAAACTTGATTTAGAATCCCATAAGTTTCCAAATTGCAACAAGCTGGAATTGCTGTAGTAGAGCACTGTTGTATTGCAGTGCCCTCCCGTGGCGAGATGGAAATGCTTCCTGTCAAATGGATTTGAAATTTCCATTTTCATAAAATTACTTTAGCATTTTATTGTACCAGCTAGTGAGACATGTTCACAGTTATAATGGTGCCTGTGTTTAACCTGCTCCCTCAGGCTTTAACTGCATCTGCCCACTCGGTTTTGCACCAAGGAATACCACTGCAGGCAGGAACTGCTCAGTTTGGTTGCAGTGACATTTTCCAGCAGACACTGATTATATGCCCTCCTACTCTTCAAGGTATGTTTAGCTGTAACTGTTAGCTCCTGAAATACGTGTGGTGCTGTCTCCTATAGCAGTACTTGGGTTTTCCACTATATCTGCTTAAGTTATGCATTGAAGGAATTAATTCTGTTTAAAAAAGAAAAAGAAAAAAATAGTATAAGAGTCAGAATCAGATACTTTGCACCTTCTCACTCTTCCTTTCCCTCTCCTTCTCTCCCCTGTTGCATTTACATATATATATGCCCATACATATATCTGAATAAAATAGAGACACAAGATGTGGAATCCTAAAGCAGTGAAGGAGAATGTTCTAAAACAAAACTTGAGAAGAAACAAGAAAGATGAGGAGAGTATCAATGTTGCTGCAACTATATCTCTTGGGTATAGTTATCCCTGTATCCCTAGGGATATAGGATATCCTAGGGACAAGGGTAAGAAACTATAACTCTTCTTGTCCTAAATCGATCTGGATGATTAGCAGAATGTTTAACAGAACATTTAGAATCTTGGGGCTTTATTTAAGGATATGTAAATCATGTAAATGGTATCAGGTATGCTGTCCTATGATTAACACCAATCAGAAAAACTATATAGAACAGTTGCAATATTCTGCTGGTTAAAAAACTTGCAACTGAATCTTTGAGAGCTTTGATTGTTTTGTCCTTGTGAGGAAGTAACGATGCTTGACTGAACTCTTCCTTTACAAGGGTAAAATTGACTTGAGCATACGTTTTTCTGTATGTAAAGAAATAATTGGCCGAGGGCTTAATTGTCAGAAACAGCTGGAAGACTGGAAGAGCTTGTAGAGAAGCATTTCTGAAAGGTAGAAAATGACCAGATAAAGATCTGCATCTCGGGGAAGGTACATGGTGGTGTAGGTGACCTCTGTTTCCCAAGCAAATGTATTTGCATGATGCAAGCAGTTGTCTTATTGCTTAGGAGTCTTGAAAACTTCAGTCAAAAATTGTGGGCTTATTTCTGGTTATAGTTGGCTGATGAGAGAGGAGCTGATGGAAAGCAGTTTCTTATCCTAGGAACAGTCATTTATGGAGAGGGAAAAGTAGTTTATATTGTTTGCTTATTAACTGAGTTTGCTTATAGGCTTCCATGCCCAAAAATGCGATTTGGCTATCTTGATAATGTTCAACTTTGCTATAGAGATCAGATCTTGAAATGATACATTTGATGTAAGGTTTTTCTTAATATGGTTTTCTAACTTCTCGCTTTTTACCTAAACTTAGAACCCAGGAAGTCTTTCTCTCTTTAGATAAAGACAGAAACAACAGACTTTCTCAGTAATGTTACGTGTGTATTTTTAGTATGATGATAAATGTCCGAGCTGAAGTTCTGCTACAGCTTGAATAAAGGGAATTTATTGGTTTCATCACGTAAGTGACAAGCTGAGTTGCTGGTACAGAGGGAAAGGGATATTAATGGGGTCTGGCACCTCTTCAAATTTTTCTCTGCTTGGCTACTCTGTCAAATATTTTAAGTGCTAGGTCTTGCTACTCCTGGCAGAGTTAAGATGTTACTGTTGTGGGTGGCTGTGTGGAAAAGAAATTAGTCAACAGCATTGCAAAATTCAAAGCTTTTGATAGCATGATGATAACTTAGTGTTGTTTTATGACATGATAGTATTGCTTCTGTTGAAGATTTTCCTTCTTCCTGCATTTTAAAGATTCTAAAAGAAAACACACAGTCTTTACAGCTGTAAAACATGTGCAGTCTAATGGCTGTTTACATGGGTGGATAGCGATAGGACAAGGGGGAATGGTTTTACAGTGAGACAGGGGAGGTTTAGGTTGGATATGAGGAGGAAGCTTTTCCCCAGAGGGTGGTGAGGCACTGGCACAGGTTGCCCAAGGAGGCTGTGGATGCCCCATCCCTGCAGGCATTCGAGGCCAGGCTGGATGTGGCTCTGGGCAGCCTGGGCAGCTGGTTGGCGACCTGCACACGGCAGAGAGTTGGAACCAGATGGGCACTGTGCTCCTTTTCAACCCAGAGCATTCTGTATTCTATGATTTATTTCATCGTTCTTTAGTAGTTACCTCCAAATACCCACTGCTTAGGCTTTGGTGAAGTCACAAGATGCAAATGAAATTAGTATATTCTTCTAACCACTGCTTTCTTTAAGCATAGCTGTTCTGTTGCATTATCTCCTTCAAAAAAAATCTTTTTAGTTTATTAACATAATTAATTGTAATGTTGCTACATGTCTGTTAGTCTCCCTTAGCAATAGTGAGCTTTATATACAGCACAAGATGCATCTTTTTGCTGTAACATGCTTGTGATAGTATTCCAACAGTACTACACTTGGCATTATTTTTATTGAATTATGAAAATATTGGGTGGTGTATGGAGAAAATACAGAAAATTTCACATTATTTTTCACAAAAGAGATGGTAACAAATCGGGGTGTTATATACATGTGGCTTTGCTTATTACAAGAGCTGGGAGGAATGGGTTTCATCTAGCTGGAAAGAGTGTGTGAGAAATGCAGGAGATGGTGGGAATGGTTGAAATTGAGTTTTGCTTACTTTTGCAATGCTTCCTTGCAAATATGTTTTATGTAATTTGTGATAAGTAAGATGCTTAGCTTTGCGAAACCTGCTGCCAAAGCCATTCCACTTTCTACCAGTCTGTTTTCAAAGGTATTGGCAGTTCTGGAAATACGAGATAAAATATTTGTGCAGCTGAGTACTGACACAAAAATCGTTTAAGTGTTACATTGATTGTGTTTGGCTTGGAAAGCCTGAGTTACGGGATCAGATGGTGAACACATCAAGACAAAATAGCAAAATGTTACTGAGATATTCTTTATGTTTGCGCTTTGCTCAGAAATTATTCAAGACCAACGTTTTGCTTAAAGCCTGGCTACGTGTTTTTCTGCCTGATAGGAATTACAACAAACCATAGTAAACCCACGAGTTTCTCCCTGAGGGTGGACAACGCCGTTCCCTTGGTGACCCAGGCCCATGCAATTCAGCCACTACAGATTCGAGCAGGAATCCTTTCTCAGGTTGGTTTCCTTGAAAATAAAAATGTGATTTGTTTTTACTATTAGTTAACAAATATTCCTTTCATGAAAACTGTTTTGATAACACTCTGTAAATTCCTGTTCTGTATTGTGCTGAGCTACAAGCATCTCTGTTATCTCTGCTTCATGGCAGACATGGTCAAACCACACCCAGCAAATCCTGGTTCCTGCTTGGCAGCAAGTGGCACCAGTGGCAGCCCCTGCGACATCTCTAGCTTCTGATCCTGTGGCTGGCCCACAGAGGCTTGGAGACTGGGGGTAAGTCTAAACATTTTGTGCAATACCCTACTGGCTTTGGTTTAGCAAGGCTGATGGATGCAATACAAATGACTTGGTTTAAAACCTTTTATTTTTCCTTAGGAAGATGATTACCCAGGGCACTCATTACAGCTCAGTGATGCCGCAGCCTCTTTTAACACATCAAATAACCTTTTCTGCCCCACAGCCAATTAGTGTGGGCATTGCACATGTTGTCTGGCCTCAGCCTGCAGCTACCAAGAGGAATAAACTGTGTCAGAACAGGTTGGTAGAATTTTTCTAACATTCAAAGATGGTATGTCTTCAATAGGCAGGGGCTGTGAAAGTGCCTGTTTGTTTGTTAGTGCCTGTTAGTGGGGGGGCAAATTTGGGGAAAATTTGTCCTTTCCACTCTGATTATCCAGTGTTATTTTTGGTAATACAGACTAGATGGAAAAATATTTGCAGTAGCAAGAGATTTTGATTCCTGTTGATAAATTCCTGCCTATTATGATAGCAAAGTTGTCTTTATCGCCTTTGGGAAGGTATGAGAATATACTGAGGTAGCTCTGATGAGATATTCCTGAGCTTATATGCATGAGGAAATGCAAGGTGTAGAGAACTAAAAATAAAGAGATACTGGATAATAAGATTGCAGTATGCCTTACGATCACCTTAAGAGCAGTCTTTCTTTCACTGGTGGCCAAAAATACTTCAGCTACTTGCTGAAGAAAATAATATCTCACTGCCATGTAAAGTATTTGTGAAGGTGTGGGTTTTCTCTTTGTTCCCAATAAAAATAGATAAGTAAATGAATGGGATTTTCAATTTTGTTGCAGAATTTACTCTTAGATCTTGCTTTGGATGCTGTGATGCAGGTTCTAATTAGCATGTTTCCGATTCTTTTTTTTTAAATTGATGTCTGAAATTATAAAGCCAAGTATTCATCACTATGATGAATGTTTTGCGGTTTTCTTTTTTTGAAAATTGCTGTTTTAGCCAACTTTTTAAAAAATTTTTAATAGTACAGTTTTGAGATCCGTTGGCAGAAATTCAGTAAATGTCAAATGGTGTATTTTCTTCACAGGAGCAACGCGTTGCAAAATACCAATATCCAAAATTCAGCCTTTATGTCTCCAAAGATAATTAACCTGAAGGCTGTAAAGAGAATAAGCTGTATAGAAGCACAGGACAATCATAACTCAGATGGACAGGAGAGTAACTGCTGCGAGGCAGCGGTCAGGCTGGAACCTGATTCATCTCTTTCCAACAAGCAGCGACAGGCTATCTTCATTGCAGGCTCCCCCAGCCCTGCAGTCAGTGTGATCACCATCAGCAGCGACACCGATGACGATGACTTAGGTCAAACACGTTCTCTGAGAGAGTAAGAATTGGTCTTTACTTTTATGAAGTCCTGCTTGCACGTAGCTGCTTTAATGCAAACCGAAGAGAGACGGTGCGCTTCAATCAAGTTGCACTGGAAAGTCAGCTCTGTAGCAGCATGTTGTTTGAAAGCAAAAAATACTTCAAAAATTCTTTCTTGTTAATCTTTGTAAGTCATTTAACAAGGAAACAGGCTTACTGTTCTTTGGTAACAGGCTTTTTCAAAATAGAGTACTTTCAAGTTCAGCTTTTTTCTTCAGCACTGCCATACCTTGTATCTGTACTGAAGATTAATCTTCTGGCTTTGTATGACTGATGTTAGTGTTCTACAGTAGCATCTTGTGGGTAACATCACACAGATAAGGGTCAAAAACCGCTTATGCAGTTTGAAGAGGTGTGCCCTTGAGTACAAAACAGGGACTGAGCATGGTCTCCCAGAGGATTTTTCTTTACAAAGCTGTAAAAGAAAGATTTTGTTTTAAATAAGGACCTGAGAGTTTAATGCTTGTTTGAATTTATTTTCTCTTGTTACCAATTTTGGACAGGAGGAACCTCACTTATAGTAAAAACTATACGTACTTGTTTGTAACGAATCAGTGTAGGATAATTTAGTAGATTTCAAAAAATGCACGATTAGTCTGGAATTTCCAAAGGAGCTTTGAAGTTTAAAGTCTGATTTGGATGTTCTAAAAAAGAACAACAAAAACAACAAATCAGATATTCATTTAGATTATTTGGGAGACCTTTTCTAATATTTAAGCTAATTCTATTCCATAATAACTGCTAGGACAGTGGCATATAGGAAGAACAAATGAGTGACTGCGTGTTTGTTTGCTTTCTTTTCTGTGTGCTAGGTGCAAAGGTAGCCTTGACTGTGAAGCCTGCCAAAATACTCTGAATATTGACCGTGTCTGTTCTCTAAGCAGTCCTGATAGCACTCTGAGCACGAGCTCCTCAGGACAGTCCAGTCCATCTCCTTGCAAGAGATCCAACAGGTAAAAGTTGCGGTCTTTTCAGTAAGAAGACAGATCCTGCAGACTCAGTAGACTCAGTTTATTAAAAAAAGAAAAAAGTGGTGGTGTCCTGCAGTTGCACAGCGCAGGATTTTCCGTTATCCTTCTTGCTTCATTGGAAGTTTTCAGAATACCAGATGAATGGAGGTTGGGGAGAAAACACACAAATGTCATTTCCAACTTCCTTTAGAACGAGAACCTTTCAAGCTGACAAAATTAAGTAAAGCAAAGTAGGACGTTATAGGTTTGTAGTTGTAACCAGGATGTCTTGAACTTTTCCTCTCCCGTTCTCATCATGTAAGCTGTAATGACACTGATGCCTTTTTCTGCTACCAAGCTGAAGCTTTACTTACATGAATGTTGTTCCTATGAGCTGCTTCATATCCAGTTTAAGCCTTCATTTTTGCATATTATTCAAAATTTGGTTTTAGAAAAATTTGCACTGTAACTCTGAAATAATTTATTGCATTCTTGGTACAGTACCAGGGAGCTTGATGCTAAAGCACAGTCTGTGTGAAACAATGCATGCTCCTGGCTCTTGCTGGCCATTTAATTCATGCCTGGCATAGCCCCAGTTGAGGACCATATTTTCTGGTAATACTTATTGTAATTTCTCAGATTGTGTATTACAATGCTGTTAGAAGAGTAGGGTATGTGGTTCTGGTACCACTGATTTGACTGTGATCATGCCTTTGACAGCTCTTACTGTCTTCACACATTTACCAATACAAACACTTCAGTAAGTGTTAGCAAAAGCTGGTTCCTGGTCTCCACCTCTTGCCCCTTCCAGCTGCTCTCATAGAAGCAGTTTTTGAACAAATAAGTGTGTGCCACCTGATCAGCATTGCACAAATACCAGAAGAGCTACTGGAAGCTTCTGTGAAGAAATAACCTTCAACCTTTTACTTGGCCTAAAAAAATACAAATGTCAGGTGAATTGGAAGTTCAAGCTTACCTTAAAAAAACAAAAACAAAAAAAAAACAACAACTCAGAAAAGTAAGTGAAAGATGCACATCTACATCTTTATGTAGAAGTTATAGCCTTTCTCTGAACCATTAAATTTGTGGATGGAGTGAGTCTTAAATATTCAGCTGCCATCTTGAGCGCCTGTACTTGTGTAAGAGAAATGTAACATTCACTTTTAAGTCATTTCATTGTTGTTGTGTTACTTTAAATGTTACTTTAAATGTTGTGTTACTTTAAAAAATGTGTCTGTATTATGAATGTGCATTTGTTTTAATGCATTACGTTTATTTTTTGGTAGTATGTCAGATGATGAACAGGAAAGTGGATGTGATACAGTGGATGGTTCCCCAACTTCAGACTCTTCAGGGCACGACAGCCCGTTTGTCGAAGATGGCTTTGTAGCTAATGCCAACAAAAACAAGGAAGCAAGAGCATCAGTTAATTCTGAAACCAAACCAGCTGTTTGCACAGTGGTGGTGCCACCAATGAGCCTTGAAAGCAGATTACGTCTTGATGAACAGATGGTGAACACAGGTGAGTGAGTTAAGGTGGTTTTTCCTTTCTGTATCAGTAGAAAAAAATGGAATGTGAATAATTTATTCAGTAGCCATACTTAGGTAGATTTACTCTTGTGTCTGCTGATCTGCAGTAAACACTTTTGAACTGTGGGGTTTTAAGCCTTGAATTAATGTATTGTTTTATTATTTCCCTCTGTATGCTGAAGCAAAAGAAATTTTGTCTTTGAATTGTTAGAAGAGAGTAAAGACAACAAAAGCATAACACTGTTCATTTGTGTCTTGGAAGATGCTACTTGTCAGCCATTGAAAAACGGTCGGTCTGTCCTGGGAAGAAAAACCCAGTCTTCTGCTGTGGGAAACCGTCAGCAAAAACTGGCATCAGCATTCCATCAGCAACATTTAAACTTCAGCCAGGTATGTGCACTTGCTTATATCACAGAAGAACAACTTTTTTGTTCCCAAACACACTGACTGCCTGCACTTTCAGTTGGAATAAATAGCAACCTCTGATTTTCAACGACTCGACCGCAGAGCTGTTGGAATCTTGAAATGGCTTTCAGCTTACAAGTCATAAGCACAAGACATAGTGAAAAACATTGGCGTATTTATTTTCTACGTCTGAATGCTCAAATGCTTATAGTGTGCAGTTAGGAACTGGAGCTGCCTTTCAGTCTTGTTCTCTTAGTAGTGTGCATTAAAGTACTTGTAGTTGCAGTACACAGAGGCAGAGCTTAGCAGAGCCAGCTCTGCCTTGCCGTTGCAGTCAGATAGTGAAGCCAGTGGGAATTGTCTTGTGATCGTAGTTCTGTCCAGTGTCGGAAGATACCAAGGCTGATTTAAAAGCTATTTTTGTCATTACCTAGTGTCGTATTAAATGTCTGTTGTGACTGAGAACTGAAGTTGACCTGTAGCCTTAAGTTGAAGCTTTTTTAATTAATTAATTTTGAGCTGTAGCTGCTCTTGAGCTTTTAGTAAGATACCTGGATATCTACATTTAATATAGGAACAGTATCTGTTTGTGTAAGTCTTGCAGAGTAAAGGAATGTTAAATTGTAAGTCAAATATTAAATGCAAGTATGCTACATGTAGATAAGAGGATTTACCAATAATGACTTGAATAGTTTAGATTGAAAGAAACATTTGGGTGGCGGCGCTATCTTCCCTTCCTCGTGATTATGCAGAAGGATTGATTTAATTAATTCTAAGCAAACCTTAATGTGATCAGCACAGTATTAATTTTTAATCTCTTCAGTGGCTGCAGCTACTCAAGCTCCTAGCAGAAACTGTAGGATATTATGTTCATTACAAAAATTTATGCTGAGCCTTCCTTCTTTGGTAGATGCCCTATGTAGTTTAAAGTCCGTGTCACTTAATGGGAGTAATTGATTTTTAGTCTTTGTCTTTATAATTGTAAATGACTGCCACATCTTCCTGTGATCATAGCCTTAGAGTTCTGTTTGCCTAGTTGTCTCAGAAATTTTCAATCCGTTTATTATTTTTCCTGCTCTCCTCTAAAATTTCTCTCCTATTTGTCCTCTTTGTGCCTCATTATGGTGCCCAAACTGAATGCAGCACTTCCAATTGATGCCAAGCCAGTGCTGAGTAGAGTGGAATAAGCACCTTGCTCATGTGATACATGGTATTTCTGTTAAAACAGCCCAGCATGGCATATTATCTTTTTTTTTTTTTTTTTTTGCAAGAGCATTAAAATAACTTGTGTTCTGTTTATCATCTCTTACTGTCAGATTTCCTGTCTGTGCTACTATCTAAATAGCTAATACGTTTTTTTTGGTTTAAGCATTTAATTTTTCCTGTCTCTGTTTCTCTCGATTTTTGAGTTGATTAGTTTTAGTGCATTATTCCATTTTTCAAACCGTCTTTAAACTCACAGGTATTAAGACCTGTCCCTTTCTGTGTACGGACAGGTGCAGCACTTCGGATCTGCGCCGCAGGAATGGAATGGGAACTACGCTCCTCGAAGGCAGCAGGCCTACATCCCAGCGAGCGTCGCCACTCACGCTTTCTCCCTTCCACAAGGAAGCCCAAACCCCACCGCCGTGCACGCACATCTCTCTGGAAGCGCCCACCTGGGAGGACAGCCTGCTATTCTTCCCTACCCATCGTCGGCACCCCTCAGTACTGCTGCTCCCGTTGCCCACCTCCTCGCTTCGCCGTGTACCTCGAGGCCCTTACTGCAACACCCAACGTACAGCATATCTCACCCCAGTGGTATAGTTCACCAAGTTCCAGTTGGCATAAATCCCCGTCTCTTACCTTCCCCAACCATTCATCAGACTCAGTACAAACCTATCTTTCCACCGCATTCGTACATTGCAGCATCGCCTGCTTACGCAGGATTTCCATTGAGTCCAACAAAACTCAGCCAGTACCCATTTATGTGAGAACTCAAGTAGAGTATATTGAGGAAGCTCAATGACACGGAAGTTTGACTTGAGAAGAAACATGGTATTTATTAAATATTAGCCATGGCACAACAGGAAAATTATTTTTTTGAATCATGTAGACTTGGGTGCAATTTAAACAACTCTGAGCTTTAAAAAAAAAAAAAAACAAACTCACTTTTAATGTGTTTTGCACATTTGGTATAACTTGTCTTTGGTCATGTTATCTTCTTATATAGTAACTTTAGACAGGTGACTTACGGGAGCAGAAATCTGGTTTTGCTCCTGCTATTTTTTATAAAATTGCCTTCTAACTAGTGCAAGACACGTCTACATTTGGAAGCCATTCAGTGTACAGAATTAGAGCAACAGATGCACATATGTCAGCAGTACAGCGTAGAAGTAACTTGTTTGTATTACGTACCTTGGTGTTTAAATGTTGAGTCACTTATCTAAGAGTTGGGCTGTTGTTCTTCACATTGCATGTGTCTTTTGCATGGGCAGAGAAGCCTAAACATTGCTCTTAAATGTCGTTGTCCTAATAATCTCAGCTGCATTGTAAACTGTTCCCACACATAGTGCCTTAAATATTTGAGGTTGTTAATGTTATTACTTATATATCAATGTTGAGGACTGCAGCACTTAAAAATTCAGATCTGCTGATTTTTTGATAGCGTATTGCTCATTTTGGGTTTTGTGTGGTATGATTTTAGTATTTGGTGTTTTTTCCTTATCGAGAAGGCAGCGTGTTTTGCTGTAGCTGAACTTGGCTGTCTTTTTTTCCCAGAATGATCTAGCTTCAAGAAAAGATTTTAGTAGCGCTTAAGAAAAGTTGATTCAGTAGCTCTTGAGTTGTGACACACAGCACAGTATTCCATGCTGTTCAATGGAACTGCAGTACAATCTGAGTAGTCTGTTTTAAAAGTGTTTGTCCAATTGGGTATAATCAAATGTTGGAGGTGCGGTAGGCGTGACTGACCAGGTGATGAGAGAAAGGCCAAGTGCTCGTCGACTCATGATGTGGTTTCATCTTAGCTTGAGCGAACCGTGCAGTATTCAGTAACTAGTAGCAGAATATTTACTATTGAAGCTTGAAGAGATGTGAGTTCTTTGTGTGCAATCTTTCATTTATGCATGGGAGAGGTTTTAGCCTTTTTACATCCTAGTATTTGTTTCAGCCTGTTGCGGGTGTTTGCTTATTTAATACATTCCGTCAGGGACGTCAGTTACATGCTTCTGGCATTTTGCTTTTCCTTAGGAGGTGTCTCTTTCCGTTTCTCATTCTGTTCAAATGAAGTTGCTTTTGCAGCACCAAAGACTTAATCATCCATTTCCTATAAAAGGTAGCTACTTTTTCATAGACCTCAAGTATACTGTAGTGTAGAGATGGGTTTTAAAGAAGGTATTAAACTGAGGCTGTGTTTTAGCTTATGGGCAAGTAATAAATTGTATCATTTATCTTGAATGTATCATAGATAAGCTGCTATATAATGATTGCCACTTCAGATAGCTGTGAAATTAGGTGATTAACTAGTTCTTTCTTAGCCTTCTAATTTCTGTACAAGTCTAATTACATGAAATAGGAGCCGGGTTTTGGGTTGTTCTTTTTTTTTTTTTTTAATTCTTTTTTTCATGTTTGAAGTGTCGTAACTACTATACTGTAAATGAGGAAAGATGATTGCATATGTTTTTTTGGGGTGTGTTATTTGCATCAGTATTTTATCTCCATTAACTTTGAGCTCATCACTGCATATAAATGGATGTATTGATGTAACTTAATTTTTTTTTTATGTTTTCATATTGGCATTGTGTAGACACTTAAGAAGCTGCATCTTGCAGGCTTGACTTAACTTTTTTTTAAAACAAAATCTGGAATACAATCTTTGCGATGTTGACTGGAATAAGAGTGCAAAGCATTTGAGTTTAACTCTGTCAATAAGCTAATAACTGGTAAACTTTTTCTTTACTCCACTAACACAAGCAGTGTTTTATTTAACGAATGTCTGAATGAAATAAATGTGCCTACATTTGATTTATTTTTTAAGTAATAACTAAAATACAACAGTATTAGATCATAAAAAATAAAATACCAGCAGTACATTTTTAATCACACTGAAAATTAAGAAACCTAACTTTTCCCAAAAGTTTCAGTGTTTTTAGTAATCAACTCTATGCATTTTGTACAAGTATCAATGTATATATAAAGAACGCATTAGAAACTAGGAGCATCCTGATTAATTTGAAATCTCACCAACCTATCTGTGGAGCCTAAATACACCGAGTCGAGAGCATGCTCTGATTGGATCCCCACCTTGCCACTTCCAACCTGTGCTACACGGTCCAGCAGATTGCTTTTTGTTAGCTCCCTCACGTTGGGAATTGACACTTTTCTGGTGCTTACTCCATTGCAGGCAATGGACACACCACGAATCACCAATGCAAACGGAGTCGATGAATTTTGTATTGTGATAACAAAAAAAAAAGAAAATAATAATAAAAAATACCGCATTGTTTTTTTCCGGGGCCATGGGGATGTCGTTGGTCTGATGTACTTACTGTGCTTTCTTTTTAACGTGCTTAAGGTCTGAAGCTACTGTGCTTGTTAAATTGACACCATTACCTGTATGTCAACAGCGCCCTGCCCTGCGCAGACAGAGCTGCTGCGAACGATGCCCCACGTCAGGTCTGCTGCTCTTTCTACACACGGTAGCTTTAGGGATGTCTGCCTTTCAGTGGGCGGCGTAATTGGGATTCTGCCACAGCTCAAATTCAGCCTGCTGGGTGACTTTTCCCCAGTCCTGCAGTGCATCCCAAGAGCGTGGATCCTTGTGTCCAGGGCCCACCTGCAGGAAAAAAGCGTTAGGCAGAGGGCCGGTTCCTGGAGGAAAACAAAAGTCATCCTCTGAGAAGCGTTTGCACGTCTTACTGTTTTATTGCCTTTTTTAAATAAAACACTGCATGACTACAGAACTGCATATCTGCATATTACTTTAATTTGCAAGATTTTGTATGAATTTCTTGTGTTCGGTTTTTAACTTCAGGGTGTTTTATCGGTCAAATATGCTACTGTATTAACTTTTTTTTTTTTTTTGGGTTTTAATTTTTAAACTTTCTGTTTATACTGCTAATTAACTTGGTTTGTGTTAAGCAAAAGTTAAATCACGCTGCAAGCTGTAGGAAGACTTGTTCTAGAATTACCCAGTGATAAAGACTTGATTAATGAGTTTGAACTGTTACTGTTTAACAATTTGTAGACTCGTGGCTTTCTTTTTTCTCCTTTTCCTTTTGTTCTTTTTTTGTTTGTTTGTTTGCTTTGGATTTCTATGCTACACTAGTTCGCCATGTAGCAATTGCACTGTGCAATATTACAATATGAGGACTGGGAAAATTTTTTATGGATGTAATGTCTCTTACAGTTTGCGATAGTAATTCTTTCTAGTTCTCAGTGATTTAAATGTGACCAAGCCTTCTGTACTTTGTCACAAAAAGCGGGTTTTCCAGGTGACTATTTTGGTGAGTGTCAAAATAAGAATTTATGGTGTATTACTGTCGAGATTCACTTTGAATTAAAATATATATTGCAGCAAATGCGTTTTGGTGACTTTGATTTCCTTGTTGTGTTACGTCAGGGCTGTGGGCTGAGGCAAAGGCAATGGAAATTCACGTGTGGGGCTCCAGCTCTTGAATTCCAGTATATTATAATATTAGTATATTATAATTTCAGCCAAGCTTCTCCATTTCTGAACACTGCAGGGCTGGCATCAGCCATGGGTACCGAGCATGCCCCTGGATGTTGCTATCAGTCATCTTCTGTACATGCCCCTTTCTCCCCTTTCTCCAGTGCCAAGTGGTCAGACCATCTGATAAAGCCCCTTCCTGCAACGCTGCCCCTTGGAACGTGTGAAAGCACAGCTCTGCCCAAATAGTAGATGCGTGCTTTGCTTTGAAAGCTGCTTTCTTCTCATTCCTTGTGTTCAGGTGTGCATACTGTATGATTTTAAATTAATTAATGCTGGTTTTGTACCTTGCATTTCTCACAGAAAGTGAGGCCGTAGTTGTGGTGTATTTTTCATTCTTTGTTGTGGAAATAGCAAACACAGCAGGGCTGCCTGTGAAATCCTTCCTGTGCTTGGTTTAACAGTAGTGTCCAGCTGTCCCTGTGGGGTGGAGGAACAGGGCTGTGGAAGGCAATTAGGAATAAGTAATCTTCCTCTCAACTGAGGATAACTCAACCACCACTGGTTCAAAGTGTGGAGAGCATTTTTCCTGTCACTAACTGCACAGGACAAATCCATACTGGTCTTGCAATAGCATTCATTCAGTGAAAATCTTTTTAGAGCCAATGAAGGTTGTCACACGCTGCAGAAGTGTAGTGGGACAAGCTGGCTGAGGACGATGCTTTGTTTTATCAGTGAATTAGCTTTGGTTTTCAGCTGGAGAGGTGGTCAGTGTGTGGGAAGCAACAGAGGAGCTACTGTTCCCTATCACTCACAAAGCAGTAAGGCCTATGTTGACGATGATGGCAAATCTGCATTAACCAGCGCAGCTCAGACATACAGCAATTTCCACTCCTGCAATGAATTAAGGCAGCACTGGGCAAAGTATGGACATGGTACTAGGCAGAGCTTGTGCTTCCCTACTGGCTGAATGTCTCACACACATTCTGCGAGGTTCAGAGCTCTGGGGATGCTGGAGAAACAGCAAGTGACACTGTGAGCTGCATGGGCAGCATGAGAGGAGTTAGATCCTGCACAGTACGTCAAGGTAAGGCTGGGTGGGGACCCACGATCTCCCTGCCATTGGCAAGATGTGTTTTATCTCTCAGTAGCTCTGACTCTGATGGTTCTAAAAGCCTCAGTCTCGGGAACAGCATAGACTCTCTTCAGTAGAGAGTAATGAGGCTGGGTTTTATTTGTCATTTCAGCTAGAATCGTTCACGTCAACCTACAGCTCAAAGAACGTGGAGTTCTTGGCCAACGAGGGGAGATCGTCACCGGCACAGGGATTTATCCACGGGGATTTTGTTACGGCAAAAGCTAGAAAGGATGTGAAGGAACCGGTTTTAGATGGGAGACAACGCGAGGGCAGAGCTGCGGCCGCCAGGGGGCACCGAGGCGCCGGGCCGCCCGCTCTGCTCTCAGCCGTGGAACTGCCATCTTTTCTTTGTGATAATCGCTATCGCTCATCACTTGCAAAGAGCGAGCGGAACGGCACAAACGGGCCGGATGGGCGCCGGGCACGGCGGGGAGGGCGGGCAGCCTTTCCTCGCGCCGGGCTCTCGAGCCGCAGCCCGTGATGCCGCTGTCCCGTGTCACCGTGTCGCGGTGCCGGGGTGTCCCGCCGGCGCCGCCCCGCCGCGCGCTGCCCGCCCCTCGCGTTCGGCGGCGCCGTGCAGCGCCGTGTGGACGAAACTCCTCGCCGCCCGCCCGCGGCCGGAGGGCTCGCGCCGCTGAGGGCAGCGCATCCTGCGGCGTTGGCCGCTGGCACCATGCGGACCTCCCCGCTCCTCCTCCTCCTCCTCCTCCCGGCGCAGCCCTTGCTCTAGAGCCCGGTGCGGCGGGGATGCTGCGGCGGGAGGCGGGCGGCGGGGCTCACCCCGCGGGGCCCCGCTCCGCTCCCGGCTCCCCGCGCCGGGCCCCGGCCGCCGTGCTGCTGCCTCCGCTGCTGCTGGTCGCCATCGTCGCGCTCGCACCCGGCGCCCGCGCGGATCGGGGTAAGGAGCCGAGGCCGGGCGGGGGATGCCGGGCTGGCCGTCGCCGTGGGACCGTCGGGCTGAGGGGCGCGGGAGGGTTTGTGTGTGTGTGTATAATATGTGTGTGTAATGTGTGTGTATGCGTGCCCATGTGTGTCCGTGTGTCCCCGTACCCCCGCTGACCTCCGTGCAGGCGCGGTTCCCTCGGGCAGCGGCTGTGTGCGCCCACAGGCGCCGAGCGCGGTGCTGGGCTGGGCTGGAGCGTAGGAAGAGGCTGAGCCCGACACGGGGCCGCGTTTAGGGAGAGAAATAGCAGCGTGGTCCGCGCTCGGAGGCTGTTAGTGTGGGGATGTGCGGCGGTGCCGGTTCTGCAGCCGGACCGAGGCGTTTCGTCTTTTACTGTGCTCGACAATTCGGTCTGCGTTTCGTATGAACTCTTTCTCCACGTCTGAATTACGAAACGTCCCCTGCTCAGAGCAGCCGATCCCTCATGGCTGCTTTTTAAAGCCCAGCTATCGCTGGCAGTGGGGCGCGATGCCTCCTCGCGCATCGCCGGAGGAGCCGACACGAGAGCCGTGCCGTTGTTCCTTTGCCGTCTGCGTGCCCGTGTGTAACACACTGCTGAGCCCTGTGCCTGTATCCATCGGTGGGAGATCCGAAGCTGTTTGAAAATATCACTGTGGGCATCGCATTGCCTGCAGCTTGGGAAGAAAAGGTGGGAAGCTAACGTTGGCACTGATCACAGCCCACAGTGACAGCACGCATAACAGGCAGAGTGAGAAATCCCACCACCGGTGGCACTGCGTGGGGACTGTGGATGGTCGAGCAGCTATGCTGAGGTGCTTGATCCAATGCAGTGAACGGGTTTTTGGGAGCTGCAGCTGAGATTGCATGCAGTGCACTGTTAGTCCTATCCAGCATTTATTGGTAACTGTTGTGGTGCATAATTTGGGCTCCAATCAGCGTGACGAGCTCTGTCCTCCAGAGAGGCAGAGCACATCAGCGCTGTCTCCTGTTGAAACTAGGGGCAAAGTGTATGGCTAGGATTCATCCAAGAACACTCATTTTGTCTAAGGTTGGCTTCTGTATGTTTGTGTAGGCCAGGCTCCGTGTCATTCTGGATTTCTGTTAAGAAAATATGCTTGTACTGGTTTCTGTGACTGTTACTGTGATGTAAATGGCTCCTGCAGCAGGTCTACTGGCGTGAGGTCTGAGTGGTGTTAAGTGGTGCCTTAAGCAATGGGAAAAACATTTGTCCCACAGTGTTTTTAAAACAGCTTTTTCCATGAGAGTATTCCTATATATGGGAAAATGACCTATGTGCAGCATGTGGCATCACTGTGAGCGAGGACAAAGCGGAGAACTCAGGGCATGTGGGGTGAAGCCTCACCTGCTGCCAGTGCTTCAGGAGGCAGATCACAGGTTGCACAGCTGTGGTAGCAATGCTTCCCTCAGCCTCGGGGAAAATCCAACACAAGGGAAGAGATCTCCCTGCCAGGAGCTCCCAGCAGGACGAGGTATGGGGCTCTGCAGGTTGGCTTTCCCATATCTGTGACTTTGAGCCAGACCTCAGTGCTTTCACCATCAAATGTGGAGCGGCTGGATTTCCAGCTGTTGGTGAAAAGATTGAATGATTTTTAATTTCAGAAATTTTTCACACTTCTTGACCTGAAGACTTACTGGGCTTCATTTTCCTCCATGCTTTTTGTTTGTTTGTTTGGCCTCTACAAATGATAAACTTGTCAGAGAAACCTCTCTTTCTTCTTGTGTGTCTGCTGAACACCAGCACAGTGAGATCTCATCTTAATTAACAGCAATTCCAAACCCAGTGACGCTGCCTCCAGCACAGCTCTCGCAGCTGGAGCTTTGGCTGAACAACTTGGAGAGCGCTTTGTGCCAAGTGCTAAATTGCCACTGCCAGCTCCTGTGGCCCATGGGGTCTCAGTGGATGGCAGTGACCTGAGCACACCGCCTGAACTGTGCTACAGGTGCTGCAGAAGTGAGGGCCAGGAGTGGATTTGGGCACAGGTTGGTCCCTGGATGTGCTTCTGTGTGGGGGAAAGAGAAGAGGGTGTATATAGAGGTAGGATTCTGCTACCCAGCACTGTGAGCCCAGGATTTGATGAAATCTGTAATTTCAGTTTGTTTTTTTAGTGTTCTGTCTGATTAGCTCAACAAGGGTAAAATACATGTGGACACTCTGTCGAAGGATGTGCAGATGAACAATGAGAAGTTCAATTTCTGACTCTTTATTCAAGATAATATGGGGATCAACAGCGTGGGTGGAAAGAATTTGGCCTCCAGCAGCACACAGAAGATGCTTCTTGTGGGTTTAATGGGTACACTGGATTTTGGCTGACCAGTCAGTAGTTACCTTGCTCCCACTACTTCCTTGGATCTGAGTTATTCTCCACATTAGTTTACAAAAATAACCCTGGCTTTAGCACTCGCTTGGATACAAGATACTTCAAATTCATGTGTGCTGAAACAACTGTGACAAAAGTGTTCTTGTTAGATTACAGGAAGCAACCTGGATCTTTGATGAGGCTGTTGTCCATGTTTTGTCTGTACAGAATGCTCACTGCTTGCCGTGGGGCAACGGTTAGTGAAGAACCTCTCAATCTTGTTGTGAACCACAGCCAGTCATCCAGAATCCCTGGTCTTCACTGCGCTGCTCTCTGAAATCTCAAACACCAGCTCGAGATCAGGTTGATGAACAAGGGGCAGGGGAGTGTGAGCAGTTTTCTGTTCGTGACATTTTCTTAGTCATGTGGGAATGGTTGTTTCTGCTGAAATAAATACTGATGATATTTGCATATGAATTTAGGCTTCAACATCCAAACATATCAACATTTCATTAAAAATAATGAGCATTCCAGTGTTTATTTACTGTTTTAACTCCCTTCTGCAGAGTCTGAGGAAGGAGCTACTGTGCTTGCTGAACTAATATGCACTTTATGTGTAACCCAGAGGGCGGTGAATCCAAAGGGACACCGCCTTCCTACTGGCAAGCTGGGATGCCGCTGATGGGCTTTGGACACAGGTCCACCCAATGGAGATATCCAGTTATAGGAAAACAGTATCTTCTGTACATCTCACACAAGTGGTTTGTTGCTAAAGTGGCTACAGTGTTTGTGGGACAGTTGGTCTTTATGTCAGAGGTTGCCTTTCTAGTGCTAATGGTAAGGGTCAGGTTCATGAAGAACAGAAAAATATCACTAAAAATCCCATTCTGGGAGAGGGAGGAAGGAATCGAAAATGAAAGAGCATTCAAAGATGGAAAACACAAAAATTCAGACTTAAAAGGCAGTGTATTAATTTCCACATTTTCTCCCACCTGTGTTGCTGTACACCAGAGACTTTCTACAATACCTCTTTGCTCATTTCATTGCCTATTAGCAATAGAGCAGCATTGCTCTTGTAGGGGGAATGACACAGTTGATTCACAGCCTGAACCTGTGATTGAGCACCTGAGGCGAGCACCCAGTCAGCCCTGGGAGCACAGGTGAAGGCAATTCAGCTGTGTGATCAGAAGGGGTGGAGCCTGGCTGCACCTCTCAGACCCCATTTAAGGGCTGACTGCCACTAAGGAAGGATTTCTCTCTGGAGATCTCTTCTCTTGGACTTTTTCCTGCAAGCCCAGCACACAGGTAAGCTTTTTTCATTCATTTTCAATTATCTCTTTCCAATGTGATAACTGGATATCTCTTTCCAGTTGTACGCTGTCTAAAGACCAGCCTAACTTCTCTGTGTATTTGTCAGTTATACATCTGTATACTCATTGATTACGTGCAGTCTTAGGTGATTTTTCCTCTACTTTTTCCTATGGATTCTTCATATTTAAGCAATGTAGACTTTCTTGCCATACAGCGCAGCATTTGGGTATTACCTTCAGGTTTGGTGCATCAGTGGGTGAAATAGCAGTAGGTCGACTTCTGAAATAGCTCCTATTTCCCTGCATATCTATGTGTTTTCTTTATAATGGCTGAAGGGCTTAGAGTCTGTGGTTCTGGTTGCTGTCTGGGATGCTCTGTTGTCATGATACACATGGATTGCGTGCGTTGTCATCCCATGCGCTCACACAATGGGATGGTGACAAAAAATTCCTGTAGGAAGCCAATACAGATGAAGATCCATCTGTAGATCAGTTCATTAAAAAGCAGCAGGGCTATTTTGCATCATTGCGTCAGCAGTACGTTGTTTTCATTGCAGTGTCTTCTACATGCATATAAATAAAATGCCTTCAATTAATTTGTAAATGAAAAGTATGGATTTTGAAAACTCAAGCTTGTATATTAACCATCTTGGGTAACACAACCATAGTGTTTTTATAAATCTGTGTGACCTCACAGATGTTAAGATACAGATTATGTAAGTATGCAAGTCAAAGGAGAGGTGAAACATTTAAATGCATGGAAATTAAAATGTCAAGAGACATGTGCCTAAGAAATGACAAGCAAAGATTGTTGCATTAGTTTTCACTGATAGCTATGAAACAATGAAATAACTGAGGCTGATAAAATATGCTGGCAACCAACGTAGAGATGGCAAGAAAAGTGCTGGGAAACTGAAGTTGATCCTTGGGAACAGAATGCTACCGAACAGCTGTTTTGTGCTTTGAAAGGTATAAAAATGGCTGAGATTGTTGTGTTGTTTGTAGCCAAAGTTCCGAGAAGCTGATAAAAAAGAAACCATTTTAGGCTTGCCTAGTTCCTTCTTGCTACAGCTTGCTTTTGATCAGATGAGCAGCTTAGGCTGATGAAGGTACTTGTGCTGCAAGCCTGATATTTATAAGGGTCGTGGCTGGTGAAGAAAGAGAATGCATTTTTACAGTTCTCTACCACAGTTGTGTCTTCAGTGAGTGGTCTTTAAGCACTGATCAGAGTTTTGATGGGGTGCTTTTGTGGATCTACAGTTACAAAGGAAAGTGTTACTGTCTATCCTTGCCTCTTATTTTGTGTCTATTGAAAGAAGCTCTTGGACTCCTGTTGCATAATTAATATGAAAATATCGAGTGCTTTTTTATTTTTATTAGCACGTCACCTACCAATTGCTCAGAGACAGCTTTATACACCACTGAGAGCCCCTATACAGAAATCCTGTTGGCCAGCTTGGGTTGTTCCTGAACACATACAGCATTTGCTCTGTCCTCTCACATGGACAAGAGTAGTGAAAGTTGGAGGTGGGCAGTGATCAGCCGTAATGAGGCACGTGGAGCACAGGGAAAACTATTCATAACAGATTTGTGGATAATGAGGGCAGACAGCAATCACTGACAGCCTTGGATTTGTTTCCTACATATGGTGGAACTCAAGGTTTCTTATTTTTCAGTGACTGACAGCTCAGGGCAGCTTTTAATAATCTTCAGAGGACTATGCAATCCTAATTAACTTTTTCAGGGGCTGGTTAGTTCACCACAATTATCAGTGAAGGATATTGCTATCATGTTGGCAAATTTTTATCTTATTTCTATGGTGAATATGTCCCACTTCATTTGTTGGCCATCTTATCCACCAGATTGAAGAGCTCTGAAGTATCTTTGTCATGCTTAAGTACTCGCACGCTGGGATCAAGCCATGCCTTTCACTTCAAGTTCCCACGTGGCTCAGTGGAAGGCGTATTTCCCATGTCTTTCATCATTCCCACAAGTCCTTCTTGAAGTGTTGCTATCTGACATGCCTGTGGATCTGCAGCCCCCAGAGCTGGACTGGAATTCCTTGTCTAGCTGGTGCCAGGTGTAACACAGTGAAACAAGGCTGCTCCTGTGCCCATTGATCTGATTATTCCCGTCTGCTTGCAAGACATTGTTCTTAGAGTAAGTCTACACTGCAGACTGTGGTGCCATCAAGAGAAGCAAGGCCCTGAAGCTGCAGTGCTTTTCCTACTTGTGGAAGCAGCAGTTTGCAAGTCACTATTCCCCTTCATAGGCGCTTATGCCATGAAATTGATCTGTATTTCCATAGATGTATCTGATACGTGGCTGCATCTGCCTGCCTGCTTCGTTACTCATCTCTTTCCCAGACTGTCATCTTTCATCAGAGATAGTTTTTCCTTCCTCCAGGTTACAGATAAAAATGTTGAAGGCTGAGAATTGATCCCCGTGGGAGTCCATTAAAAGCGCTGCAGCTCAGTTTAATCGTTTTAAATCTATTGCATATGCACCATGTTAATTTTATTTTTTTATTAATAAAAATGTGATATACAAAGTCAAACGTCTTATTGAAATCTAAGGCTATTAGATCAAACTTGCAGTCCGATTTGGAGTGATTTGTCATCTGTAAAAATGTGTTCCTGGACATTAATTATTCCATCCTTTTCTTTTGTTCTTTGTTAATCAAATCCTTTTCCCACTAATTCAGTCCATCAGCTAGCAGTAGTATCAAAATATCCACTGGATGGTACTCATTTGCCCTATTTAAATGTTACAATCTGATAGAACAAATATCAATACCAGTCTTTCTTTGCTTTGTCTCCTAGCATGAGAAATAATGGGCATTCAGCAGCGGGGGGAAAAAAAGCCAAATTCAGGTGCTAACAGGCAGGGAGGGGTGGGTGGCGGTCCTTGAGCCCCCTTCATCTCTTGAGGAGGAGGAGATGAAGAGAGAGGCTCTGTCCAGAGCAAGTGCTAATGGCCTCCTTCTGCCGTCCTTGCCACAGAGGTGCTGCAGGAGCTGCTCTGCTCTTCCTGGGGAGGCCTTTGTGAAAATCCTGTCTGTAACCCATGGAGAGGACAGCTTTCATGCTGCTCAACAGGCACGGCATGAAACAGTGGGAGGTAGAGACAGAACCAACCATCTTGCATGGAGAGCAATTGGGGCTGAGCCTTGAGATCAATCTGTCAACCAAAGTACTGAAAGCTGTGCCTACGAGTGAGTTTCATTGATTAGAGTGAGGGAGGAGGGGACTGGGGAATATGTGAGCAGGTGAGGACTAACTGGGTGGAGTAGTCTTTCTGGTTACAAGGCTGTCTAGTATCTTTGTAGATATTTCAGATAATGGGATACTAGGTGAACGCTGTTAAGACTTGATACCTTGAATCCACTTGAAGGAGAGTATTACAGATGTATTACAGATGTGTTACAGCTAGACTGCAGAGAGAAACGTGTCAGGATTTCAGCATGCTTAGTGAAACTGCATGATGATTCTGTTCTGCCTGGGGAAACGTCAGCTCATTGAGACACGCTGTGAGTTGGGACCCCTGCAATCAGCTCCCAGTGCTGCCAAATGGTTTATTATCATTATGTTTAAAATAACATACCTGTTATCTTGGAGTTATGCATGGTTCTGCACAGCCAGCCACCTTATGTTCCTGGGAACATGCAGCATGTTCATGGCAGAGGAGGTGAAGATGAAGCCCAGACAGCATTAAATAATCTGGGATTCTGAAAGCTATCTGGACACTTCTTGCAGGAGTGTAACTGAGAGTTGGAGATCTGCTGGTTAAAAGCTCTAGTCAGTTGGGGCTAATGCTGCCATTCATGTTCATGAGGATAAGATCTCAGATATCACAGGCAGTTTTTCCTTTTTGAATGACTTCTTTTGGCTCCCTTCTTTTTGCAGCATAGGGCTTAGTGTCCTAAGTAGGAGACTGTGTGTGGAATGTGTCTGTGCTTCCCTCTTTTTTGTCCTCTAAAAGCCCCTGAATGAGCTGCTGCAATTAATGAAACTCTGAATGCTCAAAGGGAAGTGCACATGATGCTTATCTGAAATTAGACTATGGTCCTCCAACGCTGCAGATCTCTGGTCCCCATTAGATGAGCTGTCTGTGTTGTGTGTTTGGTTGAAAAGCCAATAGCTCATTTTAAAAATCGGTGATAAACTAAAAGATAATGGTAACAGGACTGAGATATTAATGCATAGAATATTCAAATCTATCAGATACATTAATGCATCCAATATTGAAAATGTAATGCAGATAATTAGGATTACCCCAGAGAGATAATCTTACAGGAAGATATTCTGGGAATGCAGCTTGTTTTCAACAGCGTTAAGTGTAGCTGCTGTAATGTAGTGTATTGTGCAGAGCCTGAGTAGGATACATTTCTGTAGCTATTGTAACAAGCGTACAAAAGAATATCTAAAATTTGTCATTGTGGGCAATCACTGCTAAATCTCTGCTATCTACTTGTTGATAAATCTCCTGTGTGCGCATCTGTGAGATCTGTGGCTTGGACAGGTACACAGCTACACTCTTTGCTGGGTGAAGAACTGGCTGGGTGGCCAGGCCCAGAGAGTGGTGATGAGTGGAGTTAAATCCAGCTGGAGACTGGTCACGAGTGGTGACCAGGGGGCTGGTATTGGAGTCCATCCTGCTTGAAGTTGTTACTATTGATTTGGATGTGGGAATCGAGTGCACCTTCAGTAAGTTTTCAGACACCAAGCTGGGATTGTGTCGATCTCCCTGAGGGCAGGAAGGCCCTACAGTGGAACCTGGGTAGGCTGGATCAATGGGCTGGATTGAGTGGGATGAAGTTCAAGCAAGACCAAGTGCTGCGTTCTGCACTTTGATCACAACAACCCCAGGCAGTGCTACAGGCTTGGGGCAGAGTGGCTGACAAAGTGCATGGAGGAGAAGGATCTGGGGGCGCTGGTCAACACTTGATGGAATGTGAGCCAGCAGTGTGCCCAGGTGGCCAAGAAGGCCAGCAGCATCCTGGCTTGTATCAGAAATAGTGCAGGCTGCCCAGAGATGTGGTGCAGTCAGAGTCCCTAGAGATGTTTAGTGAAAGGGCAGGTATAGTACTTAGGGGCACTGTTTGGTAGGCAATATTAGTGGTAGGGGGATTTGATTATCTTGGACATTGTTTCCAACCTCAGTGATTCTGTGATCTGATCTGCCAGCTATGTCTGAAGCATTGGCTATTGCTCCTGTGGAATTCCCACTGAGTTCATAGGCACAGGTGGGAGAGATATCTTTAGAAGTGGGATGAGTGTCACTTGAACTATGCTCACAGCCAAGGAGATGGGCTGAACTGTTGTGCAGGGTTGAAGAAATGTGTACAGGATGACACTGATGCTCTCCTGAAGTGCATGCATATGCAAATCTAGGTGCACAACAAATTGTACTGTTTCCAGTTGTACGTTAAAAATCATTGTGACTGGCATGTTTGGGCTTACTGGTTAAGCTGGCCCTGCTGAGGAAAAAAGCATTCTTCAAGGGAAGAGGTGGTAAAGTTGCTTAATGTTTGAAAGTGCTTTGATGATTTGCTCATGGATCCCCCCATGCATAGGAATGCTATCTTGGAGGAATCCAGGAAGGTCCGCCAGCTTCTGGGAGGAACAGCAGACAGTCTGCTGACTTCAGTGAGTAGTCCATCATTATTTTGTAGCTATTCTATCAGTATTTTGTATCTAAATCAGCTTAAGCAAAACTTGCAAGGTAACAAGTTACAGCACATCTTGCTCTCAAAACTTGACGAAGAGTGGGTGTACAGGCAATGCTGAGTTTATTGAAATGTTATGTTAATTGAAATATTCCACCTTTTTATTTATTTACTGTGAAATAGTTATCATGTGATAATTCTCTCCCTGTAAGTCCAGGGGAGATGGAGGGCACTGGTCTACCTGGCTGTGATCTATGGCATTTCCTATGTTTTTTTTTTTTCTTGCTGACCTTAAAGATTCTGTGATACTGTATCAGTCATCTTGGCTACCATTAGTCATCTTGGCTCAGGCTAAATGGTGTTTTAAATGGCACATTTCAGGGGAATGCTGAGAGGTCAGCCAAAGCCTCAATCTGTTGGTGTAAGCCTTCTGCCTGTCACTGAAGGATGCCAATGCTTCATCATGCCTCAGGTCAGATATTAGGAGGAATTTCTTATCAGAAGGAGTGGTGAGGCACTGGGACAGCCTGCCCAGGAATGTGGTGGAGTCACTATCCCTGGAGGTGTTAAGAACAGTGGAGATGTGGCACCTGTTGACGCATGGTTAGTGGGCAAGGTAGGGATAGGTCGGGGTGGGACTTGGTGATCTTGGAGGTCTTTTCCAAGCGAAATGATTCAATAGTTCTTAGTTCAATGTTGGTGTGAAACAATTTTTTTTCATCTTTGTTTTGTATTAACTTTGGTCATCTTAGTTACTGAGTGAAGTCATTGGGGGCTGGGAGTTTTCCACCAGGTTTGTTGTTTAACGCAAGCACCCCTGCAAGACCCAGAGCCACTGCTCCTTTCTTGGCACTGGGAGCCCCCATTTAGGCTTTGTGCTTTTATGGCTGCTCACTCAGAGGCACGCTACACATCTCAAAGCTCTCCCGGTTGAGGTGTTTACCTAACTGCTTTTAGTATTTTTTTTGTTCTTTTCTTTTCAGGCCAGCTCAGTCATACACTTTCCTGAGCATTTAATTCGATTTCTGCATAAATTCTGTATCAGGGAGTAATGAGAATAGACAAAGAAAGGATAAGCAGGGCTTAAGTTATAAAAACAGAACTGCCACGTGAATTTATTGCCCGGGGTTCTGTGGGACCCAGTCATCAGCTGTAACTTCTTTTAATAGCGTGTTCTGACTTTAATGCAATCAGAACAAATGTGGTGTTTTGTTCCTGAGTTACTGTGGGATCTCAGCCTCGTGGTTGGCACAGATCACACTTGAAGTCAGCTGGAGCTCTGAGCCCAAAGCACGGCATGCACAAACCGCTGGGGATGTACAGCAGAGCCTTCCTGCCCTGTTTCTCTGAGCTCTTCCTACTTCAAACAGCAATCCTGTCAGCACGTGGTTTTGTTTATATGAGCACTTATTTATGTGCAATCATCCTCCTCTATCTTGTGTGCATTGTCCTGCTGAGTCCTTATGTGCAGATCTCACTCTTGTGTTTCAACTGCTGCCACAGTGATGAACTGTTCAGCTGTCTACCACTATGCTCTTGATGTTCAGTAAAAAAAAAGGGGGAGAGGAGCCACCAAAAAACCCCACGGTGCACATGTAAGACAGAATTTGTGTTTTCTCTAAACAAGTTATCTTGTAGAGCTGTCAAATGCTCGACATCATTCTAAAACTATCAACTCGGGCTGGTTATTACCTATAGCACTGAGGGTAATTTGATGAAATTAATGGAAGGAAACAACTATAAGAGTTTGCCACAGTGCTGTGGCAGATATTTGAATGACGTGCCTGGTGCAGCGAGCTCATATCCAAGTGGAAAACCTTATGCAGTGTAGCAGTACTCATGACAGCTACTGCATCTTATAGGAGTTCATTTCTAAATACAGCCCAGAAGTCTCTTACTGACTTTTTGCAGTGTTGATTTTTCTCATCTTCAGTGCAGTTGCTGTGTTGTTAGCATCGTTTATGGTACGATCTGTTCACAGTAAAGCCTCTAGGTGTGCCTTGGTTGTGCTACTATTTTTAATGTTTCTCTTTCATTATGGGATCTGACTCTGAAACGTGTGGCAATCTCAGGTGTAAATGCCTGGTTCCTGTGCTTGCCCTGTGTTCTCTGGAGCTGTTGGGCAGCTCAGTTTCCATGACAGCCCCAGGCTGGTGCCAGTGGCAGCTGCAGTGCCTGTAGTAAAGGGTTCCTGTGTTAGGAGCAGGATCAAGTTATTTTATCTTGTCTGGGCTTCCTACCAAACATGCTGTGTCTTTGATGCTACAGACAAAATAAGCGTGCTGTAATGGTATTTAATTCACTTGCTGTTAATTTATTGAAAACTGTTGAAGAGGATGGAAGTAGATTAGAACATTGCTGAACGGGACAGGACAAGCCTGTATACTCCTGCTTTATTGGATTGCTGGCAGCAGCTCTGCACTTTGCTCTCAATGCTTCAACAGTACATCATGGTTTACTGCTGTCTTTGTGTGTTTAGCAGGACTCCCTGTTATAGAAGTAAAATAGGTGAAGCATTATTGAGCTATTATATTGATAATTAAGTATTGAGGTGACGGGACTTCAAGTTGCAAGCATAATCAGTACAATTTACAGCTCACAGTAAAGTGCACTAATTATAGCCAAAGCATCAAATTTTTAATAGTTGCATGGAAAACTTCTCTCATTTCATAGAATTATCAGGCAGCATGTCAAACTGTGAAGTCATTGTGAAATCATTTTCACTGGGTATATCTTAGACTTCAATTTCTTGTCTCCTAGAAAACTGTATCATATGTAATGTGAAATTAGTATTTTATTTGATATGCTATATATGGGAGTAAATAAGAATTGCTCTGTAGTTAGTTTAACATAGTCTTATGTTGTTTGTAAGTTGTTTATTATGTGTATCCCCTGTGAAATTTATGCTGGCCTGACCAGTAGGGTAATACACTGTAAAATGTTGTGTTTGTTCATTACTGCTGTACTATTAATTTTTATCCTGCTGTGGTTCACCCACCCCTTAGTGGTCAAATGTTTGGACAGAACAAATGTCATATTTGACTGGGACAAATGGGCTGGCAGTCTGTGCTTGGACAGCTACACTCTTTGCTGTGTAATAAAAAAAGAAAAAAACAACTGGGTAGGGGGCTTGGGCCCAAGGGGTGATGGTGGAACGGAGTTAAATCCAGCTGGCAACTGGTCACGAGTAATTCTCCCCGGGGATTGATATTTGAGTACATCCTGTTTGATACTATTATTGATGATTTGGATGTGGGAATCGAGTGCACCTTCAGTAAGTTTTCAGACACCAAGCTGGGGTTGTGTCGATCTCCCCGAGGGCAGGAAGGCCCTACAGTGGAACCTGGGCCGGCTGGATTGAGTGGGATGAAGTTCAAGCAAGACCAAGTGCTGCGTTCTGCACTTTGATCACAACAACCCCAGGCAAACGCTACAGGCTTGGGGCAGAGTGGCTGGCAAGGTGCATGGAGGAGAAGGATCTGGGGGCACTGGTCAACACTTGATGGAACGTGAGCCAGCAGTGTGCCCAGGTGGCCAAGAAGGCCAACAGCATCCTGGCTTGTATCAGAAATAGTGCTGGCCAACAGGAGCAGAGAAGTGATCGTCCCCTCTACTCCACCCTGAGTTGTGGCTGTACCTTGTGTGCTGTGTTCAGTATTGGACCCCTCATTACAAGAAGGACACTGAGGTCCTGAAACATGTCCAGAGGGCAGTGAAGCTGGTGAGGGGTCTGGAGCACAAATCTTAAAGGGAACAGTGGCTGAAGGTACTGGGATTGTTTAGTCTGGCGAAGAGGAGGCTCAGGGGATGTGTTATGACTCTCTACAACTGCATAGAAGGAGGTTGTGGTGAGGAGGCGATTGGCATCCTCTGAAAAACAGCCATAGGACAAGAGAGATTGGCCTCAAGTTGCACCAGGGGAGGTTCGGGTTGGATATTAGGATTTTTTCTCAGAGCTGGTGGTGGTGTTTTGGAAGAGGTTGTCCAAGGAGATGGTGGGGTCACTGTCCCTGAAGGTTTTCAATGAAAGGACAGGTGTAGTAGTTAGGAGCATGGTTTAGTGGGTAAAGAGGCGGTAGATGAGCAGTTGGACTAGATGATCTTAGAGGTCTTTTACAACCTTAATGATTCTATGATTCATTACCTTAATGGAAAAGGTTGAGACTTGAGAACCTCTTGTTGGTGGAATTTGGTGTTGCTGTTGTTTTGTTGCTGTAAAAATGGAATAACTGTACTGAAATAACACTGAAGCTGCAAAAAGGATGTGGAAGTCTGGGAGGAGGTGGACTATGCTTGCCTTTTAAACACAGTCCTGTCTGTAATGCTGTAATGTATACACTGAAGAATAATCTTCAGCTTCATGGTCTCTTTTTTGAATGTTTTTTAAGCTGTTGAAGGCTTTTACTGATTTTGATAAGACTGGATCAAGAACTAGGAATGCAGTAGGGCTATGAAATGAAGGAACTTGTTATCTGAGATGCTGCTGCCTCAGTTCTTGGAGAATTTGAAAGATGTTTTCTGCTGTGGGCAATGAATTGCAGAAAGGGAAAGGCCTCTTGGGACAGCTGGGATAGGCTTTGTGTTTTTGAATGCAAAGGGTCAGTGCAAGAGCTGCTTCATGATACTAATGCAAATTTAAACCAAGTTTGGGGATTCCTCTCTTCCAAGTGTCTAGTTTGAGGAATCTAATATCTAATTTTCAGTGTTTATTAAGGGTTTTGCCAACAGTGCTGAATTCTAACAGATCTTGAGTGAGTGAGCTATGATTGCATTTTTTTTTTTTTTCAGAGATTTGTAATGAGTAGATTTGGCTGCATTTGTATAAGGATAGTAAAAGACATTTTGACAGTAAGACAGCTCCATTTCTGTATTTCACACCCCTACTCCAAAGCATCTGCATGCTTAGATTTTTTCAAAGAAAGAGCTGCAGTAATTTCTGAGAGGACAAAAAAGAAAATTCCTTCCTAATGTCATTAAAATAAAAAAAGGAGGGGGGAAAAATTGTATTGAAATGTTGCATCTCAGTATCTCCAAATTTGATTCATAAGAATGATGGATTTATAAAAACTTCTCTTAAATATTCCAGCTCAGCAGCCATACAAGGAAGTGAAAATAGGGCATTGTGGACAGAACTGAGTAACCTCAGCTCCAGGAGTCACCACAAGCAATGCCCATGTTGTGCCATCTCCTTAACACTGGCTGTGTCTACAACAAAACTGATGACAAGATCTTAGTCTTGGGTTGGTTATGATTTATAATGCTTTATAAGAAGGGCTCTGCAGCATTTGCTCCCTTTTTAGAAGGGAATGTAAGCTGCCAAGGATGATAACTGTCAGGATATGATGTGGCAAAAAGATTTAAATATTGAAATGTTAATAAATATTTACAGCTTCTCCCCCAGAGCTCTTTAGCATTATTAAAATGAACAACGCTAATTACGGAATATTTGTTGAGGCTGATGACTCAGCCACTGGTACAGTAAGCAGAGGAGCAGGAGCACTGTCCTTCCATGCTTGGAAATGCATCTCCTCTTGTTTGCGGTGTAAGTGACTTGAGCAGACACCATAAATGCAGCTGTGATTTTGCTTGCCCCAACTATACCTCAGAAGCTCATCAGCCATTTATGAAAGTTTATTAATGTGCAACAGAAAATAAGTACTTTATGCCTGTTTAGAAAAAGCCTACTTCATAGTGAACAATCCTGCAATGGCAATTTGCTGTGCTTGGGTTGGGATTCTGTTGGGTTCAGTATTGAAACCAAAAATGGAATATTTCCTGCACCACTTGCAGCAGTAGCACTAATGCTGATTGAGGGATCTGTTCCAGTGCAGAATGTGCTGAGGAGAAGTGTGGAATTTGCAGACATTATAAGGTAACTACTACAGTTAATTTTGAGGTTTAGGTTGAGTATTAAATGAACCTGGTTTCTTGACCTGGATTTCTGTGACGGTGAACCCCAGGAGAATTCCCCCATGACATTTTAGGAAGATGGAGAAATTAGACTTGTTTTAAAAACCCCTACAGCTCAGCGGAGCACTCTGCGTATTCCTACAGGGTCATCCAAAAGTTCTGAGAGCAGATGATTTTCTGTTGAGAAGATCTGTAGAAAAGTGTGTCTCTTGCATTGTAATTCCTACATGTAGGATGGCGCAGTTGATACTCCATTTGTGCATCACTTTGGAATGCCTTTCAAGACCCATTAAAAGCCCCTAATCTGAAAATGAGGAGTAATGGCATTATGCGGTTACCTGGAAGAGAGCAGTAGTGAAGGAACAGCTTCACAAAGGAAATTCATAGGCAGCAGGACAGGTGGAAGAAGTAGTTGCATTAGTACACAGAAGCTTTTGTCCAAGACTGTGTCTTCTGCAGAAGGTTACATCTGCCAGCCAAAAGGAACAGAACTAAAGACTTTTCAGAAACATATGGAGCTCATATTCATGTTTATTCCCATGGTAGGAGCCAGTAAGTGTGCTGCCCAAATGAATGCTTCATGCCTTCTCCAGTAGAGACATCAGCCACCATTGGCACTGCTCTAAAGCAAAAACCAAGGCCAGCACTCTTTTTGAGGAATGGAGATTTCCAAATACTACTACTTTTTTTTTTTTTTTCCCTCCAAAGCATTTGGGCGGAGATGTAGGAATTTCCAGGAGGATATCTGGAAAGTAAAAAAGAAGTTTTCCACAAACTGAGCTCAGCTGTGGGAATTAGGTTTTATAGATGTGGAATCTTTTTTGTTTTTTTTTAACAGCATTGTAAACTGCATTTTGCATTTAGATGTCTCTTGTACTTGTGAGAAATCAGGGTCCCCTTGCAGAGAGAAAGACCAAAGTCTAAATTGTTTCATTTAACTCTGCAGGCATCCTAATTAAGCAGGTCAGCTCATTTCAGACTTCAGTTTATAACAACACACCTAAAAGGCTTTGCAGAATTGGAGGTCACCTGCATAACGTGATGACAGAGCATATGAAACATGCAATCTCAGAATCAATATAAAAGGCAGCAACTCCTCCTTAGCACTTTGTGGAATTATTAGCAATATTATTTTTAACATCTGCTATGGTATGCTCCATTCCCAGAAGACAATGTTCAAGTCCTAAGTCAGAGAATGTAAGAGTCTGCTGGCGTGTTGATGATTTCTGTGCTTTTGAAATCCTCAGATGAGGAGGCTGCACACAAATCACTGTGATGAGGCCAGTCCCCCAGCTGACCTGGCAGCCCACTCTGCCACTCAAAGCTGTTGTTCTTGCACTGCTTGTGCCTGCAAATTACCTCAAATGTGCAGCTGTTAGAAAATGAGTTTGTGCTAACCAGGGTGGTAATCTCTCCAAAACTGTGTGTATCAGGCTTCTCTCTGACTCCGCAGTCTGAAAGAATGCTTTGAGGCTGAACTGCATCTGCAGTGTTGGTGAGATAGGGCATAGCCACTGGGAGGGGAATTTCATAATATTGCACATCTTGATCAGATGGTCTCTGTGCAGGATTGAAGCCTCTGGCAATCTTTGTGAGGTGAGATATATGAGAGAAGTTTTGCTTGTAAATAACTCCAGAGGGATATTCACTTTTCTTCACTTGTGCAATACAGTAAGGAATAGTCAATCTCCAGCATGTTAGCCCACTTTCTAGCCAGCAGTTCCATAGTGTGCCCTTTCTGTGGTGACTTTTGCTGGGAGGCATGGACAGCAGCCTGTGTCCAAATAAAGAGCTGCATCTCTGCAAATTCTGTTTCCATGACTCCTTTAGGACAGATTACTCCTTGAGGCCAAACAACTTGAGGCCAGCTGCCTTCTTCAGTGTAGAAGTTGGCATCTGCACTTTTAGTACTGAAATAGAGTGGGTAATACAGGAATAGGTGTAGCGTTAGTGCACCAGGTTGGGCAGCCATCTACAGCACCATTACTGATGGAGAGTCTAAAGCCTCTCTGGGCAAAGTGAGACCATCCTGACAATCAAAAAGCTTTTTCTTATGTTTAAGTGGAATTCCCTGTCTTTTTGTTTATGCTCGTTACTTCTCAATCCTGCATGTCCCTGCTCCATTTTCTTCACTCACCAGGTGATTACACACACCAGAAACATTTCAGGTCTTCATGCTGAACAGCCCCAGCTCTCAGCCTCTCCTTACGTGACGCATGCTCCAGGCCCTTTGTCACTCCATATGACCTTTACTAGACTCACTAGTGTGTCCCATGTCTCTTTTGTATTGAGGATCCCAGGATTGCATGCCAGACACAAAGAATGCCCAAAGAAAGATAGCTTTGTATGGAACAGCTCCAAAAATAATGAATGGGTCCATTCCAACTCGTCCCTTCAGCACTGCTCCTAGTGCTTTAAATCATAGAATCAAGTACTTTCCATCCTTTGCTGGTACTTGGAGGCAGAGTTGGTCTTGCAGCTTCAGTCTCCCCCTTTGTATACGTGTCAGAATTATTCCACGCTATCTTAGCTCTGCTCCATTGAAGGGCAGTGGCCCACTTGGTCAAAACCTGTTATTTACTGATAGAATCCACTTGACCTGATTGAAGGCCTACATTGTTATTGGCATTTTTCCGGGCTGGCTTCTCTCTTTTTCTTCTGCTCTTGCCCTTAGGATGTCAGGTGATACTAAGGGTTTTGCACACTGCAGATATGTCTGCTCCAAGGGCACTGAAGTGATATCCTAATGGCATCATCCAGTTTTGACTTTCTTCAACAGGCAAGAGCTCTTTGACAGTTAGACAATGGAGAAAATGTGAGGTGTTGCTGACCATCTGCACACAATTCTGGAGCTTGATCAGGATGGCCTTGAGTTGCATCAAGGATTTCTCCAGCTGGACTTCCTTTGAAAGGACAGCGTAACAATGTGGACTCCATTAGTACTTCAGGTTCATCAAGAATTTTCACTGTGTGCATTTGAGAAGCTTGAAGTTCCCATTTGAAACAAAATATAGCTATCTGTTAGTGACAGATGATGGTATTAGCACTGGGCAGAACCGAGTGTGCTGCAGTCAGGTACAGTGCAAAAATCTTGACATGGTCTTGTCACTTTCTATCTCTTGCAAACACATGCCTTCCCTGCTGTAGTCCTGCAGTGAATTTGACCTTACACTGTATTAGTCAACCTGCTGACTGTATAAGTATCTCTAAATCTCCAGGTTGAGACCATGACTGTAGCTTTACTTTCTTCCATATTTCCTCTCAATATGCCAATAGCAACTTCAGTGCTTCCATTTCACTTGATGCTAGAGTTGGCTGAGTCACACCTGTCACTTTTAATTTACTTGTTGCAAAGCTGTGTGCTCTTAGATGAACTGCTAGCGGCAGAAAAAATCGACACAGTTGCTTGAAGAACACTGAAACTTTCAATGCACAAAATAATCTCTGAAATGACTGATTGAATTTCTTAACTGTTCCAGTCAATCCGGTGTTATGTTTTTGCCACATAATTTACTTTCCTGCAATATGTGCTGATTTTTTTCAGGTATTATTTCCAGGATCTGTTGGTAGAAATCTCCTGGTTAATTCTAGAATTTTCAGATTTCATTCAATTCTGTTTATAACTTCAGCTCTGTCCTTTGCTTCCACTCCTTAGGGACAGAGAAATGAGATCTGCATATTTTTCATCTCCCACTTTAGCAAAGTTTAAGTGGGGGAAAACAATAATCCTTAAAAGGAACTGACTTTAAAACACAACAAAAAAACCTGATTCCTCAAAAGGAGCAGCATATTCTTCATTTTGTATTATCCCAACTGTGACTGATCAGAAGCAGCAAATAATGAAATGTGGTGTAGCAGAAATGCCAAGTTATGGCTTGAAGCAGTGATGGAGCACCTGGAGGGAAGGCAGGGCCAACCCAGGGGAGCTCAGGTGTGTGCAATGCACTGAGTGACTAGAAAGGGTGGAGCCAGGATCTGCCAGACCTCATTTAAGCGTTGGCAGTGGAGATATTGCCGGAGATTCCTGTGTACCTGAGGCCTTCTGAAAGTAAGCAGCTTCTTTCCTTTTTCTGTGCCCATAGCTGTTGCATTTTAAAAAAAATTCTCCCTTCCTGTAACATAGGACCTTGCTGCTCTGCTATCATTGCTGTGCTTTCCACTGTGTTACATTACATGTGGAAAATGAGAAGAAATTCAGATTAGAAGGCGATTTCTGCCCTTCCTGCAGTAACGTGGTGATTTAGGATGCCTCTATTTAGGCAGTATTTTCATGACAAAAATTGCCTGTATGGATACTAAGCAGTCCACTCAACCTGGTGATTGTGTTTCTGAAGGACTAGTTGATCTGTTTGCGTAATTTCTTCTAACCTATGTAATCTTGTTTGCTTCAGATGCTGTTATAGAGTTTTTGTACTCAAGACTTTGTTGAGGTCTAGTTTCCAGGTTTTCATCATACTCACATTTTCAAGCTTTCTTGGAGCTTGAGAAATCCTTGATTGTATTCACCTGTGCTTCCTAAGTGATGTAAAACCTTTCTTACAGGTGCGAGTTGTTGAGTCACTTCTTGTAGAAGCAAACACAGCACAAATCAAACTTCCTTCTTCAGTGTGTGCAAAAAGGGCTAATTGATTTGCTGCTTTTTTTTTTTTTATCAAGTGTCCTGTGCCCTATAGACAGATTCAGTACTGGCTACCATCAGAGAGTTGTAGGGGACTTGGCAGATGCTCCTGGAAAATGCTTACTGATGAAGGAAATATGAATGCTATCATTTGACATGTTAATTTCACATTTTATTATAAATAAACTGCAAGAAAATCTGAGGCACCTCAGTGAGGAATGGTACAATATGCTACAATAAGTGCTGAAATATCAGCAGCACTGATAACTGCGAGGCTGTCCATTCAAAACACTTGCTGAGTCCTAAGCTTTGTGTAGAAAAAAATATTATTGTGTCCTAACCACTGCTTTTGGGGAATTAATTTTACTGAAACTCATTTTCTGCATTCTGATACTTTGTGAAGTGTACTGAGAGAAACAGTGCCCTTCGTGGTGTCTAAGCCAGACGGTCCTCTGGCAGGCACAGCCCACAAAAGGAGTCCTGCTAACATCCACAGGCACAAAAGGAGCAGGGATGGTATGAAGGGAGAAAAGGATACATTTGATGATAGTGGAAAAGAAGCTGAAGGAACTGGTGTCAGAAGGGTGGGATGTGAGAGAAGCATGGCTCTGCTGATACGTTTGTGAGGAGTGGCCTGACAAGTTCACTCCTGTGGGCAGCTCTTCCTTCCACCAGTTTGTGGTGAGAAAGGGATGCTGCTATAGCACTGTAGAGGGTGTCAACCAATACCTTTCTGCATTTGTCACCTGCAATTGAATTTTTGCTTATGTGCTTTTGTAACTTATCAGGTAAAGCTTTTCTAAGATGATGTATGCTAGCCTCCTTCTTGTTTTCTTAAGAAGGCAAGTAAGAGCATTTCCTCTTCCACTTGTCACCATTTCAAGAATTTTCATTGAATTTCTGCAAGTGTTAAATTAATTCACATGAGACCTGATCACTTACACATCCTGCTAGTGGGGCACAAAAGCACGGGGTGATTAAAATGCCTTCCAGAGGAGCATGTAGTGAATTATTGTCAAAAGCCAAGCCCTGGAGTCCTGAATTCGTTTTGGGTTTGCAGACGTACCCCACATTATCCCGTCAATAGACCCTGAATATACAGAACCCACAAACTGCAGGTATCTCTTACCTCTGATTTGACTATTGCATTCTTAATTGAAGGCTATTTGCTGTGCATAGGGAAGGCACATCAGTATTTTGATTTATGAGTCCCAGGTTTGCAGGAGCTGGTATAACAGTGCAGCAAGGGCGTACGTGCAGAGGACACTGCAGTACAGAAGTGTTCTGTGACTGATGCAGGTAAGTTCTTAGAAACATATTTAAGAAAACACCTTTCTAAGCAGTACATAACTGCAACACATACGTTTTTAGCAGGCAGCGTTCAGGTGAGTATCTGCATGCTCTGTCTAAATGCAAATCAAGTTTCAGCCCTGAAACCCCCCCATCTTTACAGCCTTGTTTTTGGAGGAGATGTTTCTTCACGTTCTGATATAGCTGGTTGCTGATTTATTTATGTAATGAATATTTTAAGTTACATTTTATTTATATATGCCACGTCTATACATTTGGTGAAAAGACCAACTTTTCTCTGAGATAGCTTTGGAAAAGTATTATGGTGTAGCTTGTCTTTCTCACCTGTTCTGTGCCAGCTGCCTTTTTTCAAATTGCGTTCATCTCAGTTCATGAAGAGTGATGTCAGAGCTCTGTAGTTCTTTCTCAGCTTGGTCATCTGAGTTTAAAACCTTCCTCATATTTCACTGTTGTCCAGCCATTAGAACTGGTTTTAGGGCTGTACTGTTACACTGCATACATGCAGCGTTGCTTCAACTTGTACTTCAGAGAGGGGAAACACATTGTACAGAATGTGTGGCTGCATGATCTTCACTTCTTTGGTCCCACCCTGTCAGTTCTTTTCTTATACTCTTCCTGCTGGTGCACCCTGCCTGCATCCCACTTGTCTCCTCCTGCCCTGCCTCTTGTACCCACTTACCCCCTGCTCCAGCCCACAAAATCTCCTTTCTGCAGTGCATGGTCTCTGTCTGCTTTCTGTGAAAGCTTTGGTTTTCCTTTCTGTGAGTAACAAGGGACCAAAATCACACAGGGCACATTGCTGCTGTTCCTTAAATACTGCAGTCAGCATTTATTCTGAGGGGATCTTAGGGCCTTTTTTTTCTAAGCATTTAAATTTATGCCAAAGAGAAATCACCAGTTCTCTTAAATGAGGATATTTTCCAAGCAAGATAATCACAGGTAACAAAATTGTTAAAATGCTAACTAATTGCAAGGGAACTTTATTCATTTGCTCCTGTTAAGAGCATGTAGTTCTGTAAGAGTGGCCAGATCTTTCCTTACTGTGTGTGATAGTTAATTTATAACAGACAAAAATTCCTCTAGAGAAGCACAGCTCTCTCTGTAACAGGCCAGAAATACAGATAATCAGCTGTGCATTCAAACTGCTTGTATTAATTCAGAGCATTTTTAAAAATGTCATTTGTCTTATTTCCTTCTGCAGAGGAATCTTCCATTAGCCATGTGGATTTCTGCTAAATGAGACGGTTGTGGCATTCAATGGCAACAAAGGAAAATTCTAATTCTAATGAGTTTTAATGACTTGTTTCAGCTATTTTTAACTCCTTGCAATCAATAGTTGACTTTTTTCCTAATTCAGCATAAATGATTATATCTCCCCATCTAGCACCAGGGGAAGCTTATGAAGATTGTTTCCCATATTAACAGTTTTAAGACTTCTTAGAAAGGAAAAGAGCAAAGATGAGGATTATTTACAATAGAATTTTGCCTTCTTGAAGTTTTTAGGTGCAGTCTGAAGAGGCTATACCTCTTATCTGTACAGTTTTGGATAAGTTATAATGATATGAAGTTATGAAGTGATAATTGTACACCTCAAAGCTAAATGCATGGATACAGTTGCTCAGAATAGAGTAAAAACATGGTGGCTTATTTTTTTGCTTAGGGAATAGATGAGATAACTCAGTTCTGTTAGAGACAGTGTTCTTGGCGATAAAGCTCCAAACAAAACCTCATCACAAATACATACCAACTTTTGCAGATTTATGAAATATAAGGGCTGCTCCAAAAGTGATGTCTCCTATTTTATGGCATTGACCATGATGTCAGAGGTGGATTTTGGTGGTATGGCAGTAGAGGTGGAACCTTCCTGCCAGTAAACTGTGTTGTTGCTGTGTGACAGATGGCAGCAGAGGGGCACTCTGACATAATGGCATATAACATGGAAGTGTGGATGAAGCAAAGGTGTGGAACTGAGTTCATCAGTGTGGAACAAATGGCACTCACCCTCTCTCATTGTCACTTGCTGACCACTTATGGAGACCAACCAGTGGATGTGAGCACAGTGAGGGATGAGTGGTGCATTTCAGCAGGGCCAACAGCAACATCAAATGGTGAGCCACGTTCCAGATGGCTGCCTAGATTTTGATGAGCATAGCTCTCATTCATAGCTGGTGGCTGTGACTGTTGGGGAAAAAAGTGTTTTGCAGTTGAAAATGTGCTCTACCAAATGGTGTTCTGTTACTCTCTGTAGCTGTTGTAGTTTCCATGGAAGAAAGTAGGAAGCATTACTTTCAGAGCACCATGTTATTGGGTATGAAGAGGACAATTAAAAAAAAATTCAACAGACATCTTATTTCCTGATTTGTCTCCAATGCCCCAGCTGAATAAGGCAAGGGTTTGAAGGCAGGGGTGGTGTGTTGGTCTGTAATTAAAGCCTGTTGTAGAGGAACACTTTTTAATTTCAGAATACTTGACTTTGCAACTTGAGTAATAATATCCGGTTTCAGTTTTGCTTAAATGTGCCATTCAGCACTATTGTGCAGGGTTCCTGTGTTATGTCAATGAAAATAATTGAAAGGGAGAATAGGCGGCTGAGTTTCTTGAACCTAGAGCTCTGAGCAAAGACTTCTGACTTTGGTGTTGATTGTCCTGACTTTCTGTGAGTCCTTTGGCAAGTGGCCACACCAGCTGTGCCTCAGCTTCCGTGAGGCCAATGTCTTTGCATATTGAATAACAGGGTTTCTGTAATGGTAGCCTACATCTGAATATGACGTTTATGAAACGATCAACTTATCCAGTAGAGGATACTCTAGTCTTTAAGTGCTGGTTTATTTAATTATTGAATTTGCCATTTCTTGATTTTCTTTTTTCTTTGTGAAAGGATATGTTAAGATAAAAAGAATACTTACGTGGAGCCATTTCTATCAGGGTATTGAAGTTTTGCTTTATGTGACCGTTACTTTAATCAAAGTATGTGATTGTTTGATTTATGCATTTCCCTAGCAGAAGGCCGTGCTCTCGATGAGCTGCTTGTTGTGTGGTCCAGAGCTTTGCTCAGGTGGCAGCCTCTTTGCTAGGGCTGACTTGTGTGCAGAAACGCTCAGAGGCAGCATCTTTTCAAGTTAAACTGGCTTTTGCATCAGCCTGTGAAAGTGTCAGGCAATTAAATGTGTGATAATCGAGGGAAATCTGTAAAGTCTGTTTTGTTTTGCCCTAATTGCTAATCCATTTGTAAAACTGTTATCGCTTCATCCTTCTCCGTTTGTTCTCTGGTGCTGCACTGTCAGCCTTAACTCATGCTGATCTTCCTGATGGTGCAGCCATTCAAGTTAGCAAACATTCATACTGTTAACAAAGATGGTGTACTGTACAATCTGTGTTTTCATGTCCTGTGGGGGTAAAAAGAAGTTCTTTATAATGATCCAGAAGTTGCTGTAGGTAAAGCATGTACTTGAAGGCTTCCACTACTTTGGCATTTCTTTGCTGTATAGGTTTTACAACTGTCAAGTGACCTCAAGCAAAATGGTGTTACAGAAGTGCTGAAGAATTTTGTGTAATGGGTGTTAACTATGAAAACTGTACGGCGCAGGGATTGTGTTTTCATAATGCTCCACTGTAGAGAGATGGCTGACGTGCACAGAGTGCAAGTGGAGGCATTGCCCATGGCAAGGCAGAAGCTCGCCTCAGTTCACCTGAGGGGTGGGAGGGGCTGTGCAGCTGAAGTCAGCTTTGATTTTTAAAACAAAATCATCTTAAAGTCAATTCAGCCTTGGTTTGGTGGAGAAATGCAGCGAGCGTTTATCAGCCTCACAGATTTTGAAATTCTTTGCCTTCTTCAGAAATTCTTTGTTCTTCTCTCTCCAACCATTACATAGGGGTATGAGATGCAGCTGCTGAGGGATGAGGCTCTGTTGGAGCTTTTGGAGCTGATTGGAGCCCTTAAAAGAGCTGGTGAGATCTGCAGCACCCATGTGGCCCTTCTGTAAGGAGAGCCATTGGAGTGAAGTATAAAACAGGGTTTATATACTTAATTAAGCTTTCAGTGTATCATCTCCATACCAGTGCATTTACGGCCATGACAGAGAGCATCAGGTTGTCTCCCTGAAATATGGATTCAGATTTCTCATTATTTGTTCCAATAAATAATATTGTTTCCAGTGAAAACTATAGCTGGCACTGTAGTTTAAAAAAAAAAAAAAACCACAAACAACAAACAAAAACAAATAAGTGCCATGCTGCAGAGTTGCTCTGATGCAGCAGAAGGCGAACAGGATGATGTTGTGATGCTTACAGCTCAGATGGTATAAATGCCTCACATCAGTTCTGTGGATTTGTCCTTGAACTTCTGCAGCTTTTAAGAACAGAAGAGTAAAATATTGTCAACATACATCTGTGCTTCACAGAGAACTGTGTTTCTGTCTTCACATGCGGACAGTAATCAGTGTCCAAAATGGAAGTATTTCTCTCTATTCTGAAGTATTTGCTACTATCTTATATTGTCTTGGCAATATAAATGGCAGGTGGTGTTTGAATCCCAATAATTTGCAAAGTGATAATGGGAAAACAACTCTACCTCTGCCTGATGAATCAGCATGTTATTATACTTGGTAAACTGGAAAGGAAGAAATCAAATTTTAATTTTATTTCTTCACTTTTTTTTTTAAATTGGATTCATAGCAACTGTATATGTAAGAGATACGTATTATATTTTCTTTTGAAGTAAGTATCAAAGAAATTATACTTTCTTTACAAAAAGTGTATGGTAAGCCTATGTTTTGTCACTTATACATGGTGATGCATTGTGTTCCCCATCTGACAGGTTGGGGTCCTGTTGTGCTGGACGCTTCACTAACAGAGATTGTTATTGCTCTGATAAACACACGATTCCAAAGAATGGGTTTGGGTTTTAAGCAAGTAAACAGATGATGGGAGAATATAAAAAGAAATGTTACTTGACCTTCTAAGTGCCTGGAGGGGCAGGGCTATTAATCAGGAGCAGAGGTGCTGTGATCTGCAGATGCTGCTGTCAAGGTTACAGTACCTCTGCCCAAGGCTGCCCCCTCTTTGGGGCTGTTGCAGTAATGATCTTGAAAGAAGTGTGTCACCATGGTTACCTGGTATCAGATTCCTTACTTCTGTCCCCAGGAGAAAATACCTATGTTTAGGAAATGCTAAATTTTCTGTTAGATTTGAGACAGCAGACTGCATAGTCCAGATCTGGAATAAAGGTAAGTTTTATGAGTGTGATGTGACTTTTTTCTTTTTTTTTTTCCCTTCTATTTTACTTCAGGCTCCAGACTGATTAATGCCTACTGGGAGTGAGATCCATAGATTTTGGCCAATCTGGCAGGTCCCTAAAGGGCTCACACTGGTACTTTAGGAACATATGTAGCATTTCAGGCTGGAAAAATATCTGTCCTGGAGGAGAAATTGGTTTTGTAGCATGAACTACCAGGAGAAAAATGGTCATTGCAGCGTGATGCGGATGCTGTGAGGAGGAAGCTGTTATTTTGTGCAGGAGCCAGATTGCTTAGCTAGAGATGGAAGAAAGGAAAAGCACAGAGCCGTGCTCCAGAGCTATGCAAATCGCCTGGCTGTGATTTCACTCCCGGCACAGTATTGGTTTTCACACTAATCAAAATCTGCACTGGAGAACAGATGGGTAAGAACAGACCAAAGGAAAACAGCATCAATTCTGTTAAACTCTGGGCAAATTTAAAGAGAGCCAATTGCTAGAGGGATGCTCTTCTGTGTGAAAAAGCATCTGTGCTCTTTTGAGGGGGGGGAGGTTTAGAGAGCGAGTGATATGTGCATGCATGCCTCTTGCCTTGTCCTGGTTTTATTTTTTTTCTCTGGGTGAAATAATTATCTTCTTCAATTAGAGAAGTATGTGCTGGAATAGACCTGCAGGGAAATTATCACACTTGTCCTGCTGCACAGTCAGCAGTTTTGCCCACTACTGCTTAATCCAGCTTGAGGTCTGCTGCAGTCACAGAATTCAAGTGAAAGAGTGAGGCTGATGCAATATGGTATGTGCTCTGCAGTCTGAATGAAGCACATCCTGCTGGTGTTCCAGGTGTAGCTCTTTTGTCTTGAATGAGATCCTGAAAGGTATTTCTTTGTCTGGAATTTAAAGAAAGAAGGAAAATGTTTATTCCCTGTCTTCAGTGCTGTGATATTTTAATACACAGCCACTGGGGATGAGTGCTGTGACATGAGCTTTGGATGATCTCTCTGTAAAATCTTGCCTCTCTGCACCAGGCAAAGGTTGCTCTCAGTCTCACTGGAAATGCTGTGACTTTGTTCTGTGGTTGTCATAAGAAAATACTTCTTTTCTCTCAGCCTTGCCCTTCCTGGAGAATAAACAGCTTTATTTATGCTGTGTGAATGCATCTGTTCAGATAGCTTGCCTTTTTATAACAAATAGTATCTGAACTGAGTATTCAAGCCAGAGAGATTAGATGCAGAAATACGTAATGGGTCTTCTGTGCATCTGTGTAGGTGTGATCAAAGGTTGGGCTACTCCATGTTGTGTTGAATGAGGCCAGGCATGGTGATGCTCCGTTCATTAGACTGGCTCATTTCAGTGTGTTTGGAAGGATTATGCTCAAACCTTTTACATTTAATGACAAATTAGGGAGTTTACCTATCAGTGTGTTAACCCTCTCTTGCCCCATTAATGATATTTAGTATTTTTCTTTTTTTTTTTTTTTAATTATCATGTTTAGCATCTGTCACTGTAGTTTAAGCTTGAGGAACAGTTTGGTTGTGAATGCCAAGTGTTGCAAATGCAGGGCATTTGGGGAGTCTGGCTGCAGTTATGTCTGGTGCATGGCATGTTTATTCCGTGGCTGGGACTTGTGTTCCATGTTCTTGATACTGCAGGTGGAATCCTGCAGGAGTGACAATCCTATATTTGACCTTTTCAGTAAATACTATTTGCAGCAAAATACAGTTCTCTGCTCAGACGCTGGTGAGACTGCTGGCTTGCAAAATGTGATGTATTTCTCTATTTGTAAAGGCAATTAAGAAACAAGAGTGGTTTAGAAAAGCAATAGGTGGTCTTGTATTTACTCTGGTCACACCAGGAAAAAAGCATTATGCTTCAGGTTGACTCAAAACAGAGGTGCTGAGTAAATTAATCAGCCTTCATGAGAGTGTTTCAAATTAACATGAAAGAAGATATGTAACTGAACATTAATATTATTACCTTCACATTGTGGGATTTGTAAGGATATCTGAAGAAAAACTATGTGAAACTTCATGAACATCATCCCTGTGCTTCCTGAATCAATGAATCAGATTTGAAGAACATCAAGATCAGCTTGAGTGAGTTGAGGTAATCTAAAACAATTTTTTGTGTGTGTTGATTTCAGATATTGAAGGAGAAGTCAGCTGTCCCCAAAGTGTGGTGGCACCTTCTTTGGGAGTTGGGCTGCTCTTTTTCTAAAGTATTAGTGGGCTTCAGCCCTCTCAGTAGTAACTGGGATTTGGCTTTTTGAGGCTGACAGGAGGGGAAAAAAACCACTCTCAAGGCTGCCAGAATCCTCAGATAAATCCTTGGCTCTGAGGGTAATGGGTTAATGCATTTGCGTACTTCAGAAACTGGAGGACAAGATAACAAATAAATCCTTAATGTTATGCGTGCACTTAAAATTTTAAATTACTATTTAGTGACCTTGTTGTAGAGAGGCAATCTCAGAGGAATATGATGGTCTTCATTCTGGGCTCCTCCTCTGTTTGTATTTTTATTTTCATCAAAATTAATTTGTGTTCAACAACAAATACACTTCAGGCCAGATAGCTGAACTGCACTTATTTGGGGTCATGATTTTGGAATGCAAATCCCACATTGGGTTATCTTTGTCGAAATGGCTTATCTCTGAGGTCCTGGCTGACCCCAGGCTGCTGTGTCATTGGTGGGTGGAGCTGAGGGTAAAGAGCTGTGAAAATCAGGTCGCTCCTGTTCCCATGGCTGAATCTGGAAGTTACTCCACTGAGTTTGTAAATGTTGCCCTAAATAAATAAACCATAATATTGCTGATGTGGATGCTTTGGGCAGCTTTAGTTTTAACATATCATACCATGTTGTCATTCTGTTCTCCATGCTGGTTCCTACATGTGTTAGAAATTTGGAACAAATGCTGATGGAGCACAGAATTCACTCATAGAATCACAAAATAGCCATGGTTGGAAGGGATCTCAAGGATCACGAGTCTCCAGCCCGTCTGCCACATGCAGGTCCACCAATCTCCACGTTTCATACCAGCTCAGGCTGGTCAGGGCCCCATCCAACCTGGCCTTGAACACCTCCAGGGATGGATGGAGCATCCACAGCCTCTCTGGGCAGCTGTTCCAGCACCTCACCACTGTCATGCTTTTGTCTAACCTTTTTCTTCCCACGGAGGGGATATGGAAAATACTGCACAGGACAGTTGTATGCATCTGTGCTTGGCATGTCCTTCTTAACTGAGGGTGTTCATAAGCCAGTCTGCTCCCTTGTCTGCTCCCCTTGCAGCCTGTGATCCTTGTGATGCAGCTGGCAGAGCTGGAGCTTGCTCCTGTAGGGAAGAGTCTTGGCTAAGGTGGGGACAAGCTGCCCGTTAGACCCAGCCACCCCAGCGGATGCTGCCTCTGAAAGCTTTGGCCTCAGCTGCAGCTTGTTCTGGAGGCATGGCTCCAAGGATGGTGGGAGATGCTTCTGAGACAGGACGTGGTAAAGAGGGGTATTTGGCATGCCACAGGAGAGCAGCATTTGAGCAAGTGACTTAAACTTTGTAGTTCTTAAAAATAAGTGGTGTTTAGGGCAAGCATTCAGTGTTATAATTAGAAACTTTTTGATAGTGCTTTATGACTCATGTAGATGTTGAATGGTTGGACTGGATGATCTTTTAGGTCTTTTCCAACCTTGGTGATTCTATGATTCTATGAAGGTGGTGTTGTACTCCAGTTGTCCTCAGCAATTTGGGGTGTGTGTGTATAATGCATTCCAATACCCATCCTCTCAGCTGGCACAAAATTATCTGTCATGATAACCCAGGTATGCAGGGCTGGCTAAGCAGGCCTGAATGTCTGCTGCCAAGGCAGCACATCCGGAGCATCAGAAGGAAGCTGGGTTAACTGAACAGCAGATCACTGATCTGGGGTTGTTGGTTGCAGAACAGATTCCTCCCTTGCCTTTGCTTCTTAGGGAGTAGTATTACCTTCAGGGTACTGTCAAAATGGCATGCATTTATTAATGTTGGTTGGTTGTTTTTTTCATTACATCTTGTAAATAGAGAGCAATGCTGTTCTTGGCTTTAGCGCAAAACTTATGTGAGCATTTGTGTTTGTTTTGAGACCCCGTTTTCTTGGAAGGAGGCTGGTGAAGACTGAAGGCTGACGTGTAAGGAAAAGTGCAGCTAAGTTGCTAGCGACTGTTTGTCTGAATCCCCAGCAAATGCAAGTTGGTGTGGAGGTTGAATCAGCACAGCAGAGAACACGTTACCTCTTAGGAAAGACTGGGTGTACTAATATTTGTAAGTCTTAGAGCTCTCTTCCACACTGAAGGGACCCACTGGACGGTATCAGTAGCCTCCCAAGCGTTGTTTTCACTTAGCTGGTTATGACATATTCCTCAAAGAAATGCGTTTCTCTAGGCAGTCTGTGTGAGATCAAGTGTGGTGTGACAGCATGACTAATGTGCATCTACAATTAAATAAAGTTCCTGGAGATTTCTTTTTTTCATGTGGCGGTGCCAAGAGATTTGCAAAGTCTTTGTGATGTTGACAGTTGCAATAATTACACTGCATCCATTATGCTGCTATCTTGGTACATTATTTTTTTTCTTGGTACAGTAGATTTCCTGAGCTGGGCTGAGCAGGAGTGCAGTGCCTCTCATTTTAACCTGTTGGTTGCAACCTGCTCAATGCTGTGTCTACACATTGCGTTTTCATTTATTGCATACCAAGATTAAGTCATGGATTATTTTTTTTTCATACCAAGATTAGCTCATAAATACATCTAGTGGTATCCTAGTTCCTCTTTCCTTCACTCTTACACCTGATCTGACTGGGTGGTTTGTCATGTCACCTCTAATGTCTTTAGACTTTATATTCTAGGTTCTGTAAAATTTCAAGAGATTTCTGTCCAGTTCCTGGAAATTAGCCTCTATCACGGGCTGTTTAAAACCAGAGGGTCTCAAATTGAAGTCTGAAAATGTTGAACCTCCAGGGCCTGCCACTGGCTGTCTGCTCTGAGATATAGGGCATTGCTGAAATGGGCACCAATCTGAGTTGCCCCTGCCTTTCTGCTCTTGCAGCTGTGCAGAGTAGGTTTGAAATGTTGTCAGGTCAGAAGGATAAGTATTTATGCATAAAGTAATCGAATTGACAGCTTGGATCAACTCATTTTCCCCTCACCTGCTGTGCAAAACCTTACTAGGATGACAAGAAAATAGTGCTTTCATTGCAGAACACAACTAATCACGCACAGGGAGGCAGGGTTTGAACATGTGCTAGCACAGACTCCCTTGTTAATTTGCTGCTGTTCTATAACTTTTTTCTTATTACTGGGGTAAGGGTATAGTATTAGTTTGTTCTCAAGTGCAAAGCTTAGCTTGAAGCTAAAAAAAAAAAATGATCTTTCATAACAGTGCAGCCTCATTGCAATATTTGGAAATTGAGATTCTGTGATTGATGCTATGATGATACGTAACGTGCCACATTCTGTTGTCAAAACTTATTTTTGTTACTGTCAACACTTTAATATGTCTAGACAGAGGTTTAAATAATTGCTGCAATAAGAGGAGCTCTCAGATAAGAAATATAATGCCTGTTGCTTTGCAGAAAGGAAATGTAACAGAGGCATATTTATCACTTTGAAATCACAAATCCTGCAATGAATATTTGATTCGTGCAGAAAAGTTATCATCCAGATTTTTAATTGGAATACTAGATATGTCCTTTGTACTATTTTGAATCTCACCTGTTAATGGAAGGAGTTGTCAGTGAGGAATGAAAAGAATTATGTCTTTTATTTAAGATTCAAATCAGTAAAACCATGGAAAAGAGATTAATGTGGAAGTCAACAGCACGAGTCTTTAGACTGTACCCAGAACTTATAATCTAATTTGTGCCCTCTCTTGCAAGTAAAGCATTTGCCTTCATGTCAAGGGGACTCCAAGTGGCACCTGCATGCAGCCAGGGATCGCTCTGGGGTCTTGGTGTGGGGCTGGAGGTGTGCTCCCACCAGCTGCAGGGACTGTGCTGACTGTGCTGTAAAGGCAGCTTGGCCAGGCAGACACTGCCCTGTATGGAGCAGTGTTACTGAAAAAACTTCTTAAATGCTTGTGTTTGACAGATCGAATGTAGCAGTAATGCTCCTAAAATCCTCCTTAACCTGACAGCTTTAGAACGTGGGTATTCCGTTGCACTTACATAAATGGAGAATGTTTGCACAGTGCATGCACAAAAGAAAAGCCTGAGTAGTGCATTGTCTTTCTCTCTTTGTCGCGTGTCTTTCAAGATTAACTGAGCAGTTGGAAAGGAATTAGGGTCTAGATTGGTTAGAGGCTGTTTTTGGAAGTAGCTTCCAGAAATTTTTACAGTAATAAAATCTTAGGAGATTTTAGCAAAATGGCATTGATCAGATGGAAAGAAGCATCATGACTTTACACAAAGTGGGTCACGGAGCCGGACCCTGTCTGGTCTGAGCAAGGTTAGAAATTAGAAAGATGGATTTAAGCTGTGGACCCAAGGTGGAAATGTTTTTAGTTGTGTACCTGCCAGGCCCGCTTTCACAGCCTTGTAAGCTCTGGTGCCCCTGTTCAGTGCAGAGGAGTGGGATTAGATGACATTTAAAGATCCCTTCCAACTCAAATGACTCTGTCTTTATCTCTCCAGAGCAGCAGCAGGCAGCCAACCAAACCAAAACATGGAGAGGAGAAAATGTATTTTATTTGGCTTTTTCAGAAAGAACGTTTTAATTATTTTCTATCATGATCTCTACGCACTTCTGTGTTCTTGTTCAATTGGGGGTTTGAATTAGGAAGCCTGCTAACTTGGGCAGCACTGTTCAAACACCATATAGAAGCAGCAGCATCTGCTCTTTCTAATAATGCTCTTTGTTCCAGGCAGTGCATCTTATTTTTTAAGAAACCAGCTGCTCATTTTTGGAACGGTTAACTATTTGCTGATTTTACAATTAAAAATGACTTCAGCTATTACTCAAAACCTATTGTGACTGTAGCAGTGATGCTTTTTTTTTTTTTTTAAATGATTTCTTAGGATTGCTGCCAGCGTGCTCATTTCACAGCAAAGCTGCTGTTGCCTAATTAGTGACAGAAAATGCCAATGCTTTCATCTGAGTGAGAAGAATCAACTTTTTAATACCACATCACTGATTAAAACCAACCTTGTTGACGTTTAGGCAGTTGATTTGAGGCAGTGGTCAAAAGCAGAGCTGCAGCGTGTGAGTGCAGATACCTGTTGTAGCCGTGTGCTTTAGGACAGGTTTATTTAGGTCTAGTTAAATTGCTTTTCCAGCATTGCTCTTCAGCTTGCTACTGCTTTTACAATGCAAATGCTTGCTTTTTAGGGCTGACTTTACCATACAGACTGTGCTGTTGTTCAGGGAGCAGGAATATTCATTTGAATGAATGTGTGTTGCTGATGCTTTGAGCAGGGCTGTGATCGGAGGGGTTTATCCAGCATTCTCAAGTTCCCTACCAATGCTACCATGTATTTTTCAGATGTAAAAGCAAATTTAATGCATTTGCATTCATGCAACTTTTCTTTTAGATTTGAATTCATGCTGTGCAGTTAGCCTGGGCTTGACATTATTTAACCTTCTTACCACCAGTGACTGGATACCCCCTTTATGTGTTTATCTCATTTAGTCTGTTAGCATGGATGGCTGATTTTTATTTTTGACAGTAATGGTGTCATGCCAGGTAGTGTTTGCAGTGATTTCCAAGGGATGAGAACGTGGAGGTGCTGACATATTGCTATAAACCTGAGCTATCGGTGCTCCCTTGCAGCAAAAAGTGGCAGCTCCTGGAAATAAAGGCAAATGAGCTGTGCAAAGCCCAGTGATTGTCATAAAAAATGGAAATAATCTTAGATATATACGTAGTGCTTTCTAGTGCAAGCACTCATTTTCTATAAGGCAAGCATACGGCTTAAAAATTAATAACCTCATTGATCGCATAGTTCATTAGAATATAATTTTTAATGGTAACGTATATTGTATTCTGCATTGAACAGCTGCTGTGGGTCACAGCAAAGCAACTGGTTCATGTGTTGGTCAGAACAGCTCAGGGTCTGCCCAGTGTGACCATGGGAAGCTTTCTGACAGCTTCCTGCAGTCTGGAAGTTTCCTTCCCAGAAAAAATTTGCCTCTTATGGATAAGAGAAGCCCTTGCTGCATTTGTAAAAGGATAGGAATTGAAAGACAATATTGAATAGAAATTAAATATGACTTTTTGTTGTAAAGGATTGTGTATAACTTGATAATTTCTGAAAAGTCTGAGGAGGAGGAACAGATGGAAAGGATATATATAGGGCTGTCTGTCCTTTAAGAGGAGAAGGTGGGGATGGGTGGGAAATCCAAAGCCTTAGAAAGCAGCTGTCTGAACTGTTCCTTGCTTTCAAGCCAGCTCAGGAAAAGATTTTTTTTTCTAATATAAGGAAAGAAACGTACAGTTTATGTGGGCTATTTCTTCTCATGAGCTTGTATTTGTAGCCTCACTCATTCATGTAAAGGGGATTTTTCTCCAAAGAAGCACGTGTCGCAGTTTGGCTCAGTGTTTGGCTATTAGATCATTTGTGGTAGAGGTTCTGATTTAACCCCCGTGTCTTCTGGGGCCAAGTAATTGATTTTTGCTTTCTTGGATTCAGAAATTGCACTGAATAGCAGTATGGCTGAACACTGGTTATTTAGTATAAACTTTGAGCAAAGAGTAGACTTTGAAGCTTGACTGCTTGGTTGTTTGCTCCACTGTGAATATTCTGCTGCTTTTTTTTTTTTTTTTTTTGTGAGGAAGAAGGTGTGATTTACCCTCCTTCAAAAGCTGGATGATCTTTACGCTTTGCTGAGAGTGAGTGGAAGTATTACTTAGTCCAAAGATCACTATGGTGGCAGTAGGGCCATTTATTTCCTGCCCTGCACTTCCTCATCCTTCATTACTGTCAAAGGCCACGGGCAGTGTGAGCAGCTTGAGAGGAGCAGAAGACATTGTGGATACCTCTTTGCTTGTATTGATCCTGTATTTGCAGCATCTTAAAGGCTCTTTCCTTAGAGAGCATTAGCTGCTCTGAGTTAAGAAGTTACTGCAACTCCTGAGCTCTGAAATGGAAGAAATCAGTTGAAGATGAGCTGTTTTTGTGTCGTGAGGACCTGGCATCATGCACTCAGGTTGCACACTGCTGCATGTGGTCCAGAGGGCTCTGCTCTAAGCACTGGTTACAGCTTCACTTCTGAAATGCAAAAGAAGATTCCCTTAGAGGTGTGTCTGGTTTGGTGATTGAAAGCTTTTTGGCTTAATGGAGCATTCATAATTACCCAACCAGCCTGTCAAAGTGTATCATATTATGTAATTTAGTGTACAGTTCAACCATTTGAAAGCACTGTCGATCTTTGAAAAAGATCTGGAGGTGATTTTTTTGTTTTGTTTTGCTTTGTTAAAAGAATGAAGTAGAGGGCTTTTAGCAGGGGTTCCTTTTGTATGTTTGGTTTTCTCTTGTATTTGAATTCTGAGGCAGGGTAAAGCTGCCCAAGCTTTGTTAAAGGCATACTTGCATAGTTGTGCCTCTTCACTGCTTCTAATGAGAGCAGTACCACTGGTGACTTGGAGCTACCAGTGGAATACAGTCTGTTTTTCCTGCACTCGGCTGTTTCTCTCCCAAGGGCTTGGAGCAGATCAGATTTGCTACCTTGTTCATGAAATCGTTTATTATGCTGATGTTAGTGGTGTCTCTTAAACTTCCCTGAATAAATGCCTTTTCTTTCCAGAAGGTTGCATAAATGTGTATTTATGAATATATAGAGAAGTAGTCTGGCGGGTGGCAGAATTGTTTCCTCGCCTACAGGAAGGTGCAGTTTAAGTACAGACAATTTATTGTCTCATCCTACTGTCTGCCCCTGTCCCTGCTGCTGGACAGGGCTGAAGGATGGCAGCAGAGCTGGCTGTCACAGCAGAGATGCGTTTTGCCCCTTGGCAAGGCTGGCACTTGGTTCAAGTCGTGTCCGTCTGTCAGCTCCTGAGGCAAAATGATGACAGCCGTGAAGTATTTGCAGGCTGGGCTCTGCCCTTCCAAGCACCAACCAGCTTGTGCTTGGGCTGTGCGAGCAGGGAGGGCAGAAATGCATTTTCAATGTAGTCTGTAGGTAAAAGGCAGCTGAGATGACTGAATAGTTTGTGTCTGAAGATTTCTGTTGTTTACTGTGAAGTCTAAAGTGTTGGGTTGTTTTGTTTTTGTTTTTTTGTTTTCCTATATGGAGAACAGTGTGCAGCAAGGTGCCTCGTGAGCAGAAATTGGGTGACAATGGAGTTATCCAAAGGAGTGTGACTTCATTGCCTGTTTTTACTGTCACACATTAGTTTGATGCATGCATCATCTTCACTTTTGGAAGGCACATGGTGCCTATGTTAATGACCTTCCTCACTGCTGTCCCTGTTATTTTAGGAAAGGGGGGCTAAAGGGGGAATGTTGATCTTTTTTCCATCTCTGTGCTTTTTCTGGCCCCTGTTATTCTTTTAGGTATGTCCTAAGGGGCTAAGAGGTCCTACTGCTGTGATGGTCTCTAAGCTGGATCAGTGTTTAACTTCCTGCTGTGGCATGTTATAGGAGCTTCTCATTGTTGTAAATGGAAATATCACTAATCAATGATAACTGTAATAAGGTTATTGCCAAATAGGCTTTGTTGGAGGCAGTGGTTAGTAGCCTGAAATGAAAGAGACAGAGCTAATCCTGAGATGTGAGAAGCAGCTGCTAGAATTGTGTATGCAATGGCTCAGTGCACAGAGCACATGAAATCGTGTTACCATTGCAGCTTTCCTATTGGTTTGTTTTCCCCTCATGAAGTGTTTTCAGTTGTTGGTAGATACGAAAGGGCAATACCCTCCCTTCCCCACCTTTTCTCCATGACAGTCTTGGTTTTTGCAGTATTTGCTGAGAGTTTGTTGTTGATATCACCCTCTGATTCTGAAGATACGTGTATATATATCAGATTAAACTGTGTAATGAGAAGATAATTTTAGCTTCTGAATGTTCTGTTGATCATGACCAAGATAGTGAATGTGTGATAGTTTGGATAAAATATTGATTGTAATTTTCTATGAAGGCAGAATCAAGTGAAGTTTGTAGGAGGAAGAAGCCAGCATTTTATTTCACTGCAGAATGTTAAGTATTTTTTTAAACATCCAGTTAGTCAAAATCTTTAGTTCATTTCTGGACATGAACAGAAAAACTGCCAGGTGGTATGGGGATGGAAGAAACAAGAACGGAAGGACTAGAATCAAATGGTGGTTGCAGGGCATTTCTATTTGGAGCTTTATTTTCTTTGCTATTCAAGCTTTCCTTTCTTCCTTGTCAAAGCATGATAACATCAGTTTAACGCTTTTTCATGTTTATAGCATCTCTCTGCTCATAATCATTCTCATTAAACCAAAGTGTGAGGAATAATGCGGGCGCTGTTGGGGTTGATGCTGACAGACTTTGCTGTTTCAGAAAGTACAAAAGCATTGACTCATTTAACTGCCCTGTAGTAAATAAGTGGTAGACAATCCTCTGTGAAGGCTTTGCATTTGATTTCAGTGCGGCCTTTCAGTTTCAGAGGTGAAACAAGACCGTTTGGTATGTAACAGATCTGGTAATGCTGACTAAATTGGCTGAGGTGACTTCACAGAGATTCAAACTGCAGCTTGCCTGGAGCTTGATTTTTTGAAAAGCACATGATTTAGTTTTTAATTTCAAATGTCAGTATGAATCCATTTTATCCACTTGCTCATGCAGATAACGGATGGTGTAGCACAAGGAAGAAACTCACCTTTGACTAGATGACAGTGACCTGTTTTCCTCCTGTATGGTGCTCTGCTGTTGGCTCCAATTTGTACAGGGCTATGCCCTCTGATTCTGTTGGCTTTGATGCCTGGGTTCGTTGGTTGCTGGAACTGAAGTCAAGCCTGTTTCATAACCTCGTGTTTCAAGGTCTGTCCCACTTTAGTCTTCCATGTCATTGTGCTGGAGTTATCCATATAGGTATGGAGGAGGTTGGCACCCTGTGTCCATGTGCTGCAGCTGCAGGCCAGGGAACTGGCTTTGCATTGTGCATCTGTTCCACTGTTGGAGTGGACATAGCTTGGTGGAAAGTGCCAGCACTGAGTTTTGATAGATTATCTTGGCTGGGGGAGAAGGGGAGAAGTAGTACTGAGATTTTACTTGATTGAATCTTAATCTTTAAATTAGTAAGACTGTGAGATTTCCTAAGCTACAATTTTAGAAGAACTGTTATCATTTTGAGAAAACAAAGACTAGGAATATTATGGCATCAAATATAGAACAAATTGATGTTTGAAATGATGTGTTGTACATCTGCACATATTTTTAAAAAAAACTTAATTTCCTAATGTTGTTCTGGATCTTACCCCCCTTTCCTCGTGCTCATCTGTGTTCTATTTTCTTCCTTTTGCATCTATAATTACATGCATTATTAGAACTGGCAAGATGAGCACCTCCAGATGCATCCTACAGGAATCCAGCCAATACTGACTCTATTCCCATGTTAGATGACATGCTAAGTCAGTGAAGCTTGATTGTCAAAATCCATTCCCTTTCTACTGTGCTTCTAAACCCATCTTCTCACATAATGTTTTGACACAGGGTGGCTAATATTAAGCTCAAAAAATATCCCAGACTTAAGGAGGTTTCTTTTAGTTTATTGAACTAAAATACTGTTAAAAGCAGTATTTAGAAATAGTGCTATTCTAGTACTATGGAAAGATTGTCTTAATCTTCTGCCAGATGAAACAACTCGGTGGGTTTATAGTCTGTCACTTTGAACCTTTTACTTTTTTTATCATTCTTCAGATGTTTGTTCTCTAAAGACAAGAATCAGTGCACTTAGCAAGCATAATGCATTTTGTACTGTTATTTCTTGCAACCAGATAACAACAACTTTTCCTTTTGCAGAACTGCATATCCATTTTATTCATTATTTTACAGGTATCAGGCAACAGCTTGTCAACATTGCTCCTTCTACAGAATCTTTTCCTAACTGGAGAACTATACTATCACCAACATGGCCTTCCACAGAAACTAAGACTTCCTCTGTCGCTGATATTTCTATGGGACAGACTTTGGAGAATGCAAATTTGCTTCAGATGATAAAAACAACACTGACTGGCACACATACAAGAACTTTGGATCAAACAAACCTGTCTCCCACCCTTTATCAAGGCAGTGGAAGTAGTGCATCCCAAGAACCTGCTGAAGTTTCTGCTGAGTCACCCCTGAGGTTGTCATCTCAAGATCCAGATGAAACAGCTGTGGAATCAGGTTTGCCTCAACTCGGTATGTTTGCCACATTATCCACTATACCATCAGTGACACATTTGAGCACAGCTGTGCCATTTCAGCTAACACCATTAGAAACACCTTCCATTTCAAAAGAAAGCACATCAGGACCAGACATGCTTGCTGCTGTTCCATCTCCATTATTTTCTTCATTGGCAAAACAGTCACCTCATACCATTAATTTTTCTAAATCAGCTGTACTGGCCTTCAGAGTTCCTCTGTCTGCAGAGCCTGAAAGTTCCTTCAGCACAGATTCGACCAACTCTCAGGTTAGTGAAAGCAGAAATAGTCCTTTAAGTGTGGTCAGTGATGTAAGTTCCAGCATGGTGAATCAAAGAAAGGGTCCTGAGTTTTTGATGGGCACCATGTCTTTCAATCTCTCTGGATCAACAGTGCATCCCACCAATATAGTGGGAAAAGAGTTTCCTTCAGGAAGGACCTCTTTTTTATCAGAATACTCTAATACTCCTGTGTCAAAAATATTACATCAGTTTTCTATGCCAGTAACTTCCAGAAGCATGTTATGGTTTCTGAATGAAAGTATGCATAATGTAGCTTCTACTGGAGTGAAACCCAACAGACAGTCACTTAAGCCTCTGATTGGCAGAAATGATGATGTTACTCCTCTGTCTCCACCAGTTTTACAGAATAAAGCAGAGGTTCCAGCGTTATTCTTCCATCCTGTGGGTACTCCACATAAAATGCCTCAGATGAGTCATCATCAGTCTTCCACAGCACTTAGTAATTGCACTACAGGCTCTACCACTGCACCTTTCATGTCATCAGCTTCCCAGAGCCTGGCTGAGGTCTCCAGCTCAACAGAGAGCATGCCTTCCCTTTTGTTGCCAAAATCATTTATTCCAGATGCAAAGCACGCTCACAATGCAGTGCTGCCAGTACCAGCATTTAGAAGTGAAACAGATTTTCTTTTTAGAAATGCAACACACTCCTCTTCAGCAAGCACAATGCCTCCTTTGCTAACTGAGACAAATGAGCTTACCTCTGCTAAGATAGCACACGCAAACAGTCTAAGCACAGCAACAGCCAACAAGGGTATTTTGCAAATCCCTTCCGCCGCTTTCTCGCCGCACTCAGTGGTATTTCTGAACTGGGCTTTGACAGAAGACCTCACTAATGGAGCTCATGAAGCAAATGGCATGCTGTTGCCAACTGCTTCGTCACAACCCGTCCCATATTCTGATGGCTCTTCTGTGGTGAGAACAACTCAACAGTTTTTGACAAGATGGGTGACAGCAAAAATATCCACAGACTCTAACCCTGATTTTGTTCTGCCTTATGGCTCTCAGCTTTCCAAAGTTTCTCCCGATATCCATGTCAGCAAATTCTCCGGAGAGTTAAAGCTATCAGGAACTGCTTTGGAAACGGGAATGGCTGCTCCTGGTCTTGCTGCTATTACAGGACTTTCAAATCCTGAGCTTGCTGTCACGAGTACATCTGCTACTACAGGTATCTCTGGAACTGTGCATCTTCCATCTGTTGATGCAGACAGAACTGCAGATGAAGACAGAAGTATGGGAGTACCCACTGTTATAACCCCACATGGAGACTATTCACCACCAAGAACCTTGACTCAGCTTCATTTTACCTCGGGTTGGACTTCACGTTCCGTTGATGCAGAGCAATTAGTCTCTGTGCCTCCAGCACGGACTACCCTGCCATCCTTTGTTTCCATGACAACAGTGAGTGACAGCCACGGCTCAGGTTTCTCTGGGATTTCAAGTGCAGCCTCTGAAAGCAATATAGCTCCAGTCAGCTCTCCCAAACTCGCAGTTTCACCTTCTGTGTGGACTAACGCAGTGTCTTTGTCCTCAGCTGACACTAGCATTTCTCTGGTAAAAAATTCAGTAAAAGCGGCAGTAAGAGAAGTTCCTCTGAGTACTTCTACGTCAGCAACTGAGTATCATTCGCTGTACTCAGTAGCTTCAGGTCTGCAAAAGAAAATGAGAACAAATAATCAGCTGCTTTTCTTTGCCCCTTCAACAAAGTACACACACACAGTGTCTGGTCACAATGCTTTGCACTTACCTGTCACTGGAGCAAAGCTAGACAGTTTTCCAGAACTTGTTATAGATGTGTTTGCCCTGAAAACATCTCCTGTCCTGCATCCATCCCTTACTACCATAATTCCTGCCACCTTGCAGAAGAAGAATGGAAACACAGCTGAAAACATGATTAATTTCTTCACCACTGGGGACATTGATACCAGTGCACAGTATGAAGCACTGCTCCATTTGCACGTGCCTCATGTTAATGATACAGGTGTTTTTCCCAGCTTTCTAGAATCTCAAACAACTGCTGCTGGAAAGATGACTTTACTGGCAAAAACCTTTAACACAACAGCAGCGTTGGCTTTTCAGCTCCCTGACAACTCATCTCTTTCAGCCAGCTATGAAATTGGTGCTGCCCGCAGCACGCTGCCAACCAAGCCTCCTGTTCCTGTAACCAAGCCTTTTAGCTCAGCTCTCTCACATAGTTCTGTTACAGAAGAAGATATTGGTTCTGGAAATCTGGAGTTTATTGATAGCCGGTTAGAGTCCTCTGGTTATTTGGTCGTGGCTGATAAAAATCCAGCTATATTAAGTGTGGAGGAGTTGGGCACAAGTGCTATGAGGCAGAGTCTAGATTCCACTAGTATATCTAATAACACCACTACGGGTGTGCCTTTGCAAACCCCTTCTATCAGTGCTCTGCAGTCAGTCATCATAACTTCTGTCCATCCATTACCAACACAACTAACTTCTGCTTTTTTTTCAACAACCAACTTTACCCGTTCTGTCATTACAGTGTTATCTGGAGTGTCTTCTGGTGCAATACCTACGGTAGGAACTTCAGAAGCAAAACCACTAACAAGAAAATCATCTCCAGCTTCACCAGTGCCAGCTTCTTCCTTCTTGTCGCTAGGCACTGAAAACACACCTTTGCCATCTGTGATGGCTTTAAACACTCCAGTACTGACACTAACAAAAAATAACACTGCCACAAAATTAACCTCAATTCTTAGTTCAGTAGGAGCACATACAGATCTTCCTTTTGCAACAAGAAACACAGCTGCCTCACCTGTGGACATGACAGCTATGTTTATAACTCCTAAAAGCAGCAGTGTCGTGGCTTCCACGCCTGCACCCACAGCACACATACCAAGGCAGATAAAAACAACAGTCACTGACAGCCAGAAATTCCCAAGCTCAGAAATCACCAAAACATCAACCCCATATCCACTGACAATTACAGCAGCTTTGACATCTATTACAGCATCAGCGAAAGCAACTAGGCTTCCCCCTACTCGAGTGGAAAACACTTCTGCTCCTTCAGAAACAACAGCAGCATCAGCTTTTGCTAACATGACTGCAGCTCCTCCACTGGATTGCCGGCTCTCCTGGAACCTAATGGTTAAAACGGGTATGTGGGGCTGCTGAATTTGCTGAAAGGCTCTCTGTTGTTTGCGAGGGCCACCGGGTGGTGAAGGCAAAATGTACTCAAGTGTCAAAGAATGTGGGGGAGTGGTGATTAGCTGAGGGACTGGGCTACTGCATTAGTGAAACCGACAGATAATGGATGTGGTGGTTAGGAATGGTACTGACTTTGTCGCTCAGATTTTACAAAGGATGTTTTAAATGAAGCAAGGCTGGGTGTGCTGAGGTTCAGCAGTCAGTGCAGTGGTCTAGCAGAGCCATGTAGGTGGAGGCACAGCCACGTTGTGATGGTTTGGTTTCTCCTTGGCAAAGGGGTCTGTGTTACTGAAACAGACACTATAGTAACCTCAGTCTTTTGTCCTCTTTGCCTATAAAAACTGGATTAAGTATTCATACGAATACCTAATTCTATCATTAAAGATTCACTTGAAAATAACTTCTAGTATTTAAAGTTGTACAATTCAAAATAAGAGGATTTTGAGCTCACTGCATGAACAGAACACCATCTTATAGCTCTAAGAGCAATCTTTTACAGACTGCTATTCCATAATTTTAACAGCCCTATAATAAATAGGTTTGGAGAGAACCCATGCCCAGGCTTCCTATGAACTCCTTATGGTAGCACAGGGCAGCACCAGCAAATGTGCGTATCTGGAAGATGCAACCAAAGAATTGTAAAAGGATTTATGTGTGTATATAATCCTAGGTGATACTGGGGGACAATGAAAAAACTGGATTTAGTAGCTGCTAAATATTTATACCTCTAGCATAATGAATGGAATAATTATTTCTAAACATAGAAGTAGTATGAGAAGTAGCATGTATACAATATGACTGGAAATGTCAGTGCAGCTATAGAACTCTGCAAATTATAAGAGAAAAAGCTACTGAAAATGTAAGTAAACAAAGTGTACAGACAGTTGGTAAATTGCAGGCAGTAGTAACAGTGAAGTAACTTGTTTTTTGTTTAGCTCTGGTTGTGAAGGAATGAAGTGGTAATCCTTTACGGGAGCCTCCCTGTGTAGCAGCAGCCCTGTCCTCTGGGAAGGCTGCAGGCAGTCAGACATCATCATAGCTCACTCAAAGGCAGCAGTGCAAAGTCTTGTTGCTAAAGGAATCACAAGGGTTGGACTGTGCTCTGGAGCAGTGGGTTTTTGTCACAGGAACAGTGGTGACCTTGGGAGCACTGCTGAGCCCCAGCTGTTCTGGACTAAGCTCCAGTCTTGGAGCTGCTGTAAATCATAGGTTCCTTCTTTTGCAATCTCCACCACCCTATCCCAACACGAAAGAACTGAAAAAGGAGGCAGTAGTATATTAATGCCTCAAACTAACATGGAGTTTTTGCCATTTTGCAGTTCTGTTTCTGAACACGAGGAGGATGATGATCAGCAAATCCTTCAAGGAGAGTGTGACAAAAGGGCTTAACCAGGCGCTGAGACAAGCTTTCAACCAAAATGTCAGCACTCAGGTAAGCGGGCCTGACTTGGCTGTGTGAAGAGAAACGATAAACATTTGTAACTAAGTGGCTCTTGTGTTAGTGGCTGCAGCCTTACTATAAGCTTCAGGTGTGGGCATATTTATTCCCATTTAGATGCCTTCTTTTTGCTGAGTAGCATCGTGTGACGTTTTTTGTCCTGTCGGCACCTATATCTTATTCCATCTCATTTCTAATATGTGATTACAAACAGATTCAGATTACAAACAGAACACAAAACAAATTTGTGTTGCCTGTAAGCTTTATGCATCTGGGTGATTTGGCTGCGTCAAAGACAAATAGCAGGTATCTTTGTAGAGTGGTAGACAGTAAAAGGAAGTTAGCAGGCTAGGTAGCGTCAGGTATTCCAGTGTTGGTTGATGGGAATCTGTTCTCCCTTCCTGGCTGCTTTCTCACTCGTACCTAATACATCAGTATCTCCAGATTAGTTCTGACATGTGGACAGTTGTGTGTACTTGGTGTCGATCTCAGAGCGCAATGTTTTCTTAACCGTGGCATTGCCTTTTTTGATGCAAATTCAAATCACTGATCAAAAGTTCTGCCTGGCTGCAGCTCTATGTTTAAATGGTGGCTCTGAATGCAGAATGTCTCTTAAAGAGGACCATTGAGCTTTTCTTATGGAAAGCAGGCATAGATGACTCCTGCTCTGGGATCTAAAAACATAAGGACCGTTCAAAAATCTTTGTCATTTTATTTGAAAAAATTGAAGAGAAATGCAATTTTCTTTTAGGTGTCTTCTGGAAAACTGCAACTAACAGGAGTTTCTTTCTAGCAGTTTAGGAATGATTCTGGTTAGCAGTCAGGCAAGTGCTGCTGTTCTCAGCCTTGATCAATTGCAAAAGCAGAGCTAGTAAATGGGATGTCATTGCTGTCAGTCCATTCCCACTGAAAACTGAGTGTCTGACAAGTTCAATTCCACAGAGTTGAAAGTCCTGAGCAAGGAGAGAACAAATAAACGAGGGAGGCATGTTCATTGCTTTCCAGCTAAACTGCATGAAATTCTGCAGCTGAGTATTAGAGCAGGTTGCTGGTTGCTGGGGTACCTTTCTGTAGAACACACATTCCCACTCCTGTTAGGCACCTTGTGCTGAGCCTAAAGCTGTTATATGAGGTATGCTTGTCAAGGAAGGGGGAAGAAGTAGTTTTGCTCAAAATGGAGAGCATATCCTTTTTCCTATATGTGAATGAAGCCTTGACCTATATTGGAGATGTGTGAGTTGTCATGGCAATGCAATACTCCTTCAAAGGAGAAGACGTGTTGCATGGGCTGGAACTAAAGCTTCCTGAGCAGTTCTGTGAATCCCATGGCAGATGTGGTGCTGGTCCTGTACAGACAAGAGCCCTGCAAGTGAGCCATACTCAGAATGAGATGTCTCATCAAATAGTGGTTGTATTTGCAATCAAAATTTAAACTTCTAAAAAATAATAATAATAATTGTTTCCCTGTGTTCTTTAGGTGGAAATCCTGGAGCAATCAAGTAACATCACAGTTGGTTACTATGTTACACGAGGGAGACTGGTTTTTATACCAGCTGCTGTAATTGAAAGACTAATTGCCTATGGTATCAGCAATGCCACAGCAGACTTAAAGCAACACGTTCTGAGTCTTCAGTCCATTGTGGCCCTGGCAATGCCATGGAAGCCACTTCCTGCGTACCACTTCCAGCTGAAGACAGGTGAGTGATGGCCAGCTTAGGTTGACAGTCGTGTGTTTTGTTAGAGGTCCCGTGCAGAGGGGTGATGTTTGTCTGTCCCTGTGCTGTCTTGCTTCCTCCCCAGTCTCCAGTGCTACACCACGACAAGAAACAGCAAGACAGCCTGTGCTTTGATTTCACCTACATGGTGACAATGCCTCCAGTGCCAGCAGGACTGCTGTTAGTTTAGAAGGAGTGCTGCCTTCCAAAATCACTGCCTCAGCTCTGTAAAACAGCAATTTCAATTATTAAGAGACTTCTTATATGTTCTTATGTATTTATGTACACATACATTAAATATGTATTCCTAGCACAAACAGAATGAGAATCGATATTAGAACTTATTGCATCTTGTAAAAGCCAATGGCTTGCAAGATTTTAGAGTGTAACTTCTGTTTCGGTACAGCTTTCTCTTACTGCCCAGCTTTGAGTAAACATGCAGTGTGCTGGTCTTACCATTTTATGCATCAGTACCATGCTTAAATGATATAAAATGATCTTATGTGGCACTATTCACCTGCTTAACTTGTATGCTGACCATGCCGCAGTTGGGCATCACAGAGGCTATGCAACTAAGCATATTTGGTCTTCACAGAAATGCACTGTTACTTTTCCAGAGCTGCAGTTTGTAAGTCAAACAGATAATATACAGTCATGCAGATTTGTTCAGACGATGGAGCAAAGGTTACAGAGAGCATTTCAAGATGCCGAAAGAAAGGTCTGGAACACCAGCAACAACCTAACAGTTCAGGTACAGCATTGCCCGCTTTGCCAGTGCTTGTTGCTGAAGTTTCTGGGTTATTATTTGTTATGCATGTACTTGTATTTCAATAGAATATATTTCAACTTAATGTCTTTGTCAGTCAGTGTGGCAGTAAGTTTATGCCTTCCTCTGAAATGAGATAGTTTTGTTTATTAGAAGTAAACTTATAAATACAAGATTTATAGAAAGACTGCTGTTTTGAAATTCAAATAGAGATGAAGGATAAGGTATTTTTCCAGCTTTATATTTTTACTGAATATTCAGGCACCCTTTCTGCCTGCTCCAGTGATTCTTTGCTGTATTTTTTTTATTATTTTTTACTGAACTGGAACGAGACTACTCATTATTTCTTCACCTCTTTTTCAGATTTTGAATACCTCCAAAGTCTCTCAAGCTGTCACTCTGTTTTATGTAGTCAACAATCGAAGCACAACTTTAAATGGCACGATTTCCAGCAACCTTCTTAATCAGCTGTCAGCTGAGCTGGTGGGTTTCTATCTAACCTACCCACCTCTCACCATTGCAGAGTGTAAGTATGTGCTTCTCAGAACACACCTGTAGGATCAACCACTACCGAGTTTCCTATTGCAAAATACCTTCAGCTTGATGATTGCAGATCATACGTTATTTTGATGATAACTTTGTTGTTTTAAACTTAAGAAAAAGAATGAAGTGGGTGGGAACTTAAAAGTTCTGGGTTTTTTTTTTGTTTTTTTTTTTTTTTGGAAGGGGGGGAATCAGTATCTACTTGAGTTGTGTGTAGAAGAAAAAAAAAAGCCTATGCTGAGTTCCAGGCAAAGTTAAACAGCATATAAAATAAAAATCTCCTCAGTTTGCTATTTCAGAGTAACACAGTCCAACATGTAAAGTTTATCCTCAGCATAGCCCTTTGCTGTGTGGAAGACTGAGCCCTCAGTGCTTCGTCCGGGTGCATGACTCAGTAGCATGCCACCACATTTGTTTAGTGGGTGAGCTCTACCAACATACCTCTTTTCTGAAAGTCGTTGGGTATCTGCTGAGCTTCTTACTCAGTTTATGATGTTGTGTCAAAAATTCACTTGCATTTCCCCAGTGTGAAGAATCAGAGGTACAGAGTTAGATGAAGTTGTATCATACAGCCTGCATGGTATATATGATCTCTGACTTTGCTAATTTCTCCAGAAAGAATAAAGAGATGGAACATCTCATAATATGGATTTGTTTAATCTGTTTTGTAAATACAGTCTGTGTAATTAAGCTTGCTGTAGTGACAGGTTATCCATGTACTGGAAGATATTGGTGCTCACTGGAAGTGAGAGTAAATAAACCTAATAGGTACATTTGTGCATGGCAGTGGTGCTTGGTTAAGTAAGGGCATGTTTCAGCTGGTTTCAGCTGATCTCAGCATTAGGTAAAGTGCCTTCATGCGATACTTCATAAATCTGATCTGCTGTGCTCAAATACCCCTAAAGTTCTGGTTAGGCTTCTGGTAGCCATCAAAGTCATTGATAATGCTGTAACTTTGCCCAAGTAGTTTGTAATTTTTCATTTTGCAAGCACTAGCCAAACATGTATTTAGCATCAAAATACTCAACTGAATAGATTGGTAGCTTCAAATAAAATTAATAAGGTCCTTGTTTATTTTATGATTCTGGGAAGAACTAGAACCAGATTACTGAAAAACAAGCACTGGGGAAAGGTGCAATTTAGCTTTTTGGCAAGTATATCATCTTAACAAAGAGCCCAACCGTAATCATCTCATGCAGCTTTTCATCAGGTACTTGCCCAACGAACAAGTATGTGGTGTATGTGATCCCTCTACAGAGCGAACAGGGTGGGAATTGCAGCTAACTGGTCATGCAAATGTTTGAAAAAGGAACGTACGTTAATCCTAAGACATTACTTATCCACATCAGATATTTGCAACCAGCTGGCTAGGTGAAAGCGCCCAGTGATGAGTTCCGCTGTACCAACAGATGTAGTTTCAATTTAAATCAGACTTTCCACTACTTGGTGCTTCTTGCAAAAAGCAGTGCAGGCACGTGCTTGATAGTCAGCAGCTGTAGAAGACATTTGTCACGTCTCTGCCAGTCCTCGGATGTGATGAACTGACCCAACTGAGTCTTTAGCAAGTGCTCCTTTAACAAGTAATGGCTTATATTTCATTCTGGAGTTCTTGGTTTTATTCCCTGCACAGGAGGGATACAGCAAATGCGTGCTCTTAATGTGTGCATAGAATTTATGGCTTCAGACTGATGGCGCGTGTTGTGAAAATGTTTGCACTGACAAGTGTGTTATGCTTATTCGTGTGGTGGTGCAGTGGTTTCAGTTTATCAGACAAATGTTCAGTTTATTCAGACAAATGCTGTCACGTTCAGAGAACACTGTTTCCACCTGGACTCTGCAGCTCTTCCAGAGCCCTTGCGGTCTGTCGTGGAAATGGGCAGCTTCATACAATGAAATTTCTTCTTAGAAGCAGTTACTGTTCATGATCAGATATTGTACAGTGTTTACTATTTCAAACCACTGTGGAGTTTAAAAATCAAGGTAACTTATTGACAGCGTATCAACGTGGGAAGCAGAGATATCTTCTGAAATAAACTCCCAGTAATAATGCTTTCAACCTTGCATAAATCTATTGAGATAAAGCTGGTGCACATAAAGAATTAGCAGTGTGTTGAGCTTCACAGCCTAGTGCACTTTTGAGATGCAAAACATAGCAAAAAGCACCAAAATAGCAGACATCAGTTTCTCACAGCTGTAAGCACATATGGTAGTAATACCTTAAAAACTGCAGTGTGTTGTGGTTTCAGTGTGCCTATAGCCCACTCTAAGCCATTTTCACAGTTCTGTTAATCGTGTTTGTAGTTCATGTGGAACTGTATTCTGGTTAATGGAAGCTGACATTCGTGTGTTTTAATTAATAATATTTTATATTTAAATTGTGGTTTGTCTTAAGGATTAAATCACAGAATGACCATGGAAAGTTCTCTTACATTCCTGGAGGATTACTCATGTAGAGAAAGTGGCAGAGATGTATATAGCATGGAGATATACTTATCATCTTCAGTAATAGGTAATCCTTGGTTTTACCCACAGAAAGTTCACTAGCAAATATTCTGGCAGCAGAAGATATATTCTGTGTTGTGCAGCAGCACCTTTACAGTTCACATTTTGTGTCCTTTTTCAGATGGAAGAGAAACTGTAATCCTGGAATTTATGTCTCTAGATCTTCTTCCTCAGTTGAGCAGTCATGCAACTATCTTTATGGAAAAGATCAGTGTTAGTTTTCGATGTCTGGCTGTGCTGTTCAGGGACATAAAATGTGTGAGGTGTTGAAATATTATGAAATAATTTTGACTTTTGTTTTAAAGCTTTGGAATATCCCAACCTCGACGTCTCAGAGTCAACTAGAGACTACTGGGTGATCACAGGTACTTTTTAATCTTCTTCTGTCTTGTACGTATTTGGGAGAATAGTTTTTAGTACTCAGTTGTAGTAATACATCTACAGTGTCTTTTATACACAGTGATTTTGTATAAATATAAGTGGCTGCCCACTGAACACTCCTGTTGCATTCAACTGGACAAATGTATCCAAAGTTACTCTTGGACGCAACTGTGATTTGTCATCTTGGGCAGAGACCTTCCTTGTGTTCAGCACTTGCTTCAGAATTTACGCCGTTTTTGGTTTAAGTGTTTATAAGAGCAGCTGTTTTCAGAATTAAAACACGGTGGTTTTTTTTTTTTCCTGCAACTTGGAGGATTTAAATCTGAAATCAAAAGAGACTTGCAGACGAAATCCAGGAAGAAAAAAGAGGTGATCTGTTAAGCCAAGGGAAGCGTGCTAGAATCTGCTGACCCAGCCTGGGACCTTTTGCATTTTTTCCACCTGAAATTTTAAATGCATAACATAATGTTTATAGGAAAAAAAAAAGGTTGTTTCATTGGTATCAAGTTCCCCTTCAGATATATTTTGACTTAAGAAGTGCTGAGTGAGCAAGAGAGAGAGAGACCCTTTTTCCCAGATACCTTTGAGTCAGTAGATCCAGCAGCCTGCTTATCAGTGTGCCTATAGCTGGAATTGTTTAATACTCAGGGGAGTGTAGGAAAAGGTGCCTGACATGAAATGGCGTAAGTTCTGTAATCTCCTTCCAAAATCCAGTGTGACTTGGTGCCTGTTAATTCTACTCATAATTTTCAGGTTAAAAATAAATTTATGCAGAGATGATCATCTTCTGAAGTGCAGCACCCCCGCTGATGATCCATTTTTTGCCTTTGTGCACTTACAGTGGTGGAATACTGTTGGTACTACAATGGAAATAATGTTTTCAAAATAAAAAAAACTCCTCATGATGATCCCAGATGAATTTTTAAATAACACTGAAAAATCATACATATTTATGAACTAAATGAGCATGCTGTATCACTTGTTTGAACTCTGTGTATTTAGTGTGCATTTTATTTTATTTTATATTTTATATTCATTAGCATTTAGGAAATGCCTATTCAATGATAAATGCTCCCAAATATAAATATTTTTAAACAATCGTGTAGAGCTCCAGCTTCAGATCTCAAAACTGCTGGGTGGAAAAAGCCTTGCTGTTTGCCCAACAGGAGCATCTGGATGTTCCTTTGGTAAGCATAAAGGCAGACAGCTCCCAAACTTTTTCACTGACCTTTGTGTTGGAGATTATGGATTAGATGTTTCTCTGAGCCACTTTGGTAAACAAATGGCTTGGGTTTTTTTTTAAGGGTTTAATTTTCTGAAGCAAGGTTGGCATTATCTTAGAACAGTGCAGCGAGTGAGACAAAGCGCATCGTGTGTCAGCAGAGAATCCCTGAGAGGACAGAACTCTTGTGAACGCTGCCCAGTTATTTTTCTTCTCAGCGAGTCGGTACATCCCTGTCAAACAGCTCTGCGTGTTGTTTAATCTACCTAAGATGTGCTGATGTGTGATTTTCTCCATTCCCACAGTTATACAAGGGGTTGATATTGCGTTACTGGGACTGAACAATCAGAGCTTTGCGAGATTAATGGAGCAGCGCTTGGCCCCGCTGTTCATGATGTCCCATCAGCAAGGAAGACGCTTTAAACGGGCCACCACTGTGGGCAGCTACACTGTGCAGGTGATCAGTCCAACGTCAGTTGCACCTAAACGTGCTTCATGAAGAGCTTTGTCTGGATGCATGCTGCCTCAGTGTGTGGGGAAAGCTCCTGCCTCTTTTCATGAGCACCAAAGGAGCACGTGCAATACGCGGGTATTAATAATGGGTTCCTTTTGCTGAGGTCAGCCGTGTTTTCATGCCTCTCATCTCCTAAAAGCTAGCTAATCAGTGCTAATAAATATTTTGTTTTTGGCTGCTGTGAAGACTGATACAATATATGTATTTTAGCATAAAGTCTCCTTCTCAACATAAGGAGTAGTTCTGATTTTTGTTCTCAAGTGTGGGGAAAAAAGGTGTTTCTTAGTTCTTCTCTCATTGGGATAACTCAGTAAGAGTAGAAATTGGCCTTTTTATTGAAAAAATGTGTGAGGCAGTTCTTCTACAAGGTTAGTCATCAAACCATATGTCCACAGATCACATTATCAAGTAGACACCTGAGCCCTGAGTAATTTATTAGTCATCTTTCTACTATGTGGCAATATTTACCATTCTTTTGTTTGAAAAGTTCTTATTTTGCTTTCTCGCTAGTTTGGCCAAATGATGCTAGTTGTGAGGGATTCAAAGGGAAATTCTTTTGTGAAATCCATGACAAGATTTTGCTCTTTCCTTTAGCTATGTGTTGTTTTTTCAAGAATTGCTTGTTGAGAGACATAAAAACAAATGACCACTTTTTTTTTTCCCCGTATATTTTTTCACTGACAGTCTGAAAAAGGAGTATGTTTTTACCGACTGAAGGTGTGAACTTCTGCAACGTTTTCCATGAAAATATGATGTATAATAGTTTATTACGTAATAGAGAAGCATCACAAAATTCCTTTCTGCTCTTGTCATTCGAGGTGTTTAGCACTTCCTTTGCTCTCAGGAAGAGAAAAGGTTCAATTTTAAAATTCTGCTGGTGTTTTCCTGAGTAAAACTGAGAAAGCACAGTTCTTATTGTTAGCCCAGGATTAAAAATAGTAAATGTGGCAGTAAAATGTGAGGGAAATTTTTAGCTGCAATGTGTTAGCAAAGTGTGGTTTTCAACACTGGGGCTGATTTTAAGAATTCCCTCTTTATGGAGGACTGTACTATCCAAGCATTTGAACCTCTCCTTTTTACTGTATGCCTTTTCTTTGCATTAGGATTACGCTTAAGGATTTTCATGAAGGCAGTCAGTACTCACTAATCCTAATAGACTGTAGCATAGAGGGGATACCCTGCTCCTCTTGTAATATTTGCCTTCAGCTTATGCTTAGATCTGACAGTCTGCATGCACTGCCTTCAGATTACTTCTTGCTAGCTTTGCAGTGATACGATACAAATGGTGTTTATTTCTTTCTCTCATTTTCTTATTTTTCTGAAAGATGGTAAAAATCCAAAGAATTCCAGGACCCAAGGAGCCAGCTGAACTGACATACTATACTTTGTACAATGGGAAACCTTTGTTGGGCACCGCAGCTGCCAAAATTTTGAGTACTGTTGACTCCCAGCGGATGGCCCTGACGCTGGGTTATGTGATTCAAGTTCAAGCTGATCGTAAGAGTCCTTTTCAAGTTTCTCTCTGTTAATCTTTTTTTTTCTTTTTAACAACAATTTACTGCATGAATTGATGCCTTCAACTAATTTAATTTCTCCAATTGTCTGAGGTGTTGGTCCAGGTGGAATTAAACTTATAGTGTGGGTTTCTGTACTCGATCTCCTAACTGGCTAAACAGCAGATAAAATGGGACTTTCTGGGGCCATTACTTCAGCCATCTCTCTGCCTGAAGGAGCAGTGATACTGAAATAATTACACGTAATGGAGATAGGAAAAGAAGGAGCCACTATAATAAGTAATTGATGTATCATCCATAAACATATGATTGAGTTAGAAGGCTGAAGTATGGTGTCATTTCCAGGGAATGAACTATATACTGTACCTAATCCTGGATTTGATCATCCTCTGTTATTGACTTTTATGGGACTAAAATTGCAGATTTCCATTCCTGCCTCCATAAAGCCTAGTATTTAAAATCTAAACTATTTTGTTTGCAATGAGAATGTTTAGCAGCTTTGTTTTTGCTATAGCAGCTGTAGAGAATGTATAGCAGCTTCATGACTCTGTGGAGTTTTGTTACTTTTATGGATATTTAGGTAATTATGTAGCAGCTGCCACAGATCATTTAACTTTGTCCTTGTGTGATCTGATAAGGCAGCCTCATTCATCTATAGATTTTCAGAGAAGTTAAATGTGCGTACAGTATTGTAAAGAAAATGTACAGAAGTGAAAATGATGACCTTGGGTAACTGAGATTCCAAAACCAGGATGCTTAAAATGTAGGAGGTAGAACTATCTTCATACTCTATTAAGGAATCAGTTTGTCTCTTTTTAGACACAGTGCTCACAGTCAGCCTTTGTGTTCCAAAGAAAATATTTCATGTGAGTTTTGTTTCTACTCATAATTTCTGTTACAGCAGATTGAAAGGTTCTGTACCAAAATGCAATAAGAGAAAATATCTACCCCAAGGAGCTCATAGTCTGGGCTAGACAGATGAATAATAACAAAAAAAAAAAAAGAGGAGTTCCTGTTTCATAGATGAGGAACTGATTTATAGCATAATGAAAGCTTGCTCCAAAATCCTGTTGAATTTGCATGAGCAACAGATTGACTTATTGATGGTAACGTTGAAGACAGTAACTGAATTCAGGGTTTAAAACCAGGACTCCTAAATGTTAGTCCTATTTGTCACAATGTTGTTGTTTCTTCTGCATCCTCCACAAATCATAGTTGTACTTCTTCAATAATTTTCTGCTCACAGAACAGCTCTCTGCTTAACGTTATTATTTTCTGATAAAATTCAGATTCTCCTTCCTTCCCCACAGCCTTTTCATTCCCAAAATGTGTGTTCAGACTCATTAATTTAGAATTACACAAGCTCATTGAGAAGGGAACCTTGAAAGGTTACTTAATCCTGGGGTTCAGCTTGTTTTTTTGCAGTCTGTAGGCATACTGTTACTATCAGGTACATAATGGTGCTATTCCTGCTCAGCCCAGCAAACTGCATTGGCTTTGCAAGAGGGTGCAGAAATGCAAGGAAAATGGGCTCAGCCTTCAAACACAGTTTCAGCTGGCTTTCATAACTGCTGCAGAGCCAGAGCATTATGGTGTGCATTCAGTCTGATCCTGAAATACGCTGTGTGCCTCTGACAGCTAATAAGCTCAATGACATTTGAAAGCATTAGTCCCCAAGGAAGTAGAAAAGGCTATTTTACATCAATATGCTCACAATTGCCTATCCATGCCAGCCAACAATGGCACGGGAAAATAAATAGAGAAAGCATGTGGAAGTCCAGAAAATATGTTTCACTGGAGGAAAATGCAGAATCGTAAGGAGATTATCTGGTGTTTTTCAAGGAGGAAATGTAATGGTAACAGGTTTATGTAACAGGAGGTTCTCTTACGTGAGTCTGAGTTGGAGCATGCATACTAAAATACTTTATTCTGGTGAAATGGAATCTAAAAACATTTAAATGCCACTCCATTTCTGAAATGTATCCTTTTCCTCGTGTCACTATTAATATAGCTGCAAATAGCTTTTTCCGTCCTTACCAATTCTCCTTCAGAAATGATGGATTAATTTTGATCTTAACTATGACAAAATATTCCTAGAGCACAAGAGAAGCATTTTGTTATTGCCCTGCTGGTGTCAGTAATGACTGTTAGCGTGCTTAGCTTTGTTGTCTTTGAAAAAGCTGAGCTGATTTACTCTGGTACAGCCGTTAAGACTGTGCTACCAGGCATGAGCTCTGTGCATTACATTCAGCACATACTATCTTTCTATAAGTTGGTTGTGTTTTGAAAAGTAGAGGATGTATTACTTAAATCTCTTCTTTAAAAAAAAAATAAAATAATAATTTATTCTGTGAATGAATATTTGAGTGATATCTAATGTCATCTAGCATGGCTTGGGAGCTGATGGCAGCTGCCATGTATGCGAATTGAACAGTGTTGCTGATTCTTTTATTGTTGCTCAAGAAATATAAAGGCATAAATAGGTACTAGCAATCTTTTTATACTGATCGGTATGTGGAGGCAGCTGAAGGCGCTTTTGGAAGCAATTTGCATCTTTAATTTACACAGTGAGACTTACCAATGTTGGTTTTCAATTTTCTGTAGCTGTGGTGAAGAACCCACCGAACAACCTGTGGATCATTGCAGCAGTGCTGGCTCCCATTGCGGTGGTTACAGTCATCATCATTATCATTACAGCAGTTCTGTGCAGGAAAAACAAGAATGACTTCAAACCGGATACCATGATGAACCTGCCTCAAAGAGCTAAAGTGAGTGACTGATCTGCAAATCCAAGATGTCTCCTTGCTTTCTGAAGTTTTTACTCTGTTTCTCTGCTGGGTGTAATTGATGGATCCTTTGGTTTCTTGAAGCAACAGACAGGAGGATTACTGTGATTTCTGCTTTGCTGAGAATTGTAGATTGGGGGGAGAGCTGAAAGAAGGCGTGATGCATATGACAGGTCACACAGAATCACCCGGGTTGGAAGGGACCTCAAGGATCATGTAGTTCCAACTCCCCTGCCTAGCAGGGCCACCAAACATACACATTCAGATCAGGTTGCCCAGGACCCCGTCCAACCTGGCCCTGAACACGTCCAAGGACGGGGCATCCACAACCTCCCTGGGCAGCCCGTTCCAGGGCCTAACCACTCTCCTTGTAAAGAGGTCCTTTCTCTTCGTCTTAGCACAGCTGCAGATGGGTACAGCTGGTGTCAGCTGTATCAAAAATGATGCATAAAATACATTTTCGTTTCATTCCCAATATGCCTATCTATTTATTTGATATTACCAAAGTAGCATTAAGACTAGATCTGGAAAACTGAAACAAGTAATATTCAAACATACACGAAAAACTAATATCGCTGCAGTATTGCATGATGTCCTGCTCAAATGTCTAAAATACGGACGATGATTGGTTGGGGCTCCTGTGAATGTTATGCACAACTTAATTCCTATATGTAATCTCGGGTCCCAGCTGGAGTACAAGGGAGACTAATTTGTACATTGTTTTGAACTGCTATCATTATGGAATACGTTACAGCTGAGTGAAGTTACTGTTTAAGAAGAAGATTACTGGTTGGAGTTGCGACAGAAAAAGAACTTATTGTAATATTCCACAGTTATCGTTCCAAAAAGAAAGAGTTTGCAATTTCGACTTTTCTCCAGGAAAACTGATTTAATAAGGCTATGATGTAGGTGATCGAGTGGAAACCTATTCCCTTGGTCTGTGTTTACTGACCAGCAGTCAGTGTGGTCAAAAAGGAGTTGGATCTGCAGAACAAAACAATTGGTGCTGAGCTGCCAGCATCCACCCAACACTCATTTCAAATGATTTTATTGCACGTTTGCTCACGTTTGCGACTTCAGTGCAACACCTGCTTCTAGAGTGCATTTCCTATTTTTCTTTCATCTTAAAGAAGGTTTGTGAGCCCTGAAATTGTGGTATGATGTGAATCAAAGTATGGTCAGTGAAGGTAACTTGGAGATTTACTTCAAAGGTGCACTCTTGATCCGAACTACAGTGCTAGTATAGAAGCTTCTTCAGTTTGTTTTTGGTATATTTTGACAATCAAGGAAATAAATATAATTTAGTTTTTTAATAGAAAGCTAATTTGAAAAAATGAAAGCTAAATTGATGTGTGCTTAGTTTCACAAAGATGGTTCCTTCATAAAGGTTCAGCCAGATCTAGCCTGGAGTATACGCTACTGTATTGACCATAAAGTATAAATCCAGCAATGGATGGAAATTGACTGCTGTTGTCTTTCCTAATTACAGCATCTTCACTTAAAATAGGACTAGGGAATGTATTTTAGGAAGATAATGTTATAAGATCATTTGGAAAAGAACGGTTTTGTTTTTATTGTTTATTCCAGCATTAGTGAGCTCAGGAATAACAATAACTGCCTGAACTATAACTGCTGTCTACATCACATTTTAAATGAATATGTAGGAATAAATTCTTTACTGTGAGGGTGGTGAGACACTGGAACAGGTTGCTGAGAGAGGATGTGGATGCTCCCTACCTGGAGGCACTGAAGACCAGGCTGGATGGGGCTGTGAGCAACCTAGAGGGAAGGGTCTACAAGGAAGGGTCCTTGCCTACAGCAGAAGGTTGGAACTACATGACCTTAAAGGTCCTTTCCAACCCAAACCATTCAATGATTCTATGGGATATTTCATTGCTTAGGAAAGTACCTGAGACTGCTTGATTAATGCTGCATCTGATCTGCAAGTGTGGTTGCAGCAGAGTGATTTTTAATTTAAGGAACAGCTTTAATATATTGTTTGTGCAACCCTGAGGTTTGCTTCTATATCTAGAATGGGGTATAGAATGCTTCTATTCTAACTAGAATGTTTTTGACACCTTTTGGATATGAGGAGAATGTCACGGGATGCTTACAGCCTTGGGTTTCAGCTGCTGTTTTTGAGCGGTGCTCCCTTGTACCAGGGGAGCTGGCAGAGCAGAGCAGCCTGTTCATCACTGCAGTCCTCCTGCTGCTGCAAGCAGAGGGATGCTGCAGTTCTTCACTGAGCAGAGCTGCCTGCCACAGCCCTTGGGGACTCACTCGTCCCATGTCAGCGGGTAGGATGCCTGAGCACAGCACGGAGAGGAAACGAAACGCCCAGCTTAAATATCCTTCTGCAGAGTGGGGTACGATGTAACAGCAGGATTGCTGCCTCTGCCTGGTAATTTAGGAATGACTTTGTTGTTCTCACAGGCTGACAGCTAAATAAGTAGGGTTTTAAAAATGACCTTTCTTGTACCGTGTATTTTATAGTATCTTATGAATTGTGTTGTTGCCATTCTGAATTGGCTGAGGAGCCAGTGACATCAGGACTAAGTTGCAGGGAAGTAGCAGTGTAACCTTTTTCTTCCCCAGTTTTTCATTTTTCACAGCTTTCCAGTTGTAAAATTAAAAAAAAAAAAAAGTAAAATAGGTAAAATTCTAAACTGAATTTGTCGTAATGTTCTTGAAATGCTGCTTTTGTTTTGAGATGCTTGTATTTACTTTGAGGTTTTGGGCAGATGCTAGCTTTTGCCTCTCTTGCTTCTGAATTCACAGCATGCTTTTTTTTTTTTTTTTTTAAGACTGTAATCTGAAATCATTCCTTTCTTTTAGTGCATGACAGTATGAGCTTGAATGTAAACAGAGATAAGATCTGCACTCTACGACCCACCAGCAAAAACAAATAGTGTAGGCCATGAGAAAACAGCCACTATCAATTTGGTAAAGGGCATGGAAAAAAGAAACCAGAGACGTTGCCTGTGTTTGTGGGTATACATGCAGAAGGAGGGGATAACTATCCTTTCTTCTCTTTGTTCCCTTTTTTTGTTCTTTATTTAAATATCAGTGTCTTTCATAATCATTACAAGGAAAAATGTCCCAGTAACATTTTTCCACATTCGTTTTACCCTCTCCCAGGCAATGAAATTTAATCATCTAATCATGTCTTCTAAATCGATATTCAAATCCCCCTCGGTCGGTCTCTCTGAGTTCTGTGGCCATATTTGACACCTATCCTTGCTGTGCTTTAGCACTGCCTGATCGTGATTCAGTCTTGCCAGTTCCCTTCAGGGGTGGTAAAGCCATCTGTTCCTGTGGACTTTCTCAGAGCAGGGTTCCAAGATCAAATTTTATTTAACACAATATGTCCGCTGTTGAGGATGGCTTTTTCAGCTCTTCTTTAATGCAGTTTGTTACCAGACATGGTGGTGAGTAGAATTTAGATTAAATAATCTTTACTTTGTTCCTTTGGCACATACAAGCTGGGACTCTGTAGGATCCTGTAAAAACACTGGTATTCTATCTCTTCTGTTTTTTGTTTTTTTTTTTTTAAGATATGAATTATAGGTTGTATCTTCTGTTCTTTGACCAGTGTGGAGAAATACCTGATTTAATCATACTTTCTGTTTTCATGCCTATTTTTGCAGAAGAACTGGGGTAGTTTTGACTGATGGTTAATACAGCCACTAAGGCTGAAAAGCATTTTATCGATTGAAAGTATTACTGTCTGGGATGGGGTGCAGTAGTTCACCCTAATTGTCTTTGCACAGCTACTACTTTTCTCATTCTTTTCTTCCCTTGGTAGCTAGTGGCTGCTTTTATGGTCCCTTGCCTTCAGAAGAGGGCAAGCAGAAGACTGTCAGGAATGGTAGCATCATGACTGCCATGGGGTGAATTGGCTTTCCTCTGGTAAACTGCAAGATCTATCGTGCCAGTGCATGGAGACGTCTGCTCCCCAGACCAGAGTTAGCCCAATTAGTATCTCCTTCATACACTGGAGCTGTTTATCAGATTAATTCTGAAGTGTTTGAACACATGAGCCTTGGTTTAAGCAGACGACACAGAAAGCAGGAGATTCATCCCATAAACAAAAACTTTTTTTTAAGGACACAACTTTTCATTCTCAGACTGAAATTGCCTGTGAAATTTATATGTATTTTTAGAGATAGCCCAGATTCAGGAAGCGACAACAAGGGAAATTTTTTTTTTTTAAGAGCTCATTCTTTTTCTGTGCAAAATCAGCAGATTTTTTTTATCAGCCTGACTTTCTTCTGGAGTGAAAATGCTCAGTGGCAGCTGGACAGGATCCTGAGAGGGACCACTTGGTTTTAAATGTGTAATATTGATGTGTTCTCCAAAGTAAGCTTGAGGGTTAAAATCAGCCTTACCTATCTTTGGAATTATTTTTTGATGTTTTTTTTAGCATTCTGCAAATAGTCTTTGTACTTCAGAGAGAATGCACATTTATGGGACAAATTAACTCAGTTAAATGCAGCAAGAACATTTTACATGTTACATATTTGTCCCAGAATTGGCCTGAAATATCTGAGTGGTTCTTGTCTTCCCGATAGGAGTGCATTTTTGAAAGTTAAGCTTTGCTTGAATTATTTAATTTCTCTGTTGGGAAAATCCACCTTTCAGTGGCTGCTTTGCCCTGAATGCGTTGTCATTTCTGCTTTTTGCTTGCAGAGGCAGCAGGGAAAGCACAGCTATGTCTTCAGGCTGGGCACACAGCACTTGGCTGCCAGGGCTGCAAGCCTCTTGCAAATGCCACTTTCCAAGAGAAACAAGTAAAATCAATGAGAACCTTCCCAGTAGGCAACTTGAAAGCCGAAGGGAATGTGATTTTGTTATTCTGAGAAGAATAAATTGGGGAGTGGGGGAGGTGGAATTTTGCCCATGAAACTTTCATTTGTGTTTTTTTTTTTTTTTTTTTTTGCTTTTTTTTTCATCTGGAATAAATTACTTCTGCCTCCTGTGGAAACAAGAGATTTTTTTTATGGAAGAAGTTTTGCTTTCTGTATGGCCTTGCTTTTCTTCCTTTTTATGTTTTCTGTTTTATTTTTTATATACACTTTCGCATTGTCTGTCAAAGGAATTTCTGAGGGTGTTCAGACAGGGGAAGAAAGGTTAGCCAAGTTCAATACTAATCATGTTTTAAGTATGTGTAATGGAGATCTTATCAGAAAAATTGTGTTGTTGGACATTTGTATTGCAATCTACACATTTTTACCTCTAGCTTATTTAATTAAAGAAGTGAAGGAGTAGTGGAAAATTGTATATTCAAGTGGAAATTTTGTTTTTAACATATGACACACTCTGGAAATTTTTTTCTCCCACTCGTTTTCGCAGCCAGTACAAGGCTTTGACTATGCCAAGCAACATCTAGGTCAGCAGGGGGCCGAAGATGAAGTTTTACCAGTAACTCAGGAGACTGTCGTACTTCCACTTCCAGTCAGAGATGCTCCTTCCTCCCAGGAGAGAGAAATCACTCAGGATGGGAGCACTATTAAAACAGCCCAATCCAATGAAACAAGGAAAAGGTATGGAGTTGTGCGTTTTTGAAGGGTGAATGGGGTACGTGTTGCATGGCTTAGGGAAAATTGAAGGGTTTGGTAACCCACGCACCATGTGTGGCAGATGATTCCTCCATGATATATACTTGGCATAACATTAGTCTGTACTGGATGTGTAAGTTTGCTGCAAAATGAAAGGTGAGCCAAAGTGAAGAGTCTTCACAGACTGTACGTGAGTAGAGGAGTTAAATGAGAAGTGTCTGTCTTGTGCTTGCTGGCCTTGTGCAAGAGGAAAACCTAAAATAAACGTTGACTCTGGAGGATGAAAACCAGTCATTCTTCAAATAAAGCAAAAGACGAGATTTCTGTGACTGTAAATTGCTTTAGCACTGCTGGCAGACTGCATCAGTCCATCAGTTGAAGAGCAAATACTGAGCATCCATGGATTTACATCATCAAAGCAGGATCTCTGGATTCAGAGTATCTGTAGCAGGACTGAACTTTGGAGTGTGTAAGAACAGACTAGGTGACATCAGTTTCTAAAGTTTCTCAGGTTTATAGTCTTTTCAAAGTAAGTCTTCAGGGCTGAATGCATGTTAGAAGCTCTCCCTCCAGGAACCCAACTAGTCCTTGCTCTACTCCACTGTGTGGTCAATGGTACCTCTGCCTGAACTTTGAAGTCTTCCTTTATGGTGGAATCCTCAAGAATCTGTTCTTGCTGCCTTTCCCAGTAGGAACTTTTATGTAAGGTCTACCCTGTATCATCCCCAGTGAAACTGAATGAAAGATCACCATTATAGTGACTGCTGTGTTTTCACAGATAAACCTTTGCAGAAAATTTTCTTTAAAATGTTTGTTCAACTTCTCCAGAGCCATTCTGACACAGGTAAACCTGCCCTATAATAGTCTTAAAAAAAAAAAAAAAAAAAGTGATTAAGAACCTTAACTCAGTCCTTGGAATGGGTATAGAAATCCCCCCCCTCTACTTAATCTACCCGTTTTTTAAGCAAATGTGGATTAGCAATCTTGACTCAGGAGTTCACTAGGAAAGTTGCTCTCTTTAAAGAAGCGTACAAAAACCTGTGATGCTTCTGTGTGCCCTTCTTGGCAATGGTTCTTCAGAGTTACTGTTACCTCCTTCTGAGTGATTACTTGAGTAAGTGAGAGCATGTAGAATGGCAATCTCTTTTCATTCTTGAATTGTGTCTGGGGATGGAACTTAATGATTTCTTAAGATGAAGAAATATTTCTTGACCTTTATGTATTTGCTCTTTCATCCTGGTTACTTTGCAGTCTAGAAAGGTCAATTTAAATCAAACTGCCGTGAAGTGGCTGGTAACTGATCAGAATATCTTCTCATGTTATCACGAAGGAAGCTTTGCAGATAATAAGTACAATGATTGCTTTAAAAAGATGAATATTTACCTTAGTGGGAGCAGAAATAATTGTATCGATAGCTTGCACTTGTTTCTTTTCCTCGTTCCCAAGTAGATCAGCTTTTCTTCAGCTATTGATCTGTCCCTGGAATAATTTATATACTGGGACTCTTCATTAGCAGGGGCAGGGAGATAGACAGGGGAGAAATTCTTTTCAAGAATATTTATTCTCAGTAGAACTTCAAGAAAATCCTCAAGCTGAGCTGATGTAGATTGTGTGCTGAGTTCTCCTGAAGTCACGGAGCTGGGGAGAGCTGGTGTCAAACGTCTTTCTGCTCAGGCTGTCCTCGAAAGAGAGTCCCCAGGAATTAGTTCCTCATACTTGTCCCATCCCATTCTGATTACAGTAAATGCTCTTACATGGATAGGGCAGTCAGAAGAAGAGGTAAATGAATGTTTCATACTGGCACTATAGCATGGCAGTAATGGGTTGATCTTCATGGTATTTTTGTTTTGATACCTTTTTCTGGGTATAAAGCTACTTTGATAGCAGTAGAATTGTTTGGATTTCTCTCTCTAAATGAAAGTCCTTGTGACTAGTTTTTTCCTTAGATGCAACCTGTTTAAATTCTCTTTTTACCAGCCGTGATGATCTGAAGTGTTTAACTGTAGGTGGGTGCGTATGTAACTATGCAGGTCTCATAGATGGCAAGTTTCACCTCTAGGAACAGTTTGACATCATGCATCAATTTGGAATAGCACCAAAGATATTTTCTACCTTGGCCTGTGTTTCTTGAGTTGTACATTAAGACTGAGTCATCTGCCCACCCCAAAAGAGGAGTACTTCAGCTGAGAGCTTGATCCCGAGCACCCAGAGCAGAGGTACACAGCGTGTTCTCAGGGTTGCTCTTTGCTGAGAGCCAGCACTGATGGGGGCTGCTGTGCCCTCCCTCCTCAGCCTGTCTGGGGCAGTTTTAGTGCAAGGAGATGCAATGCCTGCAAACAAAAGAACATTTTCTTAGGAGTTTCAGCAGATAATGGAGCTGGTTAAACTGTGCTCAGTGCAAAGAGGTAAAAAGGAGATAACGGAATTAGCGGATTTTGCATTGTGGCTGAGAAAATAGTTGTGTGCTGATGCAAGCGAAGTAATGAAGAAATTATTTTAGCTGCATTTATAACAGCAAGAGTCTTGTTCGTTTTAGCTGTATAATGACACAGAATTAATGACAAGGATTTCTGTCCTCTGCAATGCCGCTTCTGTCATTGTGAGGGTTGTGCATGAGAGGTGCCTGCTTTTGGTGTGGCTTAAGATGCCTATCAGCCCTGAACTAATTGAGGAGCAGTGCTCTCCTGCCATCAGTCTGTTCTGTTTTTCCTGTGTTTGTGCATGCTATTTATATTCAACACCATTTTGGTACAAAATCAGACCTGAAAACTCAGCGGTGCAAACTGTGTAGATGAAATAACCTTGAAACGAGGTTTGTGGAAAAACTTACAGCCTCTCTTGTTGCTATGGTTACTTGCAGTCGGTCCCCGAGCCAGAATGGCTCCATCATCAGCAACGAGTCGGGAAAGCCCAGCTCCAGCCGGAGCTCCCCGCAGAAAGTCGTGGCACCGCAGAAAGTGACAAAAGACGAAGGCAGGAAAAGAAACGGTGAGAAGTGTTTGCTGGTGAGAGCTGCTTGCAGCTGCCTGTTGTGGTGCCCACTGCTGTGCTGGATGTGACACAGCCATCCTCCTGTGCCTTTAGCTGCCCTTCAGGTGTTTTCTTTCGGCAGCTGTTTTGCTGCTGACAGTTATTTCTTGCTCTCACACGCAGCAGGGTGCTGCTTACTTTACGCATGGGCCGCTGCAAGTTTTATTTTTCCATTTGTTTTTAAACCAGCAAGCTGCTGTACACACAACGATGCCTAGTAGGTGGAATGGGTTTACAGCTTTTTTTTTTCCCTCTATAGGCTGTTCGTTTCCATTACTGCTCTGATAACAATTAATTAAATAGGTAAAAATAAATTGGAAAAGTGTGAGATGTTCAGAGCTTTACCTTCCCATCTCTAACCCTCCATATCATAGATTTTTGTTACTAGCACTTAATGACAGCGTTTCCTGATGCTCTTAGAACACTGTGCTGGATGTTTTTTGCGAGTCCTTGGTTGGCAGTGGTGATTTGTGACTTGATGTATCAGGAACATTGGCTGAGAGCTGGGTCCAATCCTCCCTTTCTTCCTTGCTTTTCTTTTGTTAATCTCTCTATTTTTTTCTGAGTTACAACTTCTGTAGCTATATTCTCCATGCGAATAGAAAACACTGTGTTTGAACCAATTGATCACTTCCCCTTAAAGGGAAGGAATTAAATTGGATTTGGCCTCATTAGGTTCTGTTAGTAACAGGAATTTGTAATTCTTCTTTGTTAGAAGTATTTGTGTGGAAGTGAGGACTCGGATAAAGCATAAATCTTAGTATAGGTCTCCTTTCTCCAGTAAGTCACCTGAGCAGCTTCTGTGGAGTGTTCTAATGGCAGTCCTGGTGTGACATTGTGCCATCATTGCATCTTCATCATACAAAAGTGCCATGCAAAGAAGTACTCTGCTGCCTTAGCAGAAGCGCAGTGCACTATAGTGACAGCTACACAGCACCAGAGATGGCCTTTGTTCTGTACAGCAAAATCATTCTGCTTTTTGTGAGTGACCTCGTTTCTTTCTATTCGTGTATCACAGAGCACTGCATCTTTGGGGAACAATATAATTGGTGTAAATATAGTATTCTCTTTTTCAATCAGCTTCACTGAGATTCATGCAGGTTTACACACGAGGAAGTTGTTCATTTTCCTTTGCTAATGTGTCTTTCTTGCAGTGCTTTTTCATAATAGACATGTTACTGTATTCCAGTCATGTAACAACAGGTATTCTTACTGACCTATCTGAAAGAGAATTGTTCCTTCATAATCAAGATGAAAAATTTAATTGCCTTAACTTTTAAGGACCATAAATCTGTAGGTTATTTTATTTTATTTTTTTAATTTTTTTTTTTACTATTTTGAATTTGTCTTTTTTACAAGACAATGACATTTATGGTTTCCTGAGTTAAAAGCTGTAGTTTCTACTATTTTTTTCTAGCTTCCAGGAAGCTAATATTAAAAAAAAGGATCAGGTAATGTTTACAATTGTTGGCAAAATAATTTAGTTCATGGTATTCTTCATTTTGCTTTGTTAGATTTAGAATCTTCCAAGAAAATTAAGAGTATCCAGTTTCTTGTTCAAAAACTGACTAACACCTAACATCCTGGGCTGTACTGCATTTCTATCTAGAACATACACTTGTTTTTAAAGAAACCTTCCCATGTATACATGGCAATCCTGACCCTTTGTTTCAAATCTTAATTTCATTTTAGCTTCAAATTTATTGGGTAACAATAACTATGTACTTTTCAATTTCTGCTGGAAAACTAGTAACTGCTTTCTTTCCTTGATTATTTTACCTTCTCTCTTCTGAAAAAAAAAAAAAATATGAAAAAGATATGAACTCTTGTTTTTTTTTTTTTAATGTGGTTAAGTTCTTCCTTGTTTGGAGCAGCAAAAGAGATGAATGATTTCTAGCACCATAGGGAAACCTCCATACTCCATTTATTCTGGGGATCCTTGCCACTTGTTCCTACCCCATCTGCATGCTGGCAGCAAGATCTGGAACTTCAATGGCAAATGAAAGAAGGATTTACCTGTTCAGAAAGTAGTAGTGCAACGTATATACAAGATGGGAGAAATATAAGCTCTTGCCATCTAGTTATTCTGGCTTTGAAGGAACCCGTGCATGAAATACCTTGTGTGCAGAGCTGTCCTTCTGCTAGAGACCCCAGCTACTTCTGGAGGGACTTCTTTTCTGTGGCCCTAGAATGGGTCACCTGGTGGTTTCCAGGAGAAAGTATGGAGAGGGATCAACATGGTTTCCTGGGAAAGAGATGGGAACTTTCTAGCTGGAAGCATAACTGTTTAAGAGTTCCCCAAAACAAGAAGGAAGATTAGGTCATGGAAAAGGAAATAGCCTTACCAGAACTACAGAACCAGCCTCACATTTATTCTCACATGCATGTGCAGATGTTTCTGACTTTTGAGTTGTCACACCACACTTTTTGTCACTGAGCTATGCTTTATTCCCCAGTGCTATGATTTCAAATGCTGTTGTCATCTCTGGCTTTTTGTTCTTTTTGGAAGGAAATATCTATATCTGGTGTGATTAGCATCAGTAGAACATCTTGGCTGTTTTTCCTTCCAGTTTAAGAAGCTGTTTTTGTCTTAGCTGTTTGTCTAAACCTGCTCTAGCCTGATTGTAGGCTGCCACCTCTAATACACATGTCAGCAAGAGAAGCTGCATATTTTCTTTGAAAAGCAGTATCTTAAAACTGGAATGAATCCCTTGATGGTCACATGTTTGATGTGGGGACTCCATGTTGGAATGGCTCATTAGTTGCCATAGTTACAGACCAATTTTAGATTCTATTTCTTGCTGACATTTAGTTGCATGGAAAAATGACAGCACTGGATGTTACCTCAGTACATGAACTCTGTATGGTTTGTATCAAAATTGACTCCAAATGCCGTGTGTCGGGGCTGAGAGGGAAGAATGTAAAACCCCACAGTAGGCTGACAGGCTTGGCTTAAGCACCTGGTGGTCTGGAGGATGAGGAGAACTCTTTGGCTGAGCCTTGGTTCTGAAGAAAACCAGAACAAATTACCTCTTTATATTACAATAGTGATACATTTTGGTAAGGTAATTACTTTTTCTATGTTTTTATTGCAAATTAATGTTTTAACAGAAAGTTTTCTGTCTGGAAGGTAATGGGTTGGGCTTCCTTTGTCTTTGGACAGTTAGACTGAAATCCTGTTTTAAGCAATGCTCAATTGCACATGATCGAGGACTGTGAAGTGAATGAATTGGTCAACAGTATTACTGTCAGTTTCTGACATTTTCTGAGGCACATTCAAAAGAGAGCATGGAAGAGAACAACAGAACGTCAGCACTTTCAGCTGCTGTTTTACCAGGGCCCAATGTTCAGCAAATGGTTGAATCCACATATGCTTGAAGAATTACAGCAGCCTATAGTAAAATCTTTCCTTTCTCTAGTTCCTCACAAAATAAATACAGCAGAAGTTAGACAGGCCATTTTTTTTTTTCTAGAGACTTTGAGTGCTTCACCTTGCAACTTTGCTTTTGGCATCTTTGGGTGTGAATCCTTGTTTGTTTTGGGGGGGATGGGGGTGGAAGAATGAAAAGTATGTTAAGGAGATGAAAGGATATTGTTTTCCTGCAGTTCTTGATGAAACACATGGCTCTGTACCTCTTGAGTTGAGAAGTCTTGTAGCTGAGTCCAGGTTTGTACTAGAAACTCATCAGCTTAAAAAGGCACAGATGACATGAATATTTCGCAAGGAGTCAAACTTCCTTGTGTAAGAAACCTTCCATTCCTGACCCTAGGAATGCTACCTGGAACAATTGTCATCTTCCAAGCAATTTGGATGCTGTTTTTAAAAATAGATCTAACTTTTCAGAAGTAGTTCAGTCAAAGACCTCACTCCTTTTTAAGATACCAGAAGCTTTTCATATGACTACATAATTTTCTCTGTCCAGGCAGAAGCTTTTTATATTTTTAATTTATTTTCCATCTAGTCTTTGTAGTTCATCTGATTGAGATCTCTGAAAATCAGGTGTCCTTAAGAACAAAGTATTGGGAGGAAAGCTTGGCTGTATTATTAACTTAGCTAAAATCAAAGTGTTTTTTGGATGTAACCACACAGAGCTATGATACACTGCTTCCTTTATTCTACAGAAGTGTGGGCCACATTTTTCACGCTGTCTGATGTGGATCAGTGATACAGCCAGCCTTTCAGAATTTCTGAGCAGTTGTCTGCAGTGACTCAAATTGAAATGAAATATGTTAACAAGCAATTGAGTCCAGTCGCAGTGATGTAGCAGTGTGCTTTGACAGACTGCTACAAGGGTACCTTTTGAGGGACTGACATATTCTGGGAAACATCCTGTGCTGGGTGGGATACAATATCAAGATGGAAAGGGTTTCATCTTGCCAGTTTTTGGTCCTTTAATGTTGGCTTTCTGATGTAAAGTAACCAAGCTCTCTGGTGACTCTAGAGGGTCACAGCTGATTGGGATGTATCTATCTCCTTTGGAGGTTCTTGTCTTTCTATTTTCAGAATGACAGCAGCCAAGGCAACTGCACTAGAGCATATGCACTGGTTTGAAGTGAAATGATTCCCTTTCTCAATGTCTCTGCCTCTGAAAGGCTGACAAATCAGAGTGCTTGGAAGAATTTGTCGTGCCGATAGAAGAATCTGTTCTTTTCATCCTTTGTTGCCTTATCGTGAGGCATCTGCTTCATTTACATAAATGTTTTTGGGGTCTTTACCTAAATCTTCATCCCTCTCAGTAAACGCTTAGACTTCTCTGGAATCATTTCTTGACATTCAATCATGGGAGGAGGTAAGAATTAACAAACTTCACTTGTACAGCTGAAATTCTTCATTTTGGCAACAGATACTGTTCTCCCTGAGCCTCTAGAAAGTTTCATGCGTTGATTCTTGTTGAAACTCCTCATAGATTTTTGGGTTCTGTGGCGTATTTCCCCATATTTTTAACATTCCTTTTGCTGGCTTTTGTTTATTTCAATTACAGAGCATGCTATGACCCTGGTAGCACCCTACTAGTGACACAAACCCTTTGTTTCTTCAGATGTAGCCAATACTATTTCCTGCTGCTTTCCGTGCTTGTTTTTTGGGGGCAAGAAAAATAGCCCTCCTGTGCTGCTAATGAATGTGCCTGTTGTAACAAACCTCTGAATGAACTGGGACAGGCAGGTGGCTGTGCAATTAAACATTTCTTAAATTAAGTTTGCCTTCCCTATGGATGAACTTTATTTTGCCGCTTAATTGAATCTGACAGCATTTTTCATCCAAGGAACGATGTTCAGAGTGTGTAGGTGCTCATGCCATCAGATTCAGTGGCAGTCTGAATGTTTATGTTCTTTTACTAAAAGCCAGCACTGAAGAAAGCAAATCCATGGCTTTGTTGTCCGTGTGGAAAATTACTTCTGCAGAGCTTTAAAGCTTGTAGAGCATCACTTTATTGAATAATAGTCTTCTGATGTAAGTGCGCATGCCTTCCCTATCTGACTTATTTCTATTGTCATCAACATTGTCAATTAAATAATTGTTTTAGTTATTAAGCATGCTTATGATGGTGCTATAGAAATGCCAGCCAAGTAATGAGTCTGGATTCTGTACAAACATTATGAAATACACACTGTGGAAGAATTTGAAGTTGAAATAAATGGGACAAATTTGTTTGGAGGTGGAAATCCTTGTTGCTGATTATAGGTCAAAATAGATTCATAGAAGCTCAACAATGCAAGCAGGAAATAGAAGAGTAGACATCCTGTGTGACTGTGGGACTGCAATACCTAAAACATATGGCCTGGTGTTTAGAAGACTTTTCACATCAGAAAATTAACATCCAGGAGAAATTATTGAGCTTTATTGTTCTTAATCTACAAGGGGTGGGTTTGTTTGTTTGTTTTTCCTCAGAAAGTTTAATATTTATGGTGTTTATGAAAGGCTTAGAATCGTACTGTCTGACTGCTGGGAAAGTGTTGGAAATGAGGTGTACGTGTGTGCAAAAATGTACTGTTATACTGCAATGTCTTGTAGAGAAGAATTTCAGTCCTGAATAGGTTCAGGACTAATTTAGGAAACGTGTCATATAAACTCCTCTAGCAGCAAACACTGCTTTACTGCTAAAATCTCTGATTTCTATCATTCTGGAGACAGTCAGTTGACATGGAGAATGACTTTAAAAATTTCTAACTTTTTTCCCAAATAGTGAGATCTACTCTAAAATGAAAATTTCCCTGCTACTAATGTAATTTTCATGAAGTAGCCAGGGTTTCTGCTTGAAATACTCAAATGCTGACTTTTTCCTAATGGGGTAGCTTTTCAGATCTCTGACATCATTCTCTGTGTCAAATTTAAGGTCTTCATTGAATATACTCCATTTGTTTTCTTATTGTTTTAAGTCCTTCCATTACTCAGAATTGATTGCATGTTGTACACATGGTCATGATCTTCACGTTTGCTTTATCCAAAGTAAATTTTAAGGCTTCTCTGAAAGACCTAAGAAAAGGCAGAGCATTCTGCCTGCTTGTGCAGATGTTTCCCAGCTGCTGGTTTTCCATGTTTCTTCTCTGACGATGCCATTCTTTTTTCTGGGGATTTCAGAATCTGTGAAATTTTTGCTTCTGAGAAAGACAGGCAGTGCATCTTTTGAGTATTTTGCTGTAAGTTTACCGAGTCCACAGGTAATGACTTTGGGAAGGGAAGGAAAGAGAGTCTAGAGGGAGAGAAAGGCAAGACAAGAAGTCTTGTGGATCCTTAGTGTGGGAATCTTAGTCTGACGCAGGCCATTTCTTTTTTTTCTTATATAAGTTAATAAAAACACTAACAGCAGAATATCCTACATGGTGAATTTTCAAACATGCAGAGCTATCCTCTCAGATGCTCCTCCACCACTGGAGCACCAGTGGTACAAGTGGGTAGCACCACCTGCTGGCATTGCCTTCTGAAAGCTATGTAAAATTGCCCTGAAAGGTAAGACTAGAATGCCTTAAGCAGTGTTTATCTAGCAAATCTTGTATACTAACAGCTAGTGGTGTGTAGATAAACTTCCAGTCATGGCCAAAAACCCAGGGCCGCAGTGATCCTCACTGCAATTCCTCAACATGACTAAATGATTGCTTTGGGTAAATCTTAATGTACTTCAGTCAAAGAAAGATAAAGTAGAGTAATTCAGTCTCAATGAATCGCGTGGCATGAAATATCTAGCACAAGATGTTTCAAAGAAGGTACATTACTATTAAGTAGATGATTAAATAGGTGGGTTTTTTCCACTTTGTTCCACTGAACTTTTGAGTCTTGCAATATATGCATGCACGCAGTACAAGCAAGAGTTGGAGGAGCAGTGAAGCCTCATAAATGCTTGTGTGCATCTGTTTAAGAAATCGAAAGCATTGCTTTAATTACGTATTGCTAATTATAATAAGCAAGTTTGCTAATTATAATAAGCAAGGGAGCAAGAACACCTGGGTGGTTTCCTAAAATTTCCTGTGATCATCCAGCTCACCTAGCTGAAGCATTGAGAGGGCTGGAATTACCCTGGCAGGAGTGCACATCAGGAGCAAACGCTGAAGGACTTCCACTTCTCTGTGAGCTTCCTTTTTGGGGTGGCTGTGGTTCAGTCCTGTCAAACTTGCTGTGAATTCTCTCTGAAGGAGACAGGAGCAAGTATTGAAATTCCCAGTGCATTTGCTTATGGTTCACTGCCAATCTGAACTGCAGCAACATGCCGGTAACTGCGGATCTTGGGCTCTCTATTGCTCTTCAGTGAAAAAAGGGCAATTGAAAAAATACTTTTATATCGTAAATACCATTTAATGAACAAATGCTAAGCTAAGGTGGAATTCCAATTCCACTTCCAATTTCTAGTTCCACTTACTTATTATTTCCTTGCAAATGACGCTATGCTAGATGCAGGAGCTGTACTCAGAAATGAGAAGGCTGACCCTTGTGCCTTCTGCATTCATTCACCACATCAGAAAGGGCTGCCATACATTATTAAGGATTCTCTACCTTAATTTTTTTTTTTTTAAATGTATCTTAGAACTGGAGGAGCTCTGATTAGGTAAACATGCAGGCTTCTGATCCTGAAATGAGGTCTGAGGAGGCAACCCATAGCTAGCCATGCTCTGTGGGTGCCTGATCACAGCTGGTGCTTGGCAAGCTGAGTCCTTGTGAAACATTGGGGTGCAACCAGCTGCACTTCTTGGTGCTTTCTGTGTGAAGTAAGATATGCAGAAAATGTTTGAAGAGAGTCAGATTTCTTAAGTTGATGCTTAACATCCTTTTTTGCTATGCCTGGTTCAGGCAAACACAGAGGCAGTAGCAAAGGAGAAGTGATTACACAACTTCTTGGTACGTGAACCACAGGTGGGATGCTATCCAAGCTCACCTGAATTGTTGGGAGAGACCACCTTTGCTCATGCAGAATATAATTAAGATAGCCATCACCTCTCTTAGGCCCTGATACCAATGAGGTAGCTCATTAGGGTAGCATGGAAGCTTCTGTAGTGAATTACAGGGGAAAATAAAAAACAACAAACCGGAACTGCATCAGGCAGCTTCTGTGATAACTGAGCGTATTCAAAATACCCAGAGGGAAGAATGTGTGCTTTCTTTTTATAATCATTGTGATGTAAATGCTTTCCTATTGAGGTGCTGCCTATGATAGGCAGTTAGCTCTTTGTTCATCAGATTTTGCTTCTATGAGATCCTGAAGCATGGCCGTCAGTGGGAGCCTGGCTATTTAATTCCAGTGAGTCAGGCTTGTGGTGTGCTCACTTCTGCAAGCATTCAGACTCGGACTTTGAACAACCCTGGGATGGACGGGGGATTTGAGGCAGGCTAAAGACTCTCTATCGTATTTGGACAGTTCTGTGAAGCTAGAAGGACAGTATTTAATGATACAGTGATGTCACCCATATAGTTCTCAAAAGATTAAGTAGTGTCAGCTCCAGTCTATGCTGAATGCACAGAAGGATAATAAGCTTACTCACTGGGTTCATATTTTATTACCACTGTCAAATCTTTTTTTTTTTTTTAACAAAAATCATTGACTGTCTTAACTGCTGAGCTTATACAAGTCCATTGTAATTTTTTCAGTGATTAAATATTAAAACAGAGTGTAATTTCAGAGGAAATAAATTTAGAGCAGACCACTTTGTTCTTTAGCAGAGGATCTCTGCTCCTGTCACTTAAGATAGGGAGCAAACATTCTTCCCTTCAATAGCACAATTATTCAAAAATGTTTGCAAGAATCCCTTTGTAGAATTTGTGCTTGTTTTAGAGTCAATCTTTTATTCCAAAAGGAAGATAAAGATAGGTTTAAGATTCAACAGCTGACAAAGTAGCGCAGCTTCACAAATGAAATTTGGAGTTGAAGGAGCCTGATTGTATGTGAAAGTTACATAAAAATGAAGGTGTTTCACTGTGGCATTTAAGTTTTAAGATTTCCAAATCTCCTATCTTTCAACAAATTCTGATGCCTTACCTTTACAGCCTTTGGAGGTACTTCTTTGTGAAGTGAAAAAGAGTACTTGGATGCTCTTAGTTTCTTAAGCATGTCTTAACATGCAACATTTGTGTTTTCATTTTAACAGATGTTATTTTTTAAATTAATAGCTTTCGCTAAAGTCAGTAGATTTTGAGAACATCATGTTTTTACACTGTAAGACACTGAAAAATAAATGTCTGTTTAGATCAGGAATAGCTGCAGACCCTTAGCACATGGCGGCTTCTTTGATGTGGGTGTAATGTCTTTTCCATATGAAATGTAAGAAGAGGTACTTTTGAGTTTAGTTGCCTTTTTCATAGCATTTTTTTTTGCTATTCTTCTTGTTTTCTTTTCAGCTTATTAGTGTATATTGGAAATCAACTTTTTTGGGGGAATGCTATATTATTCTTGGAATGCTGAATGCCATCTATAATCTAATGGGATTTTTTTTTCAGTGTGAAAGTCTCCTAGACCTGCTCTTGAAGTGTTCTAAGCATATTATTAATCCTAAGCATGCACTCATTGAACTTTACCTTTAAAATGCAGTAAAAGTATCTCTTTATGCTGAATGTTTGATGTGCTTTAGTACCCATCAGTGATGAAGAGGAAGGAGGCATTCTCTTTGATAACATTGCCAAATCTGCCATTGACCCCTTTGACACCTCTTCTGGATCTGTACAGCTGATTGCTATCAAACCTGTGGCACTACCTGCTGTTCATGCTGCATCAGATAGAAGTCAGGAATCTGCCATCATTAATGGAGAGGTAAGGACCATCTGATAATGTCTGCAGCTATTTCCTTGGCTCTATCCAGAGGTGGCATCATCTTAAGCCTATTGGAGTTGGGGGTTAGTAGGAACTTTTCTCTCTGATTCTGTATAAAGCTCCAGGTACCATTGTGGGCTCCGAGGTCAAAGAATTTAAATCTGTTTCCTTATTGCGTATGTGAATGTATGTGACCTTGGAAGAGGCAACTTTCTATGTTATAAACTTCTTAATATCCTTCCGCTTTATCATATTCATTTTAAGAGAACAAGTAATAAGGGCAGAGAGATCAAGATCTTTCTCCGTGTGAATTTTGTAGGTAAACTTGGAGACTGTAGATCATCTGGATCCCAATCTACCCTTTCTATACTGAGCAGTACTTCTCATTCAAAGTGAGAAGGCATAGAGCAGGACCATGGCTTTGCTCAATCTGCATTCCAGCCTGTGCACAGAGGGCACAGCTGTTTCCTGGGAACAAGGTGGAATGGCAAAGATTGAGATGCTGACTAAAAACCATGCTTTGACTCCTATACTTGTGTATTGAGATTATGTAGGTCTTTTTTTGAGAAATACATTCACAAAGAATTGAGGTTCATATGGGGGGCTGATTCAGGATCAGCCTGAATCTCTCTGCTGCTGTTCTGTGTGCTGCCACCAGAAACGCAGTAACAGACGGTGTCATGGCTCTCCCATGTGGGCCTGGATTAAGCAGTGTGTCATGGTCCATTTCATGCTTGTATTTTAAGCTCAGATGTGCCACATAGTTTCTAAACGCAGGGAAAGGCTTATCTAGAATTCATCATTTATATAAGCCAACAGAATGATGTTCCTAGCTTCTATGCACTTTTCTGTACATACATATTCTGGAAACTGTGAGAGGAATGTAGAATTGCCTCTGAAATGAGCAAATCCCAAGCAAATTACTACCTTTCCCCTAACCAACAATGTGAAGAGAAGATTATTATGTTTTTTTTTAATACTTAGAAGTGTCCATAGGAATGTGACATGCACCAGGTCAGACAAAATACCCAGTTTATTTTAGGTTTTTATTTCTGATAGGGTCCCAGAACAAATTTCTGAGATAACCATACATGAGCCTATGATGACATCTCACCAAAATACTTCCCCAGCCATCAGCGATGAATTATTTGTGGTTTTCTTTAGCCAGAGGTGATGGCTCAGTACTTCCTGGACCCTGCAGTGATTTTCATTAGTGACTTCTCCCCAGTGTCCCCAGAAGCAAGTACTGCTTTGGGTCACAGCAACTGACTAACATAATCAGTGTTTTTCTTCGGTGGGTGTATCTGAGTCACTGTTTAGATGGTATATAGATTTTAGGCTAAAATTATTTAACCATCTGCCAAACCATAAAAAATGCAGCAACTCTGTTCACTTGCAGTTCCTCGCTGCTTACAGATGGCACGGTGTGGTACAGAAAGCACTCTGTAAAATGACACATGAAGCGCATCAAACATGCTCTAAGAGTACTGTTTGGAAGCAGTCAGCCCAGCACCGTCCTCAGAACATCTTTTTGCCTTTTAGGTGAACAAGGCTTTGAAGCAGAAGTCCGATATAGAGCATTACCGCAACAAGCTGCGTTTGAAAGCCAAGAGGAAGGGGTACTATGATTTCCCACAGGTTGACAACAGCAAGGGGTTGACAGACAGAAAAAGGATGTATGAGAAAAACCAGAAAGAAATTGACCATATTTTGGATCCCGATCCAGATGTTTCATCTCCGTTTGCTGAGCCTAAGAACAGGTGAGACTTTTTATATGCAGTTCTTCCTCTGGGACAAAACTTGCTGTCCAGCGTTTTTGAAGAATTGGAAGGTCTGTTCTTAAGTAGGCAAATGTTTGCTGATTGATCCCTCCTACTTCATGAAGACAATCAACATAGCCTGTGATTCTTTATGAAGGAACGTAATCTGATAAAAATGGCATGTGATTAAAAAGAAGTAAATTGAAAGGCAAAGAAAATACGGGAAGGGGCTGTTCCAAGTTTTTCTGTCATTTTCTAAGTAAATAAAAAAAGCAGTATAATTTTTAATTATACTATTATAATTTTCGGAAATACGGAGAGTAGACTTAAGCCAGAAAGTTAGCATGTGAATTATTTTCCGAAGTTCAGTGATGTTATTATTTTGGTACTATCTTTATCCGAATGTAGCTATTGCAGTAGGCATAGGGGATTGCAGCCTCTACAGTGCCTGCATATTCAGTAAATCCTGCAGGAATATCCACAAGAATGTGCATGTGCCTTCCTGTGTCCTAAACAGAGAGAGTCATAATTCAGGTGAATTACCTGTAACGTGAAGCTAGCAGGTTAAGTAACAATACTATGGTCTGGTTAATGCTTCGTTGTCTTTTGAAAGTAACATAGCAATATTTGTCTCCTTGCTTTAAAAATGAGAGGGTGAGGTAAGTGCCAACTCTGCCTGTGTAGGTGGATGGACCTGCTCTGCTGCTGGGTGCTCCTTGATACACAAGTTGACACATTCAAAGGAGGAGATGACACCAGTCCTAGCCAGTGTAGCCCAAGAGAGGGATGGCGTAGTATTCAGTTTCCTCCTTCTTAGGGATGATGAAAATGCAAGAGGGAAAGACTTACTAAAGAGCGTGTGTGCCATTACATCCCTTATCACAAAGGCTCTGATTCTTGCTGTGAATGGGGACTAGCAGTAGTTGATCTACAAGAGGAAATTAAAGTACATTTGCTCTGGAAACGGTACTTTTGCCTTGAGGTATGGTCTTGCATCTCCTGGAAAGTTCAGTCCAAAGTTTTCCTGTGGAAAAACGGTGTTTTCAGATGAAAAAGACTGTAATGATAATTATTAAAGCAGTTTTGATCCAGAATGTGAGCAACAACTGCAATCAGGTGTACTTTTTTAGGCGTAGAGTCAAATGACAGCCCTTGATGGACTGGTGACAGTGTTGCACGGTCCAATAGAGAATAAAGGTGGTGGCTTAACAAGGTGTTTTACATCCTTGCTGGAAGGCCTCAGGCATGAATTTCTTGTGCTGCTTTCTAGTGAGTAGGGAATAAACTGCTTCAAAAGCAATGGAAAGTTAATACACTGAACCCTTAGCATGCAGGAGTCCCGCTCTGTCTGCGGTCTGTCATGAGATGCAAATGAAAAAAATAAGAATTCTGTTATGGCTGTGGTGCACGTATAGTGAAGGACTTAGGCATTACTTTGGATGTTTATGCTGTGGCACGTGGGAAATGATTAAACTACTGCACATGAAGCTTTAATGCTAACCGTCTGCTCTTTGTTAAATATACAAATGCTTGCTTGCTCGTGTGCCAATGTGCTGAAAGGTTCACAAACGCTTATTTTTTCCCTGTGTGCTTTCTAATGTGCTGTGTAGATCTGTCATAGTCTATTTGAGATTGTAATTACTGGCATCATAGAAACTGCTCGAAGGCAGGTGCACTACTGTAGAGAAATGATTCCCTTCTGTGGCTGAACCATAAGAGACTGGATTTACTTGTTGAATATATAGTCTATATCTGTACGTAGTGAGAAATAGGAACCACTTACGACACATTTCTCTATAAAGATGCTAAGCATTTTGAGAACGTTACAGATGTTACAGATGTTTAAGAACTTCTTGCCAACAGATGTGTTCTGAAGTCTGTATTAAAACTGGATGTGCTAACACACACATTGCAGCATTTTTTGCCTTCAGTTTGCAAGTAAAAGAATGATGACTAAAACAACCTACTTCTAGAGGAATACCTTGAATAAAACTTCAAGGTAATGTGGCTTAAGTTACTGCTGAATGAATCAACACAATTGTGTTTCCGTAATGAAATAAAAACTCTTTTACAGTGATCAAGGTTAGGGTGAAATGAAAATACTGGATTCACAGTGTTTCCTGCTTTGTATAATTGTTTGGATGACTATTGTTACAGCACATAAGCATCTATTTTAAAATGTTTTCTTTTAAATCATTAAGAAGTTAGTCAAAGATCTCAAAATTTCTAGGGAAAAGTCTGTTTTCCTTTTTTTCCCCTCTTTTGTGTGTATTCCACTGGCTTAAATAATGTTATTCCAACATTTCCAAAATACAGTGGATAAGACAGGTGCAGCTGATTGCATTATTCAAGATCACTTTTGCAATTTGGTTTTGTTTGAAATGCTGTTGAAAAGTGATTTACAGCAAATCGCCATTTAATAGTTTGATTTGTTCAAGAACAAACATTTTTTGTGCTCTTGGTTCTTTTGAGTTTTCTGCACGTTAAAATTAATGTTATAAAATGTTTCAGTTGTGCTCCCAGGAGGCATTCGCTAACCCATTTGAATGCCAGTTGTTAGTGTTCATACCTCCTTTCTCATTAGTAAAGCTTTCACAAATGAGCTAATTGGCAGTCTCCAGGCAGTTTTTTTTTTTTAAAGATGTTTCTGATTATACCTCCTATTCTGAGTTTTTCCTTAATAGTTTGTAATCAGGTCAAGAATCTGCATATGTTAGAGAGTTGTGTACCTGAAACCCTTATAAGATATCACAACTGCATCAACCAAGTATTAATGTGCCTGTTATGAACCTTGTACAGAATTTGAGATCTTCAATGCAGGAACATAAAAATTGCCAGATCTGATTTACTTAGTTTAATGAGAAATATAAAGCTTGGTTGCTGTTGAGTTTGATTTCTTTTTTTTGGCCTATGCTTTATCCATCCTGATTTGTGTAAACGTCGGTCTCTCTGGGTCTTTTGTAACTCTCTTTCTGCCTGTTAACCTTAACCTCAAGGCTTTTACCTCCAAGATGCCCCAGAGAATTTCTAAGAGCTGGTCACTAAAATCTCTGTAAATGTAGCAGTTCTGAATTTTTCTTTGTAAATCTATCCTGGTTTCATTGTAAGAAATATTGATGTGGCATCTTGCAAGCAGTTTCCTCCCACTCCTGTCTGTATTCTCATACGCTTTGCTGGATGTTTGTTTCAATGGAACATTGTTCCACTTCTTTCTCACTGCTCACAATTTGTCACCGAAATCTCTGCCCCCCATCTGAGTGTGTGAAAGGTGTTACTTTTTTTAGGAACAGCACCTACTTAAATTTAAAAAATAAAGTCATACCAACTAACACTGAAAGGGTTCTGATATCTTCTAGGGACGTATTTTATTTGATAAACTCCACCATAGGGTGCCTGTATCTTAATTTTACTTTCTTTACTAGCAAGCAAAATTTCCAATCTCTCTAAATTACAGTTGATTTCTGGGAGTTCCATATACCTCCTATAATAAAGTGACATCTTCTTTATGATCTTTATGATGACAAAATAATTTTTGTTTATATTCTGTTAATTTTACCATTTTGTTGTCTGATGTCTTATAGGCAACAGATGAAGAACTCCATATACAGAAGCCGTCAGTCTTTGAACAGTCCTAGCCCAGGAGAAACTGAGATGGATCTCCTAGTGACTCGAGAAAGACCTAGGCGTGGAATCCGTAACAGTGGATATGATGTAAGTGTATCAGGTGTATCCTGTGAAATTGGCTCGGCCAAGACTTAGTTCATTCCTGAAAATGGAAAACTGTTGATAAGCTCCAAGCCGGAGTGTCCTCGGGTGCTTGACCTTACAGGACTTTATGTGCACTCAGCATCCTGAAAGAGGCTCAGGATATTCTGAGCACAAACTGCTGAACATACTTTATACTTTACATCATTTTGTTGTCTGAAATGGAGACAAAATGTTCTCGGAACATTATTACAAAAATACTGATTTTTGAATTTAGATAGTTCTTTCAAGTATGCAACTGCTTGCAGGATACCAATATCTTTTCAATGTAATTAAAATCCTATTTTTTCTTTACCCCTTATGCTGCTCTCTTGATTCAGAAGAATGGACAACCAACTTCTAGGAATTGCACTGAAGTCCAGATGTCAGTGGTTTGTGGAAAACCCCTAGGAAATAGCCACATTCTTGTTCTCCTCTTACTATCTCAGAACTGGGAGAATTTTGAATATTTAAATGTTAAAACCAGGCAGAGTAGATTCTGCACTGGTTTATGGTCCAAGGAACTCACACAGCCAGCATAAGTTTAGGGTAGTTGTTTTGTGCAAGGTGAACATACACTGGGTCTAAGTTGACACAGCATGCACCCAAAGTGAAGATGAAAAAAAGCCCATACTCCTAAGGTAAAGTAGAGTTTTTCAGTCCATTACGTATACAGAAAGCTGTAGCACAGCCATCCCTGAAGATCGATTCCTGTAGAAGATCTAAGCATTTCTGGAAAATGAGAAAGTTAATCTGGTGATTGTTCATCCAACTTGGTTAATTGTTAACTGTCAGCTGGCAGGGATGTATTTTTAGCAAGGTGAATGAATTTATCAAGGTCAAGGAATGTGTTCAGGAAAGTTTATTTTACAGAATTAAGTGGGGCAGATAGTGATTTTGGAAGTCAGCTTTTGAATTTTTGAAAATCATTTCCTGCATATTGACACTTCCCATCAGATTGTATGAGTCAGGCTGTGCCGTGTAATTGGAATGACTGCCTCACTGCTTTCTGAGGCATAAGAATATATTACACTAACCTGCAAAAAAAAAAAAAAAAAGAGACAAAATGAAAGAAATGGAAAGAACAGCCCTGTTGCACTTAAAACAGCCTACATTTTGCAAAAAAAGAAAGGTTTTTGTGTTTATCCTGCTTATGTGTTAACTCTCTTAATAGTTCATCATCAAGCTGGACTTTCCTCTGTATTCTAAAATCAGGTGTTTCAAGAAGAGCCTGGAATTTCTTTATTGTACTAAAACGTAGTTTCTCATAGGTAAAATCTTTCTGAAATGAATGTTAAAAGCACTCTAGCAGCACACATGGCCCCCTGCCAATAGTGCAAAATGAGCATGTCATATACGTATCCAAGTGTATGTTAGAAATACACTTGGATATGTTGTGTAAATTGCATAGAAAAGATTTTCAAGTAAAATTTTTAAAAGCCCAGCAAGTGGTATAATGAGCTCGTGCAGGCTCATGATCTCCTCAGCATAGTTACAGTCTCTGACAACAGCATATCTCACACAAGATTCCCTTGCTTTTCTTTTTGCACTGTGGCAGAGGGAATTGTCTCTGGTGTAGTCTTTTTTTTTTTTTTTTTTTTTTTTAACTGGTAAGTTACATAAAATTCTCTTTGACTGTGCTGCAGATTCACTGCAGTGCACCTCTTCGAACAGTGGAAGTATTTTTGTCTGAAAGCAGAAAAATGCCATGGGAAAATGGAACAGGATGTTGAAATCTAGTTCTCCAGCCTCTGCTTGCAGTGTGGGCTGATCTCCCTCCTCCTATTTGAGCTACCTTGGTGCTTTGCCAAGCTTTTGACAGGCTTGCTCTCTCAGGCACAAGCTGGCGCTTAAATCTGCGTTAATGCATGGAATCCATGTTGATCCCATCATGGTGCTTCAAAACACCACTAAGTCTGAGCTCTGGAGATGGGTGTAAGTATTTCAGACATTTAGAGCTGAGGTATTGGCCCAGAGGAATTATTTTATTGGATTAGTTTCTTCAGCTGTTAGGGCTATGTGGCGGTCCACTGAGAAAAGGTGTTAAAAAGCTCAGTAATGCTATAATGTGTTTATGAATTAGGGCTGCTTTGTATGCTGGACCTCGTGTCCTTTCTTTTTTACCTAATAACATCTTGTACAGTGTTTTGACATCTGCTTTGCTGTTTTAAAGGATCCACTCTTTTAACCTTCTCCTTCTACTACATGATTTAATATCAATTTCACCAACACAGCATGAAAGTTGTTTGATAAGCCATTCCAAATGAGGAAATTCATGAAGCGGATACCCTGCGTTACCTTCAAGTCATGAGATTTTTTGAAGAATAACAAATTGCTTTTTATTTTTTGAGCTGTTACCAGCCTGCCTAGGATATGTGGTGTTTCAGCTTCCCAGCCATGACCAATGGTGGTGGTTACGTGTGGGGTTTTTGTTTGGTTTTTAAATAAAATAGATTGTTTCCCTAGAATATTGAAGAAAGCTTGAGAACGGTCAGATCGACACACACGACAAAATCACAATGGTTTTTGGGTGATCTGCCCAGTTTTGCCCTGCTCTGTAAATAGGAAAATAAGAAAATCTCTCACTCCATGCTAATGTTTTATTTGATTTTTTTTATTTAATATTTTGTAAATAGTTTCCCTCAGATAAATATGTCTATTATTTCAGTCACAGTTGTCTAAAATATTTTATTCCCAATAATAATAATAATCTGAATATAAGGTCAGTAATCACCTACCTGTCTGTACAGAATGTGTAGCTTTTTATGCATACTACTGTTTGATATTCTCAGTATTCTCAGTGTTTAGTTTTATAGCACCTTTTTTATCAATGGGTTATTGTTGAAGGATACCTATCTTCTAATTTTAATAAATCCAACCAGGGTTTGGGGATGGTCACCTTCACCTAAAATGCAGACAAAGGAAACTTGAACATGTTTATTACTTCTGAGATCTTCAAAGACAATTATGAGTAGAGCAAATGCTGTAATGAAAGAGTCTAGAACCTTTGAGCTGCTAATGAGCTTTATGCTAGGGCAGAAAAAAAACAGGCAATTTTTTTGTGTAAAGGGAAGAAAATGACCTCATTATAAAAACCTAAGAATATGAAAAAGAATGTATTCATCTAACCTTATGGATACAGTTACAGTAATGCAACTCCTCAAAAAGCTTTGAATTGGTGTTCACATGAAGAAGTTCATGATACAGTGATTTCATGGTACTGTTGCAGCAGCAGAATCCTGCTAGAAATGGATAAACTCCACCTCTGTACAGGGCTTGCTTTTCCTTCTTGATGTAATTCTAGTATTACATAATAAATGTGCCTGAATGACTTCTAAATATCTCTAATGTCAATGTTAACGTATAGTGGTGTCTATCTACAGTACTTACATCTTTCAATTGATAAAAGAGAAAATAGCATAGGCAGTGATATGAGGAAATAGGCAGTGATATGAGGAAATAGGCAGTGATATGAGGAAATAGGCAGTGATATGAGGAAATAGGCAGTGATATGAGGAAATAGACATGAATTTTAAAACTTGAGCAGAAGTGTCACCGGTCTCCTCCCAAATCTTAGTGCCAGTTTTAAGTTGATAAGTCAAAGCTGGCTTAATGTCGACAATGACTAAAAATCTGTTATTCATATGATTTATTTTAGACATTATATTCTTCTACTGGACAGAATCAAGGAGAGTTGTAGTGGCTTCACCAAGGGGTTGTACCAGAAAGCCTGATTTATTTCAACACTGGGTACCAATAGGTCTCTTGTGGGATTCCTTTCGCTGATATTTTTACGGTTATAATGAAACAGAAGAAGCATGGCTGTTAATCATCCAGTTGGACAGTATGATTCCAGAGGCTTTTCTTTGGTTGCAGTTATTATCCTAGAAGGGACCCTGGGAGTATCTCAATAGAGGGGCTGAGGCACTGGGGGTTGCCCAGTCTGGAAGGGAGGAGGCCAGGAGGCAACCTCCTTGCTCTCTGCAGCTCCCTGAGGAGGGGATGCACAGGGGGAGGTTAGGAAATTTCAGGAGAACTCCTAAACCTTAGATCTTCTGCAACTTTAATGTATGTGAGTAAACAGAAGAACCTCAGTCCATGTAGCTGAAACAAGCAGTCCCTTGTATGCAGTCCTTCATAGTAATGGTGCCGTTTAGGGATCTGTACTCCTGGTACGGTTGTACCCCATTGATACTAACAACTAAGAAAAGAATTTAAACATTAATTCTCATTGTTTTTAAGTGAATCCTTAACAATTTAATATGCTACAAGAGCGTCTCTGATAGTTTTTGCTGCAAACAATGAAGGATGTGAAAGAGTCTTTGAATCCCTGGTTATTATCCTTGCCTGCATGATGTAATTTCTTTCAGATTCTTGTCATGTGTCTATACTGTAACAAGTCTTGACGTTGCATACGTTAAATCAGTGTTCGAGAATGTTTTGTGTGAAGTGGCAGAAATGCTGTCTTGTAAAGCTTTTATGTGTACATACTTTTACTCCATCCAACAGACTGAGCCTGAAATTATAGAAGAAACAAATGTTGACCGTGTCACTGAGCCTCGGAACTACACCAGGTCCCGTCAGGCCAAAGGCCACTCAGAGACCTCAACTTTAAGCTCTCAGCCCTCCATTGATGAGGTTCGACAACAGATGCATATGCTCTTGGAAGAGGCTTTCAGCCTGGCCTCTGCAGGTCACGGAGGACAGAGCAGGCAGGAGGCCTACAGCTCCGCACCACACTTGCCCTATTCAGAGGTGGTGACCAGCGCTCCTGGTACCATGACCCGACCTAGAGGGGGTGTGCAGTGGGTGCCCACATACAGACCAGAAATGTATCAGTACAGTCTACCAAGACCAGTAAGTGAAACTTCTCTTCAGTACGCTTTAATACCATAAAGATATTTCTATTCTAAGAACTTTTTTTTTCTTTTTAAGATGGAGTCCCATTTTCATGCTTAAAAACTGAGCGTAAAGCCATGTTTACAGTAAATAAGTTTGTGTAGTGGGGCATGTTTCTCTGTCTTTACACATGCCCATATCTCGCATGAAGACTCTTAGAATCTGTTTTAGCAGCAAGGTGACCTTATTTATGTTTTGCTTGAAAGAATAGGCTGCACTAAGCTCCAGACTGCTCAACGGATAAAGAACTGGTCTGCATGTCTCCTGTTGATTGAATGCATATTTGGAAGCAATGTGTTTTTTGTTTTTTTTTTTTTTAAAAACACCTGGGCATGAAACATCCAAAGCTTCTGCACAAATTCCACCAGTGAGAAACATCAGCCCAAGCCAGGGAACCAAGCGCAATGCAAAATCTGCATGACCTGAAATGTGGGCTGCTATTGGCAGCCTTACAGTTGTATCTATTGGTGTGGGACTAAGATGGCTCAGTGCTACAGGTTTCTCGGCTGACCTTATGTAGGTCATTCTTGATGCTTCACCTGCTCACCTCAATTTGCAACTAACAATTTCTTATCTCACAGAAATAATAAATATTTTGTAGATATATAGACAGCAATAGCAGTAGTGCTGTGGGCATCCTTGGTAGGTCAAGCTACCTCTGAATTCCAAGATACTGTTACTCTGAAACTGTATCTATCCATCTCAGTGGGGGGGGAAGGGGGGGCTGAAGCTGCATTAAATTTACGCTGTTCATTTCAATGCATTTTAGGGGTCAGAAATGATTTGTTTTGTTTTGAAATAATGCATTTCAAATTGAGTCCCCTAAAACGCCTAGAAGAAAGAGAATAAAGCAGAAAAAGTGTCCTCGCTTTAAAATAACTGTTACTGTGACTTCTTCTCATGACAGTAAAAAGTACATTAGAGGATGTTGCTTCTGAACTATTCTAAACATAAGTGAAAGTCAGTGGCACTGCCTGCGGAGGCTCACGCTGATGCTATTTTAAATCATGCTAAGGGATATTTTTGGCCCTTTGAAACTACCGCAGTGAACTTCATATATGGCATATAATGGGATTTTATGGCTAGAATTCGATTAGAAGCTCAAGAGACAGTTAATAGCTATCCAAATTACTTTGACACTTGAGAAAGTCTTTTTGAAAGGAAATGAAAATCATTATATAGAGTGAGATTTAAGAAAATGTAATTGCCATACTTTTTTGGTGATTGCTTCACTATTTTCAAACTCAATCGTCTACTTGTTTTCTGGGCTTTAAAGCACTTGGTTATCTTTCTGGGGGCTTGAAGATAATGTTAAGCACTTCCCTGAAGACACTTACATTTTAACTGGTTGCCATGGGGTAGGATAGTCGCAGGCTAATGGTGCTTGGATAGAGGTTGTTAGTTCATAGTTTTTTCCAATCTGTTTCTGAGATGTAAGTCGTACTTTAACTGAAATGTTTACTCGTTTGTTCTCAATTGGGGAAGGAGGATTTCAATTAGAAAAACCCACTTGCAGTGTATGTGCAGAGTGATGTGTGCAGGAAAAATATGCAAGAATTGCTGCTCTCGATGTTTTAGTACCTGTTTGCCTGCCCGTGATACCTCTGTGTGGTAATCCTGACAGATGCTGAAAAGGGAGGCACCAGGGAGTTAATTGGGCCAGAGTACAGCAGGGCTGGCCGTGGAGCAGCTGTAAAGTGGCTGGTGTACTGAAGGTATCTGTTATGATTGGAAATTTGGATTTAAGATTTTCCTTGTTAGATGGAACAAATGCAGACATTGGCTTTATTTGTGGGTTTCCAAGTACAACATAAGCATGAGGATCTTCAGCCCATCACTCTTTTCTGAGACGTGGGCCTTCATGGCCCATACATTACACTCAACCTTTTAGGAGCTCGCACAGTCTTTCCAGTAATTTGAGTGCACTTAAGCCAGCATTTATTGCAGAGATGTTTCATAGATGATACAAGTGCTGAATAAGATTTCTAACACTTGCATTCTCTACTTTTATACAGCATAAATAATAAGATTGAAGCATATGTCATGTGTCTCCTGGACCCAAATTCTTACAGCTTTCTTGCTCAGCTGTAGTTATTACTGCACTGGTTTGCTGTTAAGATTCTTAGTGTTTTAGCCAAAAAAAGACTCACTGACGTTTCTCTCTGGAAGGGTGGTGTGAGGTCTGCAGTCTGATACTTGTGCTATCTGAATTTGAAATGTGATTAATTTAACAGGAATTGTTGTCGACTCCATATTACACAAGATCTCATTTTTGGACAAAACAGGGTTTGGAATCTTTTCAGAATGCTCCTATATAAAAGTTTTTTTTTTTTTTTTTTTGAGAAAAGCAAAACTATTGCTGTTCAAATTTGCAAAAACTGCAAAAATCTTCAGCACCTTCATTTTGAAGAACAAAATTAGGCAAATTTCTTGTGAAATCAACATCTTCATATACGCTGGCTTGTTTTTGCTTTTTTAATGTTTTTTTTTTGTTTGTATGTGAGTGCTTCTTTTGTAAGTCAGTTTGCTTGGCTTTCTAGCAGCGTACAAGTTTCAGTGAAGTTGCTTTGTTTCTGTAATCATGTCAGTTTAGTACCAAAGGGCTCATCTAAACCTCCAACAGACATGCCTCTATAGTCTCTAAACATTCTTATTCTATTTGTGTTGCATGTAGGAAAAAACTAATACTGCAGCATAACATCTTACAGAAAGTCCAGAAAGCTCAGAGTTTGTTGTCATAACTATTTTGGAGGAAGCTCAGCACAGCAGAGGACTGACTGCTCTCCACCAGAGTGGACAGTCCCTTGGTGAGGCACAGCAAATCTTTTGATAGGATTTTTCACTTTAACAGGATTCCCTTTGCCCAGCCGTTAGCGACACGGTGCCACTCGTTGAAAATTGTTCATCTCCTATTTAAGCAGCAAAATAAGTGCTTGGATTTTCTACTTCATATTTTATTCCTCTCCACGTTTTCAATGCGAGTTGCAGGAAGTTTGTGAGGCATTCATTGTGGTACCTTAAAAAGCTTCATTTGATGTCCACTTTTCAAAACGTGCATTAGTACACAAGAGAAAACCCATATCTGCCTCTGCTCCTCTCCATCAGCCCTGTTGTACTCAGTAGCATTTGGAGTCACCAACCACTCTGAAACGTATGCTGTACCTTTAAGATAGGGGAAAAAATAGTTTCATACTTAGTACAAATGTATGCTGAGGGCAAGATGTAGGATGAAAGGGTTATGGAGCCAGAAGGAAGTGTTCAGTTCAGCATTGCCAGCTTTTCGGGTAGAGGCATTGCAGACCATTTCAAGTCCAGTGTTATTAGAAATGTAAATTAAACTTTGATGCAAATAGCATTTTGTTTGTTCTGTACGTTTATTTCGTTAAAAATCAAAATCAGTATTTCCCACCCCTGGCTAGGAAACGTGCTATTGCATTTTCAGTTTTTCCCACCTAGACATGGAAATACTTCAAATAATGTTGTAGCGTGGTGAAAGTGAATATTTAGACACATCATAGGTGGCATGAAAGGAAAAACGATTTTCAAAGACATGCCTTTGAGGGACCCTACCCTGCTTTAAAAGAGACAAGGATGAGAGGTGGGAGAGAGATGCTTGGTTTGTATTGCTTTTCCCTTAGCTATGCTGGCATTAAAAGTCAGCTTTTTGTTAGGTTATCTTTTCCAGTTTTGCAGCAGAGAAAAAGCATAATGGAACACTGTCTAAAAGTGTGATATGTAAAGGTGATTACTGTATGATAATGGTTTTAGAAATTTAGTGTGGGATTTATATTGCCAAATTCAAACCTAGATGTAGGTGTTAAGTCTGAGCTAATAGTGTAAATCCTGTGGGCTCTTTCAACAGGCAGGAGGAGGGTGACTCATAGTGGTAACATGTTTTTAGCTTTCTCTGCTGTTTGCTGAGGCAGTCTCTGACTGAAGCAGAATCATCTCGTGTAGTTCAAAGCCTCACTGTTGGACTTTGGATGCTAGTTTTTGTCAGAATGCATATCTCTTGGTACTGCACAGCCTCCCCCAAGTTTGCTCTCTTTCTGATCTCTGTTTCTCTGAAGTGTTGTCAGTAAAAGCATAATGAAGAACAAATAAAGCATAACGGGTAGAATACAGGTGTCAGTACTGTAGAGACTGATTACTCCCCCTCTACCTTTAAGCATATTTAGCCAAATTGTGACCTCTAATTTACAGCATACCTAAGAATTTAGAAGGAGAGTTTTGTCCTACAGGCCACAGCACACAATTACTGGTCCTTCACGTGCATTAGTGATGAAAGCCAGAATAGCTATGGGCAAGATGCTCCATTTTGTGAGTTGGTGAGCTGATTGCATGCTCCTCTGAATTTAGTTTCAAAATAATTTGAATTGTTATTGCTTTAGAAAAATACAGAGCTTGGGGTTTTTGTGAAGAGTTTTCTTTTAATTGCTCCGGGGCTGAAAAAAGTTGAAAAATGCATTGCTTGTGGGCAGTTCCATTTCACCAGGCAGAAAAAACTCTGAGAATGTTTTATGAATCCTTAAAATGTTTTACTTTTGGAAAATGCCCCATCCTTGGAGACTTTCAAGACCAGGCTGCACCAGGCTGTGAGCAACCTGATCCAGCTGTGGTGTCCATGTTCATTGCAGGGGAGTTGGACTAGATGCCCTTTAAGGGTCCCTTGCAACTCTAAGGGTTCTGTGATGCTATGAAGTGAAAATTCAGAGATCTTTTTCCTTTGAATCCAAATTATCTGTGGAATCTCACATAACTGTAGCAGATCTACTTTCCCAGCAAGGTGACAAGTGTCACAAAGGTAGAGTTTAATAAGTTCTATTTTAATTAGTCTGCCTTCCCTTTGTGAACTCATTCGTTCATGTTTTCTTCCATATCCTAAAATCACCCAAGCTTTGTAAATTCTCTAATAAAATTCCATTACTAGCGGTGCCGCAGAATAATAGCCTCTAGTTGGCCAGCACTTGAAACGAGTATTTGATTTCTGAGGTCATTTACTTTTTAATTTGAATGTGGATCTCTTGGTGTTTCAGAAAATATTTCTTTCTCCTACAGGCTTATAGATTTTCTCAGCTTCCTGAGATGGTGATGGGCTCTCCTCCTCCTCCTGTCCCTCCTAGAACTGGTCCTGTGGCTGTTGCCTCTCTCAGGAGGTAGATAGCTTTTACTTTGTTCTCAATATGAACTCTAAAAAACACAGTTTTTTGTAAGAACTGAGACAAACCCTCAAGTAGCACTTGTGAGCCATCCAGTTAATAAAGAAACACTCATGGTATTAGAAACATGCTATTTTTATTTTCATTTTAACATCAAGAGGAAAGAAATAACAGCAAATTTTCTCTTCTATTAGCTCATCTTTTTCAATAAAATTAGGAAATCCTTGCCTCCAAATCACACAGTACATAATGAAATATTCTGTAGCAGATGTGCAGCAGATAGCTTGCACCCTGCTGTTCTCTGTTCTAACAACCTGCGATGTGATACTGATAAGTTATCAGTATCCTGGGTCTGGGGGGCTTCCACCTAGCTTTCAGATATCTAACACCTTGCTTTACAAAGCCAAGTATGAGTAAAATGCCTGATTCTTAGCTCAGTGTATACTGCCTCTTCCTTCATAAAAAGCATTTCAAGGTATTTTCACACTTCTGTGGTGCAAGAGCTGATTTAGCCTACAGTGCTGTGCTGTTGTATGCTGCAGAGTTCCAACTGTAATTCAAAGGCACTGCAAGCCTACTGAGAAATGCTGTAGAGTACTAAGAAGAAAGGAAACTTTTCTGAGTGTCTGCTAGCTGCATCCAAATATTCAGAGTACAGATTCTTTTTTGGCATATTGTTTTATAACCACTATGTTATAGTGCTATAAATCAATATAAATCAGTAAAGCTATAAATCAACTGGGACGCATCGTTTCATGAGATGCTAGAACTTCCCATGTGCAGTTTAGACTACTTTGTGTCACCCTATCATCCTGTGTTTTCTATAATCTTGTATTGATGAGCTGTGGCATAGCTCTGGTTTTTGTACTGCGTATCATAGGCATTTGTTTGAAAATCCAGTAAAACTGGGTAGCTTAATCCTAGCAGGCTTGTCATACTGTAGCTCATAGATGCAAATATAGCTGTCCTGTCCAATAGTTGGGATGTTAAATGTTTCTTTTTTTTTCCATTTCTAATGCTCAGGTCTACATCAGATATTGGCAGCAAAGTGAGAATACCAGAGTCCAGTGGGGTGGATCAGGCCCAGCATCACGATCCTGCATCTTATGCACCTGGTTCAAGAGCTCCAATGCCTGTAGGCCCACTTGATCAATCGACTTTTCACTCAGGTGAGAAATAAACCTGCAGACCTAACTTGCAACTTCGAGACCCCCGTGATTTGTTTTGCATGTAAATGAGCTGATGAGAAATAGTAAGAACACACGATTATTTGGAGAAAGAAGGAATTGGGTATTTCTCCAGGTACAAATGAAGGGGATGTATAAACGACTGCCTCTTTGCAAATGCAGAAGCAGCTACATTGTAAAGTATTGCTCATCCTGCAAAAGGAAAGGGAGACCGTTTCTGAAGGTAAAAGACCCCACCAGGTGATCTTTGTTTTAATATGTCATTCTGCTGGCTTGCCTATCAGGTCTCTGAGCCACTAAGGTCCAGTAGAAGAGTTCATCTGCACCAAAAATCTGGTGCAAATTGTAAGAGGGATTGTCTAGCTGATACAGAGGCTATTGGTTGTCAAGAGCACAAGTCATACTATTGATGGGGCTCAATGGCAAGAGGGAACTTTCTGGCAGACCTCTGAACACACAGCAATTGTCATGTGTCTAAACAAATACGGCCTTGCATAGAGAGGCTGTCACCAGCAAATGTCAGAGAAGACTGGAAGCAACTTCTCATTGGGAAAACGTTTTCTTGAAGACCTGTAGAAAAAAGCTTTCAAGATTAGAAAAATTTTACACTGTCATTTCAGTTTTGTAAATGGCAGGTTCATTAGACGTGACTGCTAATCTGCAAATAATTTCTTTCTTATCTTTCTCAAAAGTAATTGAGAGTTATCTGCATTGTATTCAAAATCTGCTGAGAATAATGCTGTGAAAATGCATATCTGCCGCCAATTAATTAAATAAGTAGGTTTGAAGGATCCACTGTGCACACATTCTTATCACATACCTTCCTCAACGTGAGTCTAAAAGGAGCAGATGCCACCCTTTCATATAAAAGTGTTTTGAACTATAAAGCATGCCACGCTGCCAAGAACTCTACTGTCGTGACTGCAGCAACGTTCTGCGTGATATAGCTTTCTGTCAGTGATGCAGGGGTTTTATTGCTGTATGTTACAAATAGGTATGGTGTGCTACCACTGAAGAGTGCATTTCAGAAGAGACAAAATGACCTTAGTGTACACTGTGGAGTCGGCCAGATTTATTCTAGGATTAACTGGAGGAAAGGCTCGTGTGGGAGAGAGCCTTTAAATGGCTCTAATGCAGGGAAAGATAGAGTTGTGAGAAATCTGCAAGTGTAACAGATGAGGATTTCTAATGTTCTAATTGGAAAATAAATTTTTATCAGATCAATAGGTGGAAAGGCTATACTGCAGATGCTGATTGGGCATGAAATGACCAAATGTTGCCCTCATGCAGCCCATCAACATCAGCTTTAAAATAATGATTTTGCAGTAAGAGTTGGGGTAAGACAGTACTTCAGCTTCTTGAGTGTTCAATTTGTATAACTGCTCATTTTGCTGTGGTTAAATTAAGAGCTTTTTTGGTGAAGAGAAGCTGTGTGTCATCTGCAGGAGCAGCACTTTTTTCTCAGTACAAGTCTGAAGAATACTTTGGACAAGTTAGCCTTGCTAATCACTCCTCAGTGAAGATGCTCAGTTGTCTTTTTATTGTGTTTTTTGCATTTACTGGCTCTTCTGCTCTCGCATCAATGATTTATTTTTGTTATACTCTGTGAAACTTAAAACTAAAATACATGGCTGTGTATTACTGAGTACTCAAAATATCCCATCCATGTGCTTTGTTTGCAAATGGTAAAGACAGTAGAGAGCTTTTTCCCCTCTGGATTTAGGAATGAGGCTGCAGTGTACCAGTGATGCAAATGCTGGTGTTTGTATCTTTATCTAAAGAGACACTGGTGGAAAGAAGTCTTAACAGGCAAGCAGATTGTACTTTACTCTAAATTTGGCAAATAGGTGGAATTATGATGGCTTCTCTCTAGAAATAGTGGAAGTATGTGAGGAAATGGTGGACTTCTAGACTGCCTAGTTACATACTGTGTGTAAACTCAATAATGGCAGAATGAAGCACCTTCTGTTGTGAAGGACTTAATGAGCAGATATAACCATATCCAGAGATCTGGTTGGACCTTGTCTTGGGAAAGCTGTTTTCTCCTACTTAACATCAAGTAAGATCATGGCATTCTAACAGACAACTTCCTGGACATCCCTATGCATATCTCCTGAAGAAGACACAGGAAAACAGATTTTATGTCAGCAGTTTCCTTGGAAATATTTATATAAGTGGTAGCTGCATAATTCATTGCAGTCATAGGCTGTTGCTGGGAAATGTGTTGAGCAGGCAGAGCCTTGGTGGTTGGTTTTTTTTTTTTCTTTGTTTTTTAATGGAAGCATAGAAATTTTATGATGGAGTTGTTGAGATTACAGCCTTTTAAAGGTATCACTCAGTTTTGTAGGTCTTGTGTCTAGAGACATTAGAGTAGTGTAAATATAAATTTAAACTGAATGCTTTGTAGCCTGCTGTTGAAAAGAAAGATGCAATCCTCTGAAACCCATGGTAACAGCAGCTAAAAATTGAATACAAGGAAACAAATGTAAAAAGAAAATGAACCCTTTTTTTTCTGGAATGATTTGAAGTTTTAGGGGGAGTCGTTATTACAAGGATCCAAGTCCTTAGGGGTAAGTCTTCATATCTTTAACGGTTGTGCATCACTATGTGGACAACTGCCAATCTTGTTTTCTCCAGTATTTTCTGCTGTTATAAAGATGTGTAGTCGGCTACTTGGAGTCTTGCATCCAACCAATGATGATCATGTTCTCACTGGGGGAAAAAAAAAAAAGAAAAAACCTTGAACATCTACTTCATAAGTAATATCTTCTAATTTTTAACTTAAAAGATAGGTTGCTAATTGTATATGATGTCATTTTTTTAATAGGTAATACAGTACCAGCAGTGTTTGCCATACCAGCAGCAAACCGACCTGGCTTCACAGGCTATTTTATCCCAACACCACCCACAGCATATAGGAACCAAGCTTGGATGCCCTATGCTGGGGAAAATGAATTACCAGGGCAGTGGGCAGACTCAGTAAGTATCCTGACTTTTCTAATGATGTGCATTTCTACACAAAAGATGTCTTGAGTGATGCTAAGCATCAGCAAAGAATCTGAGCAGGGTGATTACTTCCTGAATGGGAATAATCTCTAGCAGTGAGGATCTTTGTGAGAGGGTACAGATATTATCTGTCCATACAGTGGACTGTAAGCATCATTCAGTAAGTTAGAGGCTGGCACCCATTCAAAGATGATGTGATAGATACAATTTTCTTTCCCCAAGACAGAGCTTAAATATTTGGTAGGCAGTGAGTGATGCTGTTGTCTCACGAAGTGGCTTTATGCTGTTTCAAAGCTGGGGAACATCTTTCTACCCCGAAGACTTCTCTCAAGGCAGCCTCACTCCCAGATACTAGCTCCCAACTCTGCCACAGCCCTGCTGTGCAGCATTTCTGCTGGGAGTGACAGATCTTAAACTAAATAATTAATTGCACAATTCTACCCTTGGACAGATCCAATTGTTAGGCTGAAGTATACTCGCATTTCAAAGAAATGAAACTGAGATCCTAAAATGAATTGCAGTAGTTCATCATGTCTGAAACAAATTCTATCACTTAGGGGCTTTTTTTTTTTTTTTTTTAAGACATTTAACTTCAATGCTACTAAGGAAAAAAAATGCAGGATTGACTCTTTTGCTTGAGCTTAATTCTAATGTTTATGCAGAACCAATTCAGCTAAACTGGGAGATAGATTCTATTTCTTTGTGCAGATAATCAACAGAATATTTTAGTGAACTGCACTTGGAGACAAATAGTTGCCTTGAAGCAACTAAGCAAGAGACAATAAGGTCATATAGATGCTCCTGAGGACAGCTCTTTTGTGCCAGATCTTCATGACTGCTGTTGATGTATAAGAGGAAAAGAATTCAATTTGATTCTCAGATGCAAGTCTGAATTTGTAGTCTGAACTGTCAAGAAAAAGGATATTCATATACAAACTGTATCTGATGGTGTGCTCCCGATAGCTGAAGGCTTGTGAAGTCATACAGATTCCCTTTCCAGAATGAAAGCACAGAAAATCTTTGTTAAAAATGTATTTTTATTTGTAATCCTACTGACATTTAGTAGATTCAAGAGACCTACTTGTATCTGAACTTCAATTAGAACTTCTTCATTAAGAAAAAAAAAAAATAAAAAAAAATGGGAGAAGTACTTTGTTGCTTGTATATTCTTTTTCCCTTTTGCATCTCAGCTTCAGTCCCATGAAGTAAGTAAGAATCAGGTGTCACCTGTCAAAAGTCAAGCCTGAGAACAAACCAGACTAAACTGGAAAACAAGGCTCTGACCTCCAGTTTCCTTCCTTTAGAAGGAGAAAGAGATGAGAAGAGCACATAGTGCCAGTGGGCCTTCCTTTCTGCTGTGTGCACAAAGGGATGGAGAGGGAGGTGAGAAGCTGTCTGAAAATTAACTGTGACATTATAGAATTCAAAGGAAATGAATTTTTCCTTTCAACTTCACTTATCTGTTACAGAGGTTTAAATGACTTCTTGTTATCCAGACTTTTAGCTCTTCTGTGATATAACAGAAGGAAGGAAAGAAATGTAAAAAAAAAAAGCAAAACAAAACAACAAACACTTTAGTTCCTTTAGGAAGAGCAGAGACTTAAAAATGAGATGCTGTATTTGTCATGCATTTCCACTAACTGGGTTGTAAATTAAACACCAAGGTGGCAGGTGAAATGAGAGTTGTCCTGTAAGCTTAATTTCCTTAAACGTTGCTTTTCAATTCAAAGGTAAGTATTGAAGCACTAAGCCTTGTGAGAGAAGGGAAATGCATTTATTTTCCAAATTGATAGATGCTGCTTAGTGAAAGTAGGAACCTGGTGGCCTCTAGTGGTATGTTCATGTGTTGTGCTGCCAAAATGTTTGTCTTCTGGATAATCTATGGAGAAAACTAAAGAGGCAACTGCATTTGTCACTTTTATACCATGCTTGTTCCCTGTGTCTGTCATCACACCACACTGAATGTGTGAGACACATGCCAGGCAGACTGTATTACGTATTTGTGCAAGGTTTTAGTGCATTTGAAAAGCTAACAACATGTATTCTTCCCAATTAGAGTGATATAAATTAGTCAATTAACTTCTCAGTGCTTAAATTGGGGGGTTGGACTCGATCTCTGGAGGTCCCTTCCAACCCCTACAATTCTGTGATTCTGTGAAATGCAGTGGTAGTTTATTGGTTACCTTATGGTAAATGTGGTATTATCAGCCATCCTGTTCAAAATAAATATCATTGGACTTCTCTTCCTTCTCATTGGAGTGGATTATGGTAATAAGTTGGTGGATTTTTCCTCAAGGAGAAATTATCTTGTCCTTGTAATATGTTATGGGTTGCCTTCTGTCACAGCATAAAACATTTTAACATGGAGGGCTGTATCTATCTATTTTCTAGACTTTTGCAAAATATAAATGAATGCTATTTTTATTTGATGCATTAAAAAAAATTGAGAACTTAAGTTTACTGTGAATTGAAAACTGGTATCGTGGATTTGTGAAGGAAAATTAGTAGTCATGAGGACTAAACAGCCCCCCTTATTGCTTCAGGTCAGAAGATTCCTCTGTACTGGGTTTTCAGAGTCCTGAAGTGCAGTAGAGCTGGCTACTTAAGAGAGGATGCTTTCAGAAAAGCCTCCTCCTTGTTTTTTTTACAGTGACAATAAATTTAGTCGTTCAGTGCTGCCACACTGAGTCGAGTAGTTGAGTACCTGTCTTACTGATGTGTGTGCTTAAATGGCACATGCAAGTGCCATTTAAGTGTCAGCTGACACTTCAGGATGTAGAGTTTACATTCCCGTTATAGGTTCCTATCTGTCCATCTTATTCTACCCCGTGGAGGTTTATGTTACCTGCCAGGCAGCACTAAGGATAAATTGTTCTGTATAATTTGGTGTAATTACGATGCTCTACAGGTTCCGCTCCCTGGATACATCGAGGCTTATCCAAGGCCCCGCTACCAACACAATTCTCCTTCACGACTGCCTCGCCAATACAGCCAATCAGCAAGCATGCATCCCAGCTTGGAACAAGCTCCTTTGCCCTCTGCCACAGCTTCTCAACAGAGCCTGACAGAAAACGACCCATCCGATGCTCCTCTCACCAACATTTCTACAGCTGCCTTAGTAAAGGCAATAAGAGAAGAAGTTGCTAAACTGGCCAAGAAGCAAACAGATATGTTTGAGTTCCAGGTTTAATGTCTTTTGTGCACAGCATTTGTATCTTGTAACTTGAAGCAGCCAAGAAAGTGACCTCTTTAATTCTCACTTACAAACCTGCAGTGAACTGTGCAAAGTGATGGCATTTTTCTCCATCTGAAAAGTCAACACTATGAAATGACTTAGAGTAGAGCAGCAGGACCCTGAAGATATGTATTCTCCTTGCCAGCTGAGGAAATGCTGCCAGGTAACTCTTTGAAATGGATAATATTGATCACATGCGAGTGTTTGTCACTTGGCGCTCATACTGTGACCCATCACCTCTAGAGATGCTGCTGTACGTGTCAGTGCCATGCAATGTTTCAGTTGCAGGCCCAAATACAGAGCTGCTGAAGAAAATGTCTTCTACATGTCAAAACCTTATTTCTTTGATTAAAGAAGAAAAAGGATGGAAAGTAGCAAGCTAAAGGCCATGGTAGGCATGGCAGCCACATTAATTTTTTGTTGTGGGACATTGTGCAAGGAATGTTGATTGAATTTATCTGCGTCACTGCAGCCTTTTCATTCTAGAGACTGTAACCAAACCAAAAGAATCTGAGATGAGTAAGTAATACTAATAAATGTCCTGTGAATAGCCCCAATTCTTTTCATCCTATTTACAGTATAAAGAAGTGAAAGAAGAGAAGACTGTGAGGAGACTAATGATATTTTGATAGTTAATGGTTACCTTGTCCATGAATGCCACTGATGAGTTATGGAGGAGATTTTTTCTATGTGAGAGAGCACAATCTGTGAAGAGCTAACAAAGGAAACTGGTGCTAGAAGTTTCCAGGAGAAATGAAAAAAGGTTATTTGTGTTTGCTCTATATTCAGGCTTTTCACTCTGAATGCATGTGAAGCTGGTAAACATGAGATCTTTGAGCAAGCCTTTCCAACTGGGAATAGTGAATACACCTGCTTGTACAAGACAACCTCTGTTTGACACAGTGCTTTTTTCTCTTTCTCAAATAATGCTATCTACTGAATTGCTACCTGAAGCCGCAGTTGATCAGTCTGGAACAGTGCTTACACATGTAGGAAGTTCTGAATGTAGAGGACCTGATTATTATATTAACATGTAAATAAGAATACGATTAAATGGATTTACAAAAACACTGGCGTGCTTTGAAACAAGAGGGCATTTCTGGAAATGATGCTGACTGTACATTGCTCAAGATAAAAATAACTAATAGTTAAACTACATTATTGTATGAATCCAATCCTGAAAGAAAATCAGACCAGTTGAATAGGACAGTAGTTTGTCTTTTGCAGTTGTACAGAATAGTTGGAGATGATGAACAATTGTTTTCAGTTCCTTTGGCCACTAGCTTCGGGAACTGAAGTTGTTGCAAAATACATTGTATTGGGCATGTCTGATGTCAACTGGAGTTAAAGGTAATGTCCTTCATTTCAGTAAGTTATTTAGTTATTCTCAACTGCCTACGTTATTTTGTTTGATCATTTCATTTTCTTGAATTTCTTTGGTCTTTACCAAGGTGAGAAAGAGAGCTTAGTTTAGCTTTTTGGCCATCAGTAAAATGAGAGGTATGAGACTAGAGCAGGGGAAAGAGAAGAAACTGATGAAGCACAAACTTTTAATACAGCACTATTTTTTCCCCCAAATGATTATATAATAAACCCTGTTAGAGATCATGATATATAGTTATCCTAGAATACACTGACATCTGCTCTGAGACCTCCGATGTATTGCAGAATCTTTAGGAATGCTAGCTGATCTTTAAACTATTGTGAAATTTCATTTTTATGATTTAAAAATCAAATATAAATAAAATGTATTTTTGTAATCTCAATGTATATACTTGCTGTATGGTTTATACAAGTGACTGGTCTGCAATAGTCGGAAGATTTCCATAAACCAAGTGCAAAAAAACCCCAAGAAAACAAAAAAAAATGGAAACAGATAAATAATTTTAATGATCAATATTAACATGCAGCATCTGGAATACACAAATACACATTTGGGTGACTTGGACACTGAGCAACCAAAGAAACTGGATCTTTTGTGTAAATACAAGTTTGCTAAAGACAGGCTACCATCTCATTTACCTGTCAGCTAATTAATACTGATCTAATCCGTGTAATACAAGATGTCCAAATGTCTTTTTGTGTTAATAGCTGCCTAAACATGTTGTGTTTAAAAGTAACTTAAAAATAAAGGGCCAAACTCAGCATGCTATAAAGTGGTGAGTTCTGTTTGGCTTCAGTGGGAACTCAGCTCTCTGAGAGCAAGGCTGAGCTTTTCTGTTAGCTTTTGTTCAAACGTGCAAATTTCACTAGAATCACCTGAGCGCTCCTGTGCTTATTTTTCATTTGCTGTAACAGAAGTGCAGACATAATTTAAGAGCAGCTTACAGTTATTTAAGCCTGAGCTGGTTCATAACCAGATTAAGCTGCCTTGGTAAGGGAAATCTGCGTTAAATTGTGTCAGCTGCTTTGGGCATCAGCTTTATTAACTTACATTTTGAGTGATTATTCTAGATAATCCAGTGAAATTTTGTATGTAGATAGGCCCTTCTATGCAATGGGAGTGAAATACCCTGTGAAATAAATTTCTGTGTCTTTGACTCGAGTTTTGCAGGGTTATCTTAAAGCTGCAAGTGTGGAAGCAGCAGCAGCCCTGCAGACTGGGAAAGCTCATGATGCCACGTATCCCCAAAAGAGTCAGAGGAGGTAGGATGTACCAGATCTGAACAGCATCTTTGGGACACTTAGCTCTGTTTGTAAATCTGTACCCATTCTTCGACTTCAGTGATTTAGTAATGCCATCAGAAAGTGTGTTAGTGTAAAGCCTAGCATCTATCTGCCATACTGAAACTGAAAAAGTTTGGAAATTGCATGCATGGTACAGGGTGTGAATGCCCATATGCAAACAAAATGAACAAAATAGAAAACCCTAACACCGGAAGAACCTCTTAAACAGCCTTCTATTCCCGTAAAGTTAAACCAAGTACTCTTCATACAACTGAGGAAGACCTGTTAGACTTCCGAAATTAATTTTGTTTGGTATTGTACTGATGATGTGCAGTCTACTGAATATCCCCTGAATCATCCCTCTGAAACCATTGTGGTGCACTTTATTCACAAAGGTGTTTTACATTCTTCGTTCATAATGGCTTTCTATCTTATTTGTAATATGTTTCTGTATTTTTTTGACGTACAAAGTAAGATTATACCAAGACAGTAAGGACATTCCTGTGTAAGAAAAACATGCTGTAATATTTATACTGTCCGAGCACAAAGCAATGATAAAGTGAAAATATAGTGTACAAATAATTTGTAAAATAATAAACATTTTGTATGGCTACAATTAGAGTACAGTTTTTCAATATTGATTTCCAAAAAGAAAGTATACCTGTTTAATGCTATGATCTCATCAGACTGTATTCCTGTCATGTTCACTTTTCTACTAAGTGCCCCAATTTTCTTTAAAATGTTGCCAAATGTTAAGGTGAAAATATTGTTTTCTGTGTACAGACATGTTGATGTTCAAACCAATAGTTGTATCCAGATTTGTAAATCATTACTAGAAACATCTGCAAGTAAAACGCACATAGAATTATTTCTCAGTAGGTGTGTAATGGCCACTCTTTGTAAGTGCATATTCTGTGTGTAGTGTTTTGTTGGCATGAGTAGAAGAGTCACTTTAAGGGGATAAGAGGGCATTCTTTGGCAGTCGTTTTTGAAGAAAAGTATACTTTTGTGAGGAGGTCAAACATACTGCAGAAATATGAACAACTTTTGTATCTGATAAGTATCTGATAATATTCTGTAGATAGAAGTGCATGTAAATCCTGTATAGAAATGGGGAAATTGTCATAAATGATCTTTATTTTTTATCCACACTGACTTTTAATAAGGGGAGGCATGGAAGAAAGTGAATGTGGGGAAGATTAAATGCAAAGCAGGTGGAGAAAGCAGCATTGAAGTCAGTAGTAGAACTGAAGTGAGGCCTCTGTCTCCTTTAAGGGGTGGTGCATAAAAACTAATTGCAATTTTTGTCACAATTCAAGATGTCTGTAAAGGATGAATTACTTTTGAACGTATATTTTTCAGGCCTGCGTTGTAAATATGACAGCTCAGTGCTTGCTTCTAGGAGTCTTCTAGGAGTTCTAGGAGGGAACTTAAGGGCAATGATATTTTTTGGAGCTGGCACAAGGAGTTGCTTCATTTAGCTGACCTTGCACATCCTGCCCGTGTGTGCGCAGCTCTGAGTATGGTGGAACAAGGTTACTGTAAATCATTGATGGTCTTGATCGTGTTTTTCATGTACATAAGCATATCTCAGTGGCTTTCCATTTCTCACTGACGTGCAATTGGATAAAAAGAACAAGCGTGAGACAGTATGAAGAACATTAACAGGTAATTAACAGTTCTAATAGCCTGTGAATGAGACCAAAGGCTTCTTCTGATGCTTGATAAGTCACACCTACTGGAAAATGATTCTTTAAAGCAGCTTTCCTTGGAAAGGTTTATTGCTTTCAGTGCTAATGAGCAATAAGTATGAATTAAAACTCATTCTATCACAAGAGAGTGTGTCAGTCATGGCTTCCACTCCTTTGCACAAGCCATGTGCTTATTCTGTGGAGCCCCACCTGAAAAAGTGGCAAAATTCACGACTGCTATCCAACTACTTGAAGTAAGCTCTCATAATGAAACACCAAGTTGTTGGTCATCTTACATAGATTTTAGTACACCATTCGGGCAGATGTTCAGACAGTGTGTTAGCATACTGAAAGTATCAGTCTTTTTTCTTTTATAAGGGCTTTGCAAAACAGGAAAGCTTGGTCTGCTGAGATAGGACAGCCCACTTGTCACAGTGGGTGCAGGGAAACAGCAGCCTTCTTCTCAGTATGCTATTAATGTGTCTCATGGATTAGTTATTTCCTCTCTCCCCTCAACTTCACTTCTGAAAGAATACAGACACACAGCTTTTTTGACTAAATAATGTGTAATTTTTAACATAAGTACATGGGGGTAGGTGCATCTGCCTAGTTCTCTGTGATGTCTCCATGTGCACTGCTGATCTACTGAGCATTTTATTTAAAACAGTGCCAGTTGGAAAAGCAACAAATCAGCTCGAGCTTCTCTGCTGTGTTATTTACAAGCATAGTGTAGATTTTGAAACAGGGCTATATGGATTCAGTATGTCAAATGATTACTTAAGCTTTCTGTGCTAGACTTTCTTTTCATGGGTTAATTCTTTGGGCAGTAACTCCAGGACTGTGTAAGATTTTATTTTTTGCTGATCAAAATACTTCATAGTTATTTTTTTTTTTTTCCATTTTAAAGGTGTAGGAATGCAAAATGAGGATGAACACTCATTGAGAATGCTTTTATGAACTGTTGCCATTGTCTTGTAAATAAATAATGCAAAAGTTTACTTGTGAAAATGATATTTATCTGGGTCAGCAAATGAACTGGGTACTGATTTGCTCTTTAGAAGGAAGTTTCAAGATGGCCAAGATGTAAAGGCGTGCCTGCAGTGTCTTCATTGAGAATAATTGTATTGAACACTGATTGTTATTTCATCAGAAGTATTGGTCGCATTCTGCGTGCTGTGTCAAAAATGTTTGGCAGTGCCCTGTGGATGGAAAGCAGTCAGAAAACTGCACACGTGGGGATTCCTGTTATCCAGGAAAATCTTGGTCAGGGCTGCATAAGACACATGGGAGTCGGGACAGAGATTTTGGTGGGGCTCTGAGGTGGATAAGAAATATGTTTTAAGTTGCTAGGTGGCCAAATGGCCAGCAGATGTATTGAGAATAATTACGAATACCCTGAAGAGATGTTTCGCTGATTTAATTCTTTTGCATTTGATAAAAAAAATAATTCTTTTAAGAAGTGCCTGAACTTTTGAATTTCCAAGCTTGATGGTATTAATTCTAATAACTTGAAAATGTATTGTAATCTGTAAATAGTGTTGTAACACTGCAAGTACACATACAAGGCAATAATGGGGTCCAAGAATTGTAAACAATAGAGAAAGTTAATTCCACTCAGCTTGATATTTATGGAGGAGGTGATTTTATTTTTCCAGAGTTTATCCTTCAGCTGTGGCACAGTGCATTTCTATGCTCTGTAAAGCAGTGTCTCAACATGGTGTAACACACTGGTGTTTAAGTCTATCCTGGCAAGGAGTACTGACTCTTTGCAGACTCCAGTGTAACCTGGAACGACAAAAGAATGCCTGCATATGTGATTAACTTCTTAAGCTACTAAAAGAGAAATGTGTGGATTCTTCACTCTGGATTCTTACAGCGATTTAGTGGCTTTTAGATCATGTTCACTAGTGCATACTTTGAGATGTGATGCAGCAGAATACAGCAGCCTATGCCAGGCATTTAGTAGCATCTAACATACAAGTGACTGTAGTGAGGGATAGATACTAAAACACCTGTTTCAGTAGTGAATGGACACCAAGTATTTAGGGACTGATAACTATGGGGGAGCAAAGACTCTGAAATTAACTGCTTGGAATCGATTTTATGTATTTTGTTAGCTTTTAATTTCTTTATATGTTAAGGCGGTAGAAAAATAGAAATGTTAAGAGTGTATTCTATTTCAGAATTATGAATGAGATACGAATGGAAGGAAAATTGAAGTTTGTTCTTTGCCTTTTCCTTTATCTACTGATTTCAACACTGCTAACAGTAAAACAAACAAACAACAACAACAAAAAACCACTTTACTCCAGATTAATTAATTTTAATATTACTCCCTATGGTGGGGAGGCCAACAAAGCTTTTGTATGGGTATTGAGTTCTTCAAATTGTACTCAAGGTCAAATTAGATAGAGAAAATGAAATGGAGCTCATCTTACTAAGGCATAGATGTTGGTTTAGGACTGAGCAATCCAGCAGTAAGAGCTCCTTGGAGGAGCCGTTCTGAGGAGTTCTTTGGGTCTAGTTAAGGCAGTGTGCACAGCACAGATATTCCTGCCCTATTTGACTCTCCATTTTTATTCAACAGCTTTTTTCTCTGCATCTGTGTATTTTGAATTTTGCTTTTGTGTTACTGTTCTCAGACAGCTGCACTCTTGTTGAGGTGCAGCAGGGGTGACGGAGGTATTGACTAACATACGTAATGACATTTTTAATTACCTGTGACGCTGCGTGGCTTTGTCCTGTTTACCACTGTGTGATGCTGACAGTGTCATTACGGTGACATGAATATTGGTAGTCTTCCATTGAAGTTACTGAAAAAACATTTGCTTCGAGGAGAGTGGGATTGATCCAATATTCTCACAGTGGTTCAACCATTTTAAGTATCTTGCAATTGTGCGAAGACAGAGTAGTAGCTGGTTATGGATAACTGGAAATAGGAACTTAGACTTCAGTTGTCATTTTCCCAGTTTTGGCTTGGTCCTGGGCAAAGCACGTAATCTGGCTGTGCCTCAGCATTGCTATCTTTAAAGCATGGTGAAGGTGCTGCCCCTCCTCACCTTGCTGGTGAGGGGCTCATCTAACTGATAAGGTTAGGAATGGTGGAACCCTGGAGTGGAAGCTGACACATCAGTATGAACCATTGTTTATTATTTCATGCAGCTTGGTAATTGGTCAGGACTGTAGGTTATCCAATCCTTTGGCAGCATTAAAATATAGGTGAATTTACAAGGGAATAAAAACCTCTTGATACTATTTCAGCATACTGTAGGAAGACTTTCTAACAACAGCTTCTACTTCTTTTTTTTTTTTTTTTTTACAGAGGTGCTATATCAAATACATAAATTGTCACTCCCCATGCAGCACATCTCACATTGATGACATGAACTTCTCTTGCGTCTTTGAGTTACAGAAAGGACCGGCTCTGCATTATTACAAGTATCCACGTTATCTTTGTTACTCACAGCTTGATTCAACTAAACTGTAATGGCTGCATCTGAGAATAACTAAAATATTTAAGTGTGTTTCAGCTGGACATGCTTATATTAGGTTGTTTCTAAAGTCAGTTAGAGTCAGTAGAAGTGAGAGTGATTTGGAAAGCCATGTCTAAAGACTAAACTGGAAAAGAAGAAAAATAATCACTTAATATTTTATATTATGCAATTGGAAAGGAGATCTCCAAGAGCTGGTTCCTTTTGCAATTACAAAAGTTGTCTGTACCTGAATTTGAATTTTACATATCACTAAGGAGGAGACAATTCAGATGTTCTGGGTCATTACCAACTGGCTTTGTTTGTACTCTTCAGTGTAGGGCGATTCCAGAAATGAAGTTTATCTCTGTGTAGCGTAGTTTTTTTTATGTTAGTTGCAATAGCTTAGTTGAAGTTGTACATGTTAATTCTTGGCAACTTTGCACACTAAATAAAAGATGTCTTAAAATCTATGTTGCTACTTAGTGATTCTTCCTGCTGTGTCCTCTTCTGTAGATCAGCTGCCTTTAAGCATGAGCACGCCTTTTGGTTGGACCAGCCAGACTTCTGGGCCTGTGTAGAGATACCATCAGTTGTGCTCTCAGGGGTGAACCTGGCAAAGGACAGGGAGGGAATTTAAAAATCTCCAGAGGGTAAAATAGTGAATTGCAGCAGTGGTGCTCCCTCTGAAGAGATGTATTTTCTGCCTTCCAGAAGTGAGCAGAAGAGTAATCTGCAAACACAGTGATTTTGAGGACATCTTGTAATCCTGTGTTTCCTTTGTAAATTTTTGTCCTTGCTTTCATTTCCTGTTTGTCGTCGTCTTTTTATTATTCAGTTTCTGTTGTTTTCGTAAGTATATATTCAGGCCTAAGTTTAATTTGCTATCAGCCTGAAGTGAAATGGGAAAAGAAAATACAGGTATGTGTGTTGGATGGTTTGTGTGATTTGTGGCGCAAGAAATTTGAGATAAAAAGTTCATTTTCTACAAGGAAGACATCTTCCCTTTCCTCTCCCTTGTTGTGGTTTCAGAATCAAAAAGAGGTAGGAAAGGATCTTCCCAACATAGAAGTAAGTGAAGATTCTAATATATATCACTGCTATGGTTCTGGACAGATGGCGTAGTTAGGATACTGTTATATATATATATCTAAGTTGTCACTGAGTGCTTAAATTGGCTCAAGGGGTTGTTCTGTGTTTTCTCAAGATAGACCAAAATCTCAGCCTATTTTGCAAATATATTTTAACTGACTTGTGTTGTTAATCATTCGATGTTTCCTTAGAAAGGCCAAATGCTCTGCTCATTGGCTGCTAGAAACTCTTCCTGATGAGCGCCTCCAATTAACTTACATTCATTATGTAGGTGTCAGTAACCCAAGCGATCCAGAGAGGCCGGAATTTCTAGAATTAAGTGCTGCTCTTGATGTCCCTGCCTTGTGTATGTTAGCATTGAATATTCAGGGCAGGCGATTCTGCCAGGCAGCATTCAGTACTGAAAACAGAGAAGTTATTTTATGACAGCTTAGTGCTTTTGATTTTCTCTGTAATCTGTCCCAGAAATAATTAAGGCAGCTTTGCTTCGAGATTAATTTACATTCTAATGATCCACTGTAATAATCCAGAGTCTCTATTTGGAGAATAGACACTATTCTATTCTACACTCTAAAATAAAGGAACAGCTTGAAACTTGATGGGCCCAACTGCTCGATGTAAAATACTTTATTTTAAAGCTGAAATGCATTCTTGCCTTCCAATGGCTTTCTATCTAATGTTTGCCATCATAAAGCAGCCAAGGTTTCCTAGTGAAAGACCTGAGAGCACGTGACTGTCATTGCAGCTGTAGGCACTGTGCTCTCGGCAAGATAACTGGTACTGCTCAGCCGTCAGGTTGGCTGAGAAGATGCTTTCTGAGAAGCTTTCTTTGTTAAGAGCTGGAAGTGAAATGGAGCAACCTACTTATGTTTTGAGACTTTTGCCCATGCATCCAAATTATAGCCAAATGTTTATTTCCTGCATGTAACAGGAAAAGACTTGAACTGTGTCAGAATCTAAATGTTAGGTTTAAACTTTCCTGAACAGTCTAAGATAACAGAAACAGTTGAAAAACAGATGATACATGCTTTGAGAATAAAAGGTGTGCAGTAAGAACACTAATATTCTAATATTTACTTTAATATTCAAATATTCTAATATTTAGTTTAAATATGATTATTTTTAAAAAGGAAACAATCAGTTTTGAGATGTGCTGATTTGAAAGAAAAAACAAACAGTGCCTACAGAGATGAGAGCAAATTAGTGGATGTAACGAGGTCAGGTGAAAACAGAAGAAAAAGGTAAAGTGCTCACAGCCAAGTGGCAATCACCGTATGCTTCATTACTTACAACTGGTTGTTTGCTCAGGGTATTTGTAGAACTTATTACTCTCTAAATTCGTGCACACAAATCCATTAAATATTTCCAGCTAAAGATACTGGCAGTGATTTAATTCCAGGCAGAAATGTTGTATAGAATTTCCTATTATTTTTCTCCAAGTTATTTTTTAAGAGCTGCTTTGTGAAGAGAAGGCCAAACTGGCCTTCCAGAGAAGACAGCCACCATCCTTTGATGACCTTGGGACCCTGAGAAGCTTTGATAAAGGACTTTGACCAAGGTACCCTGAGAACACACTGCTGGGGCTGAAGATGGCCAAGGTAAAGCTTTCTGCCTTGTTTTGGCATGTCAAACAAATGATTTTCCCTAGAGAGATGCCCCCAAGAAACTGAATGAGATTACATACTAACTGCTGTTTTTCCTCACATCATCCCCCAGTAGCTAAACATGGAGCATATTTTTACATAGTGGTCGTATGACAGAAACTGAACAACTGATGGACAAATACTTAATTTGTGTTCTGGGGGAAAATAGCTCAGATTAAGCCGAGTAAACCCGTGTGAATGGTGGCTGGTAGGGGTTGTATGAAAAGTGAAAGAACATTGAAAAGGTGAGGGGGTATAGTAGAAATCAATGGTAACATGGAATAGAAATCCGTTCAGCCCCTTGTAATAATTGTAGGAAACTTAGAGTGGTTTAGGAGTGAAATCATTCTGGACATTTCGGAAGGTAGAGATAGCTCCTCCCCTAACTAATGAGATTTAAAAGTTCTTCTATGCAAAATCGTTGAATACTCCCTCAGAAGTTAGTCCTTTTTGTCAGACCAAGTTTGTGTTCTGGTATTTAGTTCAATATAGATCTGGTTTCCATTGCAATCAACCACTGCAGTGTGTTTATATGGTTAGCCTCAAAACTCTCTGTGAGAGACTTATTTTCATCCTGTGATGGAGTTATAGAACAGCTAAGCCTAGATTTTCAAGGTATTGGTACCTATCTGGTTCTTCAGGCACCCACCTTTTATATATTTACTGACTCAGCCTCTCAGATCTGACTGGAAAGAGATAAATATCTGTGGTTGTGCTGTTTCTGTGAAATGTGAGAATTTCTCCACCCCGCAATTGTCAAACATAGGGAGCAGACCAACAAAAATGCTGAGAAAAGCTTGCCCTTGAGGTTGCCTGTGGGTCTTTGGAGGGTGTGATGTCCTGAGATGTAAAAAAAAAACACACCAAAAAAACAAAAAAACAGCCACAACAACAAAAACAGCCAAAAAACACACCAGCTGTCTTGTGGGCTCCACCTTTGTTAACTATGTGCTTACCAGACCCAAGCAATTAGGGTGAAAGCCATCAGCTAATTAGACCACTTGAGTAGTTAATTGCAGTGTTGCTGTCTAGAGTGAAACAAGTTACAAAACGCTGACTGGTGGGCAGAGATATTTAGTCAGAAGCACAGAGTTAATTAGGCTCTAAAGAACTAAGTCGCAATTAAAAGGTGCCAGGGTAGGTCTAAAGAATAGCTTGAAAACAGATGGAGGACAGAGAGAGTAAACCATGCATTTGTATTATAACTGGAGAAATTCTCTGTTAACTTCTCTGATTTAACTCTGTTAAATTCTCTTGTAAAGCTACAAGTGCACCTCAGGCTGTGGGCCCTTGAGGGCACCCGGAGGCACCCGGCCAAGCTCCTTAGACAGCTCCACTTTCTGTCCCAGTGGCCTGAGAGTCCCTGGCTCTGGCTCCCCTCAGCCTGGGCCATGTTGCAGCTATGCCTGTGGCAGAGCATCCAGGTCGTGCTGCAGACAGGCAGAGCAGTGCTCCAAGGATCCCTGCTCCATCCAGCGCAGCTTCAGGTGCAGTCCCTATTTGGAATGAAGACCCATGGATCTGCTAACTACTGCTTTGCTTCGTTAAAAAGCATGTTAATTAGCAGGTGAACTGTGAATTGCTGTACTGGTGGAGACCTCAGGAGGACGATGGCAATTGTGGAGGGTAAGATTCGATTTAAGATTTCCCAGCTTCTCTGATAAAGGTTATTATAGCATGGTGATTGACAAATGGAAGTTATGAACTGGAATTATTTATTTTTTAAACGTGAAGCCGCTGTAGTGTAGATCAAAATCTGTCTGGAAAGAGCAAGAGGAAAGAAACAAAAGCAGCAGTAGGAAATAAGATTTTGATATCAGATTGTGCTAAAATGCTTCTCAGCTGATCAACTTTAATACAATTTAAAGCATAGATTAAGATGGAATTATTTGCAAATAACAAATAGTAAAGCCTTTGAGATGGTCTCTCACAGCATCCTTCTGCGGAAACTGGCTGCCCGTGGCTGGACAGGTATACACTCCTTTGGGTAAGGAACTGGCTGGAGGGCCGTGCTCAACGGGTGGTGGTCAATGGAGTGAAGTCTAGCTGGAGACCTGTTACAAGTGGTGTCCCCCAGGGGTCGGTACTGGGGCCCATCCTGTTTAATATCTTCCTTGATGACTTAGATGAAGGGATTGAGTGTACCCTGAGTAAGTTTGCAGATGACACCAAGTTGGGAGGTGGTGTCGATCTGCCTGAGGGCAGGGAGGCCCTGCAGAGGGATCTAGATAAGCTGGATCGCTGGGCCGAGGTGAATGGGATGAGGTTCAACAAGGCCAAGTGTCGGGTCCTGCACTTTGGCCACAACAACCCCATGCAGCGTTACGGTCTTGGGGATGAGTGGCTGGATGAGTGTGAAGAGGAAAGGGACCTGGGGGTGTTGGTTGATGCTCGGCTGAACATGAGCCGACAGTGTGCCCAGGTGGCCAAGAGGGCCAACGGCATCCTGGCCTGCATTAGAAACAGTGTGGCCAGCAGGAGCAGGGAGGTGATCGTCCCCCTCTACTCAGCACTGGTGAGGCCGCACCTCGAGTACTGTGTTCAGTTTTGGGCCCCTTTCTACAAGAAAGACATTGAGGCCCTGGAACGTGTCCAGAGAAGGGCAACGAAACTGGTGAGGGGTCTGGAGCACAAGTCTTATGAGGAGCGGCTGAGGGAGCTGGGATTGTTCAGTCTGGAGAAGAGGAGGCTCAGGGGAGACCTCATTGCACTCTACAACTTCCTGAAGGGAGGTTGTGGTGCAAAAGGGTCTGGCCTCTTCTCCCAGGCAAATAGTAGGACCCGAGGAAACGGCCAGAAGTTATACCAGAGGAGGTTTAGGTTGGATATTAGGAGAAACTTTTTCTCTCAAAGGGTGGTCAGGCACTGGAATGGCTGCCCAGGGAGGTGGTGGAGTCGCCGTCCCTGGTAGCGTTCAAGAGGCGCCTAGGTGAGGAGCTACGAGATATGGTTTAGTGCTTGTGGTACTGATAGGAATGGGAGGGTGGTTGGACTAGATGATCTTGCAGGGTCGTTTCCAACCTTGTGATTCTGTGATTCTATTTTTCTTAAAAAAAAAATAAATAAATAAAAAAAATCTGCTTATCAAAATATGACTGCTTCCAGAGTGGTAGCAATTCACTCTTATTTCATACTGCCACCTACTGCACTTGAATTAGAGCAAGAAAAAGCAATTGATATCTTATCTACCAAAAACTGTATCGGTCTAAAGAGCTTGTCTACTTCTTAATAGTGTTATTTTTGATACCATGCAGTATCAAATGTTCTCCATATCTGTAGTTAATTATTGCTCTCTCAACCTGTTCGTCTCTCTTTCCAAACACGAGGTAGTTGTCCCTCCTAAAGCTGCCCTTGGCTTTATCCTATGTGCTATTAGTTCTAAAATAATAAACTAACTGAAAATTGAATGTTTTACAACTGTTCTGGTAGAAATCAACTTAACCTGTCATGTCTACAGTTTGGTGCTACACTTAAGAAATTATTATTGTTTGCAACAGAATTTTGTGCTATCACAAAAGTTTCCTAAAGCTCCATTAGAGGCAGAGGACTTCTAATAGTATTCATGTGGCTCTCAGCTGCACTTAAGTACTTAAAGGTTAAACAAAGCTGCTCTGGATTACAATTACTACTTCTCTGCTCCTTGTATCTTGAACCTCATCACTGAACTTCTGGAAATCCTGACATCAGCACTGTTAATTTCGGAGTGTTTTCGAGGTAAGCGTTATGCACCCCGTTTGCTTACAGTCTTTAGAAGGCTGTTGAAACATATGTCAGTGTCATCAATATCTCCTACCAGAGAAACAACAAAAATTGTTAACAAGAGAATATAACGAATTTTAATTTAATAAAGGAATACTATGGAAGATCTATTAAAATACTCCATAGTACGGAACGTCCAGAAAACACAACTCCATCAGACTGGGGGCTGCAGCTTCTGTTTCTTCACTGCTTTCAAGCATTCTATCTTTTCTTCTCTCAGTGCCTTCAAAAGTTTATCTAAACAGGAATGAAAAACAATTTGTCACCAACTGTTTATTTAAAAAAAAAAAGTAATTTGTTAGGCAAGTTAGTAACTTTCTGTAGCATTTCTTGTTTAGCAAATATCTGAAATCCTGAAGTTTCTCAAATGTACTGAAAATAACAAGTATTGAACTGTATTACTATGATGGGGGGGGGGAAAGGGGGGGGTGGAAATCCCACCATGATTTTAGCGTTCTAAAAAGCAGTGTATGCAAACTGCACATCACAACTTGGGATTTTCCTCCCAGTGTGTGCCCCGTGATGCTCTCTGTGGCCCTGGGGAGATGATGTCCTTCCTGCAGCCCTCCCACACCACTGTGAGCTGCTCCACCCGGTAGGTTTGGAAATCAAAATGCCAAACTCATTTAAATTTTTTTTTTTCCCTAAGCCTTTGACCACCTGCGGCCATTACTGGCTGTTTCTTTACACCTGTGATGCTTTGCAGCTGCAGGGCCTCGCTGCTGGAGGTTGGTACCTCTCGGACCGACCAACTCCCTTTACGCTGAGCGCTTTGGCTCTCTTTGCTAAGCCCTGGGCTGCTTTGCAGGACTAACAGCCTCACGCACACTGCTGCGCGTCGAAGTCTTCGCCGATGAGGGCGAGCAGCTCCAGCTCCTTCACGCGGATGCCCAGCTCGCAGATCTCGTCCTCCAGCCGCGACGCCTCGTCGGACGGCTTCGCCGCTCTCTCCTCGGCCGCCGGGGGGCAGAAGAAGCGCAGCGGTTCGTAGGCGATGGGCGCCAGCCCCGCGGGCGAGCGGGAAGCCCCGGAGGGAAACGGGCTCTGCCCCGGCCCGCACGCAGCCGCCAAGGTCTTCCACGGGCCGCCGTCGGGCTCGGAGCGGTCGTGGAAGTGAGGGAAATAGCGCGGCCGCTGCGGAGGCTGCCCGCTCATGGCGCTGCCCGCTCGCCGATGGCGCTTGTCCCGGATAACGGCCGCGCTCGAGGCCTCCCGTGCATCGACCTTCCCCGCGGCTGCACGCGGTGAGAGCGCGACGCGCTCCGGCGCAGCGATACGAAGACCGGCCGTGCGCCTCTTGCCATTCCCGGTGGATCGAGGAGGAGAGCCGGAGGAGCTGCAGGGAGCGACGTGCAGACGCAGCAGCTGTAAGTGCCGCCTCTGGGGGGAAATGTGCTGGAAAAGTCAATGAGCTGCCCCCATCTGGGGCTCGGAGTGCTTTTAGGTGCGCGCAGCGCTTTGCTTGCAGCTAATGTGCAAGGAGCTCTGCTCTGGAAGCTGCCAGGAGCTTCCACTTACCCGCCCGTATGTAGCTTTCTGTTTATCCGTGTATGCAAAACAATCAAACACCGCAAGGGACGCGTTGCTGTTACATCTTAATTTGATCCTGGCTTCATACTGGTCAGACGTCTGCCTTCAATTTTGGCACTAAAACGTTGTTTAATTTAGTTTTTTTTTAAAAATAGTAAATTGAGATCCTTTAGTCTTGGGTTCTGGAAATGAAAACATCACGTAGACAGGAATCTTACGTAGCTAAACTGACCGTAGGCGTTACGAAGGTGTGAGCTGTGAGAAGGAGTTTGTATGGACTCTCCTACGCCAGCAATTGCAGTACAGTTAGTTGCGCTGTCAGACTTGATCCAGCAGAGGGAGGAATATGCACGCTCTTGGTAACGTGCTGTAATTTGGTAAATTTAGCACATCTTTCAGGACGAGTTGATATTTGAAGTCTGACAAGTGACGTGCTTATACATACACGTTCATTTTGGAGAAGCAGGTCTCTTGTTTATGTACCCAGCAAAGACAGCAGCTGACAGTATTCCAGCCAACCCTACTCTACAGTAATTGAAACTGGCTTGGGAGCATCGTTTGAAATCCTTTTCTGTAGAGAGAAGTTAAGGATAGTCAGATAAAGTTGCAGAGTGTGAGGGCCACTAAAATATGCTAGCAACAGCAGGTGGTGCAGCTTGCAGTCTCAGTGAGAATATTAACGTTTCAAACAAAGGCAGGAATGGCAAACTGTGCTGTAAACTGCTTGTGTCACCATACGATCTGTGTGATTTGAGCAGGCGTTTTGTGTGTGCCTTCATTTGTGCTAGACTGATGAAACAGCACTGAGGAGGCTGCCTTCCTTTGGCTGCTGTAGTTAGAATTTGTTGCCAATGCATGGATTAAATACTGATACTCAGAAGTGTCCAGTGTACGTGTGTGTGAATGTGTGTACGCTGGATGTGTCAAAGCTCCAGCTTTTCCATTTCTACAGTGGATTTTGTACCATGTTTAAAGAAAGAGCATTTCTGCCACTGTGAGACAACGTGAAAAATTGCACGTCAAAAAGTTAGATTTCATATCTGATGTGCTATTTGTAAGCATAGGCTGATACATCACAGTTCTGCTCCATTTAAACTAGTCTTGTTCTTTCAGCGTGGATGTTGTACCATCTCGTGTTGACGACAGTTTCCAGTAATTTGCGATCAACCTGTTTGTTTTTTCCTGAACTCTGCTGCGTTCTTCCTTCTGCATTAACCAACCTCAGTTTTCCACATGCTTGTGTCTATAATGTTACTGCATTCAGTTGTCTTTCTATACAGTATCTTTAGTGTGCAGTCTCTTAATGATTCTGCTCATCTCTTTGTCTTCCCTCAGTCAGTCCAGAATACCACTGATGAAATTGTTCTCCTTTCTCATAGTTTCTGGTACATTTATCCCATGATTATCCTCCCCCTCATCTGCATCAGACCTTTTTCTTTCAAGGCTTTCCACAATCTAGGTATGTTCTTTGTAGATATGATGTTGCCGTTCCTTTCTAGTTTAATAATGTACTTTATACTATCAGTATTCCCAGCCCTTATTTCCCATCATTCAGATTCTCCATCAGAAATTACTGGCTTTTCAGCTATTCTTTCTCCTTTCTAAGAGAGAACCTAAAAATCCACGCGGGAGCTGCTGTGATGCACTTCAGAGCCACGTATTTGCAAGCAGTGAGCTGTGACTCTCCTGCTCCCCTTGCTCTTATCTCTTCCCTGTGGATGTTGTCTGTCACATTCATGCCATTTGTCATGCTGCTTCCCAATGAGAAGAAGAGGTGTCCCACACCTTGAACTATTGTACTGCATCTAATTTGTCACTTGTTCCTCTTTCTTTATGTCTACAATCCCTTCCGGAAGACCTTCTTTCCTGTGTTTGACAAGCTGTCAGATCCAATCCTAATCAGGAATGTGGGCTTCTACTACAGTCATTTGAATAAATTAGTCTATATTACTTGCCATTAATAAAATATAATGATATTTGCTGGCTTCCTATTGTTTTCAGCCTGCAATCTGTAGGACTCATTAGTGGAGCTGTTTTCAGAAGCATGCCACTCCCTTCCCTGCTGAATGCTCCTGGTCTGCTGGATGTATTTCGTTACAGCACAAACCAACATGCAGAGGGCTATTTATAAAGTCTCAAAGCACTGTGCCAGCAAACAAAATGAACAGTGAGCAATTAATCAACAGTTACATGACTTGAAAGAAGTGCTAATTGGAAAAGTTTTTAAGGAATGAGTTTACAATTAGAAATAGAAAATAAGACAGAGACTTGATGCCTGAAATAGCATTTTGGACTGATGAGCAGAAATGCAAGAAGTATAAGAGAAAGAAGGAAAAGAAAAGCTGTATAAGAAACAAATTTTTAATTTTCTCCTCAGGTAGCTCTGTGTCAGTCTTTAGGATCTGAAGAATGTTCTCACTTTTGGATTGAAAGTGTATAAGTCAGTATAGTTTTCATTGTTAGGTACGTTGGAGGTGTGTTCTGTTACAGGTTTTGTTTTAGTGACCATGACTGTCGGTATCTTTCTTCTGACTTACTTGCTGCTGTGTTCAAAACACATGCTTTATTCCAAGAACACAAAAACAAATAAGAAAGAAGTTGCCTGAAGGACTTAAGGTTGCTTAAAGGCATTCAAGTCTGGTAACTGAGAAGCTGGGAAGCTTTGTATATTTTATATTTTTTCTTTATTTTTTTCTTTGCAATTATATATATATATATATATATTTTTTTTTCCTTTTCACTAATATACCAAGAATTCGAGTTCAGTGGATTCAGAAGTGGTGTAGGTGATACACTGTTACAAGATGTAGAGTTGTGAAGGCGCAGATATTGAATAAATACTATTTAAAACTTGCCTGTCTGCAGGCTCACTGAAAAAGATCTATTGAAGGTGCTTGTTCTCATGCATTCTACCTTGGATGTATGTAGGGTGCCGGAGAAGGAATGAGATTGCTTTGGTATGAAAGAGTAGCATCTGCTTGTTAATTCAGTAGATGGTTCCTTGGTGATTTTGCCTTTAAATACTAATTGGCACTTTCCAAACACAAGTCTTTGCCAAACCTTCTTCTTGTTACCAAGTATATCCCTAGGGTGACTTTCTTTTTTGAAGTTGTATTTTTAACAGTCTCTTCTCAGGAAATCCTTGTCTAAGGTACTTGGCAATCAAAAGGAAGTTACTGGATTTAATTTTTGCTTATTAGCAGCAATCATGCTGTAATTCTTAAGTGCTGGCAGTAATCTTCGGATTTTTAAAGATTCTTTTTATTTCAACAGCAAGATTAAGTGTGTATATATATATATATATATATATATATATATATATCTCCATGTATAACTATGTCCCATTGCCTGTGTTGTTGATGAAGGCGTTGAAGAATGCCAGACATGAGTTGGACTCCAGGGGGCCACCACTCGTGTCCGGCCTCCACCTAAGCGTAGAGCAACTTTTTGGCTACAACAATCCAACCAACTCCTTATCCCGTGATTCCACTGGTCTTCAAATCCATTTCTCTCCAATTAAGAGGTAAGGATGTGGTGCCAGGCCATGTCAAAGGCCTTGCAGGAGTCCAGGTATACATCAGTTGCCCTTCCATTGTCCACCAGTGCTGCAGACCCACTGCAGGTGTGCACAAAATATGCTCTGATTAATACTGACAAAAACAAGATCTGAGCTGATGAAATCCTCGGTTGCATACTAAGTGTATGTAGACCACAGAAATTTCCAGACAAGCTCAAGTGAAACCTTAAACTGTTTTTCATCCTAAAAAAAAAAAAAAAAGCCATTACCAAGGCAATGTGTAACTTCTTGCTGTGAGCTGCGACGCCTTGGATCTTTGGGAAATGTTGTCATTCTTAAGTGCTAGAAGAAGTATTTGGTGGATTTTTTTTTTAAGTTTTTGTTAATTCTATAGCAAGATAATGTATGGATTGCTGTCATGAAATGGAAAAGATAGGAAGAGGATCTCTATGCTACTTGAATGTATTTCCAATGTATTGGGGGTTGATTATCATAAATCAGTGCACTTTTAAATGATGATTTGGCATGTAGATCTCATCGTTTATTTGGGAGATTTTATGCAAAAATCTCTCAAATTCGTATGGATTTTACTTTGAATACACCTATGCTCGTAACTTAGCTCAAAGAAGCACTAACAGAAAAAGCCTTTGTATGGGTCTGTAAGATCTCTGTCAGTTGAAATTGGGGGCTATGGATTGTGCCAGAAACCTGTTATGCCTTTAAGGATTAGTCTTCAGTGCGGTGCATTTTCAGAACAGTGAAAATATTATATATAATGTGGTTTTTGTTCATATTTGCCAAAAGTTCCAGTAAAAAATAGGCTTCAGTTATCCTTGGGATCAGGTTTGCTGCAGTTTGGAGATGTGGATGGTTTCTAATTATAGCAGCCTTGGGATGTGAATGGTCTCTGACTCGCTAATAATTTTCTTCAGAGCTGCAGCCCATCCTATCAAGGCGTGTGAAAACGTATCAACGAGTACAATTTGCTCTACTTACATTAACTGCTTAGAATAATGGAGTCTGGCTCCCACCAAACATAAAGTACAATGATTGCAATGAAACTTTGTTATAATGGAACATTGAGTTTCATTAAGAGGCGTTTTCATCATACAGCTTGGCTGATTCAGAGCAGAGATGTCATTCAAGTATTCGAGCCCAATATGCCTTTGCTCATGTTGCTAGCACTGTGTGTTGATGGATAGAAATTGTGGTGTAGGTAACATTTTCTTTGAAGCTATTTTGGGCTGACTTTTTGAGCATACAAACAAGATCTATATTTCATTAACAGGAATAGCAACTGGCATATTGACTTTTTAGAATAAAGAAGACTGAATTAGGAAGGAAGACTAGGAAGACTCTTTCAGTTATGTCCACTGAAGGGATTTTTCAAAAAATGGTTTTTAGATGAAATTAGTGAAATGATTTGGAATGTTTAAAGATTCTGAGGAGAAACGATTGGGGATATTTTTTCCTTTGCTTTTATCGTTGATTAATATACGTTTACCTTAAAGTGTTTATATTCTTTCTAGAGCTTCTTTTTACATAGGCAGGTCCTGTTATTGTCTCTTTCTCACTGCTTCTCAAAAATGTAATTCTTTCCCTATCTCTCCAATTCCTTCTACTGTTCACATACCCTAATGCAATGAAAGACGAGCTTTCAATTCTGGGGTGCCTCTGTTGTTTTCTTACTTTAAAGACTGAATTTTACCAGGAATGTAGAAAGGGCACCCAACTTAAACACACGCTTCAGAGGAAGAGGCAAACACAGTGAAGAAATTAATGCTACGGCCACCAGCTCAGAAAAATAACAAAGAAGGCAGTCCCGTGAAAGTGACTTGTATGGAAATAACTGGAGAAGGGAAACAGGGAGGGAGAAGCATAGAAATAAGGGAGCATACAAATAAGGAAGCATATAGTGTGTTTTTATTTACATATTTATGTTAAGAAGGTGCTTTCCCAAGACCCAGAGATAAATGTGGGGAAGAGCAGTGTGACTGTCACTCACAGGCACCTTCCCCTGTGTTGCTGCAGCGGGTATTTCCTGAGCAGGGCTGAAAGAAATGGCTTTGTGGATGGCAAACTTTAAAATTAGATGGAATAAAGTGCAAGCCAGCTGCATCATCAATCCTGCACTAGCAACGGCTAATTCTGTGCTTCTCTGTTTCTTTGAAACATCCTCTACCACACAGTCATAAATGTTATGACACCTGTGGCTCATTTTTCCCTTGTGCTCTTGATAAAGTTCAAAATAATGCTGAAGCAAACCAGTGCAACGAGGCTGTGGCTGAGTATCCTTTGAAGACATTGGTGAGGGAGGATTTTTCCCTTATAACCCATACGAAAGTTGTCTGAAAATAACGTTTGGCCCATTATAGTGAACTACTTCCAGCACCACGATGTTGGCTGCGGCCTTGTCCCTCTGGTGACTGAATTTCCTCTGGCTTCAGTGCAGTTGCTGAAGCTGCTGTTTTGCAACGTATCATCAAAGCTCGATCCCCTACTGTTAACTGAGATATATTAATTAGTTATTTTATGGCTTTCTGTCCTCAACTCAGGAATATTAGAGGATGAATAGCTGTAGAACACCTTGCATATTCAAACATCAAGAGAGATTTACCTCTGGTAAATAAATGCTGCTTGTGTTAAGCTGCATCCCAATGAAAACGCTTGTGAAGCAGTGTGATGTAGCAAATCAGATCCAACATAAACAGATGACATGTGTCATAAATGAAACAGGATGCATCTGGAAAACGGTGTAATGAAAGTAAACGTATGATTTCAGCAGATTGGGATATTCCTAATTAGCCCCGAATAGCTCATTTTCACGGTTAAGTATACATCCGTGTAATTAAAGGCCTAGTGCCTCGTGATAGTCGTGATGAGTGCTCGTTCCTCTTATTGCCAGCAGATGTCTCTCTTGAATGCTGCAAAGCAAGGCGACGGATGAGCTCAGCTGTGCTGTAAGGTCCTGGCCTGGGTCGCACAGCCGTGAAGTGCCTCATTCTGGCTGGTTCCCACTTAACTGAATTTCTCCTCTGTGTGGCAGCACGGCTTTGCGCACAGAAGGCTGAAAATATATTGTGTTAATGGCACCCGAGAATGCATGTGCACAAGTGCCATCAAAATGTGCTTCAGTTCCATCAAAGATAAGAATGGAATGATTGCAGGAATGACAACTTGAAAAATATCTTGTTTGACTTCATCAGTGAGGACTATTACGAAACATTGAGGGCCTAGGTAAGGTTTGACTAATCAAACAAAAAAGATCTATCTAAAGTGTAGAAAACTTTGTTGGTTTGGTTGGTTTGGTATAATAATGAATTACTCAAGTGCTACTTTAGACCCTACTCCCTAATTCATATTCTGAGCGGAAGCAAGGAAGTAGTCTGGATAGGGGTGGCAAATAATATAATCTCTTATGTTTTACCTTACTAATGCTGAAGGAAGATTATCAATGAGAATGTGGAATTTGCTGTAAGGAACAGGCTGGCTGCCAGAGGTTGGGGGCAGGGAACTGGATAGGGGTGAGATGCTGAATGAATGGATGCAAGGCCAAAGAGGGTTGCTAGAGGGACAGGTCACAATGTAAGGTGGTTGAAATATCAGCTGCTGTGTTGGATGGCAGAAACTTCAGTGTGCTACAAAGGAGTGGATATGTACTAGAAGGCCAAAGAGAGAGAAATCGCTGGGGGGGAAGCAGACATCGATGAAGGACTTTCTCCTTAGCACAGCATGGTGCACTAACTGGATCCATAGGAAAGGGCTCACAAGAAGGGTAGAAAACTACAGAAATTGGAGTACTGACTACTGAAAATGGGATGGGGGGGAAACGTTCTGGTTTTGTTCATGATGTAAATGGAGATGTTGTGTCTGCGCAAGCACATGTGGCATTAGAGCCTTGAAAATAATTGTCACTGAAATACAGACACGTTTTACACACAGCTCTCAATCATGATTGAGAGGAGGAGAGGCTGTGAGGGCAGAGATTAATTGTCCAACAGGAGAGCTAAATCATTTTTCTCCTCTGAATACTCCTCAGGTACCACATAAGTACAGCAGTAGCGTGGCAGATCTAGTCTGCTACCTCAAGCTAATATTCTGTGTAGCAAAATATTTTTTTTTCTAATTCAGTCAGAAACGAAGTCTGATAAAAGCCCTGAAGAAACATGCTGGTTTTAGTCTTTTTAATACAAACCCTTTAGGAAACTGTGGAGCATCTCCAAAAGGATAGATACTTCAGAAATGCACTGCTAGAAATGAATTCTCTTATTGTGTTTTGTGTTACTTCTCAAGTTCTTTTAGCTTATGATATGAAAAGCTATTTCTCTTTCACTGTGGGAGTGTTTCTATGGGAAATATGTATCTGATAACAACGGATTCCACATAGGGTTGCTTCAGGGATACGTGTAGTTTCTGAGGGCACGACTTCTATTGTAAGGAGAACTTAAGTTCTCCTTTTTTAATGAACCATGCAGAGGAAGAACAAAGAAGGCCTTGATAACTTTGTAATGAAGAAAACGAAAAAGTCTTATTTTCAAACCTGCAAGCACAATTGTGTGAGTTCAGCATTCTAGATATGCAGAGAGAAGAAAAATAACCTGGGTGGCAAATTATCTTTGAAAATACATGGAAAATGGTTGTCCATTTTCCTAGCTGGCTTAGCAAATTAACTTTTCCTTATGATTTTTAACCTTTTAAGAGAGGTGGTTTAGGGCTGCTGTCCTGCCACATCCTCCTGTTCCATGTATTCCTGGAAACAGTGGAGCATCTCTCTAGATTAACATAACTTGAAAGCTCTATTTCTGCACAGCTGGTCAGACCTTACTTCTCTTGTATGTGTATAAGGAATACTGCACAAAATGCTGACTGTGGGTGTTGGTGATAAGTAATTGCTGATAAGGAATCTGGTTAAATTGCTGATCACTACATTAATGTTAATTCACTGCATTAATGCACTTTACTGGGAAGGGATTGGGAAGTGCTACAGGGAGAATCTTTCCTTGCTTTCTCTGTGTGCTGTGGAAATCCAGGTCACTTGACTTTATCAGCAGTTTGTTCCTGCAATAAAGACTCTGGCCGTATCATCCCTGTTGTGCTGGCATCCCCACGTTCATTCTGGTCTTCCTCCTCTGAACAGAAATGCAGTTTGACCTTTGTTCTCTACTGATGTGGATTTTAAGATACCGGAAGTCATGTCTGGGCTTTGAAATGTCAATACATTTATGACTGCTAACAGGACTGCAGTTTGCAAAATTTGAGAAAACATGAGTCAAATAATGCTTAGGATCTCTGGTGGTTGCTGGTAACTGGGAAAAGCAGCTTTTTTTTTTTTTTTTTTTTTTTTTTTTTTTGCTGTTTGGGGAAGGAATATTTGCTGCCATTGTTTCATGATGTCCAAACTTTTCCCAAAATGCTATTATGACCCTTAGTCAATATTTTATGCTCAAACATGTAAAAAGAGAGCTACTCATAGTCTTGACTATTTTGATGTGAAGATAACTATTTCGTAATGAAAAAGTTGTGCATTCTTGATGGATGGGCGTTTGAATTCAAGTGTCATAATGTAACGAGGGAGACAGTGGAAATATTTAATCATGTACAATTGACAGGATCTTGGTAAGAGCACCAGTCCTCTGTGATTTTCTTGGTGTACTCCAGCAGACCTGTGTTAACCACCTCAATTACAGTACGTGTTTGCATCTCATTGGTCTTACCTCCATGCTGAACAACCAGGAAAGAGGTGGCTGCACTTAAAGTGGATGCCACACGTTTTCAGGTCTGGTTTTGGTTCAGCTGGAGCATGATCAGGAGGAAGCATGGTGCTGAGGTGCTGGCAGGCTGCATTTGCTTGTGGCCCCCTCCTTGAGGGAAACACTGCTGGAAAATGGTGTAGAAACCCCATTTCAGTGGAAGTATATATTACAATCAGTTTGAAAAGTAACTCACTGCTTGCACCTGAGCTCCACTGGGTTGGCCCTGCCTTCTCAACAGGTGCTCAGTCACTGATACGTGCTGTGACTTAGCATTTCCACTGCATCACTTGTAGGCTAAAATACTGAGAACTCCTAGAATGTTTCCTTAAGGTGACTATGAAAATTGATTTGGTAATTGAAAATTGATAGAAAAAAACATGCTTGCTAGTGGTGCTCGAACATACAGTTAATACAATGCTTAAAATGTGTAGCTATTACAAAGATCAAAGCAAACGAGATTGTTATTTTAATAGTTATAATTAGGTATTCTATAGGGAAGAATATCTCATACAGAAAGGCATGGCAGTGGTAATGAGATCTTTTCAGGAAAAAAATATCCCAGTAGTTATTTCTGTGTTTTTTCCTTCTGGAAATATCCAGACCATAGCAAAAGTCATGCATATGTTTGAAAGCATTAGAGAGAAGCTGAAGAACAGGGGGAGCTGTGTGATTTGAAGCTATGTGGACAGGAAACAGCCCTGTCTGCTTGATCTGTTCCTTCAGGCAAGGGTTGGATTAGCAAGTGCTGCCCCAGATAAGGAAGAAATAATCTTGCCTTTTCAAAACATCACTATGACATGATGGAAATAGCTTTGAAATACAGGAATTGTGCTTCAAATCTTGAGCTTTTTGTTCCACTTCATTTTAAAGTCCTCCACAACATCTAGAGATAAATGGGCCATGTTGTTGCTCCTGGTCCAGGTTTGCCAAAGTTAACCTTCATCACAATAAAATGCTACTTCCGTGCTTGGGAATACTGTGCTGAGAGATGACTTTAAATCTTCAGAGACAACCAAGACAAGGGTTTGTCTCTTAGTTCCTTCACGTGCACTGCTGTCAGTTTGAATTGATTATGCTGACTCTCAGGTTGTTCCTAGATGCAGTTTAAGCAGTTGCTCTGTTTTGGGTATTATTAATGTGAGGAGCCATTTGTCTCTTTTTGCTGCAGTTAGGATCAAGTCAGGCATTTGAATTCTGCAGTGCACTTGTGGAGGAAGCCTAATATTCCTCTGCTTTGATATGACATGCATGTATTTTATTTGAAAATCCGCTGTTAAAATGTGTTAAATTTTCAAAACCAGAGCCAATACCCAAACTTCTCACAATCCAGCTATCTTGGCTTCTTGCCTGGTTAGAGCTGGAATCTATTGTTGTTTCACAGTACATCAAATACTAAATCAGAATTTAACCTAGTTGGAATTTACAGGAATCAAAAGCAGAGAATGTGATGGCATCAGCTGCTGCTTCCTGTCTGGAAAACATGGCATTTAAATCTGCAGCGACTGATGAACAAATCTGAAGAGCTGTTTCCTGGTCCGTGCTGTACATCTTCTCTTCTACTTTGCTACTACATTTATACACCCTGTTGTTTCAGCTCGATGTCAGTAATTTATGTCTCAAAATACAGAATACAGCCATTGTCTTCTAGGTTCCTCTTATGCTTGAGTGTGCCTTGTTTCTTCCTGCTGAGAACTGAGCCCTAATTGACATTTCAAGGGGGTGATTCCCCCCCTGTGCTGTGGCCCACAGATGCCCTTTGTGTGCTGTCCCAGCCATGGCCTCAAGGTCACAGCCCTCACGTGTTTGGTAGCAGGTCCTTTGCTAATACTGGGGCTGAAATTCTGCCCCAGAGTTGGGAATGGCCTGCAACCCAAATTACAGATGCACTAGGACCTGTGACCACCTCTTTTGTATGTTTTGAAGATGAACGTGGCTTCAAGAAAGACACTGCCTTTATTAACCATTTCAGGATGTAGCTGCTCAGCTGTTGAGGTCAGTCTCCTGCTTTCAGCCTGCTTTACAGTGCGATTCATGCCCCACTCTGTGGTGTCCCCAGTTCACAGTGGAAGACTGGTGAGCACAGAGAGTAACCTTGTATGATCTCCCTGCAGTTTGGTTTCTATTCAGCAATGCTATTCTGTTGTCTCCTTGCCAAAGCTGATCTCTGGGGTACTTTCAGATGCCAAGGAAGCTCCGAAATAATTGTCTCCTGCTCAGCTCAGGGAGGTTTATTAGCTCAACTGGAGTACACGAGGTTACACACCTGCTTGATTTTCCATTCCAAATTTCCACGTGTTTGACAGTAATGTCAGAATAGTACGTCACTGAGTTGAAAACATCCTGCATGTATTTTTGAAGAAATAACCACACAGTCTGGCAGATGAATTGGCTTCCTACTGGGAAGTCCAGTGCCTCTGCCACAGCCCATGTGCAACTAGACATACCCAGTGTGGTAGAGTTGCTTCTCTTCCCAGCCAGGCATAGCCAGAAGGTCTAAACCTATGATTTATGTAACATGATTGGATGCAATTTTACAACAAAAGCTCGGAAATCAGATTGGAAGGTCTGTTTCTGTGTACTTCAGACAAGACTTTTTCTTCTAGCTCAATGAAAGGCTCGTGAGCCATCGTGGTTACCTTTAGTCTTGGTTTGAGACTAGAGCCAGGGTTTTGCATGATCACAGGCTTTTTAACCAGTATTTCCTGTTGTAACTCATCCTCCAGTTTTGAGAACTACTGTATTTTTTTCTCTGGCCTTCTTGAATATCTTTCCTTAAATTATTTCAGATTATTCTCTTGCACTGGAAGAGGTGTCCTGAATTTTATGTATTAATTTATAAGAAACCTCCCACTGAGAGTGTTTCCTGCAGAATCAGAACTCTTTTTAATACAAGGGAGACTAAAAACTTCAAATGAAGCTCTGATGAAAGGAGAGCTATAAAATAAGGATATGGTTTAAAAAGAGAAAAGAAAAAAGAAAAAAAGAGATGACTTATTTCCCTTGTCTTCTGCTATCAAAATGGTCAATGCTTGATTTCCAAAATAGAGAGTTCACAGTCTCTAGTACTTTATAAGAACTGCAGGTCCCCAAAGATCAATAATAAACATTTATAGTCAATGCTGACGGTTTCATTTTTAGAAGAAACTCTTTTGAGTATAGGGAATGAATCTCTGCTGTTTAATTTAGTATTTATTGTGTGACTGCTTGTTTCCGTTTGCTTTGGTGATACTGAGAACAGAGAGGTTTACTGTTATTCTGGTCTTCCACTCTGCTTCTTGATGCTTTTAATAAAACCAAACGTGGAAGGTAGGCACCAGGCTGCACTAGAGATGTATTGGTTGTTACAGTCAGGTCTATTGTCATTTGTCTAAACTCAACATCTGGTCAAGAAGGGGACATACCCTCAGAATGCTTTTGTTCTGAAATAGTGGAAATACTAATAAATTTTAACTGTGAACCTTTCTTTGTGGAGGTTTACCAAACAGGTGTGCTTTTTCTTTCAGTGCTCACAGTAGCTGCTAGTATGTAGACATTTACTGCATTGAAGTGCTTGCCATTTTAGACCATATAACTTTTCCTAGTGCATTCTGTGTTTGTTTTGTGGACTAGTGGCTATGATGCAGTTTAACTATGCTGTGATGGTGGAAGTCCAACACAGTGATGCACAGGTTTCTGCAAGAGGCAGTGTATGCTACTGAACCAACTACTGCTCTGCCAATTGGGTCCACTTCAGGCATTGCCACTGATGTATGAGACAAATCACCTTGCATGTTTCCTTTTCTATTTGCAAATCTAAATCTTAAGATTGGCAGTTCTTGTAGTCTGTGTTTATGCTGTTTGAAATGGTTTGAAATGGTTATTTGTTGAAGCACAGCTTTGATAGAGTGGACTTATGTGGTAGTGATGATGCAGCTCTAGACCTACAGTGGATAGGACTTCAATTTATATGCATTCTTTCTGTTTAATACAGATACGGAGTGATTAATTTTTAAAACAGGTCTCTGCTGAAATCTAAAAAAAAAGAAATAAATAAATAAAAAAAATAAAAATAAAAATGAAGCAACAATTTCATTTGGTGCCAAAATAGTTAATTAAACTAATGATTACTGTTTCCATGATCTTATCCATTCAAAAACGTTTTAAAGACTGAATAGATTGATGCTCTTTGTGGGCACGTACTGCATTCAAGTGCTACATTTGAACCTGGAGATTGGAACCCATATTGTTTGCACACCCTGAAGGTTATTTAGTAAATGCTATCCTGCAAACAAATCACCCAGGGTTTAATAGTAGCCTATGGAGACTTTCAGTTTTAGTCTATCCTCTTCACTGATATCACGGTGAATAATGCTTCAGCAATGTTCAAAATAGAAGGAAGAGCTGAAAATGGTTTTCTTTTTAGTTGTCTATATGAGATGAATTGTGAGTCAGCCTTGCTGCCTTGTGATCATGGGCAGTGACGTAATCAGCAATTACTGCATCTGTTCTAGGAAGTGCCACCTGGAAAACTAAAAGATTGGATTTGTATCGTTCTATTTCTTAGCCTTCTTGGTCAATTTTGAAGCGCAGTGATAAAGCTGTACCAAAAATGGGATGGAATGTCTTGTTCCATTTGCTTTTCTGGACGCAGGATTTGAACGTTGGCTTTGTAAATGTTATAAGTGTCATTTATTTAAAAAATAACATATGAGCTTTGTTTAGCTTGTGCTATCAACTCTTATTTCTGCTGCTTCATTTGTAATTCATATTTTTGTGTTAAGAATAGAGTATAATAAGAGATCCCAAAAGGCAACAGCAGTGAACAGTCAAACAATTAATGAGCAGTTAGTGACAGAAGCAATGCAGAAAGTGAAATAATCATCCTAAGTATCTAGGAAAAGATCAGAGAACTCTCTCATCCTTTCATGGTGGTATTTATAGACTTCGCCTCTGACTTAGTACACACAGTACAGTTTTATTCCCTCCTTTTTTTTTTTTTTTCCCAGTTCATCTGAAAAACCATTTTTTCCATGAGGGAACAAACTTCAAGTAAAACATGACTTTGTACTTGACCCTTTCTCTACGGAGGATTAACAGGTTTGGTATATTCCTAGTATTCTCCCTGGGCAATGAGCCCAGGTCACATATATCTGTGTTTTGAATGAGCTTTTCAATCTCCTGGACAGAAAGGACTCTGACATTTTAGAAATGACAGAAGCCAAGACAGTGCCTTAAAAAACTCCTCTTGTCCTACTCAGACTTAACAATGTCTACTTTCTATTTGCAATTAGTCTGTGATAAGAGTATGAATGTGCCTTGAACACTGTAGCAAAACCAAAAATGTCCTGCATTGAAAATGGAGTTTGTTAGCTTTATTGAATGCTGGTTTAGAAACTTTCATTCTGACTTCCCAATTCCTGAATTTTAGTTATGATGATTGAAGATGATGAAGAAATGTAGGTGCAACAATACTTTCACCTGACTGCATGAATTCTCCTTTCCCCCTCTCCCCGCTATTTAAATATTTCCTGTTGCTATTTTCATAGCTACACTTTAGTATGAATTAGGTCAAAAGAAGAGATATTTGGGGCTGATGGTATCTTTTGTTAATATCATGATATAAGTGGTATGTTTAAGTTATGCATTAGAAATACCATGGGTTTTGTAATTGGACTGTTAAATAACAACAATAAAAAGGGAGTATTTTAATAGGTTCTTATCCACTATATTCCCACTTTTATGAAACTTAAGCATTGGTCCATTGTAGCTGCAGTGCTGTTTGAAGTCCCTCAGAATGAAAGCCCTGCCTCCCTGTCCCCCTCATTTGGTGCCATTTACAAGGTTGCAGGGGGCACAGTCCATCCCATCAACCACACGGAGGTCTGAAAGCCCCTCTCCTGTCTCAGCATGAGTAAAGCTCTTTTCTAGCAGCATCTAGACATTACCTCCAAATTCAAATTAATTTTAAAAGAATCTTTCGCATGGTTACTCACGAGCACTTTTTATTTCATCACTTTCAGTTCTAATTTTAAAGGTGGGAGACAGCCCCCAGACTGCAGATTTGGACTGGAGCTGGAGTTCAGCATTTACTTGTGGCCATCTGCTGTGTTAAAGCTGGCCATCTTCTGAAAGAGCTGAACTGACAAAGCATAACCTGTTACAGCTGAAAAGAAGAGTTTGAAAAAGGTGAAGGGTGGTTTTGTAGAAGGACCTTCACCATGCTAGCAGCATGGCTGGCCCTGTCCAAAGGCGGTGTACCCATGGCTATGAAGTGCAAAACATCAGCGCTCTCAGTTCTTGTCCTTTGCTCTAACCACTGACCATGGTAAAATAAATTAAAGGCTTGATTTAAATCTACCAAAGCAAAGAAAATACACAACTGTTATATATAAGATGCCTGATCCTCCCTCCCTCTCTCCCTTTTTCTCAAGCATTGTGGATTCGTGGGAAATGTATTGGAGAGGGAGGGGGGAATCACAGACATTGTCAAGGCTGCTATCTGCACACAATGGGGAGAATTACAAATAAGTTGCTGCCTTAACTCTGCTAGTTTAAGCCAAAGCCACAGGGATATTATTTTCGATGCTCTGCACAGTGGATTATAACTTCAGCTCCCATTACCTTTAATGGGATCTTTGCTTGCAATCTGCCACTACTACAGCAATGAAAATCTGTCCCTTAATGCTATTTTACTATTGCAGGGTTTGGTGTTTAATTATATTACATAAGAATTTGTTGCAGCATCTACATAATTCCTTTAGGAGTGCCCTTGAAATGCTTATGAATTTTTATAAACACAAGCTGTGTGTCGCACTTTGTCTCTCACTGCTTTTGCAAACTATTCTGCCTTAGCACGGTGTCATTTTTTCTTGCTGGATGAGCACAGTCTTGTACAGTGTGGCCATTTTGAACGGCACAAGGATGCTAATGTGTACAAGTCCAAACTTCTTGATATTTCCATAAGGTCTTGTAAGAAAACATTCAAGTGCTGTAGCCTGTTTGCACCGAAGTCAGATAGATAAATATCTCTTAAAAGACTTGTAAATAAAAGGTGCAGCTTTACTGGTGGAATGTACTTCAGTTGCTCAAAATCACTGATGTGGTAAAATGGACATACTGCTGCATACAGAAGTGTATTCAGGCTTTGACGTGACGTGGCTTACGTTTTGCTCCTTTTTATCAAGTGTAGAAGTACAATTAACTGATCTGTAAAAGGATGAAGCTGAGATACCTAAAGCATTACCGGGTCTGACTTACTTGCAGAGCTCTGGCCTTGCAGCCTGTCAGGCTATCTACAGCCTAGCTAAAGTAATTTTTCAGAAAGATCAAGAATGAACATGATGGCTGCTGCTCTGTTTTCCTCCTGCAACTTTATTTTTCTTCTTCTGTCCCTTCCTGCGTACACATACGTTTATTTGTGTATATAAATATAGAGAGAGATTTGTGTGTTCAGAGAGAAAGGAAGATTTATTATGCTCATTTTAATTTGCTTTGGAGGCACTGCTTACTGGGGACACAGTATGTACTGAACAGAGCGTACTAATTAAGTACCAGAAGGCAGACAAACCCATTTACTTGAGACTTCACCACAGATGCAGTAATTGTTTACACACGACTTTGTGTTTTCTTCGGTTTTGAACCATCTACGCCATATATCCTGTCTGCCAGCAAGCTGATCAGCACTGCCTTCCCACCTTGTCAATGTCAGGAAGCATGCCTACTTCTTCTGGGCAAGGAATTAGTCTTCTAGCTACGCTTTGCTATTTTTTATTTTTATTTTTTGCAATGGCTTCCGAGCTGAGTTAATGGTTTGCATAGGGCGCTATGGGTTATGCTGCACGTTCAAGTTCCTTCATGCTGTGGGTGCCAGTATGAAGTTTTCTCTGTGCTACTCTTAAGGAATAATTTGGGCACTGATTAAAGGAGCTCTTGTTCAGATGTGTAATTCTGCTGAGGGAAGAGTTGTGGGCACTTCCCTCCAGAGCTGTGTTCTGTGAAGCAGGGCAGGCTGGGCTCCATTTCAGCTTTGGTCCTTGGGGCTGCTAGAAGGGCCTGCATTGAGCTGATACACGGGGTGAGAGACAGGATGCTGGCCTTTCTCACTGGCTGTACACAGAGCACCATTGCTACTCCTTGCTTAAACTGGAAGCTCTGTGTCTACATTTTATCCTTTGTCACCCATTGGCAGCACTGCTGCTGAAGAAGTGTGTGTAATATGCAGAGCTTCTTTAGTAGTCTTGCATAAAACATATGGAGAATAATATTTTTGACTAACATGGAATAGTCCAATATATAGGATCTGGGGTAAACCACACTGACTCTCTTATTCTCTGAATTACTTGCTTAGCTGTTTCAGATCTCTGTCTTCATTTCAGATCTCTGTCTTCATGTTTTAAAGAGCTATTGAAATAGAGCAGAGAAGAAAGGACCCCTACACGCAGTGCTTCTGACAAGGAGGAAATTTCTCCTGAACGTATCTGATTTTTTGTGTGATTTCTATGGCAGTTGAACAGGAAGAACAGATTTTGAGAGGATGACTGTACAATTTCACTTAATTATTCCATCCTTATTCCTCTCTAATTGCAGTGTTTTAAATGGAAGCATTTATAATTAGTGATGAGGTGCTAACTCAACAGCATTACCTGAAGTGAACTGGGACATTGACCATTTGATGTGTTTCTCATTAGGGACCTAACTGTGTTGCTTAGTGCCAAGTGATTAGTTTATATACAAAACAAACAAAAAACAGAATTTTGCAAATGTCTGTCCTAAGACTGCAATGTAGTTGTATTATTATAATTGAGGATGAGATGATAACCCTGGATTTTTGGGGAAGTCCAGAAAGAACCCAGACCTTTACTTGCTTTGGAGCATCAAAAATAATTGTATTTCTCTGTGGTTCTATGTATTTATGTGTGATGAAAAACACTGTATGTCCACATTTAAACATTCAGTTTTAGATCTGTTTTAAAATAGTTATGCAGCATTGATAAATCCCTATCTTCAGGGAGTTTATACTTTTTCTTGCTAGTACTCCTTTCCAATAGTTTCTATTCTTTGAATGTTAACCTTAAATTGCAAATTAAAGATTAAAGATATTTCAGGAATTGGCAAGAATTCTAAATTTTAATTTATTGAGTTAGACATGATTTGAATAGATCATGGGCCCTAATAATTTCAGAGAACATAAATTATTAAAGCAAATCTTAAATGTAAGGAAATGCTAGCCAGTGAAGCTCAGAAGGGTAAGCTAATTTATAAATATCAAAGCCTAAATTAAGAATTTTTAATTATTTTACAGATGAACGAAGAACAAATTTCTGGTCTTACTGCAGCCAAAAGAATTAGGTAACATGAATTACTGAGGACATCCATTAAAATGATGATTTGTAATCCAGCTCTAGTTATTGAAGTCTGGGGAACCAAAGGGTAAGATCCTTACTTTCACTAAGTGAGTCTATCCATTTCTCATACCACCATGTTCTAGAATAAAAGTAGTTACATTAAAGCACTATATAATAAAAACAGATAAATTTAGCCATCAGTGAAGAATAGCATTAATAATTAAAAAAATATATTCCTTAAAAGTGAGGAAAGAAAACTGAAGTAAGTACTTAGCCAGCAGAATACAGTTTCTGGATGGCAGCTTCTGGCATTCCTCTTCAGTGCTGAAAAAAAAACTCATTTGAAGATCTGCAAGAAGGTATTTCATGAAATAAGCAGAATGCAAAGAGTCCAGCTGTGAAAAACAAAGTAATAGGTAAGGATAGATATTTCCTGATGATTAAGGAATTGAAGGGTGTAGTAAGTAACTTAGTAGCCATTTTCCAACTTGAATGTACTGTAGTTCCACTGTGATTAATTTTAGAACAAAATAACAATGTCATTAATTCAATCTGAATTTGATTTTTAATCTTTGAAATAGCTTCTTTTCTCCCTAATTTTTCCAATTAAGACTCTTAAAGGAAGAAAAAGAAACGCAGCGTTAGGAATGATCTATTTCACTGTAAGGAGCCTGGACAAATAACTTGCATAAAACCAACGTAAATAATGGCTTAATGAATCAGCCTATTATATGCAAGCTTAATAGTTCTACGTCCTTTCTCATAAGGCATTGGAGATTGATAACAATGCGTGGTAATTACAAATTAATCATCAAGAACTGCTTTGTGCAAGAGCATTTCGAAAGATGTTTGGTCATTCATCCGGATTAAAGGAGTTCTCTACTGAAGACCTGTTAGTCTGTGGATAATGGTCTTGATTTTCCTCTCTGTCTGTAGGCAGCAAAATCTAAACTTGGAGAATCTCTATTGTCGAAGTGGCATTAGAATTTGAAAATTTCTCTTGCATAGATTTTCTTCAATTTTAATAGCCTACAGTTATTCAACAACTACTTTCTTGGTTTTAGAAAGCTGTGCTCTCTTGATTCTCTGCAATTTGTTATGTGGAATTAAAGTAGAATGGTTTAATTTTCAGTATATAGGTGGGAGACTTACATTGTCTCCTTTGGGATTTCAGCTCCCAGTGTGGTTTTAATTACATGGATAACTGAGGTAGTTGTGATTGACATACAGAGCAGTTGCACTAGACTGGCGCGTTTGTCAGATTTGTTGTATCCTGTTGAAGTTCTATCGATGGCACCTGTGTGTCTGGATTGCTGACTGGCCTTCTGCATTGGCTCTGCCAGAGCTGGGTCTGGCTGGAGGAGGTCACTTGAGGAGATGTTGTGTTCATAGGACAATAATGTGATCAGGCATGTGTCTGATGACTGAAGAGAAAGGAACTGAAAGTGAGGGAAATAAGAGTTTCATAGACAACTACTGCATTCAGGCAGAGGTTCCTTTGGCTTACTCCATTTGGACGCAGATCCCTCTGGTTTGGAATTAGCTGAATTCAAAGACTGGGAATAACCTTGTTGTTTCTAAACTGAGTTGTTTGGTCCATCTGATGAGATATTTAGAAGTTAAGAAGGCAAGAACTGGTGAAAAGTAGGGACAGACTTTCAGGCTGTAGAAAATGCAAGGCAGTGCTATTCTTGCTTTTGGATTTCCATGTTGAGAGATGCCTTGTTTTCTAGTTGAGGTACAGGGATGTTTGGGCAGACCACCTGTGGGGCTGTGTAGGAGTTCTGCCTAGCAAGCCACATTCCCCAGTGCAGATGGGGTAAACACTATTAATTTTCAGGGATAGTGATAAATTATGTCTTTTGCCAGCGCAGAGACTGTTGAAAACACTGAGTTGTCTTCTCTATAAATAGGGAGGTAGTAGTGCTGTGGCGCTCACTTGGCAGCACACACGTGCTGTCCTGCCGCAGCAAAGAGCAACCTGAGCTCACGTGCCCCCAGATCCTTGTTGACTGTTTATCAGAAATTGCTTCACAAGTGTCAAGCAAAACAGATGATTTGAGAAGCTTGTGCATTGTGTGATAAATAGACCAGTGTTTCAGAACTTGTAGAAATGATATCGCTAAGAAAAATAATACTTGTATTCATTTTATAGCACTGTAAAGGTAATTTAAAAATGTACTGTCTATAAATGAAAACTTCATTAACTGTGAATACATCCAGGATGTGCAAGGTACTCACGTCGTCTTTTTATTTGCTAATGTCATCTTTGAAAAGCAGCTGCTGTAAAGAGTGTTGAAAATTGCATTTTCAACAGTGTTTATTAACATTGCTAAGTTGAGCTGCTCTTTGTTTTTGCTCTCTCCCTGGATTTACTATGTGAGTACTTGTATTTGGTGGCACAAAATAAGAATTTAGGAGCAACACGTTTGCTCCTTATTTATAACAATTTAAATTTTGGACAGTGTTAAGTGAAATGTTTTGTTTCTTTAACGGGCAGGAATGCAGATTTCAACTAGACTTGGAAAGTCAATTTGCATTTTATTCAGTGAATAACATCACACATAATGAAGGTTTGGCAGGTCAGATTCTACCCTGTTTTACTCATCTGCTTAACCCAATTATCATCAGATTTTATGTGATGACAGCTGTAGATAGGCAGATAAGTTTTTGGTCCTGTAATTGACACTTGGTTACCAAATTCTGTTTGTGCAGTAGAGAGTTCCACCACTGTTTCACTGTGACTCTAAAGAGCTGACAGCAATAACAGTTGTCAAAAATGCTATTTTTATTTCATGGATTCCACTGGTCTCGTCATGCTGGGACTTTGGGTGAGCAGGAGCTTGCAGAGGGAAGACTTTTTTCCATTTGTTCATCAGAGAGGTCTGGTTGTCTGTCAGCTCCTGAGGAGTTTTAAGAATCTGCCTAAAATTTCTGCCCCTCTGAGTCTCAAGGGTGTTGTGGTCCATCTCTACAAAAGTTATGTATGTACCATCTTTGTACTGCTGGCCTATATTGCAATGTATGGCAACTTTATATTGCTTGTAGTGGGAATCTTGTTGGCATCAAACTGAGAGAAGCGTGGAGGGACTGGACGTTATTTTAAGCATGTCTCTAGGCTCTGGATTACTTTCTGCCTTTGTCTGTTACACTTCTGCAAGAGTAGAAGGTATTTAGCTGAAATTTTGGGGTGGTTAAACAAATAGATGTGTTTTGGTCCATTATGTTGCTTAGACGTTTAATATTAGAGATCTTAGTGAACATTTACACAAGCAATCTTTAGCTCTTAAAATATGAGACAAAATGATAAGTTTTCAAAAGTAACAAGGACTGGAATTTTCACTGCTGGCCAGTCTTCCTGTGGGAGACTGGATGCTAAAAAAAAAAAAAAAGAAAATTTGCAAACAGAAACTATCATCACAAACACAATCCATGTGATGCATTTCACGTAGCTTTTGGTATCCAGTATTTGGTATTTGTAAAAAAAAAAAAAATAATAAAAAAAAGACCTGTGGAGTTTAGGCTCTACGTGGCTCATCAGTTATGTGCATGTTTAGGCTGTGCTGCTGCATCTCTGCTTATATTCTATCAGGTAAAGTGTCTCAAAACGGCATGGTGTACCACCACGTTGTTTTCAGCATACCTGCAGTACCTGCTGCTGAGTCCTCTTGGGCTCTACCAGGAGGGAAACTGCTCAGAGCAGTCTGCAGCATGCACTGCTGGGTCAGAGTGCTGGTGGAAGACCATCAACGTTTTTGGGCTGGTTTGGCCAGCTTCTGTGATTAATGGAATGGAGGCAACCACCAACCTGTGCCCAAGCAGGGGAATTGGGAAAGGAGGGTAGGGAAAAGGGAAGGAGGATGGGTCTAAAAACAGAACAGTGACAGTGAGCTAAGGGCATCAAGATGGATGCTTTTACACAGTAAGTTTCTAATACAGGCCACCAGTAGATTCTGTTCCCTTGTCTTTTTAGATTAGTTGCATTGCTAAGATGTCAAGTCTTGTGTCTCTGATTCAAATGAATGTGTTTCTTGAGCAGTGGATGCACTGTTAGTTTTGAAATTGCAACCGTGTTTTGTAAAAGAACAAATTATGGCACCTGGCTTTATTAAATGTCATCTCTTGAAGTGAAAATATTATCCAGCACCACAGCAGTCCATTACGTTTGCTGAAACTACAGGATAAAATGTTCAAATGTAACATAAGAATTGAATTTTTCCTTGTGCTACTGATGAAGCTGTAAGTGGAGACTGTGGCTTATGCTTAACCACCTTTTTCCCATTGTGTTCTGCTGATGTGCTCTAGCTATTTTAACCTCTGTGTGGTTTGGAAGGGAATGAATCAGGGATACTCCAGTTTATGCCTGATGATATCACTTGTGCGTGCACCATTCTGATAGCAGTAGTGACTTGTGCTATATAAACATCTCTTTCCAAAATAATACAGGTCGTGGTGAGATCCATATGCTATTCTCTGTCTTTAGAGTAGAGTCAGTATGCAAAAAGCAAAGAACAAGAAAGATGCTGCAGCTTCTCACACCAAGTCATAGAATCACAGAATCCTTAGAGTTGGAAGGGACTTTTGAAGGTCATCTAGTCCAACTCCCATGCAGTGGACCAGAACATTCACAGCTAGATCAGGCTGCTCAGGGATGGATGGAATAATATTTAGGTAGAGCTATCCTCTGCTGGTCATCCCTGCATTACGAGATGCAGCAGACCAGCTTCTGGGCTGAGAAGTATCAATGTTATGCTGCTGAATTATCAGTCCTTTGTGATGGGATCCAGCTCTCAGCTAAAATATGATTTGGGAATTTTTAAAGATACTCATTTCTTTCATAGAACAACGAGGAAAAAAAAAATCCCTTATCAATACATGTGAAAATGATCTCACAGGAGACTGGAATAGAAATGCATAAACTAGGAAGTGAGGCTTCAGAAAGAAAAATGATAGGTTGGAGTTCCTTGCCTCATCAAGTTGTTAATTACACAAAAATTTCCACCCCATCAAACAAAAATACCTAACAATTTCAGAAATGTAAAAAGCAGCAATTGTTCAGCAAAGTCGTCTCCAACTTTTAACTGAAGTCTTAATAACTCTTGCATCTTGCCTGCTGAAGACGCTTTCTCAAAATAAACAAACAAACAAAAACCCCAGCCAAACAAAAAAAAAACCCAACCAACAAAAAGAAAAAAAGGAAAAACTACCAAACAAACAACCACAAACAAAGGATGTTTTAGCATCTATCTTTAGCTTTCTTTTATCAGATCGAGATTTGGTTGGAACAGCTGACTGGGAACAAAGAAAGAAGATTATAAAGGGCTAACAGTAAGAACCTTATTTTCAAGGAAAAAAGAGTTTTATTTTTAGATTTGCTTCACAGCCTGTGGAAGAGACATAGAAAAGGGAAACAATAGATAAAAGAGAAATGGATGGTAATGTTGACAGTAATGTGTGTCTGTATGCAGCCTCAAACCATATGTGGGAGTAATCTGTCTGAACAAGAGTTTTTTGGGAAGGGTCTTGTGTCCGTATTGTACATCTCCCATGACCATGTCTATGTCCAGAAATGAAATAGGGCTAGAGAACAAATTTGTGAAGTGGTGTGTGATCAGCCATAGCATTTTAATGTTTGTTTGCTGTTCTGTAGGGCTTGCATGCATGCCTGTCAATTTAAACAGATGATTTGGGACATTATGTGCAAGTTGAAGAGCATTCCCCCCCATAGCAGGATGGGTAAGACCTGTCTTGGGGATAAAAAGATCATGGTTTTCACTAATGCGTGTCTTCAAGGTACGTTTAGATGTTGCATTGAGGGACAGTTTAGTGAGAACTATTGCTGATAGGTGGATGGTTGGACTGGATGATTTTGGAGGTCTTTTCCAACCTTGGAGGTTTTATGATTCTGTTGCTGAACTGTGTGTCCTCAAGGGCAGAGGGCAGGCCCATGTAATTCAGGTATAACCTTTACATGAGGGTCTGCTTGATGTGAGATGTGGGCAATGTAGTTGATCCTGTTACAACTCAATCTAATTTAGTTCTCCAGTTCATTAGGAAATGCAACTGGGGGATTGTTGGGAGTTTTCTGTAGTATAGTGGTGGATGTGAGGGACGTAGTTTTGTCTCAGGTCAGTAAAACACCTTGACTGATTATCTGTTCACATTTTTTTCCTTGTGCCAGAACTGGTGGCCATCTCCCTGTTCCTAACCTTTATTCAGGCTCCTGAGGTCACTCTTCCCCAAAACGGCTGAGCGCACTTGCATGTACAATTTAATTCTTCAGAGGATAAATGTGGGGAAAAAACAAAGTAGACAGTATCAATTTATGAACAATCTTACTTCTTCTTTAAAAGATAAAACAGGATGAATTCAAATAAAGTTGCAAAACACAGCGAATCCTCCTCTCGAGCTGATCTCCTGGGAGGAGCCCACTGCATTAGGATGACTGGCTTTCCTTTTGCCTCATTAAGATTCTTCATTTCCTTCATAACACTGGCACATTCTGTAGCTAAAGGTCAGGTTTGTTGAGCAGGTCACAATCATTTTCTGCTACAGTGCTATTTTCTTCTCTACTGTGGAAGCTTACAGCATGGTAAAAGCAGGCTGAAAATAGACCATTTCTGTCCTGTGAAAGTGCATTCACATACTTCCATCCCCCCTCAAAACTTTCAGTGCTGTATCTCATCTCTGTCAGTTCATGAGTTGTCCTCTCTGTCTTGGTAGCTTGCTACTGATAATCCCCCTCTGTCCTGACTCCTCTTTTTTCTTTGCATTTTTTCTTACCACCCTCCTCCTCTTCCAGAATACAAAAACTCTGTGTCTTCCTGTCCCAGCCATCTCCCCTGGGGATGATTTGAAGACTGAAAATTGTCATTCTTGGAATGGTCTTCTGTAGGAACTTTTTACTCCAATGTGTTGATTCCAGGTGAAAGAACTTCTTGCCTTGATAAAGGAGTATTTCATATATAAAACAGGGATATGTACTGAATCTGCTTAAGTTGTTGCTGTTACCTGTGGCTCCAAGATTACAAGAAGATGATAATTCTGAAGACTCTTTTCCTTTATTTCCCTGCCCACCTGTGCAGTTTTAGTGGCATTGTAAAGAAGTTCTAAAATGAAACAAAATAAAATTCATTAGAATACTGTCCCACAGAGGACCTTTCATTTCAGTGAATATGTCAACATGATTTCTTTACAGTTGATTTTTTGTATTTCTGACTTTAATTACATGAAAACCTTGCAAAAGGCGATAGCAACAATCCTACACCACAGTTCTTAATATGGAAGGCTAGGAACATGTATTATTACTTCTTTATTTCTATATAAACAAGTAAAACTTCCTGGGTTTTTTTCTTTTTTCTTTTTTTTTTTTATTTTAAGTAAGTTAATCTTTAATTATCAGCAGTGTGAAGGAATACGTTAGAAGAACATTCGCTATAAATATAGCATTTCTACAGTCTGGTGAACTTAGACTCTGCAGAAGAAGTATACGTGTATATAAAATCATCAGACTTCAGTTGTAGCAAATTTTGCCATGCCAATGATTGCAATGGTGAAAATAGTTTCAGCTCTAAGAGCAGGACTAGTGTAGAGTGAAGTACAATGTCCTTTATCATTCTGCTTAGCAAAGGGCTCTTGCTTTGACCTTCAGGGGTCATCTTTGTTGCCGAAACAAGAGACTATTTGTCCACTGCTGTGCTTACAGACTAAGATGATTAGGACTGCTAACCTGTAAACAAGTTTATAGTTCTTATGGATGCTAATTTACTGAGGAAGTCCGAATACATTGTCTCAAAAAGCAAACATAAAGCAAACAAAACAAACCTGGTCCTGTATTAAAGGCAGTCAGCTGTGTGAACACTTGTGTGGAGCCAGATATAAAATTGTGCTAAGGATCCAGTGCCTGCACTGTACAGTTTTGGTGGCTTTACTACAGGCTGTCTCTGGTCTGAGTTCCCATTGTTGGCTGGAGTGCCCTTCCCAGTTAATGGCATTTGCAGGAGCTCAGGTCTTGCACTCTGGATTGCTTGCTGCAATGATCAGGAGGTGTTTCACATGCCTGCTCCTGTGTCCAAATGTAAATGCTATTGTAGATGTATGCTGTAATTCCAGCTTGTGTTCTGATGGGCTTTCTGAGAAGCTTTAACCCGTGGAAGATCTGCAAGGTGTGAAGATGTTTCGCAAATAATTGTCTAGATTACAGAAAATAAGTGCTGCAGGAATGTGTTTAATTTGGTTGTTTCTGGGCTGAAGATGGTGTATCTCGAGAAAGGGTGTTTTTCAACTTCTGTTGAAAGTGATGAAACAAAGGTTTCTGTGTCAGAACATTTTTGGATAAGATACCAGGAATAGGGAGAAAATAAACAGCTCCAGGATCTGACCATATGCAGGTAGGCTTGACAGACTCCTTACTTGGTGTATCTGGAGGTCTCGTGGAAATTTTTTGTTTTGAGGACTTGTTTTCCTTCAGTCTGTATGAGCGTTGCTCAGGAGACAATATTTTTCCCTGGTCACACGAATTTGGATGCCAAGTGACTTCCCAGCGGGTCACTCTTCCACCTCCCGAGCTGCCACAGTGACCTGCTGGGCTCCCTGTGTGATCAGTTAGGCTCACAGCCATACTCAGTGTCAGCAGTAATTGTAAGGGTTAACATGATTCGTTTCACTTGTAGTATTGGTAAGTATCGTTGCCCTTGGCAATAAATTCCCCTTGTCTAAGTTCCTTGTTGTACAGCTATGTGGTACCAACTGCAGTCGCTTTAGGTAAGGGAGCAGCTGTGAGGGGAAAGTGGGCAATGAAGGCGTAGGAGAGTGGATGGGTAAAATCTTTTATATGAAAATAAAGTACGCAGTGACTGTCTACTGAAAGAGTAAAAAGAAAGCCTATTGCTAAGATTTTTTTTACCCCTTGATGTTTCTTCGGACACTGGATTGTGGAAGAACATGGTTTGTTTCACTGATGCTAATTACTGAATAGTGATACCAGCTGGGTAATACCAGAGCTCATCTAAGAACACATTTGCTGTTGTATCGATTCAGACATTAATGGCAAGAACATTTTCTTCTGCACGGTAATCTTGAATGGGTTTTGTCTGTTTCATTTGCCATTTTAAAAAGAATAAGCAAGAGGTAGTAGGTGAAATCTTTCTCTCTGGCTTCTGTGAATTGAGCAGGAAGGGGAGATGATTCCGAGTCAAAAGTGAGAAATCTTTTCAACCTCAATTTGTCACTTGAGAATGATGTGATTGAAGCACAATAAATAATATGCGTCAATGTGCAAGGGAGGAGGAATCAGCAATTTAAATGAGTTAATTCACATAGGGTGAAACATACAAAATTTAAGACTACTCTGATATTGTAGCTTGACAGAAGAGTGCGCAGTCTCAGCTGTCTGAAGTTCTAGGGATTAGCGCTGCTCTCAGAAAGGGGATTTCTTCCATTGAACACATCATATCATATTACCATTTAGCACGAAATGCTGCAGAACTTACTTCATGTAGCATGTTTTTAGCCTTACCTGACCTGTGTGTAAGCATACATCTGTCTCTCTTCCTCCCTGCTGTTGGGTTCCTTCCTTTTTCTCTCCCTCTCTTTAGCTGCACCCCTAGTAGCATTTTTTCCCTTCATCTTGGCACCAAGCACCCATGTTTCTCTCAAGCAGCTGAAATTGATTTTTAGCTGAAAAGATAAGAGAAAGGAGTGAGAAATATTTTCAAACAGCACTTGAAGATTAGAAAGGAACCCCCCTTCATAAGATAATGGTTTTTTTTTTTGCAGTGCTGGCAAACTAGAAATTTGTGTTAAGCTCTTCCTGTGGAAGCAATTCTTCAAAAATGGCATATATGGAAAGGTTTTTATTGGCATGTTAACATAAAGATAAGAAAAGTGAAGTCCAGGCTACAAAATTCAGTCTATCATCTATCTGAGTGCATGTAATTTCTATCAAAATGGCATTCTTTTTAGTATGGAAATAGGGAAATGTTAGGCTAACACTCTGATTTTGAATGAAGCTGTCATGTGCAGAGAGAGGTGCTCTTAACATACTTGCATGCGCCCAGAAATTGCAGCTAACCATAGTCTGTTCGGCACCTTTAAACTCCAGTCCCTAAACAGAGATTTTATTGGAAAGCTTATAAATAGAAACTAGGTGAGAAGAGCTGAGAGAAGGACTTGATGTCCTCTCATCCTCTTTCCCAATCTTATTTTTTAAGTTTTGTGATTAAGTTCTGTTAAGCTGTCACCGAACAGTGAATGATTACTTGCAATTTAGCATGCTCAACTTCCCCTCTCAGCTCTCCTGGTGCATATAAATTGCTACCAATAGCTTCTTCTAATTTTCAAGCTAGGCAAGCAGCAGATAGAAAAGAATCTTGTGTATGCTTCAGTTCAAGCTGCATTGGGCAGCTCGGAGCTGTAGTGGGGGAATTGCAAGAGGTCCCTCCTTCCTCCTGCAGCTAGGCTCGTGAGCTCATCTGCCTTTTTGGCAGCTGGAGGAGCTGCAATGGCAGGGCTGGCCCCAGCAGGCTGCACGTTGCTCTTGGCAGGATGAAGTTCATTTATCTTTATGCTTCAGCTCTCGTTCATGGGAGCTTGCGTACTTTCCCAAGAGTGAGAACGGTAATAAGATGTTCTAAGTCCCTGTCTGGCTGTAACTTCAGCTTTCTATAAAGCAAGGCTTTTCAAGGCCTCACGTGTTATGTTCTGTTTTCCTCTCTTTATTTTTTTTATTTTTTTTTGTATGGACAGACCATATATTTTCGTAGAAATAACTTTCTGCCTGTGCATCTGCAGATGAAGTAATGTAATAATGAGAAAATGTAATATAGCCAGGGTTGTGATGGGCTCCTAGAACTGTTTCAGTCAAGACCAGATGAAAAAGGAAAAAATATTACTCAGGCTTTCTTGCTGTTCTGCTAAAAGAAAAAGAAGATTTCTGCGTGGTATTTGCATAGCTGCATGCAAGTCAAAGCCTGTGGCTTCAGAGCTCTGCTCTGCTGGCCGTAAACACAGGTCTTAGATGTCAGTCCTCTCAGTCAGAACAGTTTGTTGGAAACTGTAACTCAGACTGTATGCATTATACTTTGCCCCAAGTAAAAGTTATTCCTCCATCAGTTTAAAGCTTTTTAAAGCTCTTTGCAGTCAAGCACTCAGTTATTCTTTTTAAGAGAATCTTGAGATGCTTTGGGTGCATTTATCCAGAGCCTTCAAATTTTGTGCTATTTTCATGATGTTGGGAAGGTTTTTTTCTTTTCCTTGTAATTTTAGTTATTTGGAATTCTTTCAACTCTATGTATACAAATACAGCATTAGCATACATGCTTTAATTCTCAGATTGCCTTAATTAAATACCAATATATCTGAGAAAATACCAACAGTTTTTCACTTAAACAAGGCACAGTAAACAAAGGTATTCACCAAAGCTAGCGACTCAAAAGTTCCTAATCGTTGTTGCTGTCTGCTCAACATTTAAAGTTGAAAACTACTTTTATGGGTAAATTCCCACTCAAATTTTGAGAACTAAGAGAAAGGTGCTTCAACAGTAAATTTTAATTTTATCTTAAATTCTGAACCAAGCCCCAGAGTTGTTTTCTTTAATATATATGTCTTGCATTGTATTCACAGATTAGAAAGGGAATTGCACACGTAATTAAAGCAAGATTTTCTAAACTGCAGGAGTAGTTACCAGCAGTTGGAAAGAAAAGATGCCATAACATTTGCTCAAAGGTAGTACACACAGTTACTAACACTGTATTGAATCCTGAGAAGTGTGCAGTGATGGTGCTGACATGAGAACAGATACTTGCCTTGTAGTTTCACTTAGATTAGAAAGGAGCGCCTTTACTTTGTTATAAATGGCCTTTACATACTGTAATTGCCATGACTTCCAGTTTTTTGTTTTAATTTTCACTGTGTTCCCTTGTATCTCTGTTATTTCTTCACACTTTTAATAAAAACAACCAAACAAAAAAAAAGCATTGGATAGCACACAACCAATTTCAGTGCTGTGTTACTTTTTAGTTTCTTTATAGCTTTTGAAAGAATAAAGTTCAATTTCCAATGAGCTGCGCAGAGAAATTCCAGTTAGAGAAATTCTAGAGCAGGTAATAAGATGGATATAGAAATGTGGGGAATTACCACCTGAGAAGTTTGAAATGACAAGGCAAAATAGACATTTTTTCAGCTGGACATTTTATGAAGTCGTTTTGTAACCTATTGCCTGAGTATGTACAGTGCAGAATGAGTTCCTTATCTGAAATTCACTGCAAGGCAGCGGTTAGTTGAGTTAATAGCACATGCTTTAACTTTTATGTTTATTTATAAAATTTGCTTACGTGAGTGATACATTCGTGAAAGTATAAATGAAGAAAATTAATTTTAAAGCATATAAAATGCCTTTTCATGATCCGTGGCCAATTGTAGAATTTTCTGCAAATACTTACCGCAGTATTATTCACCATACTTATATTAAATTGAGGTAAGAGAAATTATTCTTGCAAACTGAAATTGTACTATTTCACTGTTGGATGATTGTGAATGGCTTTAGTTTCCAAAATTTTAGCTTTTTGGCTGTTTGGCACCCCATTATGCTGAAGGTGCCTATTGGATGCTGTAACTCATTCTTTGGTAGGACATTTGGAGCTTTGGTACTGAGGTTCCCACTTTGATTCCACTTGTGAAAAATACTATGCAGTACACTGAATATTTCACACACGTAAAGCTTATTTAATCAATAAACAAAACCAACTGAGAGTTTTAGTATATTATTTACTGATCTGAGGTAAGGACATCTTAGCCTGCTCTACTCGAGCTTCTCACATGTGGAAAAGCATAGAGTCATGTTAAGTAACTGTTCAGCTTAACATTGTCAAGTTGCTAGAGAGTCCTTGGATGGGAAGTGCTTTGTAAGTATGAAATGTTAATACATCCCAGCCCACAGTGTTACTGGTTTTTACTTTGTACTCAGGGGAGTCCTACCGGAGCTGGTTTTGTCATGGATGCTATACAATGAACTCATACTCCTCCAAAATGCTAGTAGCTAGGTATCAGGAGACATCTCAAGGAGGCCCAGTGCTGTCAATGTGACTATGCAGTGACTAATGAAGCCTGTTATACTCAAACCGTGAGATTTAGCGGGCTGCATTTTACATTATTGATCCAGGTTCAGATCGGGTGAAAGATATATGGGGAAAATGTTAACTGTGATATTATTATTACTAATCATAAAGTCTTTTGTAGGGTGAATGAAAGACCTCTTTAGCTTTAGTGTTGCATAAATCATGTAGTCTAAAGCTCTCTAAAAACAAAGGAAAGTTCATTACAGAAATGCTTAAAAACAAGGCAGATGTTTTATAATGAAAACAAATTCTAAAGTGCAAATAATTACAATGTCAGTCACAATTGTGATCATTTCCTCCACACTGGCTGTAAGCAATAGGCTCCAAGCCATTCTTCTGTTCTGAATTTCAGGTGCAGCAAGAAATAAGAAAGTTCAAAAGGAAGCGTTGAATTATGAACCTCCTTTCCCTTCCGCTTTTGTCTGGCCAAGCTGGGTGCCACTGGGTGTGATGTTGCTTATCCTCTGCCAAGGTCTAGCTTCACCATGGAGCAGTGATGGCCATGAAAAAAAAGGTCAGTCCTTTCCTTTCTGAGGTTGTGTCATGTCCCCTCGTGCAGTATCATGGTGTCGGGGTTAACATCATGCTTCTGGAAGCCCAGCCAGAATATGCATTCCTGCAAGGTTTCACCCTCTGCTGTGAAGGCACAGAACATCCCCAAAATAATCAAAAATGGAAGGATTTCAGTATTTCCAGAGGCTCCTTCCGAGTTTTTACTCTTGCAACTATTTTATTTCGATTTCTTCTCACTTGCTAAGGTTTGCTTACTAGCATTTCATGTTAACATTTGATTTCCAATGAAGGAAACAAAGGAAGTGCCTGCTACATGAAAATACGTTCAGCGGGGCCTAAAAATAGTACCATGAAAATTTACTTGCTCAAACACAGTATGTTTTTCTAGCACTTTCCTATGATTATGATGCTAATGGAAGCTGTTACATCCATCTGTCAAAAATATAACTCTCTTTGGAAAGAGAGCATTCAGAATTGTGTTCATCTATTGTAACCCTAGGAGGGATATTTGTCAGCCTGGCAGTGAGCAGGTGGTTTGATAACGCCACCTTTGTTGGAGCCCAGGGTCTGGGGCAAGACTTGTAACAGGAAAAGGTGAATTCTGTTTTCATCTCGGCTTCATTTTTGCAGCTGCACAAAGACACAACAGTAGGTGCCGATGCCCTGATTTATCCCATGCATTTAGGCTGCTAACATCCATGCTTTCCTAAATGAATGCCAAGGATTGCAGTCAGTGTTGACAAATTCAGGATAATAATGTCAGATGTTTAAAGTCACATTTTCTGGATATTACCAGCGTCACAGGCAAGCATTGTTATATTGCCCCAATTTGCCTTTTGTTGTAAAACTTCTCATTCTCCTTCACCAAGGGAGAATTCAGTCTGTGTCCAGTCCTTTAATGCCTCATACGCTAACTTTGGCTGCTTGTTGCCAAGGCAACTCGGCTGTGCAGCGTCAGTCTCGCTTCCTTCCATGGCATCGTTGCTATCCCTATAGCTAAGAACTACATCAAATAAATTTAACTCGTCAATCACACCTGAAAAGAAATGTTGAAGATCTTTTATGTGCATTTCCAATATCATAGCAGATTAAGCCAGAGCGGTTGTTCTAAACTGTAACCTCTGCCTTAATCTCATAACAGATGCAGTGAGCCTGCTGGGAAATATTTGGCGATTGGAAATAATGCTTTCCTCTGAGTATTAAAAGTGCTATTGCTATTACTTGCTTTTCTGGCAAAAATTTTCTTCCTATGTATTGCTAATCGTAGAGGTAAACATGTTCAGCAGTTTTCAGTCTTTTGTGCTTAAGATGTCTTGTAAAAACAGCGTTTCTTTCCTTGGGTATCTGGGCCCTGTTTTTAATGATCAGATCTAGAACAGGACTTTTCAGTTGAGTGAAAGTTGTGTTCTCTCTATTTCCTGCAGAGATTAATTATTATTATTTTTTTAAGGTGTCCGTCAAAATCTCTGCCCGTTATTCCAGGCTGGAAGTGCATAGAAAAGAAGAATAATAATTATCCTTTCAGGGAGCTGTCTAGCAAATAGCTGGTCAGTGAATGTGGCTGACACATGACATTTAAATATTGAGGCATTCTGCATACACCAGGAAATGCCAAAAATATCAGATGTTTTATTTTTCTACAATGCCGTTGCAGTTAATTACTTGAAGCCATTTTATATATGTTAGTTTGCCCAGTGAAGCATTTGACTTTTGTTATACTTTGTAAAAAATCAGGAAACTGAAAAAAAGGTTACACACATCATTCTTTGCTAAAATGAATATAATTTGAGAAAAGTGTAACCTATTTGAAATTATATTTACCATTGTAAGTGTGATAGCTGGAGGCTGTTAGTGTAGTCTTTGTAATGTCCATTCTGAGACTGTGCTGAACAAGGTGCAATTTACTGAAGTCCATGTAACTCACAGGAGATGGTACAAGGAATTCAAATACTCCCATCAACTCCAAATTGCTTTGAAACAACATTATTTGTTTCCATTTTATTCTGAGGATAAATAAAACCCTTAAACATATTTTTCCCTCATACAAGCAAAGTCGTCTGGTTTTCAAAGTTAACTTAATATGCTTCTGGTATGATTTCAAAATAAAAATGAATAGAAGTGATTTTGGAGTTCAGTAAGAGTCAAAGCCCTTGTTTTTATAAAACAGTGCTTGCTTTTATTTGAAGTGGTTATGAAGCACTGCTGCTTCCTGCATTGGAGCGTTCAGGCAATGAAGCGGTGGTTTTACTTCTGATTCATTTAGTAAATTAAGAAATAGATTGTAAATTTACGGAAAAAAGCCCACAAGAATTGAATTTTTGTCTGTGAGGATTTGGCAAGGGATCATTTTAAAATTTGGCTGCTAGTGGAATTCAGCCAACTTCTGCCTTAAGGGTTATAAAAGCTTTCCCCAGCCCTGAGAAGCTGGTAGGTACTCATTGGAGACGCTTGCAGTGGTAATTATTTTTATTTCTATTTTGTTAATCAAAGCTAGAAGGCAGGTGGGTAGAATATATGTTCTGGACTGTTGAACATACTGTCTTCTCCTCTAGAGACAAATGCAGCTATCAAAATATGTTCTGAATAATCAGTTTACATAAGATGATGACTCTTTAATGCAGGTAATGAGGATTTTCCTTTTATAGGCTGGACAGAATAGTGAAGTCAGCTCTGACTGTTATTAAAGCAGCAGGAGTGCAGCAGCTCTCACAGATGTTGAATTTCTCCCCTGCAGTGAACTTGTTATTCATTTTTTCCTGTCACTGGCGTTTGGTTTTGTATGCAGGTTCAGAAAACCTTCCAAGAAGAACAATTCTCCATTGACTGCAAGGCACCCATAGGGCTCTCACAATCCATCCAGGACCACGGAAGTGGAGGCAGGGAAAACCTGAACCTCTGTTCTGAACTGGTAAGAATCTACTGTTGCAGCAAAGATCGTTCCTCTGATGCCACAAAGTACAGCTCCAAACATACATAGCTTTTGATACACTCGATTGCTGCTCTTCTGAACAAGCCTGGCAGAAGCATGTTAACTGTGAAATGCTAAATGTAGAACAGACACCAGTATATAACTTTTCCCTCTCCAGGGAACTAACGAGCGTCTTTTGTCTTTTGGGCATTGAAATTCTCAACTAAAATGCTGCATTGAAATCAGTTGGTGACAATGAATAATATTCCTACTGATCTCTAGAGCCTCTGCAAACCCCAAAGCAGAGATTATGCATTCTATTCAATGCCACAGAAAGTTTATTCTAAAATAAGCTATTTTCTTTTATCAAAAGAGGTGATAAGAAATAAAATAAGCTGTGATAAAGCCACTACCATAATAAGAACAGTGCTCCTGAAACCCTTCTTTAAACCAAAATTAGGTAGAAATCTTCTTCCCCCTAGACTAAAACAATTAACAAATTCTGCGAAATAAATGATAGCTCTGTGAACTTACATGTCACTTGTGGGATAAGGACTGTATGTTTCCTGTAGCTCAGAGCACATATAAAAATAATTCTAGGCAAAGAATGAGGAGGTATGAGCAGAGGTTTCGAAAGAGGTTATATCAGAGCAACTGCAGGCTCACCAATTAACTGGTGCATCAACAATAGAAGTTACAGTTTCTGAATTCTGCATTGCTAGTGTGGTTAATTATATTGGTTGTAAAAGAATGTGGTTTCTTCCTGTTATCTCACTTGTTTTTTGTTGTTCTTAAGGGAAAGGGAGTGCTGTTTGCAGGGAACATGGAGGATAGTTAGGAACCTAGACTGATCTTGATACATCATTGCATAGGGATGCTGAAGCTGAAGTGGTTCCATAGGGTGTCTGACAACAGAATCAAGCAGTATTTGATTCCTGGAGTACTCAAGAGTATGTTGTAAAAAGATATTAATCCTGTCTGAAGAACCATTTGATTAGATGAGCAGCTCTGTGATGTGAAAAGTAGTTTTAGCAGTGGCTCTGCTGCAGTTTTGTCTTTTTTTTTTTTTTTTTTTTTTTTTGCAACTCTGTGTTTTTTGGGAAAAAAATTATCTTTAAGTTTTATCTAACGGTAAGACTGAACCACAGAAATTAGTCAAGCTGCAGAAATTCATTCCTATCTGGATAACACATTAAATTGTGGCACTGAATCATTCATGTGGCACTGCAAATAATTTAAGAATATGCAAAAGCTGCTCCTGTCATTTATAATTAATTAAATTAAACAGCAGCAGGTTGCAGACACACATGCAGGAATGTATTTGTTAGACTGTTAAACAGCTCTGTTGGTCCCTGGCACAGCTTTGGCTTTGCCTGCCTGGACATTTTCTGGGTGTACTTTGAGAGCTAACATGAGCATCCCCAGCAGGCTCGTTAGATGTGGCTGGCTCAGTGCTGGAGATTTGTTATGAGTTGATTTCTGAATGGACCACAGGAGTTGGCCCCAGTGCCAGAGAACAGCTCAGAGCATTTTTTTAATTGATTAGCACAGATTTATCCACAGAGCAACTGGGGCTGTGTTTGGGGCCTTATGGTACCAGGTGCTTTTTCTCGAAGAAGCATCTTCCTGTGGCCAGTGCTAGTCAGGTAAGTCTCTCACATGTGTCGAGGTCCTGGAGAGAACACCAGAGTCCAAAGAGGTCCTGAGGGAGCCTTTAAAACCAAGTTGATGACAGATATGTCTTTACTTGCTTTAGGATTACTTTTACTGATGTTCATGTTGTGACCCAGATTGACACGCTGTACCATGGATGAATCTGAATTAAGTTCTTGACATAAGAAAGCCTTTTGTTTTTGCATGTCTTTGCCCACTTTTAGAAACAAATTCAAATGGAACCATTTTAAGGCATTGCAGTTTGATTTTTGGTTTTCCAAGTGCGTTTTTGTTCTGTTTCAAAGCCATACTTGTATCTGTTCTGTGTGCCTATAACTCCTCATTCACTGTGGCAGAAGTTCTGCTGCAGTCCCTTGCCTATTGGAAGAAAAGAATCTTTTCTTTTTTTTTCTTGGAGATTCTGTAATTAAGTTTTTTCATTCTGTTTATGTATTTCTTTTTATATCACGCATTATTTGAGCTGGTTAGGAATTATTTTTCTATGAGGCTTATTTTGTCAGAAATTTGAATTATTGAAGCCAGAGCTTTTCTTGGAAATGTTCCAGACATGGAAAAAAAAAAACAACAACAAGCCTCCATTAAATATATATATCTCTGGATCAAAATTTGAGGTCGAAAAGAAAAGAGAAGAGAATTGAAACACTCTCCATAAAAGATCATAGATTCTGACATGGAGGGCATTGTACTTGTGATGTACGAAAGTGGCACAGTAAGCACTTGAACTGACTAATAGCCACTTCTGTGCTATCTTGAGGTATTTGTTATATGTGTCTCACATCTGTCTTTGGAGTTGTAAGACTATGCTCTTTCATATTTATCCTGCATCATTTGCAGTAAGGGGTGCTGTGAAGGTCTTTGTGTTTGATTGGAATGGGTGCAGGAAAGAAACAGCTCCATTAGCAGAGTACAATACTTAGGCTTTAGCATCTTTAACTTGTGGTCCATAGCACCCCTGAGTTCTCTTTGGAAAGTGAGCACAGTCTTCTTTCAGTGTGTGGTAAGTGTGTGTTATCCAAAAATTTGGCAATGCTAGTGTGGAAGACGCTGAAGATGTGAGACCCAGTAAAAGTAGATTCTTTAATAGTTTTGTAAGGTGCTTTAGCCATAAGTAAAATAACTATCAGCAACGTAGAGTGAGCAGCTGCTAGTGCTTTGCAGATCCTGGCCTTGTACTCAGACTCATAATTTCCCCCTTCCTGTAGGAAAAAAAAAACACAAGGAACTGGACAGCCATTGTCTGGGATAGGAAAAAACTTTATGGGATGCCTCACCTAGATGTACACATACTAATAATAAATGTAGGAGTATTTGTTATTATTGCATGTGTATACACTACTGTATGTTAGCATGCTCTCTTCCCTTACTCTGTTGACATTGGTAAGGTACATAAGAAGTGCTGTATTGTATTAATTTGCGACTTGGAGTCCTGTTGTGCTCTGTCCTAACCCCCACAATCTTGAGGGGTCAATTTGACCACTGCATTGTGATAAGCTACGTCAAGACCATGCCTGCCAAAACTGCCACCTTTTTGTGTGATGAAAATTCACTCAATTACTGCCCAAATTTAATTAAAGCTAAGAAGAGCTTTGTGTAAAGTGATTAGTATATGTGATGTTGTTTGTTTTTTCTTTATTCCCCTTTGGTTTTGGTGAAGCTGATGAGCACTGTGCTATGGCAGGTACTGTGCTGGCTGCTGGGGTAAGGTTTTTTCTGTGAAGGTTTGGGAGGATGGAGTGAGAAGGAGGAGGAACCCAATGCTGTTGTGCAGCAGAGATATCTAGGCTGTAATCCAAAACCAACCCAACAACAAAATAAACAAACTGAAAAAAAAAGGAGTGTACTGAAAGTGATGCTTATTAGAGGCAACGAGTGTCGAAGGGACAGCTCTGAGTAAATTCTGTTTAGGAGGCAGAGCAGTTTCAACAGACTACCAGGATGTGCCTATGCAAGTCTTATCTTGCCTGTTTTATCATCTTGGTGCACAGAGCATGTATTAGAAGTGTACCTGAGGTCTGAGATAAAATTGCCGCAGGTGTGGTTACCTTCCCTTGGGTTTCACTGAGACTTTGGTTCCTGGATTGTATTACACACGTTCAGAGTTGCATCAGTTTCAGTAATGATGCAGTTGGAAATGAGTTTAGTTAAACCAATGGAAAAATGTGAGTTCGTTTTAAATGTGATTAAGTTTATGCCTTTTTAGGTGAAACTAAAAGTAGTGTTTTGAAGTTGATTTGCAGTGAAATGTGACTGTAAACTAGAACTGAGAATTTATGTATATACGTGAGACATTATAGACTTGCTGAAAACAATAAAGATGCAAATGTTGTAGTAGTGTGTAGAAGAGACTTTTGGTTTTAACTGTGTTAAGAAATTTGTAATGTAGAGATGTGCTTAAATAACTAGAGAGTTTCTCAGCTCAGTTTCCTTTTTTTATGTCTTGTTGCTTTCTTTCTTTCTTTTTTTTTTTTTTTTTTAAGGAGTATGACAGAGAAAAACTTTGTCCATGGGCAAAGTCTTTTTAAATTGAACTATGTTTTTTGTGATGTCAACGTGTGAGAATGATTTTCAGAGATAATAAGCAAACTGTAATTTCTGTGGACTTTAGTAGAAGTTGTAGGAATGAGACATCTTTGAAAATTAAGCTGGTGCCCTCAGCACTATGGTCAGTAAGGCAGAACAAAGGGGTCACAAAATTTGAATGAGACTTGCTTGGTTCCCATCACCTAGGTCACCAATGAAGATATCTGAGATTATCAGCACAGTACTGATTCCATTGGATATCCCACCAGTGTTCAGACTCCTATTGGACTTTGTGGCCCTGGTCCCAAGTCATTGAGCCCACAGTTTGGCCAGTTCCCAGTCCATGTCACCATCTATTTATCTGATACAGGCTGGAGCAGTTTGACATTGATCTTTTTAATCAGTTGCAACTGTCCTGTAGAGGGCGAGACATAGCAAAGAACCACTTGGATATTGCCAGTTCTTCACTTTGGGCTGAAGAAGCTTAGCGTTTACATTAATTCCTTTTTATTTTCATTTTGCGGTATTGAGGTCACAGTCACACAGCTTGGATATTTTTTTTTATCATCTTGGAGAAGAGCAGCAAATTTTAATTCTGAGCTTACTGTCAGATGTAGTCAGATTTCCTTCCTGGCCTGATTATCTCGTTAATATTATCTTCACAGAAATAAAGTAATGAGAATTTTTGTCTTCAGATCAGTAACTTTCAGATGGCTTTCTTTTGTTTAAAGAGGTTAAAATAGTAGTTTTGGATTTTATGCCAATTTTTGTAACATCTGGTTAAGACTGCAGGAAGCCGAACTATTGTTTGAGCAATCTTAAGCCTTGAGAAGAGATGCAACATTACATGTAAGCAAAATGAGATTAAAACTGGGGGACCCAAGACCTTCATATAAATTTGCTCCACAGAATGGCTTCTTGCTCCAGTAAGTGAAAAATGCAGAGAAGGAAATTAGCACTGCTTTGTAAATAAAAGGCTCAGGATCCCAGAGAGCATTTTGGCATGGCACAATTGGTACTGCTTCTATGCAGTATTTCAGTGCATTGCTTAATGATGAACTCATGCAGTAGAGATGAATTAATAAAATTATTTACGTCCTATTAACAAAACAGGACAAGGCTTGACAAAAGAAGATATCAAAGCTTGTAGCACATTTTTCCACATGTGTGTTCTTCAGTCAGTTATGCTCAAAAGCTGACATAATTGAAGTTTGCATATAAAAGCAGCTGCACTTTTAATTTTTCAGGTTATTTCTGATGCTTTTTTTTTTTTTTTTTTTTTGCCACGATGATCACCATAAAGCATGGTTTTGTTTTTAGTGGAAGTAGTCATCATTGTGACAAGCAGTTCTGCTTCGTGTACATCACCTGTTGTATATGCAGCTTGGACTCAAAACTGTTTTTTGAGGTTGATTGTCTTGATGCTAAATACAATACAGTAATTTTAATGGATTTCAGGTTGAGATGCTGTGCTATTTTGAGTTTAACCCTATTGACAGTCGTGGAAAATGTTACCAAATGTTAACTAATGCTAAGACTGAATTATTTTCTTTAGCAAGTGTTTGTGCATTCAGTAAATCAAAATCTTGTGGAAAAATAGCAGATCATATGAGCTGCATCAGAATGAATGGCTGGAAGGAGGAAATAAGTGGCAAATAAATCATATGCTGACAATCATAGTCTTCATTTCATGCAAGCAGAAAGTCATAGTGTTTTCATTTCATTCCTCAAGTTTAGCTGTAGGTTCTTAGATTTTCTGAGTGTATTACACATAAAGCACTCTGATGAATGCCAGAATTTTTGATACAATACTGAAGGACTATCAAGGGCAAGGCTTTCCCACTATTGATATTGTGATGCAAAGAATTCCCAATTACTCTCTTTCAACGCTAATTTCTTCTAAATTCTATCATCAAAGAATTATGTTCAGATTTGTATATTTGCCTCCACATGAGGTCTGCAAAAGACAGTGATTCAAATTTTATTTCAGTTTTTAATATCCAAGGCTAGCATTGTGATACCTTGTAGGGTATGTTTATGTAGTGCTGTTCCAAAGTGTTTATTACTGCAGAAATGCTGAAAGTCGTTACCCAGTGTGTTGTTCTTGTGATTGTGCTGCACTGGTGCTGCAGTGCTCTAGCTTCTTTAGGCTGTCAGATGATACAGAATTTTTTTGGCTTTCTAATTGGGGATTCCCATGTCCTTTTAATGCTATCGTTATTCCTGTTGGAGTATTAAGTTGGCTATTGCATTAACATTTCCTTATGCTTTCTGCTGAGCAAAGCATTTTTGCCTTGTTGGCAGTGCTGTGCTTTACTGGAAACACACCAAAGAAAAATGCAGTTTACAGATGTTGCTTTCAGGCTGTCGTGGTTCTGTGTGGAAGGAAGACATTAAATAAGTTCTGGATCGTTTGCCTCTCCTCATTAGGTAGGCAGGTACAGTGGGACGCTTTGAAACATGAGGTTAGGGATATAAAATGGATATATAGGCAATGACTCTTTACTAGTACCTAAAATTTTGCAAGGTATGTCTAGCAATCTCTGCTAGTGATGGAGAAGACCCAAACATAGGGAGCATACTGGACAGTATTTCTTAACTTTCAGAGTCTCATCAATGCTGGGTAGTTTAACATTCAATAATTCACCTTATAATTTAAAATCTTTCCACATTTCACTGTGCATTGCAAACTTGAGGGAGTGTCTCAGCGAGCTCCTTGTTTTGAATCATCAGTGAGCCTTCGTAGCTTTTAATGGGCCACGTGAAGGGCAGCAGTGGTTGAATCCTAAACTTGGCAGTGGGTGCAGCTGTGCTTTTAGGGATCTTGGTCTACCCCAATGAGTTGCTGGGATGAGTCTGCTAAGGCCTTGAGCAGGACTGAAAATAAAAAGATGCTTATTTTCAGATGCAGTTGTGAAAGCCGTCTAATAGGAGATCTCTCAATGAGACTAGGAAAAACTTCATGAATGTACTGTAGTGAAATGGGCCTCATTGCTGCCCATGAAAAGTGAGTGCAGAAGCCTTAGAGAAACCTCTACGCCACTCAGTAGCTGGACAGAGCATACAGCAATACTACGAGGAAAGAGTTTAAGTTTCTTATGCTGTCTGTGTTGTAGCTACCTGGGATTTTGGCACAGGCTCCAGGAGGTCCTGCTGTTACACACTGTGACAAGTCATGCATGTGCTATTTGGTGGAAGTGATCGGTGGTTGTGTTTCTTGAACAGGGCTGAGGTTTAGGATGCGCACGTGGGTGTGATTTATTGACACAGGTAGCTAGGCAGAAGTTGATCTACCTGTGCAGTCCCCTGGCTCTGCTGGTCTGTGTTAGCATGGCTGTGTCCTAAGGAGCTCTGGCTTTGTTGTGGGCGAAGCTCTTTACCCTTGGAATTGGAGGATCAGTGTTAAATCAGCTTTTTGTACTCTAAAACCTAACTGAAAATCATCCCCGAACATGCTCTGTTGTGCGCTGATTTCTCACGTTTTACTCTTCCGTGGGAACGTGTCCGTTATCTGCTGAGGATTTTTCTAAAGCTGAGTCTGATCTGAGGAAATCTTCAAGTTCTCTGCTTTCTTGCATGAACAAAGACCCTTTTAGACCAACAGATAGCTTTTAGGTGAGTGTCTTAAAACTTCAACTGTTGTCATTCTTGCATATAGATAATAGAAAGTTTGCAAGTGTGGGGCAAGAAGCAGCAACAGTGGAAAAAATATCCTGCCCTTTTAACTTTGTCCATGCAGCCTTTTTGCCTTGCTATGAATTTCTGATGCCTCTCTGAGTAAAAGAGGCAGAATATTTTCTGCTCTAATCTTAGTGAGTGAATCCTGATTTTGATTAGGCACTGCTTTTCAGTAATGCTTCTGTTGTCTCTAAGTTTTACTCTTTGTTGTGAACTGCAAATGCTGCTCTTAAGGATACTAAAAACAGACACATCAATGTTGCTTGAACAGGTTTGGCTCACCAAAATCTTGGGTGACTCTCCTTAAATTCCAGATATTTTCTCCATAGGCTTTTGTGAATCACTGCATGAAAATTAATATGTTCAGTCTTAAAACACTTTTGAGAAATGAGCTACCCACTGCATTAACACTGCTTAACTTTATATTCTCATTTCTATCCTCAGTGTGATTGGTTGACTAATACATACTAAGGTTACAAAATGTGAAACATTATTCATTTTTAATAACAAGAGTATTACTTCTCAATGGCAAAAAGGACATAAAAGAATCACCTTTTATCCCTAGTATTTAGAAGTTAAGGCTTTTAAAGTAAGATGTATGCTTATCAAAGGTGAAAACTGACTTTTTTTTTGCGTGAGACATGTAAAATATTCAGTGCCAGAAATGCTATCCAGTGGAAACATCAAAGGGAGCAGGGCTCATTAGGAGAACTCTCCTGACTTTGACGCATGCCTCCAATGTGCTGAGAAACTTTCTGAGCAACGTGAGGGGATTTATCTTTGTGGCTCCCAGAAATGTCAGTAAAAGCTGCACAGTTAAATCACTGCAAACTGTTTTGAATGTCCCCAGTGTGTTTAGGGAGGTTTAATCGAGGTGGAAATACAGCTGCAGCAAACATTTGGATAATGCTTTCTCCCAGTTTGTGACACCACTGTCTGACAAGCTGCATTTTTTTCCCTGGTATCAAATATCACTGATACCAGATATACCAAAGTCAGCTAGTAAGTGCCTTGGTGCTAAGAGAAGAAGGCATGCTGATGCACTTAGAGCGTAGAGAGGTCTATTTAAAGAATTGCAGTCCATTATTGCTACTGCTGTGTCTTGAGAAGCTCTCCTAAGGAAGTTCTGAAAGTGATGCTTAGTGTGGATGAAGTACTAGACTGCTTTTCTAAGGTGCTTGTCTGGTCTTTATTATAGTAACTTCTGAGCACATCACTCTTTATCATAATGTACTTGACAAGCCGTGTGGAGTGGTCATGTCTCCCCTTTAAAGACAAAAATATACACAATAAAAGGACTGGGGCTATATATTTAAATAGGACACCATTTCTTATTCACAAGGGCTTAATGACTAACTCGCCAAAAGACAATTTAAGACCAATCAAACTACTACTATAGGCGGCTTACTCTGAATGAGGAAACTGAACTCCCTGTTCACGTTCTTTGCTGTGGATTTCTGTAGCTCCTTGAACCATTGCAGCTAAACTGGAGAAGGGAACTGAAGCAAAGACGCAAGTTTGGCCTGAGCTTGCAGAGCTGTATCCTGGGAGGAGGAGAAACAAGATAGGAGTGTCATTAGCCACTGATGCATAGGATAGGGAAGTTTTCAGAGTTACTGCTTAACTAGCAGTGAAGTTTCTTGTGAATGTAGATTTTCTTTCTTTTTTTTTTTTTTTTTTTAGATTTCCCTTTTAGCTTTTATTTTCTGAAAGGATTAAACTGCTTTGAACTGAAGCACAAATGTTTGTTTTAGACCAGATGTTTCATTTGCTACGTCAAATTTTTATCTTTCAGCCCCTGCCAATGTGTTGTCTTAAGTTAACCTGTTAGGAGAACTGAAGCACATAGGAACTGAACTATGAAAAATCGATTATTGATACAGCTATGTTGCAGGTCAGTGAAGAAGTCAATAGTACAGAAAATTCAATTAACTAAATAACATTTGAAAATGGGAACCATGGGAATTTCTAAAGGGGTAATAGATTTTGAAGTTCAAACAGGTAAACTTTTATAGTGTGACACTGATCTCAGCCACAAATGTGAGTTGAATATCCATGAGGAAAAAAAAATGGAAGAATTTGATGCCCTGGAATGGTATTCAGAGCAGAGAACAGGTGCACTGGAAGACTTGCCTACCTGGCACAAGGTGATGTTGGGAATGAAACATGTCCAAAGTCTTACTGCTCTGCATCTATACCTCTTGGTAGCCTTGGTTTAGGTAACAGTTTAATGGGGTGCAGATTATGCAGTAATTTCAGGGTCAGGCTGGGAGCTTCTCAGACTGTCTTCGTGCTGAGATAAAGTAATGGATCTTGTAGGTCTCATGCTCTAATTTCAGGACTGTGAAACAATTACATGCATTTATAGTGTCTCTGAAAGGGCTCAGAATTAGTGGCTGATGTGATTTTAAATGTGGGTCTGAAAAATCTTAAATATGCTAGAAGGACCAGTATGTGAGCTTGAAAAAAAATACATTCTTGGGTATTATTTCAGACACTTCTCTAGGAGACAGTCTTTGAATAATGAGTCTCCGGGTTAGACTTAACACAGAGGCAGCAGAAGGAGACATTTTGGCATTTAAGCTGTCAGTGTCAAAAAGTGACTGTGAACTAGAGGAATGCTAATAGCATTAAAGAATGCCCCTGCCTGCTTTTGTTCGTAGGCCTTTTTGACCTGTAATAACATCACTCACCAATCAGCTTTTCCACAAATGCAAGAATTAATAATTGTCTTTGCTATCATATCCTTCTAAGAAAAGTCTGCTGCTCAGCAGCAAATTTAATTTGGATTTGATTATTAATTTGAAACTTGTGCCTGTATGACATGAAGATTCACTTTGATTAATAAAAAGAATAAGCTAAAGCTGCTTCTTTAGGATTTTGTAGATGAGGTAAAACTAGGACGAGTTACTGTTAACATCAGTTGGGTCTGCTACCTTTCAGAAGGGCCTGGGCAGGCTGGCAAAATGACACAACAGGAACTTTATGATGTTCAACAGAGGAAAGCACAAGGTGGAGTCTTCCTCCTTCGCAATATTTAAACCTGCCTGGATATGGTTGTGGGCAGCCTACTCTAGCTGACTGTGCTTCAGCGGGGAGGTTGGACCAGATGACTTCATGATGTCTCTTGCAATCTCAACTATCCTGGGGTTCTGGGAAAGAAAATTTATGTAGACTCTGTGCTGAAGGTGCCACACAGTGTTATGATTGGAAAATCAGTGTGAGGTTTGCTCAGAGTGAGGTAACTCATTAACTTTATGAGTGAGAAAGTAGAATCCAGTTGTGACTACAGGAAACCAAAGGTTTTAGTGGGAATAAATGTGATATATACATATATAAATACCAAAACTCTTTTGCATTACTGCTACTTCAAATCTTATTACAGTGCTGTGCCTGTAAGTTATTTTTCCTTAAAGTAAATAGTTTTCTGTTTCTCTTTGTGAATCCCATTAAGGAGAGATAGGCCAGAATAATAGTTGGCAGAAAGTAATAGTTGAGAACTGTTCATTACAAGAAGCTTTTGTCTGTAGGTGGGACTCTCTTTTGGACACGGAGTCAATGTACCCTTGTGTTGCAATTTGTACATTTGGAATATTCCATGAAACCAAAATTCTTTCTACTTGTGTTCAACAAAAATTTCTTTGCAATTTTTCTTGTTCAGCTAGGAGTCTACTCTTAGATTTTTTGGTCAAAAGCCCTCCCCAGCCGGTACCCTTTAAATCTATGTAACTACATTGTTAACTTGAGCTCTGCTTGAGTAAAAGCTAAGTATATGCAAGAACATCATTATTCTGAAAAATCGTTGCTTACCTGCTGAATTCAGGCTTCCTGTGTGTTTTTCTAATTAAAACAGAAAATAAGCAACTCAACAGTTTCCATGGAGTTAACTTTTTTCTGTTTCTGGGAAGATGATGGGATTCTCTTTCTTAAAGCCAAAGAGAATGTAACCATCTTTCAATATTACAAGGCTGCTGTTGGGTCTCTATTTCTCAAACTGTAACTACAGGAGGAGGTGAAAATTCTCTAGACTGCAGTACTTGGGGTGATCGTTGCTAACATGCTCTGTGAAATCTGTGGGTTTCTGGACACAGGGAGGGCTTTGGAGAGATGCAGTACCAGCCACCGCTCATCAGCTCCAAAATGCTTTCTCTAGCTGCTCACTTCCAAGATGCCTCAAAGCCACCAGGCTGACAGCAAAAAGTTTCCTAGGAGGCTGGAGATGTGAGTCCACACAATACTGTGTCTTCTCAGCAGGTGAATAGTGGGAGCAGAGGTCTTCCTGTTGTTATTGTATTTGGTGTCTTCAAATACTCTTCCAGGCTGAGCAGCTGCCACACACAGAAAATGTGCATAAAAGCTTCATCTCTGGCATTGTAACAGCTCCTGCCTGTATCACACCCTGTTAGGTTGTAAGGGAGCTATTAAATCATACCTTAAGTGTAAAATGTGCAGCACTGCCTATCTCTGGAAAGATGTTGAAATCTGGCCAGCTGTTAGTTCGGCCTGGAGCTTTCTGAATCCATTCAGAAGCAGGTAAACCCTGTGTTCCTTTGGTGTAAGAATTTATTCTTGTACGTATGCAATAGCCTGCTAGATCAGGATAAAATTAATCTACCTGAAGTCTTGAATATGCCTTTGGTTATCATTTTATTCTCACTGGAATATAACGTGATATTAGGAGGTGAAAATCAAAAGCAAAACATTCTTGTTTTTTATCAGTGATTTTTTGTTTTTCTATCTGCATGCTAATTCTCTTATGTACTGTCAAATAGGAGGGCGTTTTGCAAGGTTAATTCAAGTACTTATTAAAAGAAAATTATTAATCCAAATTATCACTTCTATTCTTGTAATCACACCAGTTGTTGAATGCGGCCAGCTGTCAAGATACAAAACTTCCTTTTCTCCTGTTCGTTGGGGAGATTCAGTTTAGTTATTTGGTATCACAGTGTAACCAGGACTTGCAATCAGTCGGTACATCAAACAGAAGATCCTTCTGTCCGTAAGTGAAAGAAATCCTGATCCATAAGTGATATCATGCAAGATATCATACAGACTGCTATGTCATTTTCTGTCAGTTGCTCATGCACAGTGTAAAACAGCTAGTCATTTCTGACATCTGTCTGTACCTCATCAAGGTTAAAGCACGTCATGGTTTGAACAGAGGCAGTGCTGCAGAATCTGCTGAACTGAGAAATGGCAAATGTGAGCAGCTGTAGAACACTGGTACTGGAGATGCATACAAGGAGGAAAAATTCTTTGTTGTACCAAGTCTTCCTTCCCTTTACATGCTTAGTGTGTTTAAAAAAAAGTCCAACAACCACACTGTCTTCCTTGTGCAGGATTGTGTCCCTTGGGGTTATGTCCTGCATGTCTTTATTGCACACAGTGTCACTGAAGGAACTCTGTAAAGATGCAAAGCGTTGCAGAAGGTGTAAGTACACAATGGGAAAGAAAGCAAACAAAATAAAAGCTGTTTTGTACAAATTAATAGTGTTCATGTAGGTTTGAGAAATCTCTGTAGGGCTGCTGCAGTTAGTCTGCTGTCCTCGCAAAGGTGGTGGTTTTTGCAGCTTTCTGTGATGAACATTGTGTCTGTTTTTTAAAGTGCTAATAATATTACTGCTGTGATATTATGGATGTTCTTAATAATCTCTTCAGATGGAATTTTAACTCAGTCTGCTTCAGCTAGTAAAATGGGAGATCAAAAAGAATTCTGAAGACCAAGATCTGTCTTTGCAAAATATCCCTGCCCCACATGCTATATGTAGATGCCATAGTAAAGACTGATGGAGTGATAGATGGTTAAAGTGTTAAGCATCCTTAGCTAAAACAATAACTTTTGTTGTGAAAAATGTTCTTCCTCTAAAACTGTCTTACATTGTGCATTCTGCAAAGAAATATGATACAAATTGGGAAAAAAGCTATTAAGTCAATCCAGGCCATCATTCCACTGGGACACTATTGTTTGCCGTGTTGAAGTTTTTAGCTCTAATTGGAGCTAGTTTTCAATTTCCCATACAATGGGGTTTCATCTGCAATCCTTGGGAGACTATTTCACAGCACAATAACTCTGCTGAAATGCTTTGCTGCTATCTTGCCTACATCTTCCCTCCTAATTTCTTCCCATTGTTTGCTGTTAGAGCCCTAGGTATCATACTAAACAATTCTCCTTTTTCCAAAGTGGATAGCCTGTCAAATATTTCTGGATAACTGTGTCCACACTTAGGTCAGTTGTTGCTTGGTTAGTCTCTAATCTTCACATTTCTATATAGATTAATGCCCAGTCCCCTTAAGCTTTCTGCAGTATTTTTGTTTTTTCTTATTTGTGAATAGCACATTTTTGACAGCAGCTGAGGAATAGCATCATCTGGAGTGCTCTGCAGAACTTTGCCAATCAGTACTTTCACATCGCTGCCCGAACTTTCCATGGCAGCCTTACTCTTCTTCTGCCATATTGCCATTGAAGTTGAACTAAGTGTACACTCTTCCAATTTTCTTAAGCTTACTGTTTTTCCAAGTTCTCTTGCAGTTCTGGATATTTTTTTGTTCTTATTGGAAACTCTGCAAACACAGCTATTTGTTGGATTTTGTCCTTGTTTTTTTCTGATATCTTGATGTGACTCAGAAAAATACATTGATGGTTGTCACTTCATTTTATTCAGCATGGCTAAAATGTTTAGATTCTAGCGTCAGTTGAGATGGTTAATCAAATAGCCTTCTGACTGTGAGGTGTCACTAGACAGTTTTTATTACTGAGTTCTACTCATTTTATCTGTCTTGAAAATATCAATGTGGCTGCTACTTTGTCTTTCCTAATAACTCCTCTCCAGAAAACTGACTTTTGGAAGAATAGGAATACAATTGAGTCTGTGAATGGATTTCATACAAGTTTCACATGGTTTCTGACTTAATATAAAATGGCTTTTTAGGATTAATTTTTTTTTTTTTTTTTTTTTTTTTTTTTTTTTTTTTTTTTTTTTTTTTTGAGGGATGGGGGATGATTCTCACAGCATGTTTTCCCTTGCTGGAGGCATTTGACATTGTAAAAATCTCAGCTTTCGTTTTATGAAGAGTTACCCTTTCACGCTAATTCATTACAGGGCAAAGGCAAAAATATGACTCAGCAGTTTCTAAAAGCAAAGTGAGGATGCAGGTAATAGGAAATGAAGCCCTTTTTCCATCTAGATTTACTGATAATTAAGTAATTTATTATTTAGGCTGATCTATAATTTTTAAATTCTTCCATCTCATAATATTTTTTTCTTGATAGCACTGTGCAAGTGTTCATGGTGGTCCTCTTCTGCTCTGACTTAGAAAAAAGTAGTTGATTTAGACTTTTTTGGTGTGTTCTTCTTTATTCACATGAGTATGATGCAATTCTGACACTGTTCAAACAGGAGGCATGATTTTTCCTTCACTCAGCTTCCAGTCATGTTGATCTCATGGTTCCAAAGACTTATTTCCCAGAATTCACTCATCTTTACTCGAGATCGGGATGCTCTTACATCATCATTTTCTGTAATGTCAATTCTCAACAACTTGGCACTTCTTGTGCAGGTGGAGAGAGGAAGCATTTACAATGGTCACTGCAATGTTATGACATCAATAACATATAAAGAATTGTGTCTCAGTGTATCTTGTGGCTGATTCCTTCATCTACCCTTTCCAATAAAAGGTCTCATACATTTTCCTTTGTTAAGTCAGTTCCTTTCCTCTTCTTTACCTTGGGGATGAATCCTCTCTTGGAATGACATTTTTCTCTGGCATTGAGATAAACAGCTTTGAGTTCTTACTCTCACGTTAGAAGATCCAGAGTGGTGAAATGAAAGAAAATGTCTTGCACGTGTCATGTAAGAGTACAGGTTTGTTTAAATAGTATTCTATCTTTTGCACACACACACATACACACACAACAGAATTAGGTGACTGGAAAGAATGCAACATCGATTTGTGTGCTGTCTAATGAGGTGACTTATTTTTTGTACTGTAGGAAAACTGTGTAGTAATTGCAGAGAAAAGGCTTTGTGGACATCTGCAGCAGCTTGTGTTACATATTGCAGTTTTCTCAACTACCGCATGCATTTTGTGCAGCTTCAGTTCCTTAATGACAATATGGTAGAGATAATTCTAGGGCTGTGGTTACCAGAGCACTAAATACTCAGGATAAAATATTAGGGTCTCAACTTCCACTCCTGAAGCTCTGGGCTGTCAACTAGAAGCAGGAAAACAAACTTTTATTGTACGTGTCACGATCCATTTCAAAAGACAAAGGAAACCACACATCAAAATCTCTCTTAAATCGTGGCATATGAATTGAGATGTTGGCAGAATCGCTCAAACAGCTTTGAAAGTAACTTCAGAAGATTCAAGAAGGTTCATTATATCATCCGTAAGCTTTAGCAAGGACTGCAGAAATTAGTTTTATTCATCTTGCATTTGATCATAGCTGCTCAAAACCACCAACAGCTGCAGCTTTGAGATGAAAAGAATGTAAGCTCACGCTGCTGTGCAGGTGGAGAACAGGTAACTGGGCTCTTAATGCAGACACCTCCAATACTGACTGGATTGAATTCAAAACTGCGGAGGGATTTTGGTATCAAAACCTCTCTGTGGTACTTTGTGGTTTTGGATTAATTATCCAAATTGGTGGTGTAAAGTTCTGCAAGTGTCAAGGTAGAGATGGCTTTTTTTCTTGGAAAACTGTCAAAATCAGCGGTGTGCTGTGGATTAGGATTACTTTTTAATAGTAGAAGCCACACAGAAATGGTGTTGCAGAATTTTATTATGTGAAAACATAGCTGTTTGCTGTAGAAATGTGGCTGAAAAGGATACTTCCTGTGGCTCTGGTAATATTTGGTGATTGAGTAGACATTACTGGCAATGTATTGCGCAGCCATAAGATGCAGCAGTCAAATTCTTAGGCTCCTTCAACCTAGATAGGTTTGGGTAGGTTTATTCTTAAATAGTTGATTTCTCTATCTATGGATAGTAGCATAAACTACAAATAGGTCAGTGGTTTCTGCAGATGACTTTTTTAGATCCAGGTGCTCAGCCATCAGATGTGCTTGGCTTTCCACAACAATCATTTGTTGTTTCTTTGGGGCTGAGAAGAGTAACAGTTGGAAAGAGTAATCGTTAATATTTTAATCAATAAATCAGCTTTCAGGGAGGTTTTTGAAAAAGATGGAAGGAGTAATGAAAATTAAAAGAAATAATAAAAAATGATGATTAAGAAGCAGTAAATTCATAGTAAGATTTGTTAGTAGAAAAAGTTGATAAGGTAAGAAGTGAACAAAACCATAAATCTAAATCATATAAAATAAGCACTTTGTGAACAATGAATTGTTTAAGAATCAATGTTTGAAAACAGTGAGTTGAGATCAAATTTGAAATGACTAATTCTAGGAGACTGTTAATGATACATTTGCTAAATCAAGGGTTATGTCATGAGGTTATCTTGATTTGGGTTTCCATTACTCTCAGGGTATAGCAACTGACTGTAAAGAAAAATACACATAGGCAAGAATACTTGATTACAAAAGGTTAGAGTACTTTGTAGTAGTATTATAGATTACAGCACATATTTTATATGATAAACTTTAAAGGCTGTGTTTTATGACACCATAGCTGAGTGTGATGTTATAGGATTTGAGAACCTGACCATAGGCAGTCAGGATACACATGCCTCACAAAGACTAATTTTTTGTTAACGTTGCAGCAAAACTACTCATAAACACTTGTTTATTCATTGTCACAGAGTTAATTGTGCATTACTAAAAGTACTTCTGTGACTCGTCATTTGATAAACGATGAGAGAAACTGAGAAGACTGTAATTTATATTGGCACCTACAGAAGAACATGTGGGAGTAGAGACAAAACAGATCTAATTAAAACGTAGATAATTCCATGATTGTTACAGTGGTGAGTACTTGTATGGATGTATACAACAAGAAAACAAAGCCACGTAACAAAGAAATTAAGCTGTAAATACAAGGAGGGCTATGTATGAGATCCGATTGAGAGATCCGATTGAGTATTCATATAGCAACTAAAGCAACTGCAGGCATGGAGCACTAATCCTGTTGCAGATTATTAGCAGCAAGGTTGTAAAATGACTGTTAATTTGCTCGTAGTTAAGAGTTAAATCTCCTAGACAAACAAAGGCTTCCAAAACTTTCACAAAAATTCAGGCTGCCTGATTACGAAATAAAGATGGAGGCCCATCACAGCTTCTAAACAGGCTCAGAAACCTCGAGACTCAGGAGCAGAGACGAGCAGTTGAGAAATGTCATCACTGCAGAAATCAGCAGCGGGAGCTTACTGCTGCAGGAGCCAGCTCCTTTGCTGAGTTCAACTGTACCAAAAATAGCATGGAGAAATTCAGTTCTCTCTCTCTGAAGGTGGCTGGGAATGACACAGACTTTATTTTTGCAATAACAAAATCAGAGTGTATAAATTACAATTATTATTGTGAGGAGTGTACTTTGTGATGTTACCATTGGTGGCTGCATGTGTTTTGAATCAAGAAGTTTAACAACCACCAGTAAATCTGATGTGGCGTATTGCTCTGTTTATTGAGATTTGAGAACACTTTCTATGAAGTTGGAAGTATTTTAAATCGAATAATGTATGGTTTTTTTAACACAGGAATGCATAGGCCACGTGTGTATGGTTACTGTCTGCTAAGTTATACTGTCTGAGGATGTGGGACAGATTTACAGTCATTTAAGTAGCAATCATGTGCTTGACTTCAACTAAAATTAAACAAACACTCCTGAGTTTGATGGAATCACTCATTTAAAAACCCTTAGTTATCTCTCCAGATATGACTCATTAGAGTGACTGGTGTTTACTTAAAGAGCAAATATGGAAAAGTTAGGCAAAGTGCTAAGTAACGTATAATCTTAAGCTGACTGTCATAGATTGTCTGTTAGAGCAATACTAAATCTGGAGGAAATAATGATGTCTCCAGAGACCATTGTGATTGGTGTCCTAGGTCTGACTGCCACCAGTAACAGGGAGCTAAAGAGAAGTGTAAGACAGACAGTGAGGATAGAGTGTTGTGTTTCGTTTTCAATAATTAGCATATAATTATCAGTTCAGTGGGCTCATCTGAATCATTATACTTAATAGCTGCTGAGGGAACTAGCTCTTATTCCATAAGTGTATGTAATCCCTATTTGAGATGACTTCTGTAATACTGCGGTCATAGTAGTTCTGTTTCCCACTGATTTCCATATGCATACATTCTGGTAGCAGTACAGGATGCACAGCAGTGTCTGACACCGGTGTCACCAAGAATTTGCGTGTTTGTAGTTATTTTTTCTTTGGTTTTCTGATGGATTTTTTTGAGCATAAATGTGTCAAACCAGTCGACGGGCACAAAATACGGGGGAATGAGTACGTGCATGGTGTTTTGGTAGTCACATGGAGGGTGGGTGTTTCTATAGAGAGACATCTATAGAAATAGACACAATTCTATCACCTTTCCTTCAACCTCCTACCCTCCCACCACCTTTGTTTAAGGCATTCTTCTTGCCTCTGTGAATTTAGTCTAATTATCTGTAAAAGATTAAACCAGTGGTTCAATACGTATGTTCTGATGTGCTGCAGACTCCCATTTTTTACCAAAATGGAATCTGTGTGATAACAAAGTTTGAAATAAAAGACAAACATTGAGAGAAACCATTTTTTCCATCAGAAAAGAACCTCTGTGACAACTGAAAGATATGATTTCAAAACTGGCTGAGTTTTGCAGTAACGTCTTGCTAAAAATGAGGAAAGTTAGAACAGTTCCAAGGTTGTTGTTGTGTTTTGTTTTTGTTTTTTTTTTTACATTTGCAGAATGTATCACCAGACAATGAGGTGTCATTTGAAAAGTGAGGAAGAAACCAATAATATCATCATTTTTGATACCAGCAATGTTGCCTGTTAATGAGGAGAGCCAGTTTTGTACCTGCTCTCTGCAAAATTAGGGACTCAATGTAGCATTTAAGCTCCCAGTTTGAGCTGAGGCTTTTGGAGCTCTTGTCAGGCTATGAATCGGTTTTATTTGAGCTACATATTGTGGCATTAAATTAGTACAAAATATGCACATTGTGCTATTTTAATTAGGTCCATTAGTAGTTGTGCTACTTTAGTTCCTGGATGAAAGATTTTCTGACACCAGATATCAAATTATCTTGGCTTTACTAGTGAATTTGTGGGGGAAAAAAAAAAAAAAAAAGCCAAGATGGTTAGAAAATATTGTGTTCAATCAAAAACTGTCCCTTTTTCAGGTGGTTCCCCTTTAATTGGAATGCAAGGTCCTAATTAGTACTACCAATGCAGTGCATACAGCAATCTCGTGTTTAAAATTAGAAGTTTCAGACATGTTCAACAAATTGTTTTGTTGAACTTCTTGTTGTGCTCTGTGTTAATTTCATGATTGTATAAATGAAGAATATCCAAACCCATCTTTTTCTTAAAAAGCTAAATTAACTGATTACAATATTAAACATTCTTCCTGTGCAGATAATGAATATCTATTGATTACATTTTTTATGCTACGGAGAAACAAACTTGGGTGTTTTGCAAATTCTTTGAACTAGAACTAACATTAAGGGTCAGGACTTGCTTGCAATGCCATCTGAAGGAGTAGCACCTCAATACTTCGTCAACTTTTTAAAGTTACTGTTAGTCACTCCTCCTGCAGTACTGATAAATAAACTGATAAACTGATTATCCTTGATTCAGATGAGATAAAATAGCAAGCACTGGTCAGCTATTGTCATAGTTTTGGAATAACAGAACATTATTATTTAAATTGCAAGAGTGACTCCTCTGGAAATCTTTTGTGTTAGCCTAGGATTTTGTTTCAGTTTCTCCAAATAATCCCTAGAACTTCGCACGCACAGTTCAATGTCAGAGTGAACTTACACCAGATAATGGGAGACATCCAAATATAAATTTCTTTTTAAATCTCAATTTTGGGGTAATTCTACTGTGTTTTAAAGCTACCTGTCTAATTCAGTGTTCAGATTAAATGTTTTGACTGACCTGTTGGAATGGAACTGTTGTGTTGTCTTTAGGTGTAAAGTCATATTAATTTTTGTTATGAGTTTCTACTCAACAATGGTTCAAAGGCATACTTTCATCTTATCCAGATGAGAAATAAAGCTGCTGAGATGCTTTTTAAGTGGAAATGAATGAAATGCCTTGAGAAAGTTTATTTGAGAAAGGTAGGAGTAAAATGTTTGAGTTGCTACAAGTGCTGCAGAGACACAAAGCGAGAAATTCAATATTTCAAGAACTAACACCATAAGGAAAACAAAACAGATATGAAAGTTATCTTTCAATCAGCAATTTAATGTTTTGAGCTCTATCACCTTATGCAGAGGCCCAGGGAAACTGCTCTTGTTAAAGCAGAAAGATGTTTGTATAGTACTTATTGGACAGAACACAATATATCTGACAGCTCTTCAGGAAGAATATTAAAATGCTATATGATGTTCAGATAGTTAAACACTCATGAATTAGATACTGACACTTTTCATTACAGTGCCAAGAATGTCTTTAACTGAGGCTTGTGATAAATACAACTATAGTACTATTACATTGCTGGTTAAAATGGGAGATAAATGAACTGGGGACAGAGTTCCAAAGTAAAAAGAAGCTTAGACTTAGAAAATAATCAGTGTCATCACTTACCACATGAATTTTATGTGGTTTAGGACAAGTCAGAAACAACATCATTTATCATGTCCACTCAAGAAAAAACCTGAAATATTACTACATTTTCTTCAGGTTTTTTTTTTTTTTTTTTTTTAATGCCATTTAAAAAACAGAAAATAGAAGAAGAGAAAACAAACTGTAACAGCAAAAGGAACTCTATAATGGGAAGATGTTATGAGATAAAAGAAACATTTGCCCATCTCAAGGATGTAGGCTCCCAGGGAAACCCTTCCCCAGTGGCAGGCAGCCCTTAAATGGGGTCTGAGAGGTGCAGCCACGCTCCATCTCTTCTGGTCACACAGCTGAATTGCTTTCACCTGTGCTCCCAGGCCTGACCAGTCCTTTCCCCAGGTGCTCGATCAGGGGTTCTGGCCCTGACTCAACAGGTACCATAGGAAAACCAATGGTAGTTCTTTCCTTTATGCAATTGGACAGCATCAGTCATAAAAGCACAAAGAACGAGTGTAGTTCACGGCAAGCCTTGATATGGTAAGAAATGGCTGAGAATGCTCTACTCTGTGCATGAGGAATAGAGAAATGTGATCAGGTAACATTGCAGAGGCTGTTTTAGGCTGCTGCATTTAATAGCTAGACCTGCTAATGAGAGAAAATGAGAAACTGTGAAAAGGATAGGACAAAGAGATTCTGCAGTTATGGCTAGACTGCTGTTCTGTCTGACAGTTCAGGTGGCTCCTGGGTATATGTTTTATGTATGTGTTTGGCATAAATAGCACAGTAGCTTTATTGGGACACAGCATGGCTGTGCCAGGAGGAGGAGCTTGACTTGCAGAAGCCTTGAAGTGTATCAAGTGCAGGATCAGTGCAGAAACTGTTGTTTTGTATGTAGATGCTATTTGGTGGTATTGGACGCAGCACAAATATTTCAGATTGAGATGATGATGTCTTTTTTTTTGTTTTGTTTTGTTAGCATGCTCTTTATTTTAGAGGGGAAAAATGTGTGAAATTCAGGTTTGCATCTTGTCCGTTTTGTCTGGAGGTCCACTCGCATCAGAGTGATGGGACTTCATGACAAGGCATCTGTTGCCAGTCCCAATCAGTACAGTATTTCAGTTCTGAAAAATAACAGTGGAACATAAGGTCTTTTTAAAGACTTGAATAACTGTGAAAATCTTGTCCACCTTGACAATACAAATTCTGGACCAGGATCTCTTTATATTTCCTCTCACCTCACATCTGATGTCTATCGTGTGATAGCTATGTCTGATATCTGTGTCTGAACAACTTGCCTCAAGCTCCCTTTGAAGATAAGGAAAAGAAAAAAACACTTATAGCGTGCAGTTAATTTTTAAAGTACCAATTTACTTCCCCTGCCTGTGCAGGGAACTTAGCATGACAAGGTGGCTTGTAGGATTTTTTTTTATTAGTTATTTTTCTTTTTAATGATATCCACAGTAGGTCAAATTAATCTGAAAGTGCAAGGGAAGAGAGACATCTGACCCTATTTGTTTAAAAACAAAAAAAAATCAGAGGAAATTTTAACCCTTAGTAGTGCCAACACATATTAGTTAAATTGTTTGATGCTCTTAATATCTTATTTATCAGTCATTCAGCAGTGGTAAGTTCTGTCAGAGATTTTTCTCACTGCTGAATAAGGTACTTAAATATTTCCTGTTGCTATTTCATCGCTACACTTTAGTATGAATTAGTCAAAAGAAGAGATATTTGGGGCTGATGGTATCTTTTGTTAATATCATGATATAAGTGGTATATTTAAGTTATGCATTAGAAATACCATGGGTTTTGTAATCACAGAATCACAGAGTTGTAGGGGTTGGAAGGGACCTCCAGAGATCATCGAGTCCAACCCCCTGCCAAAGCAGGTTCCCTACAGCAGGTCGCACAGGAAGGCATCCAGGCAGGTCTGGAACATCTCCAGAGAAGGAGACTCCACCACCTCCCTGGCAGCCTGTTCCAGTGCTCCGTCACCTCACTGTAAAGAAGTTCTTGTGCACATTGGTGCAGAACTTCCTATGCTGCAGTTTCCAGCCGTTTCCCCTTGTCCTGTCCCCACTCACCACTGAAAACAGTCTGGCCTCGCCATTCTGCCCCCCACACCTCACATATTGATAGACCTGGATCAGGTCCCCTCTCAGTCTCCTTTTCTCAAGGCTGAACAGACCCAGTTCACTCAGCCTTTCTTCATAGGAGAGATGCTCCAGGCCCTTCACCATCTTTGTGGCCCTAATTGGACTGTTAAATAACAACAACAACAAAAAGAGTATTTTGATAGGTTCTTATCCACTATATTCCCTCTTTTATGAAACTTAAGCGTTGGTCCATTGTAGCTGCAATGCTGTCTTGGTGACAGCAATCAATGGTGATTGAGCACCTGGTGGGAAGGCAGGGCTGGCCCAGGGGAGCTCAGCTGCATGCAGTGCATCTGAGTGACTGAAAGGGATGCAGCCAGGATCCAGTCCTTCCCAGTCCTCATTTAAAGGTTGGCAGTGGAGGCCAGATTGTCTTGCTAGAGATTCCTCTCTTCTGCAGGTAAGCTGGTTGTTTCTTTTATTTCTGTTGTGATTGTTGTATTTGAGCAAATCCTTGCTTGTAGCCTGGGACTGTTCTGCTCTGCTGTCATTGTTGTGCCTTCCATTGCATTACAGTCCATAAAGATAAATGTTTTGAAATATACTAAGTGTCATAAAGCTGTCTCTTCTGTACCCACGTGATGAAGACAAACTGTTTGATATGTAGCTTTCCTCTACTCTGCCAGTGTGCATTTAACTCTAAGGAGCTTAGGTTGGTAATTGTTTATGGTAAAGAGGAGATATATTGGAAGTAGTTAAGGAGAGTTTTATGTTGAGCTAACCTTTTCTTTTCAAAAATAAGCGTAGTACACGGTTTCCTGTTACAGCATTGAAGAGTTAGCAGTGTAGAGGGGCTATTCTGTTTATGGGGGTTACAGTCCAAACCTGATGCAAGTTGAATTTACATTTGTAAAGAATACAAGTAATGAGTTGTTGAACTGGAGAACATGAAGAATCAAATTCATCTGTAATGAGCTAGTATCTCAGTGCAGAGCCCTTGAAAGATGTAAACAGCTTCAACGACAGAAGTAAGCAACTTAAAATGTAAGAACTCTTCATGATGTGTGAGCTACAGATGCAACTTGTAGAGATGCTGGAGCATAAAGGATGAAGTTGGAATTCAGGTGTTGAGAGCATTTCCAGACACTTAGGGTTTCACAATTGATATGTGTTAGAGGTGCAAGACGCTTCTAAGCAAATGCATGAGTAGTGTGTTTTTTTTTCTTCAGGCTGTTATAGCAAAGTTGGAACTTTAAATCTTTCCCTGGGGATAATTTAGTGTTTTTGTCATTTGACATTTTCAGAATATTTTCCCAGGATTGCATGTATTGATTAGATCTACTAATTCTTATTTGTACATATAAATGAGAAATTGATTTCCATATATAATTTTCTGAACTGTCCATATGGATTCAGAAACATATTTATATAAATGTAGAATATTCTTTGAAAAGAAAGTGGCTTTTAAGTCTGTTGATGCCATACATTTGCCAAAGGGTCTTGGGTTGTAACTGGATGTTTCCAACCTTGATTCATTGTGTTTAGGATTGTTGTAGCTAGGCTAGTTCTCTTCAGCATTATTTAATCTATTTGTTCATGTTGCTTGGTCTGTGGGAACTGCTGAATTATGGCCTGAACCTCTGATTGACCACCTGAGGTGAGCAATGAGTCAGCCATGGGAACACAGGTGAAGGCAATTCAGTTGTGCTACCAGAAGGAGTGGAGCTTGGCTGCACCTCTCCTAGATGCCATTTAAGTGCTGACTGCCAGTGAGGAAGGATCTCTTCCTGGAGATCGCTCCTTGTGGAGAATATTGTGAGCCTACAACATCAGTAACCATTTTCCACTTACTATCTTTCCACTGAAGTAATTCTACTTAGCCTCAAACTCTGTATGCAAATTGATTTTACACCTCTGTACACTTACTGATTGTGCACTTGGTTATCAAAATTGCGGAGTTGTAATTGTTATTTTTTTTATCACAATCATAGCAACCAGAAGGCAGGCGGTGATCTTTACATTGTTGTGAAAACAATTTAGCAGGTTTAAAAGTATAACTCCTCTCAAGTACAAGAGTTTGATTCCTACTATTTTAAAAATTATTTGTTAATAAAAAAAAACCTAAAAAATGTTGCAAGTGTGCAATGTTCCTTGAATTGTGGTTCATGGTATTTCTATAAAAACAGTGGAGGCAAGTTTTTGTCTCTGTGGATAAAGGAAAAGCGTTGGTGTTCTTGGTGTTCTATATCATTTCATTCTTCTTGTGCCTCTGTTAAATGTACCATTCTGCAGAGACTTGAATTAGTTGCACATTCAAATTTGTTTTTTAGAGATCATGACATTCTTAAACATTATTATGTTTACACTATTGTTGAACAATCTTGTATTTCTTTAAGTCTCAACCATTGCTGATAATTTTGTTTCCCCAAGGAGATTAAATCTTCTAAATGTCTGTGTGGAATGGGAAAGTGATAAATTGCTTCTTGTCTCTCAGCATGAATAGCTATATTCCATATTTAAATTGCACGTTCTGTAATAACGTTGTGGAAGATCCATTATATTATTTCCATTATATCCATTCCTGAAGCAACGCTATCTATCAGTTGTAATTAGTACTGTGGCCTTAGACTGCATCTGTGAGTTGGATGGGGCAGTGCTGGTGATGTGCACTGTAACTTACTAGCAATCAGTTGTATACATCTGCTTTGTGGTTTACTTATGGTTTTGTATGTAAATCTGTTTTGTGAAGCTCCTTAGTACAGAATAGGGAAATATCTCTTTATAAATGCCTGTGCTGAGCTAGAGTTGGAGAGTGTGCAAGAGGAAAACAAACTTCTGTGTTTCTTCCTTTTCTCTACACAATATTATGGTAAAGTGAATCTTCAGCCTTGATGTGTGACCTTTTATGAAGTGCATACATTTCTCCTAACTAGAATCAAACTTCTGTACTGAGGAGAAGGAATATCAGAGTGCAATTAATATAATAAAATAAAGACTGGATGTTGTGTTGAGGGACATGGTTTAGTGGGAGCTATTGGGAGTAGGTGAACGGTTGGACTGGATGATCTTTTAGGTCTTTTCCAAGCTTGGTGATTTTATGATTCTATGATTCTAATAGCAGTCTTCCATCTGAAACAGTGATATTTTTTTTTTGTATGTGCTAAATTTCGTGTTCTAGAACAGGAAGTCATATAATGTAGCCGAGCTCAACAAATAGCGCAGAAGGCATAATGTTTATTATTAGCATCACATCACCGTATGACAGTGACAGGTGGTGATCCAGAAATGCTATCACAGTCATCAGAAGCAATGTGGGAAAATTAAGGGCTTCAAAAAGTGCAATTTTGTGGCAGTATAAACTAATTCAAGTCTGTTACCATTAGATAACTGTAAGATAGATTTCGAAGTTAAAATATACGGTGTTGGAAATTGTGGGGTGTTTTTTTAGGATTATTGGCTTTGTAGCCATGCTGCATCCTGTATTTATATTGATCTGCAGGAGTGCTGCTGGTGGAAGCAGAACTAGCAGTCATGTATTCTAGAACTTCCTAAAATAACTGTCATATTTTTTTCCAGGAAGGGGAAGTTTATGTAAGGGTCTCAATTAGAAAATGTAGGATTTTGTTTTGAACAGACTTGTTTCAGAGTTGCCCACTGATTTTTGCTATTTTGTCAAGCTTTGGTTAACTATTTTAATTCATTTTACTTGCAATATCAAAAATACTTATTGACTTTTTGGACTACAAAAATAAGCATTCATATTCCTTTAAAATACGTGTTGAGAGTGCGGGAAGAAGAAATGTGGTGAAAAATTCTCAACTCTATACATCACTCTATACATCATATACATATACAGGTGCAGTCAGAAATTACCAGTTATCACCTCAGAAGGCAAGAACTCTAAGGTTTTATTTCAGTCGTCTTATGCTGGGAATATGCTTTTATTTCAGAATGTCTCAAATACAAGGATGTTAATGTGAAATTTTGTGCATTTCCCTTCACACTTTTTTTTGATTTGAGGTACTTCTAAGCCAACAAACATAACGTAAATCAGAGGTAGTATCAAGGCAAAGCTTTTATCCACCAGTGATCAGTGTGAATATGTTGAGACAAGAAGCGAGGACAGTGCTGTGCCACCCCCTCATCTGTTTTGGTCACTGCTGTGCACCATTCTGTAACATTTTCTGCTCAATTCTATCACTTCAGAGGCTGTATTCAATCCTGCTCTGGAAAAAGAAGAGAGTTTCAAGTACTCTGTAAAGGTCATGTAATTTGTGATTTTGAGTAGCTGGATAGCTCTTGGTTATTCATGAAGATACTGATGCATCCTGAAAATGAATGTTCTTGTATCAAATCCTGTTTTAGATGTCCAGGGATCAGAATCTATCTGTGAGATAAATTGTGTATCATGGAAGTACCTGAGAGAAAACGTCACCTGGTAACTAATTGTTCTGTCCAGTTGGCCAATAGTTACAAATGTGAAATGTTTTTGCGGCTTGTGATGTTAATTCATGAATGATTAATGAAGCCCTACAAGCTGAAATGTGTTTAAATTTTAGGCTTGGTGAATACTTGAAGGCTGTTCAATAGACTAATTTATTGGTGTTTGAGTTGCTCCTTGTTTTTTTTAATGCAATTGCATCTTACTGTGTGGAAACTATTCAGTGTGTTGGATATAATTTATATACAGTATATGGGTTTGGCTTCATTTTTGAAATGGATAGCAAATCTATATTCTCCTAGGTATAAAAATACAACCTGCCTGTTGTGAATTAATGTTATGTAAATTAATGCATGACTGAAATAAGAGAAAAAAGATAATGCAGACTGGATTGCTCTGCATGCCTACATTTACTTGTATAAATCTTGTGTAGGAAGGTTAGACTGTAATAATAATAATAATACTCAACTTTTTTTTCCTATTAGTTCCCTTTTTCATGAAAAAGATTGATTGACAATGACGTCTGAATAGCCTGAGCTGCATTTGACATACAGTTTTGTGGAACATCTATGTTTTTGGTGTGAATGTTGCTGCTTAGAGGAAGTACAGTGGCAATCATTTAAAGAAGGCATTGTAAGTGATTGTTACTCTGAAGAGACTTCAGAGACATCAGATTTATTTTTTTTTCCTGTTCTTGTCTTTATTTCCTTTTTGTGTTCTTAAGCATGCATCTTTATTGCCCTTTGTGATCTGTGGAGGTGATGTGCTGGCTGGATTTAAGGGTCCTTAACTGTACTAAGAACTCCCATTCAGTGACGCTGTTCAGAAGCACAAAGCATACCAAGGAGCATGACTCCCTCTTAATGTGTATCTCCCCAGTGGTGTACAAATCTATCCTCCATCTCTAATGTGTTGTAGTACCTGAACTTTGTCGCTGTCTCACCAGCGACTGTCCAATCTGATAATGCTGCTGGCAGTTGATGAGCAAACTTGGTTCAAACCAGTCATAAACACACTTTTCAAAATCGTCCTTGTCTGATGTGCAGCCAATTCAACAGCTCTGAGTTGTGTAGGCTTACATAAAGAGCACTACACAAAGAATGAGAGCTATTGGTAGGAGAAGAAAGCTTGTGAGGGTGGTAATATTATTAGTTTTGAGGTCAGACAGAAGTATGTTTTGGATGAGATCTTGATAACTCATTCTGTCCATGACAATATTTGTTGTAACAGGAATGTTTTAGCTTGTAATATGTAACGCTGACAGTATCAGCCAAAAACAGGCGATTTCCCAGTCACTTCAGGAGATTTTTTTTTGCCTTAGGATTATCACGTTATCTTCAAGAAGGAGGAATGCTTTGTTCTTTCACTGCATACGCAGTGAACTCTTAGCATAATGTTTACAGAATTGAGCAGGTAGGTGTGGATGTTCCCCAGCTTATCAGGGCTCATCTCTGTTAACCTCCAGGAAAATCTCTCCTTGTGCTTTTGATCTTCTCCAGTCACATAGGTGTGTTTTGCCATTGCAATGCAATCAATTGATGATATTTACAATTGTGCCTAGCAGTGCTTCAACTTTGTGCTATAGCAGTGTGCCGTAACATATTTCTTTGCCATAGACTTAATTCTAATATTTATCTTGCTCAGGTAATCTATGAGCCCATCTTTGGTGCAGTTAAAGGCAGTTGCATACTGGTATGACAAAATCAGGACTACTCGCATCCCTTTCAGCATTTAATGGGAAAATTATGTGCTAGGAATTGAGTCGTTTTATGACGTTAGTTTCTCAAAGGTTAATACTGTATTCCCTTCAAGATCATTGTGTGTATGAACTGTGGATTTTATTCTCTATAGAAATAATGTCTGAATTCTAGGTAAGGGAATGCAATGCGTATCTGGGTAGTGTGTGTAGAACAACATGTTAATCAAGCAATAGCAAGTGCTGGGGGTGTGTGGAGAAGCCTATAATATAACCCTTAGCTGTGCATATTGTCTTGTTCTTGGTTCCTTGAAACTGGGGCATCTGAGGGCCAAGGATGGCATCCTCTTTAGCACTGCTGAGCTGAGCATCTTGGTTTTCAAGAAGTAATAGTAAAGTGTATCACACATGCCCAGCTTTGTAGTTGGACTAAAAGGACAAACATAGATATATACACATTTATTTTCAGTTCCTCATGCATACTAAGTAACAGAAGAAAAATTAAGGTGAGGTCATATAGAATTTGTTTGCTTTAAGCCATATAAGCACTGCTGACCTGAGCATCACCAGGCCCAGGCTGGATCAAGGTGGCTCTAATTTCTGTTCCCATTAAAGTATGGAATTAGCAATTATAATGATTACTTATGCATGCATGTAGCAGTAATTTAAATAATAACGTATTTAGTATTAGTGCTTGCAAATGAGCTAAGATTTGGTGGCAATATGTATCTATTATTGTATTCAGCTGGTAAGATTCTTTGAAGCTTCTTCTGTTGTAAAGGGGAGCGACTTTGGAACCACTGTCTGTTTTTCTGATCACCTTCAGAATATTGGCATGCTAGCAGATTTACTATCAGTATATAAAAACTGGTGAACCACTTTAAGGCATGTCATAAAGTGGGCATTCTTTTGTACTTAATAGGATGTCCTAAAAAAAATAGGGAATTGGACCAAAGAACTCTGAAAAATTACCTTCACCAAAACTAATAGGAAACAGGTGAGCAACCTGCAATAACTCTACAGCACTACTGCTTAATCCATACAACACTCTATCTTGGGTCATTCGGATTGCTTGTTTGAGACCCTCTTTAGCTGTTTCCCGATGTCATTCATTTATATATTATAAAAGAAAGTACTGCTGATGCCTACAGTCTTGATAGCATTATGCCTTAGGGCAGGTTGGAATTTTTGGGAAGCTTTTATTTTCTCCCTTTCATTCAATATTGTCTTAAGTGTGGAAATTTTCACATAAAGTGACTAGAATAAGCCAGACCAAACCCATTCCTTTTGTATATACTTAATAATCTTTTGTAACGTGTTGCAGACTAAATACTTTCATAGTTTGGGGCAGGAATTGCAATTTGGCAGGGAATCAGCAATGTGAAAATAACCCAAATTTAACCAAATTACAAAACTAGAAAACGTTGTGATTTGGGCATGTGCAGAGAACAGTTCGTAATTAGGCAGCTTATATCTTTCAAGGCTTTCCATCTGTACTTAGAATGTTGCAGGCTGGTGCTGCAGAACCCAGGCAGGAATTTCCCATGATCAGTCTCAGATGCTGGGAATTGGGGATGAGATGTTTGCTGCTGTACTTCTGCAAATGGTCTTTTATGAGGTGCCATGGCACTGCCTGGCAGTGTGGATATCGCATGAGTTCAGGATCTCAGAATTGGTTAATACAGTTTGAAATGGGTATTTGTCTAACTTTGCAAAATCCAAGTAACGAGTTTAAAAAAAAAAAAACCACACAAGAACTAGAACCCATCCTACAGTATATTTTGAATGGCTCACAAAATGTTAGCAACAAAGAAATTACAACTTCTTGTTGTTCATCTTGCTAATTATGTTCCTTGAGGTCTGGAGATCTGATTTGTAGAGTGCTAAGCATTCCTCATAGAGGCAGAAACAATGAAAATTGTGTACTGAATGCTCAATATAGTGTTTTATATAATGAGATTCACTAATAAAACAGTTGGAAGGCATTTGGAAGGCATTTAAACTGGGTATGCAAATTAAAAGGCACTTTTGATGGTAATTTCTGTAGGTGTCAGCTCCCCACTTTGAAAATGACTCTACTGCCCCTTTACCTCTTAGTAGCTGAGAAACTTTTTTTTTTTTTTTTAGTATTGGTGGAAAGTATCTTGTGAAATCACATGGGAAGCTGGTAACTTCATCATCAGTTTTGGGGAGTGTTCAGTATGTAGCTTATAAAAGTACGTTGTAGTTAAAAGAAACAATGCAGAGTAGCTCAACCTAAAAATACTTAATGGCTGCCTGCTTAATGAGAGCAATTCATCCACAGATGGAATTAGTGTGTGACTCAATGGGAAAATGTGATCATAACTATATTGCAGTACATGAGACAGGTTTTATGCTGGTACTTGCTAGCTTTTGCTTGACTGACTTTGTCATTTCAGTGCCTTGGTTTTGGGTGCAGATGTAGTAACTGTCCAAGCAGGACTTTGATTGTGTATAAAGGCTCATTCTGGCATATTTATAGAGATGTGGCACACTTACGGAGATGGTCTGGATGGGGAGCTGCGAGATGTGGTTTAGTAGCTTGTGGTAGCAAAGGTAATGGGAGGATGGTTGGACTAGATGATCCTGCAGGTCATTTCCAACCTTGGATTCTATGATATGCTTGCACATCTGTGGATTTGATTATTCACTTGAGTATACGTGCACATAAATGGGCTTGAAAGCCAATGTCCATTAGCAATTCGTTAAAAAGAAATCCACCCTAATTTCTTCTCTTGAGAACTTTTAAGGAATATTTTTAGGGAAGAATATTGTTTGCAGTTTAAGAAACTAATGATTGGTGAACTCATCTTTGCTCAAATTTGTTTAATTTTACTGTTACCTGAGCCTTAAACACGTGCCAAGGAATGAATTCTTTGAAGGGAAGCCTTCTGCCTTAATGGACAGATGATGACACCCTGAGAATATGTACTTAGCTGGCTTGGTTGCCCTAAGCAGATCTGTGCAGTTGACGATGTTCTCTGCATGAAGATTCCTCTATTGGTGAAGAAGTAAGATAAGCAACTTCTTAATACCCTCTCAACCACCTTTATGGAGGTCATATAAATATACTATTTTAAGAGAAAACAATGAAGCACAGTTATTGCAGCACTCTCTGGGCCCCTGTCTTCTTGCATGTCCCTTATATCCTCTTGTGAAAATATCACTGCTGTCTGTGTACTGCCCTAGCAGACCGTGGGTAGGGAATTTGCTTTCCTCTGTTTGTAAGGAAAGTAGAAAAACCATGGTAGGAAAATATAATATGAAAAACGTAAATGGGAAAACAGTTTAGAGATAAACTTTTGTTTAGGATCATTGATGAAATGATTTTTAAGAGTTTTGATTTATTCCCTCAGATCTTTTAATTTCCCCTTTTTTTTTCCTTATGTGTTTTTTCTTAAGGCAATAAAATGAATGTGTTTCCTCTTTTTATTCTTTCCTGTTTTAATTTTCCAAGCTTTCCCATTTCAGTTTATAGCATTTTGGAAGTAAGGGTGAAAAAAAAAAAGTGAAAACCAGTGAATGATCTTGAGCAGACATTGAATTTGGTAGCTGAAGAAATAAGAAATCAGTGCCAATAGTTTGAAATGGTCGTCTTAGTGTTTCTAGACCCTCAACAAAAATGAAACTATATACTCTAAAACAAATCTTAAACAAAGAATAAAAAATACTGAGATAGTCTTAAACTTTTCCCTGTATATTTTTAATGAGATGCTGTTGATATTTTTTGTAGCAAAAAAAAAAAAGAAAGGAATTGTGTATTTCTTTCCCTTCCTCTAAAACCTAACAGTACAACATCAGCATTAGTATAAGATCTATCATTAATATTTCTGTAAACCCAATTATTTTTAGTAGATGCCTAGTGATGCAAATGTTAATGTTTTGGCCAATATATTTAAAATCTAGCAGTTTTTCCTTGGCAGACACATTTCAAGGGAAGCGTGGTCATGGCTACGCTCATCCTTCTTAGGCTGCTAGAATTAAACCTGTCCATAAAATATATGAGAGAGCACACTGAATCTTTTCAAAGGATGGCAAAGTTCCCATGATAAATTAATACCCAAGTCAAACTGCCTGCCTTTAAGGGCTCTACATTTCGTGACTCCTGTTCGCTACCCATTAAATATGTATGATGTCTTTAAATGCCCTAATACAGCTATGCTGCTGGAATTTATTCTTTATTATTTATCTACATCTAGATCTTTGTGCTGTTATATCCTTCCTTCATATGAAAGTTTTATATTGTAGTTGTGAGGGAATGCCCCTTATCATCACACTTGTGTCAATCCCTTAGGGCTACAATGTATTATTTCTTACTATCTCTGTCACATGGAGCAGTTCCTCATAACTGCAGTCTAAATGTTTAATGTGACAAGTAGGGATGAATGGGGAAAATCCATGCGCAGAGTGTGAATGAGCTTGAAAAAAGATGACTGATTCTTACTGTGGACTTCATCTTGTGTAAGTTGTGTCAATTATACAGATGAAACTTTGGGATTTTCCTCTTTCCTCCATTTTCCTCTTGCCTGGGGAATGTACTTATTTTTAGGAGAAAGAATAGGTTTCATGTGAAATTCAGTAGAGGGCTGATTGTCAATGGTTAGACCCTACAGAACAGCTTATTTAAGGTGATGCAGTTTTTGTTCAACTATTTTAAGAAAATTTTTTTTTTGCGTGTCGCCATTCATTTTGAAGATGGTTTATATTTGCAGTGATGTATACAATTATCTCCATTCCTGTAATGTCAGTAAGTTTCTGCATACTGAGATATAGTTGTAAGCACGTAGTACAGTTGCTTTTGCTACGTTTGCTCTGCCACGTGACACAATCCTATTTGTGATTTGTTGTGAATAATACATTCATAGTAAAAATGGCGTTTTTGTGGTGAGGGTCCACAGCAGCTAATTCAGAATCAAGAGTTGCATTTTTTTCCAGTTTAAAAATAAGGGGTTTTTTTTGTTTTGTTTTGTTTTTTTCAGACTCCGTTTGAGAAGGATAATGCAGAGTAGCTTGGTCATGGATTTTTGCCTTTATCAGTCAGCAAAGACAGCGTTCCTTGTGAATGTCAGGTAGCCTCCTTAGAAATTGTGGTGCTGGTAATTGAGATGTGGTGCTACAATGTGTATATTTCTCTGAAATCATTCATCCATTACTACTTTATAGATGTCTAGGCAAACATGCACATGAGAACAATTGGGAAGAATTCTTTGTTAACCTAGTTTCCCATATGTTCCTTTCGATTTCTTTTGCCTTGAGTCTCTTATTATCTTCGGTATAACTTACTCCTCTGATTGCAATGAAAACTTTCTGTATTGCTCAGAGATACTACATAACCGTAACTTTCTTTCTCTTTGCTGGAGAGCACAACACTTCTGTTCAAAATGCCAGGTGATCTGAAGTGCTCGCTTGAGAATGAATGGAAGCACTTCCTATATAGTTGGGTCTCCTTGACGCTGTGTTAGTTGGTTCGTTTTTAGAAATAACAAGGTTGAGCTATTCTGACAGTGTTAGCCAGCTACCAAAAATATTGCTTTTGCAATAGTTAAATACTGTTACCTTGTTTTTTCAACTTGTTCAGTTTTTCTTTGCTTAAAAATCCAGGGGTCTTCCCATGAACTGATTTCAAAAATACTTCAGATAATTCTAAGCTATAGCAGAATGGAGTTATACTAACTTGTTTCTTAAGAAAAGTTGTATCATGCAAACAGTGTAGTTGGATTTTGAGATCTGTAACAACGGAAGATGTAACTGAAATGTATATGGAAATGATTTCTAATGTTTTGTTGAAAATACACAGGATTTTTCCGTATGCTCCTGCAACATGATAAAATCACTCAGTTTCATAAAGCTGTACCTAAAAGTTGCTTTCCCCTCTATTATAATGACAGTGTTGAAGAACTTGTACTGGTAAAGCTGGGATATGTAATGACCCAGACAAACACCATTTTTGTTGGCACAAGTAGTGAAGACGTTTCTGCTGACAGCAGTTGTCTACATTAATAGCAATAACCAATTTGAAGCATTCACTTCGCTAGTGTTTGATAGCCAAGGTTTCTGACCACGTGTCAACTTGAACAGAAATCAAATCATTGAATTTACCAATACAGCAATGTACTTCATACCCTTGATTTACTTTAGGTCCAAACAAAAATTGATGATGGTCAGTAATTTCTTAGATGTTGAATGTGTAACTTTGCTGTCATTAACCAAGCCTGCAGAAGGTGGAGTCTATATCTAACTTCAAATCAACAGTGATCTGCTTCACCTTCGCTACAGTAAAGCTTGCTTTGACTTCAAGTGAGCTCTGCAGAAGTTTGTGAATGATAAGGAAAATGAAAAGCCCTCTTTCCATAGGAAGGACAATAGGATATTTGCTCAACTTGTTAAATTCACCTGACATAACCAGAAAGAATAGCAGCTGAGAAATCGTAACTGCTTAAAAGTGCTTGGGGATATGTACACTCATAGAAATGTAAATTTCCTTTCCTGCCTCCCAACATCAATAGAAAATGACATTGCTCTTTTGAACCATTACCTTTATTTGCTCAGGTTCCTCCCAGTTTCACTGTTGTGCCATGTTAAATTTATGTACTCAAGAGATCCAGTAGGTGTCTCTTCCAGGCACAACTTGAGATTCACTGTAGTAATAAATTGGCTTTATGAACACGTGTGAGCAATCTCTTCTTGAGATGGTAGCCCGTCAGAACTTACAATGATAAATACCTTGAAAGGGGGCTTGTTTCAACGTGTTCATTGCCCAAGGTATTGAGTCAGCCTCCAATTTTTCCTCCATAATATGATTTCAAGCACGCAAGCAGGCTTTGGCCTGTGGGAGAACCCCCCCCCCCTTTCTGCTAGAGAGAATCCTATCCAAACTAACCAATAACATCACTGAACTGCTTTTTCTAAGCAGATTTTAGACTGCACCTCATCTGCTGTGCATAGTAGTTTACCTGCGTGGAAAATACGTCAGAGACACTAATGGAAAATCAGGTCACCAGAAATGTGTTCAGTTGTGTTTGGAGATGAATCAAGACCCTGTTTGTGCATTTGCTAGGGACTGTGCTGTGGCAGCATTGCTTAAATGGAAAATCTCACCCAGCCTGTACCAGGAGTTTGTATTTCAATAACAATTGGTTATTGCAAATAAAAAAGATAGCACTGAAAAAAAAAAAAAAGATCAAAATAAGAGTTTTTCACGGATGATTTGAGAATTCTGCCAGCTCCCAAAATGCCTTTGGGGGGAAAAAAACCCAACTCTTGCTCTTCTTATTTTAAACAGAATTATGCAGAGCATTTAGCTAATTTCTTCAGGGAGTAATAAAAAGCTAAAAATTAAAACTTAGAAATCCATTTGTTTCTATTATAAATTAATTTCAGCAGGCTTCCTGAAGTAGAACCAATATTGGATACTTCATGCAGAGGGTGGCTCAGTTGTAGTTGGCTAGCTATGGTGGAACTTGCATGCTGAAATGGGGCATGTCATCACATATTGGCCTTCAAGGCCTCTTTTCAAGTCCAACACAAGAAATCTGTATTTTCTAAATGAGCACTGCTTATTTAGCAGTTACTGATTACTAAAGGAACATCAAATCTGTGTATATAAAATAGATGGTATCAGGCTGGGATAGCACTGTCTCTTTGGTCTTATAATGGATAGATTTGTTCTATAATTTTTTTTTCTAAAACAAATCTGCTCATGGACTGAAATTTTACAGTCTACGTTTCTAAGTTTTCTGTTGCAGGAAATAGCTTGGAAATAATAACTTTTAAGTAAAGGTACAAAAATTTCTTTCAAATATATTCCACTGTTTGAGAGGCTTTTCTTAATCACTGATTGATAATTGCTGGAAGTGGCAAAACTTTAATTCAAACAAATTAGTGCAAGATTTTCTATTCTAAGTTGCTTATATTAGGTGGCATCCATAGCCAAGCACATTTCTGTCTGACAGATTGTTCCTTCCTCCTTTGCAATTATCTTGCAGTTCCATCAGCAGAAGACCTGGTTATCCTCATTTCCTCTTCTCATTTCTGGGAGCTCTGACTGAAAGTAGTTGGAGAAAGAAAATAATAGGAGATAGAGACTTGAGGCAGAGGTTTTAAAAGGTACTTATATGAGTTAGAGCATAGTTCACATAGTTTGATTAGCAAAAGGAATTCGTTAGTAAATTCTGCTAGTACCTTTTGAAGTTCCTGATCAGGGAGATCAAGTGGTTTGACCTAAGGTGAAAGCAGAAGTTCAGCAGCTGAATCTAAACCATCTTTACTGTCATACAAGAATTATTTTAGATGAGACAGTATTTATAGCTCAAGTAGATTTAAGGGAAAAATAGGAATTTCAAAGTTTCTTTCAAAATGTAATTCCCAAATCGCTGCTTAAAAGGATAAAACTGGACTCATATGAGCAATATTTCCTCTTGCTTTACCTGGTATGCTCAATGGCAGTTTGCTGTTTTGCCATTAGAATGTGGAGAGATGTGATGTGAATAATGTGATCAATGTCATCAATGTGATGAGAATATTCATTTTATTTTGAGGCACTGTCTTCCTACAGCATGGTTTTATTTTGGCAATAACTTTCTAACTGTTGTGGTTTTCTAATGTTTTATCCCAATGCATTCTTATACGGCTGTATTCTGTATCTGAAATCTACATTTTAAAGTAACCACTTCAAATACAATACTTTGCTAGCAATTTGTTAGTTAACTTGCAGTTGTTCTCATAATTTCATATCATGTAGTATTCTAGACCAAAGTGGACTCTGAAGTTGTTTTATTTACTTATGCTAAGGCTGTGTAGATGTTGTCCTTCAAATAATATTTTAAGGAAACAATAACAGAATGGCATTGATTACCAAATGGCCTGAAAGTTTTCATTTTTAATTATTTTCTGTGAAGGAAGAGAGGCTCCATTTAAACAATTAGTTCAGTTCTATTCAATTTTTATAAGCTAGTTGTCAGTTTTTAGAGAGTTAATATTTTTATCGTATCAGTGATTCCATTTCTTAGTCTTGCATTTTTGTCTAGAACTTTCAAGGAGGAAGAAGTGATGAAACCACGTACCAAGTAGTTATTCTGAGCTCGACATCCATTAGTTCAGTACATAATTTCAAATGTTCATTAGTTTCAGGAAACAGAGACCTTACCTCAGCAGGATTTGTAATTGAAGCTGTCTGTTGGGAGTGAAGGGGGAGGGAGTTTGCAGAATGCTATTTCATTTGGAGAATCTTGGAATGTGTCTTAAAAGGACTGAAGAACTTCTCAGTATAGCCTCAGTCCTTTATTCTTTGCATATCTCTGCAGAACACAAAGGATCCTGTGTTTGCAGCATAATGTTACCTTAAATATACCATTCAAAAACTTTCTTCTTCCATGAAAAGATCAAGAAACTTATTCTTTTACCTATTTCTGATTAATTTTGTGTTGAACTTATTCTTCTTTGCTGGTATGCAAAACTGAAGGTTTTACTGTCTAGATAGTTCTTCTGTGGAATAGCTGCTTTATGGTAAGGGTGACAAAGCACTGGAACAGGCTGCCCAGAGATGTTGTGGAGTCTCCTTCTGTGGAGATATTCAAGGCCTGTCTGGCTGCCTGTCTTTGTGACCTTTTGTAGGGTACCTGCTTCAGTAAAGGTTTTGGTCTCAGTCATCTCTTGAGGTCCCTTCCAACCCCTGTGATTCTTTAATTATGAAGTGCTTTAATGTTAGAAATAGATGCTGCCTTCCCAGCTTTTTCTGGAACCTTTTGATTTCAAAAGAAATAATATCACTGAAACATTGTCACTGAAATCCAACTGAGTCAAGATTTTAGTTTGTAATTTCAATAAATCGTTGGCTGTTTTGGGCTGGTAATTTAGTAAGAAGCAGGAGGTAAGAAGTACGGAAGCCTTCAATAAAAGTTCCGGATCTCTCCTCTTCCACAGATGACTTAGGCATAACTTTGAATGCATCAGTAAATTGTATTGTGGGAGATGGAGTGAACAAATGGCCATCTTTAGGAATATTTATACTGTTTCCTTCCATGTGGATTGAAAAAAAACTAAGATAGAACATGTTTATCTTGCCTTCTACTAGCAATTATGAAAAACATCCCCGAAGCCTTGCCAATCACAAATTCTGATCATGTAGAAAGGGATTATATGGTCAAATAGCTATTCCTGGTAATTCTAGTGTGCCAAAATGTAGACTAGAGGCAATTTTACAGGTGTCTTGCTTTAGATTTGATCATGGATTCAAATTCCCTGTTTTACCTGATTATACACACGGTTTTGTTGAGTTGGGGTTGTAAGAATGCTACATAAGCTGGCTAATGTGCATAACATGCAATTTCAGGGTCATGAAGACTCAGAGCTAAATGTTTGATCACAAATAAGGAAGCAAGAAATAAGCAGGAATGCTTTCAGAAATTTATTTGAAGCAGGTATTGTTGCTGCAAGCCAAGCCTGCCTGTTGTAGTGATGAAAGTATGTTCAGCTGTTGTAATTGATCAGCATAGGATGAAAAGATTAGACTGAAACACGAAAGGAAAAAAGATCTGAATATTGGTGTTTTCTCTTATATCTATACAAGTATAAGAAAAGCTTCCAAACATAGATGGTTGCAGTTCCAGGCTTTGTATTGGTCCCAGGCTATGTTCTTCTTTTAGATATTTTTTGCAGTGGCAGCAAACTTTTCCCTGAAGCACATCTTTTGCTGAAGGCTTCCTTGTAAAAGGCCGAAAGAGATAACGCAGAAAGAAGATGGACTGTCAGGAAAATTGATAGTGGGAAGGAATCTCTGCTTTTCTATTTCACCAAGCTCAGAGAAAACTAAATGCCTGGTCAGTTACTTAAATGCTTTCCACTGTTCTAGTGCTAAAAAGTGGCCTGTGCAAAGTAAATCAACTTAATTACTCAACTATGCACAACTGCAGACATTCCCCATTGGAATGGGAAGCCCACTCAAACAGAAATCGATACACAATAGTGTTGCGGTGCTGTGGGAAAGCATTTTAAATTTCAGCTGTATACAATTGTGAGAAATGTTTTTTTCTTTCCTGCTACTTTGTGATTTTTTTTTTTTTCTTACACAGTGTTATTCCTTGCATATTTAGATTGAGTGCTGCATCTGTGACTGCCGGTGCCCCCTTGTCTCTCTGCTGAACAGAACCTGAACCCAGCTGACTCAATGCTGTTGTTAATGTAATGACCATATCGCTGCTGCAAGCAAAAGCAGCATAGCTGAAGTTAATAGGCAGAAAGTGTTCAAACTGGTCTGAAATAACATTGGCTGCTACCAGAGAAAAAAGAGTTGCAAATAAAGCTGGCTGTGCTCAGTTTGTGTATATATGCACGTGAGCACTCCCTGTTTATTAAAAGCTGCCATTGGAGGAGATAAATGAGAATTGAGTTACCCAGGGGAAATAATACTGAGATAAATGTGTTTATTTCAGTTATGAGTTCCTGCTTGTGTTGAAGGAAGGTCTTGTGTGATATAGTCCTAGGCTTCAGAGTTACCTACAACTGTTACCCATGAAACATTGAGGTGGTGACAACTTTCAGATGGAGCATCTGTGAGACTCATGGGGAAAGTGGGTCTGTACATCCTTGCTTTGTCGCTGCATTGCTTTCCAATGCTGTACATTTTTTGCCATGTTTAATTGACTTTAATTCTTTCTTCTTGGACTGTACTCACATCCCACAGCCTCCTACAAAATTTCTCTCCTTCTGATATTTGGACTGATTTTTTTTAAATACCTGTTAATTGGCAGAATGTGCTTTTTTTTGGTCATGGTTTCCTTTGCAGACATCCTCCTGTGATTGTGGTATCTGATTATCGCCATTTCCTCCCTGTGCAGAGGCTTTGTGCAGTGCCACAGACCTCAGCAGGAGCAAAACATGCAACATGAGGTGCAGAGAGCAAGCCCTGTGGAGTTCTGGATTGTTCCAGTGGGTCTCAGCTTCTTTCTTGGATAAAATCCCCTGTTGGTCAGACTCTGTGCCCCAATTCACATCAGAGCCAGACTGCAGCAGTCTCAATGGAACGGTCATCCCGAATCCCATTTTTTCTTCTAGATCCTTCTGTGCTCTTAGAATAAAGAGAAATTGATTCTCCAGCATAGCCTCCAAAGAGAGTAGCTTGTCTGAACTAATGTCTCCCAAGATAGAACAAAGTCCATTAATTAACAGGAATAAGCCACTAACAGAAGTAAAGCAGATCTAGATCTAATGGCTGTGGGCTGGCTTAAGAGTGAGAAATGTTTTGTCTTTCTCAGCCTCAAGCTTCTGAGGCAGGGGTGTAAAGCAGAGCTTCCATGTAGGCAGACAAGCTGTATCCTAGGCTTTGCTCATGGGGTAGGGATGATGTGCTGAAATGTAAGGAATTAAATTAATACACGAACTTGCACAGATTGATGGGAGGCAGTGTGACTGCAAAACACTTTTCTGTTCTTTGGTATTTGCAAAGCTAGAGAAGAGACAAGGTTGTTTTTCTCTGATGGCTGTGGATTATTAAGCTTAATGTATTTAAACTCTATTGCAGAAAAATATCCTGCTCCTGACTACTTCTTTGAAAGGGAAATTTAGGTCTTCTGCAAAGACTGGGAAAATTGCAAAATAAACTTTAGCTGGACTGAGATTTTTGCCTAGTTCCCTGTTTTCTGCAGAGAACTTGGCACTCCAGTGCAGTAGAAGGAGGCTGCATTTCAAAATCTAATATGAAAAGTTCTAGAAAAAGATATATATATTTTAAAAACCTCATGAGTAGAACTGAATGCTGATTTTTGTCTCTGCTTCCTCTGTTCAGTGTGCACCTATGTCTCCTGACTGGTGTGTATAGATTTTGATACTGATGCATCCAAACCCACTTTCACAGCCTGAGTTTTCCTCTAATATTGTTATATGAACTTAACAGCTTTCAAAGTGTGCTTCTTTGTTCAAGATATATTTTTAACTGTAATTATTTCTTCTTGAACAACCTAAATTTAAAAACAAACAAAAACATGGTATCTGTGTAGGTTTAGGTTCTTAGTTTCCTAAGCTGGCAGGAATAACACATTCATCTTGTGATGATTCTTTTACTCAAGTGTTTGTTTTTTTTTATATGTCATATTTTTATATTTGTTCTTTTGTTGTTGGTTTTTTTTGTTTGTTTGTTTGTTTTGTTTTTTTATATTCAAGGGTTTTTAACTTGTGGATCTATAAACACGTGAGACCCTGAGTCTCTTCCCTATCCAGGGGCAGTGCTGTTGTGATTGTGGGGAACATAATTGTGGCACAGAGTGACAGTTTTCCAGGTTGCTGAAAAATTGAGCTTTGAGATTTCTACAAAGACTTGGAGTTCCTTTTAAGTACATTTTTCTCTTTGCATTTCATTCGCTTTCTCTGCATCACAGTGTTATGTACTTCTGATAGGAAATGGGATGGACCAAGTGTGTTTGTTACCCATGGGTAATTTACTTGTGTCTTTGGTTATCATCCAGTTGCTAACATTAGTTCTCACCTGTGGATTGATTTTGTTATTAAATAAAGCAGAGAATGTTCGTCTTTTATTTGATGTAGGCTATGCTCTGTTGTCAGATTTTTCTTCTATATTCTTTTTTTCATTGTGTTTAGATGCTCTCTTCTTTGTGTGATAAGAAGACATCATACTATCAACAGTCCCCAGCCTGGGACTGACTGGATGTCATTACAGCCAGTTTTGTTCCTGCCTTATCTAACCTCTTCCTGTTGGGTTTACTGTCAGCCTCCCCATACTCAGTATGCTGTTAATTTCTATCAATTATCTTTGCTGTTTTCCTGCAAAGGGCTTGGTTTTCTTTCTTAATTTGCACTAGTGACACTAGTCAAAAATTTGGATGTTTTTTTAAAGAATTCTGAGATCTGTAGGTTATCTTACCTTGAGTGTACAAGCAAAGTTTAGGTGTGCTGTCTTTAACTTTGGGAAATAGCTTATCCTGTTAGTGCAGAGGTTTCTTCAAAAGGCCGAAGGACAACTTCAGTAGAGTTTATCTCTGGTCTCCCCTTCCCTTTTTGTCTGAAGGAAGGGACAATCATTAAAAAGAGCTTTTTTTTTTTTTTTTTTTTTTTTAAATACAGCCCACCTTTTATATTTGACTGGATGTATAAGCTCTTAAAAATTCATAATATGAATGTTATTAGCACCTCACTGAATATGCAGCTTTCTCACCACTGGTTTTCATATCAAAAGAAACAGTCATAGAACTTCTGCTGTGTTTTCTGAGTATTTCTTTTTTTATTGGCTACTTCCCTCTCACCTCAAGCCAACAACCACCTAAAATATAGCTTGGGAGAAGCATAGTTTGCGGGGTTTTTTAGATAATGCTTAGTAATACTTTCAGTTGTCTTAACTTAAGCAGATATCCTTTGGGCATGGTATGACTTTAAGAAAGAAAATATGGCTTTCATGCAATCTGCTAAATTAAATTTTTCTGGCCCCAGTGGATTCACATAAGCAGAAAATGCTATTGTTGAATTTTATTTAGTTAAGGGTTCAAATGATTAATACGGAATTACAGTATATAATACCTGATAAGATAAAGTATCTTAGAAGAAATCAACATTGAAACAAAGCCAACAGAGAAACGATAGCTGAATTTCCTGGCAAAATAATATAATCACTTTTGATTGCATGTTTTTGAATGAGGAGGGGGGAACAGGACAAGCAGAAACAATTAGTTCCTCCCCAGCTGCGTACAAGCTTATCTAAAGATTAGATCAGTTTTTCCAGTTGGAAAAACATGAGTAAATCACAATTATAGAACATACTTAGCATTTTTTTCCACTAAAAAATGCAGTACTGTTACTCCAGATGTTGATTTTAAGATTTCTACGTGTTTTCTTTTTTATGATAGACTGCTTTCTGATTATTTATCATTAGAATGTCGAGATTTTCATTTTTAATCATATAAATAATTTAGGCCTTATCCTAGCTAACACTACAGAAGATTGAAAACATCAGTGTTTTGCTAGTCTCAGTAAGATCTGGAAGTTTGAAAGGTCTTATTTCTGCATGCAGTCTGTTACTTGTGTAATAACTTGCAAGCATTGTGCAAGAGGAAACTTAGTGAGCCAGATCTCTTTATTACTTGTTGGCTGCTTTTTCTGTTTAGATGTGCTCAGGATGTGGCTTACTTAATTAATGTGTGGTGTTTAGATAGTAGGCAAGGTAAAGAATGGAGATTCTAACTATGATTTCAACCATGAAGAACACTTTCCAGTTAATGCTACTGTAAAAATTGATTTTTCATTTTGTGCAAATCTCCAGTTTGTTTTATAGTTCAGTATTTCAAATAACACTGGTGTCTGAAATGTAGCTTCTTATTTGTAGCTGAGTTGATTGTTCAATCCAATTAAGGAACTTTTCCTTTGCCCCAGAACATGCAGTGACTTCTGAAGCTCTAGCTTTCATAATTATGTGCTTTATTAGATCAGTTGTTTTCGATAAACTACAACAGATGATGGCATATATTTCAGCAGTCTGCTTTGTCTGCGCTGTGGTCACACGTTCTACAAAGGCACTGACGCATCTTTTGTTTTATCAGTATGCAATAGCCTGTCTTCTGCAACAACGTGACTTTTATAAGAGAGAGGAGGTTTTTTTGATGTTTTTGGGCAAGCTTTCTCTTAAGAGCATGAATATATGCAAGTCTTACAGTGTCTTTAATACAACCTGCAAGTTCTTCACTCTTCCTCCTTGTGGAAGATCAACTGAAGTGCTTGAAGGTACACTTTTTCCTTCTAGACTACGTTTACTGAAAGTGTTGTTCTGCAGTTGATTTGTACACAGACATTTTTATAATGTAGCAGAGATTTTGGGAGACAAGCCTTTGTGTAGAATATGGGACAGGAGTGAGAGTTGTGTTTGTAAGCCTAGCCCTCTGACTCAGAGGTTAGAGCTGTGACTACCAAATGCAGTTGTTTAGACAACGGGTGAGCTGAAAGAGGAGAGAGAGCAGTTCTTTCTGTTGTCTTATGTCAGAACACCTTTCTACTGGATGCAATGTATTATAGTGAAATCTCATAGCAAATTCAGCTGCGTGGAACAGTTACACAGGTGAAATAGAGTGGCAGTAATCAGAATTCAGACTGAGTGTGGAAAACTATTTTATGCCTAACTCTCCTGCTAAATTTAGTTATGTGAGAAGGCAGAGAAATGGATTAACTTTCTCATTCAGTGCAAAAGACAAACAGTCTCAAATCAAGTGGCATTAATGATCTAAAAATAGTCATCAGATGGGAATATCTTAAAGATTCTTTCTGTGGGTGTTCACAATTATCCAACCCAGCACAAAACAAGAGGATGTTATATTATTTTAGCCAGCTGTGTTTGTAGAACAGCTTAGCACAATGATAATTCTCTATTTTAAGATTAACTCGTTTCCCTATATGGTTTCACTACTAAAGATTAAATGGAATATATAGAAGGCAGCTTGTTGCCTCTGAAATATCATTAATGATGTCCTATGGATAATGAAATAGTGGATTAGGTACTTGTTCTCAGCACCTGTAGTAATTATTCTTGCCTGGTCTTCCAGGTTTTTACTGAAAGGTTGAGGGGAGCAGTGAATGTCATCTGAACAGGGCTAGAAGCAATTTAATAAGGCAGTTAGAGAGGCAATTTTTTTTGCCTGATTTAACTGTTTTTCAGCTGAAGATGTTTCTTTCTCTGCTGGTAAGAGGAAAAAAACCTTGCTTTTTCATCAAGCTTACAACATGGAGCAGGAGGATGTATGGACTGTAATTTCCATTAGAGTAGCTTTGTGCAAATTTTTGTTGTCTTGAACATTAATAACTTGCTCTAACTTATTTTTAGCATCTAAAATACTTCGAGAGGGGACAGAAACAAGAATTCCTGCTTTTTATGGTATTTAATGAACGGAGCTTAGTATCTTTCCTTTAGCCCGAACTTCCATTTGAGCTCTGCAGGCCTGCCTCTTCTGACCAGTAGCATTGTCTTTACTCCTCTCTAGAGCAAGGCCTGGTTCTTTCCAGCCTTCTGCATTCACAGCAGTGAAGTCTGCCTGTGACTTGCATGGCAGGAGGATGTTAGTTACATCTAACATGGATTTGTGTATTTTGAGAAAAATAGGAGGAGAGCTAAAAAGCAAGCAACAAAAGTTAGAAATAGAAATAAAGTTGATAAGACATCTTAAAGTTTAATGGCTTGGGATTCTTTGTCTTGAAATGGGAAGATGTGACTACGGAAGACCTGGTTCACAAGTATTTTCTCTGACTATTGAATTCAGTAGGAGCACCACTGAAACTTAGCGGCTAAATCAGTAATAGCAGAAAAGATCCTCAGTGTTCTGTTACTTTTACCTCCTTTGGCACCATATGTATGAAGCCACCATTTCTTCTTGTTAAATGGATGGCAGAGAAATAGCCTTTATGGCCTCTAAAACTTCAGTGACTTGAAACTGAAACAGTCTTGTGTCTTAACAGTAAAGTGGCTAGAGAACTTGTTGTTTTTTGCCCTCACAAAACCAAGCTAATTTAAACACTTGCTTGCCATCTTTTAATAATTGTCTTCTGTTGTTAAACAAACTTCTGCGGGTAACAACAATATTGATATCAAAACAAAAATTACATTTCACATCTTGCTCTTGAGAGTGCGCTTAATGTAGAGTTAACTTAAGCTAATTGAAAATAGTCAAATATTTGCATAATTGCATTCTGGAGGTGGTGGTTGTTCACTGTTGAAATCTCCTGGAACACAAGAATGCAATGCTTTCTGAACCTGCTATTCCCAATTTTACCAATTTCATCTACAGTAAATCTCATTAATACTCTACCAGTAAGTACTAGAGATATTGTTTGCTGTACTTTAATTACGCTTGTGGCAATCTTTTTTTTTTATAAGAGGAGATAATTCATTCAAACAATAGCAATTCTTTCAGAATTCACATCATAAAGACATTTGAAGGAATGCAATTTTGGGAATAATATGAATGTAAGTTTCAGTAGCTGGAAGCTATTTAATTTTAATGAGGTGTGTGCTAACATACTGTAGTTTCTACCACTAGAGCAATAAAGTAATACAGAGATAATATGATTGGTGTAATTCATCTGAAGTTAATGCTAAGTTTAGATAGCTGCTCTGTTTTATTTATGCAAATTACTCAAATGGATGATTTTTGAGAAATGGTGCTTTATTAAAATTGTTATGTAGTTTTCCTTTTATATATACATATATATATATATGATTTCTGGGCTTATTCTATGTAGGGCGGAGATTGATGTTGTATTCTGAGAAGGAGAAAGCATCATTTTCTACTGATAAATGCAAAGGTTTTGCTAAGGCAAAACCAATCTGCCTACCCAGAGTCTGAAAAAGCAAGCACTGCTAACTCTACCAGTAGGTATAATTTAAAGAAGCTTTTTATCTTTATCTTTTTTTTTTTTTCCTATTATGCTCTACTACGGACTTGTAGAACCTGCTTTCTGTAGTGCAATCTTTTTGTCTCGCTGTCTGGAGGATTTATGTGGTTGTGTGAACACAAAGAAATATGCTTCACTCTGAGTATCCGTTTCACTGGTGTTCGTTGGTAAATCATGCAGATAGTGTGAGTGATAGTATTCTAAGCACTACTTATTTGGGGTGAGCTAAACTACAAAATGAGCATATCTTGAATTCGTGTATGGTGTTGCCATCTTCCTGTTGGAAGGCAGAGGTGTTAGAGGAGATAAGTCATCATTACTGTTGTAGGGGGCAGGGATGGTAAAAAGGTCAGCAATTCAACCTCAGAATGTGGAATGAAAGGCAACAAGGTTAGTAGTGCAGAGATCAGTGCAGTCTTGAGACTGGAGAGGAAGAGGAAAAGAACAAAATATGGTAACTCTGGTATAAATAAAAAGTATCCTTAGCAAGTATGCATAAGAAGGGTAGTTTTCTGTGATTCCTAGAGAGCTTTGTTCTGCAATTTAATAGATGTTTTGTTCTAACAGACTGTTTTCCACACTGCTTCAGCTTTATAATGAAGTAAGGAAATAAGGAAGGCAAACATACTTTTTCTCAAAGTGGTGGATACAGTGGGGAATATCAAGGCAAGAAGCTCTTGAAGTCAGGGCAGCCCATGCTAAGATTACCATTGTAATGTAACTGTAAAGATCCTGAATACATCGAATAAAGGCTGTAGAAAAATAGAAGCCATTAAAAATAGTCCTTATCTGAGCTTTTCTAAGTAGGACAGGCAAAGAAATACTGGACAAATCTAGGCCAGTATGAACCTCTGATTACTTTTGTTCTTTGTCCTGGGTTTATATTTCAATATGTTTCACTGGTAAGTACTTGAATATTCTAGTTAAAGTTCCCTAACCTCCTGACATACCTCTAAAAACAATAAGAAAGATAAGGTACAAAAGGCTACGTATAGCCAGATTTCATATCACAATCAGAAAGAATATCTTTCTGTGTTTTAAGGCTCGATTCTTTTTTGAGCTGCACAGTGCTGTGTTATCACTGAGAAGTTACCAGTGTCTGCCTCTCTTTTGAGTGTTTAAGCTTGTAAACTAGCAATAACAGATGAAGTTGCATTTTGTATTTAGAGCTTTTTTTATTGATATTGCATATCGATATGCTCAGATTATTAGGTAGATAATTTACTGTCAGCCAGGTAGAACTATCTTGTGACTATGGGACTTTGAAAAGTAGAAATGTTTTGTAAGTAGATGCAGTCCAATGATGTTGTTTGCTGGGAGTATGGCTTATGAAAGAAAAGTTGTCTTGTGTTCAGGGAGAAGCTTCTAGGCTGTAGAGAAACTGGAGAGTTTTTCACTTGTATGCCTTGGTTTCATAGGGACTACAAACAACAAGCAGAATATGTTTCAAGCATACAGCCAAATAGTGGATTTGTTCTCATTTCCTCCTCTGAAACCTGCCCAAACCCCTGGAAAGGGATAAATACATGAGGAATGATGTCTATATCATACAACGTAATATAGTTTGTGTATTTCAATAGCTTGTTAAGAGACCACAGAGCCATTTACATCTGGAATGATTTTTAATATTAGCACTGTGTTTATGGCAGAGACTCCAGTCTCCAGTCCTACGTGGTCACCATTCTTAATTTCTCATCTGTGTAGCTGAGCTGGAGTGTGATTCTTGAGGAACGTTTCCCTCTGTTTCTTGGTTTGGGGCCTTGGTGAATGGCTCTTCTGTTTGACTCAACTTCTTCTGAAGTTGTTTGAGAGAGAAGGCAGGAGAAATGCCAACATAACCGTGACTACCCTCTTTTGTCCACAGAAGTTCTTGGCAGCTGGTGCCGCTGCCCAGAAGCTGTTCTTTGCTTTGGCAGACACCTGCCAAAATGTCTTTGCCTGGATGCTGCATATCTCTTATGAATAGGGTCCCTCTACTTCTGTCTGATAGAAAACTTCATTGTTAATAATGGGAACTCATCTTCCAGAGCTGGTAGCGTTACCTCTCATCCCATCACACTCGCTAATTAAACTGCACTGTGTCAAATCTGCAGTGGATATTCAGTGGATTCTGTAACTGTTGCTATCAGTGTTTCTGTGACAGCTCAGGCAACTTCGGTAACACCTGCTTCTCATCTCCAAGGTATTTTCATATCTTCACCAAAAATTGAGATCATTAACCGCATTTTCTTACTGAAATTATGACTCATTCCCCAGCATTATTTAGTATCTTTTCTGCACCTGGAACAAGCATGGTTAGAGTTAATAAACAAGTTCATGGTTTACCCTAAAACTCAGCTTAATCTGTGTTTTTTGAAAAGAAAACTTGCCCGAGAGCATCCTAAGAGATGAAGATGGTATTGCTTTATTAAAGCAGAGTTATTTGAATGGTATTTTCTGATGTGAGCCTCTGAATCTGAATTTTATAAGCATTCCCATGAGCTGACATAATGAATTGAATAAATGGAACTTTGCAATTTGAGCTGCTCACTGCTATATTTAGCAGAACTTACCAGCTTGCAATGCCATCCTGAAAGGTCAGACTTTTTTACAGTATGTGTTGGTACAAAACTGGCTGAAATTTTTAATCATTGAGATTTTTATAGAACTAAAGATATGATGAGATGAGGATGACCTAAATATAGCCATTTTCTGCATGTCATGTGCATAGCAGGAACTTGGCTTGGATATAGCGTGCTCACTAACTCGCTTACAGTTTACTATCTTACTTTTACCTGCCCATGGCAGCTATATCCAATAGAAGATAACTGTTGTAGGGCTCTTTAATATAAATCATGTACATAGTGTTTTTAATTTCTCTTTACCATGCGCCTGCATCATCTTTAGTCCAGGTCCAGAAGTAAGGAAAGGGGATCCATTTTGCCAAAAGCAGCTTTGCTTTTATTTAAACCAGGTAAAACTGAACTTGACTACTGGAGATTTTAACAGTCTAGCAGAGTCAAGAACTGAAGTATAAAAAGGCTGTGGTGTGGTCAAAGCTTAGAGATCGTGAAGGTTTTGCTGTGGAACTTAAGTGTATCACCTGTCTGCTGCTTTGTTTTTTGGTTGTTTTTTTGTTTTAATCCAAAGAAGCCCATTGCTCTTGTTCTCAAAATAACCCATGGATCATGTAACTGTACTCACAGAAATAATTTCTGACCAATCCCTATTGTACACTTTCTCTTTTCATTTTCATTTTATTCAGGAAGCATTTGTTTGGCTGCCTAAAAATCAGAACTGTAATAATTCTGTCAACCTGCTCTGTGGTCCTTGAGAGCTTCCTTGGGGAGAAGTGAAATATAAAGCTCAGGATTGAAACACTACAACTGGGATGGGAAGAATGCATATAGGCTAGATTTTATAATGACTTCAGTGAGGTATGGATAGAACATGAGTAGCCGTAACTGTCAGTGTAGGTTGGAGGGATTATTGCCAAGAATAGGAGGAATGCTGCTGGGTTCCTCATGTACCATACGTATTGCTTCACCCTTACCAAAGATTCCACTGTCCGCTCTCAGCTGATTTACAAATGGTTTTCAAAATACATTGATGTGGAGATTCAGTTTGTACTGGTACAGTAGATATTTATTCCAAGTGTGGCTACTCAGTGAAAGACTTGAGAAATAGCACTAAAATAGCTAAGTGTGATGTGAGGGCCTGTCTCCAGATCTTAAGAAGTGAGAATATTGAACTGGCATCCCAGCAGAATACTATAGCTCTCAGGATCGTGATCAAAGTATTGCCTCCCTCTGGCTCTGAACAAAAATGTCACTGCAGATCTGAGGAAACTATCAGACAAATTTCTTTTGCCCAAAGACTAACCAAATACCTTCATTTTTAAGAAAACGTGAATTGCAATGGTATGCAAGGAGATGTCTTCATCTGATAGAAGCATACTTTCTGTGGAATGAGAACACTAACCAGTTGCAATGATGAACAAAACTGAAGGGTGTGTGATTCTAAAATTACTTGACAAATGTAGCCGCGTTACCTGCTGGCCTGTGGCAGCAGCAAATAACAGTTGCTACAAGTATATTTTATTCAATCTTCACAGAAAGCAAACGGAACTATTGCAATTATGAAATAAATAGTATGAAAATAAGAAGCTTGCTCCAAAAGCAGACTTTGCTGGGTGCAGCTGGTGATGGGGTGAAAGAAAAGATGCTATTTGTGATGAGTTATGATGAAGTGCTTGTTTTGCTGCTGTAACATCATCAGTGCATTGCTTTGGTAGGTGCAGGTTGAACACTACAAGTTAGGGAGGATTCTTTAGTGTAGGACTGGATCTCTCCTGGATTTGGACCAGAAAAAAAAAAAAAAAGCTTCTTAGTATCTGGCTGTAAAGCTGGTAGGGGTTCCTTATTTTCAACATTTATTCAGAACATATTTTTAATCCAGTGCAGTTATCAGCTTCAGTTCTTAGCGTGGAAGTATGAAATGATTGATGTTGCAAGAAAGCATGTGGACTTCTTTTCCAGAAGATGTGTTGCTACACATGCTGGCGTGTGTTCTGACACTGAGGGATGGGTTGAAAGCACAGTTGGGCATAAAAAGCAAGGCAGAATATGGAAAAATACTGCATTTGCAAAATGTAGTACTAGAACAGTAAGGAGGCCTGACTTTTTGTCTGAAAAAGTCATGGTAACAGTAAGTGGAACTGTACTTATCATGACTTTATTCTAAAACTGCAGGCTTTGTTTATTTCCTTTAGCTGTCAAGTTTCAAGGGATCTAATTTAGGCTTGAATCCAAGGTGAACTGTTAAAAATGAACAGCAAATAGAAAGCACATTTTAAATGTAATGGTCTGTGGAACTCTGCATCTTCCTCACTATCTCTCTAATATCGAGCTCTGCATCATTGAGAACTGGCACCATTTGGGACTCAGCTCTGCTCCCTCTGGAGCTAAAGATGGACGTCTTCCTTAATGAAAATGAAACTTGATCTTTTCATGAGTATTTCATTTTCATGTTAAGATTGCAGCTTTTTTTTCTGTTCATTCTTCATTAGCTATCAATTTTACCCTGGGCCCAGAAACTGCATGAGCTAAAGGAACTGTATATTTGAGCTGATGTTCCAGGAAAAACTTCCTGATTTGTCCAAACAACTTTGAACTGTGTTTCTGGCATGTGCCAGAATATTTGAAATGAGCTCTTTGTCTGCCAAAGGACTGAAGGATTTCATTTTACTGAAGTATGTGAAATGTATTTTAAATAATTTAGGATAAAATAATATATGGAGGTTTATTTAGCTTAATTTTGATGTTTCAAAAGTAAACAACAGGAATGGGGCAGTAAAATCTTTTAATCCAATCTGTATCTGAGGATGAGCCAGCACATGTACCTTACACCTTCAAGTATTGACAGGAATTGAGTTCTGTATGCTTGTCTGTATTGCTTAGTATGATGGTGGTGGTTGTTTCTTTGTTATCTGGCTCTTCTGTGCAACTTCAACTAGTTTGAAATTCTCTATAATGCATTAGATGGCAGAGTACATACATAAAAAGAGGATTTTTGAGGAGAAAAACCGTACATTTTACAGTAAGCTGGGGCTATTCGAAGTACTTGCAGCATGATCTGTGATTTAAATAAGCAAGAAGCACACAGCATTTTTTTTTAGTCTCTTATACTAAACATGCATCTTCACGTGCTTCTTTTCCAGGAAGTAAGGCTGTCTTGTTTTCTGTCAACACTTATGTGTAAGAACTGATCAGATCAAGAAACAGAGAATGCACATTACAGAACCAGTCAGAGCTTCAGGAACTGTGTCCACCTAAAATGTGGGGCAGGAATTATCCCCATCACCTGAGGGATGTCCTACAGAAACAATATAAGATTTCAACTTGCAGCATGTTAGTAACTGGGACCAGTGATTTATAAATACAAAGATTTATACTACAAAATATTATGCATGTAGTCAGAAAAGTCTCTGGCAGGTTTGAATTCTGGAAAGCACTGAGTTTTTGAAATGCTGGAGGAAGATCCAAGACTCCCCTGGAATTCTCTGAATTAATTACCTCCTCTTATGTTCCCTACTGCTTTCTGCTAAACCAAATTACCACTCTTAATTTTTCTCTGCCCTAATCAGGCTGTTGGTACACTGCAGTGCTGAGGACATTAAGGTCTGTAGTACATTGGGATAGAGCTCTCTGTTCCATGTCTCTGTCCTTTCCAGCTCTCCAACTTGTCTAGATCCCGAGTACAGCTTGTTACTGAGAAGAGGCAACAGAATTGAAAGCCATCAAGTAGCATCCAAAACCATATTTCTGATTTTCAAGTAATGCTTGAAGTATGCACTTCTCTTCCTTCTTCCTAACAGAGTTTTTTTTGCCAATAATTAATGTTTTAAAGCAGAAAGCAACAGTACCACTTTTCCTCTTGGAACTGTAAAGTATTACCACTTACTCTGAATGCGGTAACATCTCTCTGGTCCATTGTGTCTTTCGCAGCTTATGTTGCATGGGCAACTTTTGGCTGAAGTCAGGTTCTAATGGAGAAAGGACACAACAGAGTGCAAATGTATGTCTTAGGAATGCCTAGGAATAAATACGTTCTGTAGCAAAACAAGTAAGCATTTCCTCACAGTTCCAGGAAAGGATACGGTTATGGAAAAATGAACTGCAAATTTATTTCCTGGGTAGGTCATAAGCAAATAAAAAGGCTTATAAGAAAGTAAGAGAGAACTGATTTCAGAAGCAGTCTAGAGATATGCCTACCAGTTGTTTTTGTGAAAGCACAGAGCAAATGATGCAGACTCAGGTAGTTCAGGCAGTTGGAACAACCCCTGAATTTTTAAGCTCATATATAATTTTCAATAAATTCCCAAAGCCTTTTGAATTATTCCCATCGCTGGAAAGAAAACATTCTAAGTTAGAGCTTCTAAGAAAATGGTGTGCTGCCAGGACTTTGCACAGGAAAATAACTAATCCCAGAATTGGAAGATCTTGTTCAAACAAGTCTAAAAACTGAACAAACTGTGCTCATTCACTTTTTGAATATCCAGCCTTATGACCTAAGTAGGCTCTGGTAGCCATATGCTGATAGATGTTATGCAAGTGCTGTATGTGCTCTCATTTGATGACCTGAATGGCTTCAGCTGTGTTTAAGATTTGTCTGAAACTCAAAATAGAGAGAGGATTTGTCTTCTGCTGGCAGAAGTGCTGCACTTGCTATTGTAACAACATTAATCCTGAGCAGAGACTACCCATCAGAGAGCACTTATGAAATTATTTTTCAGTGGCACACCTTTAGATACAATAGAGGTTGGAGACTGAGAACGACTGAGTCTTTGGTATGCAAAACCTTGAGACGAGAGCAGGTGGAATGGCTTGCAAGTTTAAATATTAAAAGAAAGACATACACCTTGATAAGAGTTAAGGTTTCTACACAGAATTGAAAGAAGAGTAGCTGTCAAAACGAAAAGGAAGTCTGTTTTTTTCTTTCACTGTATAGGATTTCCACATATTAAATGCTCGGAATTCTGCATTTCAAAGTCAGAACATGAGCCATGCTGATCTACTGTACTACAGCTTTTCTAAATGCTGGAGATGTTATATGCAGCGAGTAGAAGGGAGAGGAGGGGCTCAGTTCTGAAGGGAGTAAGAGATACCTCATTCCTGTATCCTCACTCAAGGCCAGATGAGGTGCAGGAAAGCTTAACTAATGTTGAGCTCTGAACTGTGTAATGAGTCTCTGAATTGTACCTGGGTTTAACAGGTTAAAATTATTTTCCATATCTCTCTATAATTACCTTATTATATGTAGTATAGAAATACTTGTAGCCATCTGAGGGCATTCGTAAGAAACGTGGATTTTATTAAGCACTCAAAGTATTTTTTTTGTTTGCTTTTCCGTTCCTATTTTTCCAGCTCCCAGAATTAGCTTTTTAAATTTAGGCTATAAGATGACTTTTGGCCATCTTGATACTGAAGCCAGTCAAAATCTATCCCTTAACTGAGTAAGTAGGCCCATTATGAGATGGAGGAGGAGCTTGAGAGCTACAGATGGCCGGGCTGTTAATGCTCTATAGCTCACAATACTCACAACAGGTTGGGTGGTAATTCAGTGTTGTATTTTTCATGGTGTCACTCTAGTGCTGGTGTGGTGCCTTTGAACCACCTGTTGGGAACGACCTGAGCATCTCTATCATCTTTGAGAAGTCTTGGAGATGAGTCAAAGTCCCTGGTGGCTGGGAAAAGGGAAACAATTCCCATTTTTAAGAAACAGAGAAAGGAAGACCGAGGGAACTGCAGAATGGTGAGCCTCACCTCTGTGCCTGGGAAGGTCATGGAACAGATTCTCCTGGAAAGCCATTTTGTGGCTTCATTAAGAGCAGCTCATGCCTGACCTGGTCAATCTGGTGACCTTCTACAATGGAGTGATGGCATCAGTGGATGAAGGAAGGGTAGCTGATGTTGTTTACTTGGATTTTTGCCTTCCTGGTGAGCTGTCCCTGCCCTGGATGGAGAGGTCTGTTGCCACTGCCTGCCCCGGCTCCTGCTGTAACTATTCCTCTGAGGGCACATATGTTAGTGGGGTGTCTGGAAACCCTATGAAGGATTCTGGGGAGCTCCTCAGTGCTGGGACCTGGAGCTGCCTGGACCACAGATGCATGGGGCTCCTGAAGGAAGGCAGCAAGGCTGAGGGTGGCTGTGGGAGCGTCCTCCTGCTTTCGTGCAGATGGGGTTGGGAAGCTGCTCCCTTCACTGGCACTGAAGTGGCCAGAAGGGTCTGCAATGGGCAGAAGGTGTTACAAACTGAAAAAGAGTGAGGCCGTGGTCTCAGCTGAATTGTAGTAAGCTACTTTCCTTGCAGGAAATGTAAATGACTAAGTTTCCCATTTAGCTTATATTGAAAAAGCTTTGGAATTTATGAAGATGCTAATAATAATAAATAATTAACATTCTCCACCTTATTTGCAAACTGAAAGGCGTTTCCTTTAAAGCTCTTGTGGCAGCTTCCTTTTCCATGCAGTTAATTACTAGAAATATCTGTATAGCAATTCATCTCAGTACTGTCTGGCTGTGCATGAAAACTCTGTGTAGCATGTTTGAATGTGAGAATATTGATACTTACTCTAAATGCAGTTTTCAGTTCTTTTTTACACTTTAGCAGGTTTGGGTTCTTTTCAATTACTTCGTTTTTTAATTACAGCTGACAAGAAAGACAGAGCAAAGCTCAAATTGGCAAGAGAAAGTGATTTTTATCTTTGTACATTTGGGGCAAGTTTTAAAAAAAAACAACACCAGGTGCAGCTTACTTGGAAGCAAAAAGTAATGAAGTGTTAGGAAATGTTCTTCCTTCAAACGTGATAGTGTAACCCTGCAGAGATTCAGCTATAAGCTGGTTTTAGCATACGCATCATCCAGCCTTTCACAGTCTAATGTTGATAGAGAAATGAGAGGTTTTAAGTTGACCGTTTAAAAAATAAATTGCAGTAGGCAACAGAATTTGCAGTAGGCAGCTAATGGCAGCAATGAGCTCCTGACAGTCATTAAATACTTCTCTGCAGTGAAACAGAGTATGTCTGAAATGCTTTGCTCCTCATGCTTTCCATTGGTGTATTGACTGCTACATGTTTATTTAAAAATAGCATTTATTGCTGTAGCTTCACAGAAATTGTGACTAGCAGTATTAGTCAGTAACCTGAAAAAGAAGAGTAAAAGCATACAAAGCTGACACTTTCTCACAGTGCTCTGGAAACATGGAAACAGCCATAAGCTACTAAATCCGGAGGTGTTCAGAGAAAAACAATTAAGACATATCAGAATACAGTTACAGGTTGCAAAGAAGCAAAAACGAAGCCCAACTAAACATTCAGAAACTATATACTGATCTGAAATGAGCAAGAATCATTTTCTGATCTCTGCTTTACTATTGCAGTGTTGCTGAACAGCACCTATTAATCGTGAAATGTAACCTGCCAATGTTATCACTGCCACTGAAGCTGGAAGGCTTTCTAGAAATTTTTCAAGTCAGAGAATGACAAACGTGATGTTACCACTGCTGCATCTCCTTCATAACAAGTAACTTCATATGTGGTGAGAACTAGGAAGCTGTTTTCCTTTGTATTTGTTTTCTCTCTATTTACATCTTTTGCCTGTTTTGGTTTTGTTTTTTTTCTCTCTTCGTGGCCTAAGCTTCATTTATTGGAAATACTCTGCAGTGTAAGAAAGCATCTGCATACTCTGAAGCCCTTCTCTCCATGGGATTTGTAATGTGATTACGTAAAGATCTCTTTTTTTTCCCCATCTGTTTAATGTCACAAAACTTGTGGGAGCACAACATCTTTAAGGCCACATCCCTCTGTTGAATTTGGTGAAAATGGAGTAATGTGTTCCAAAGCTATTAGAGGAGATGAAACAGCATAGAGTAATAATCTTCATTTCCTTAGAAGAAAGGGAAAAGTCTATGTTCTGTGTTTCTTTGACAGGAAAACAACATCGCTACTAAGTTTCATTGTTAGGGTTATGGTGTCTGAGTTTCTTGCTGATTCCTAAGCAAGCAGCACAGCAACTTCATCTTGAATGTACAGTCAGGATAGATTCTCTCTTACATGGAGGTAAAGCACTACACCTGACAATGCAGTCAGAGAGAGGAATCGCTCAGAACAGATGCAAAATCCCAAGTCTTTCTATTAATTGTTTATGATTTTCTCTTAATAATTACAGATTTTGCTTTCAAACTGACATTTTGTAAGTAATCTTGACCATTGAGCAATCTTCACACCAAGTTAATGGGTTAGTTGCTGGTGAAAATGGATACATGAAGTCAGCTTAAGAAGAGCCACCAGCATTTCATGAAGTACAATTTCCAGCTGTCACAATACTGGTGCAGTTTGGTGCTATACCCCAGTACTACTGATTTTGTGGTGATGTTTTCCATTAGATTATTGCAGTTTCTTTCTTTGTATCTCTTTATAACTCAGTCTTTGAGTCCTTTTCCAGTTGTTGCTCAAGTTACAGGGAAGTGCTTCACAAAACCAAATTGATGAAGTCACGTTAGCTTAAGTTTCTTGTTAAGTTGCGTGTTATAGAAATTTCCTTTTGACCATGAACTAGAAGTGGTGCATACCTGCTCTGCCTTTGTTAATGGATAGCAATCTTTGCTTTGCATGGCTGGAAATAATCAGTTGGCACTGGTGCAGGGGTGGAAATGTTTTTGCTAGATAGAATTTTCCTGTTTTTACTAAGGAAAAAAGCATAACGTTTGCCTTTTCACAATGCAAATGAAGATCATCAGTGTAATGACAGTTCTCCCAATGTTTGACAAATTACATGTGTTTCACTTCTTACAATTACAATAAAAGTGTTAGTAGAGCTAATAATGATAAACAATCATTCTCTCCAGACTTTCTGCCAAAAAAAAAATATCAACTCTCTAAGCTCAGATATTTTACTGATCCTTCTCCTGGATCTTCCATTTCTTAAACATAATCATTAAAAAAAGGAACAAGAATAAAAGGACACTTTCTCTGCCTTTCATTGTCTGCCTTTGTGCACCTTCACCTCTTCCCTTGGGTGTGTTGTGTGATAGATGGCAGCTGATGGTCTGATGACCAAGGTGGTTGTGGCAGTTCTTTTTGAAACTTGAATTTTTGTGAACTACTGTGGCTCAGTTCCAGCCATCAGCGATACAAAAGTTCAGTTTAAGAAAAGGCTACGTTCTAAGGTGTTTTTCCTTTGAAGAACCCACTAGAGGCATAAAATGCGTTTTAAAATTGATTTTTGTTTCCAGGATCTCTGGACAGAGGACTGATGATAAGTAATTTCAATTTATCATATTTCTTGTACATAAGGGACTAATCCTTTCCGTTATCCAAGCTGTTCTCTATGTAATTAAAAAATGAATACTTGATGAATAATAAAAAATGAAACTGAAAAGGCACACTAAAGCCAAACTAATTCAACTTCATATGTAAGGGAACAGTGGTGCATCAGCCACTGATATAAAAATCTACAGATATTTTGTTTAAAAATGAAACTGCTACTTTTTGTCTGGGGATGACCTGAGCTTTTTGCTTACTTACTCGATGTGTTTGTATTTGCATGGGAGTGCTCTCAGCAGCTTAAAATGCTTTTATATAATAGACCCTTTTCCCCATCAAATGACAGTACTGTTTGTTGTAACCATTTTATTTTTGAAAGATTCAAACATAAAAGCTTTGTCTTTTCTAATGAATAATTCTAGGTGTTGTTCTGATGCTTCTCTTCATGATTTACAAAATGGAGCTCCCAGTTTTTTAGAAGCTTTTGCTCAAAAAGCGTTCAGTCTTTCCTTCAGGACAAATAATGCATTTCTGGGCAGTCAACGTTTTGTGCTGGCTCCATTTTTGTACTTGGCTGTTCTTTGCAATATGCTCCCAAACTTTTTCTTAACTTCTTGAGTTCTCTGCCCTTAATGAAATCTTGTGATGAGCCCAAGCCTTTATTACATTTTTTTAACCGATTAACAAGTGGCTTTTTGCTGGTACAGCTAAATTGCCTTGGCTGCAGTAAATTGGCCTCTTAATAGCATGATCTAGTAAAGATCACTTACCTCTGCATGCCCTTTCTGTTTTTTACTCATCATCAGCAATCAGTGACTTTTCTAATTGTTAAGCACGTTATGTTGATGTCCAGGCTTTTGTACAGCTGTTGAATGTAAAACAAATGGTCAGTTGCTATTTTTTTTTTTTGCTGCAGAAGTGTTCAGGTGCTGCAGTGAGTAATGTACCTGAGCAAGTGCAGCCAGGATCTCTTTAGTCAGTTCTTGTAAACAATTGGAAATCAGTTGCACTTCTTGAACCTTTTGGTGGATAACATGTGGTGTCTTGTCTGCACTGGATGCACCATGTGCTGCTTTTGTTAGCCTCTGACTTGAAATATGTAGGATTTTCCATCTAAGGTGTCTTTTTTGTTTTGTTTGAAGTATTTTAAATCTTACTTTGTCTCCATTCCAACCCAAATTGTTTTATGACTGTGATATGATTACAAGAAGTACAGTATCATTATTTTTGCTTAAAATTTTTTATCTTGTTCAAGAGTACCTCCTTACCCCAAATTAAAAACAAAAATCTAACCTTAAACTTGTTTTTGGCTCTTCAATGGAGGACATGTTTGCTCTCAAACTATGAGGCTTGACGAATGGCCTACTTGATCTAAGATTAGTCACAAAATTGAATTTCAACCTTACATTTTTTATATTTTATTATATTTTGTTGGGAAACATTCAAGAACCCATGTTGTCATCAACTTTATCAGTGCAGTCCTGGTTAATTAATGCATTGTCATGCAGTGGAAAATAGCTTGGGAGTGCTTCAGAACAACAGCTGCTTCTGAATCTACTGTTAGAAAGTGAGGACCAGTAAGAAGGTGACCTTTACATGCAGCTGTGGAGAGAAGCCTGCTGAAATCTCCTGCAAGTGTTTTCTAAAGCATGCTGTTTTATCTTTTGTCCATTCTTCTCCTCTGAGTTTTCCAGTTATAAAAAGAGGTGTATGTGTAAGACTTATCATGGGGATTGGGAGGAAAAAGACTTAAAATGAGAGAGAAACTTGAAATTTCTGTGTTCATTTTAGATAACTTGGGGAAATAAAAGTCCTGATGTGATCTAGCTGTCTTGAATAGCTTTTCATATCTAGTACTGAATTGCAATGGATGCTGATGGATTGATCAGAACTCACTGATTCACAAAGTGCAGAGTGAAGGGTCCGTAACGTGTGCTAAACTGCAAAAGCTAACACTTGTTTCTAGTGTGTTTGCTGCTAGGACACATGACTTTTGCTTCTTGCTTTAAATGGAATCACAAACAAGTGGATGGGTTCTCTATTGTACATGCTTGGCATCTGGGAAACGATGTGGCTTTAGAACTGTACTGATGCCTGTGACTATGTCCTAGAGAGGAAGATGGAGTATGTTTAGCTCACTGTTTAGCAGGAACATGAAACCTTGTCTGAGTGAAAAATGTTGATGGTTTTATCGATAGGGCTCAGTAAACTGAAAAGCATATGCTGTCATCTGTTATATGTTAGAAATTCTTGTGTTGCCTTAATTAGTTGAAAACTGCAGCATGCTTGCTTGTATTTCATTTCCTTGAGGCTTTTTCAAGTAACTTTAGATTTTCAGTGATTTCCTTTTGTACATGGCAATTGAGAGAATTTTAAAATGATTCAGTATTTTCATTTTTTTGAATAGGTTCAATATTGATTTTTATGTTAAAGAACTGACCTGAAATTACTGAAGGAATATCATACGAAGATAGTCTTTCAAAGCAATTTATCATATGTTCACAGTTTGCCTTGAGAAACAAAAAGCCACGGCAAAGTCCCAGGCAATCCATTCAACTGCACTGTCAGTCTTTCAGTCTTTGCGACATGACACTTTAAATCAATGGGCTCAAAGAGGGATTAAAGAAATTAAGGATGTATTTCCTAACCAGTATCCTGAGCTCTGGAAATAGATTTGTTTTCTATTTCTCTCTGTGAATGGTTCTGCATGCAGAGAAACTGCATGCTGCCTCTTGGATGTTGCCCTGCCGAAAGTGCAGCATCTGACGCACCTGACCTTTGCCAGAATACTGACTTGTTACGAGCATTTTTCAAGCTATGTTCAGAAGTGCAACTTGGTTTTAGGAAAACGTGGTACTTTATTCTGCCTAACTTGCACCAGCATAGGCACTGAAGGTAAAAGAAGACCTAGTATTTTCCCCTTCCCCCCCCCCCCCCCCCCTCAAAAAAAAAGAGAATTATTACAATTTTAAGTACGTAATTAAACAATAAAAGTAAGAAAAAGCTAAGCCATCTATTTTAGTGTACTGTGAATTCCTGAATAAAATTAGGAAAATGTCATTTTAGGTTCTTGATAGCTTGTTAAAGCTACATTTTTCTACATACAGAAATTCTCATTTATGGTTTGAAAGAAAAGGGCTTACTCATGTTTGCGTGAGAGAACTATAACAGAGTAGACATATAAACCAAATCTTTACTTGGCATTGCAGTTGCCATTTTAATAATCCTCTTTTCAATGCGAGGCTTACCGTACTTCCTCACTGAAGAAAACACCTACAGGTGCTGGATTTGACTGAAGGGCTCTGGTGCTTTTTCTAGAACCATTTACCTCACATTATCTCTAGAAAGAGCTCAAGCCCATTTGGCATGAGCTCTCTCCTTCTCTCATTGCAGCTGTTCAATTTTGTGTAAATATTTAAATGCTCATTTGAAAAGGTATTGGCACTCAGGGAGTGCCCCTGCCTGCTGAGTGGCCTAACCCCGATGCTATAGATCCGTTTTCATGCACTCTGTTTGTTCCAATGAATATTTCAGTGTTTTATGTAAAATTGAACAGCTAGAAGGGGATTCACTTCAGAGATCTGTTGCAGTGTAGTAAAAATAAATAAATAATAAAGAGTCCTTCCTGTCATGTAAGAGAAGCAGAAAGTAGTTCAGCATAGATATACAGGGTGTTTCTGAGCAAGAGTCATTTTCCCCATACCAACATCATGATTGCAGTGAACTCGTATGGGGGACTGTGGTTCCATGCCGCTCGGGTACCCTAATGCTGTACTGTTTTCTCCCTTAATATAGACAACAGACCAGATCCCAGAAACTGTGATTGTCTGTTTTCCCACTTCTCTGTTCTTCACTTTGCGTATCTGATAATGATTTGTACTTATAGTGCTGTACAAAAATTTGATGAGGCTTAATCTCATCACTTTGACACAAGTGGAAGCAAAGCTGTGTATCAGAGTGCTGCAGCAGTACTGCAGGTGGAATCCTCTTGATTTAAAAATAATCCATGTTTCAGTATCCATGGATTCTATTTGTATTCTAGCACGAAAGCTTAAAGATTGTGGTCCTGCAGGTAAGTGAGACCTCCCTGTTCTTTCTATGCTGGCTTGTTAAGTGCTTGACTTTTGCACTTTTGTCCAGTGGAATTTAACTCAACACATTTCATATTGTCTGGAGAAATCGGAAGAAAAAAAGTGTATTCCTTTTCTGAAATGGTCTGTTCAACTGGAGGTGAGAAAGTCTGAACATCTCAAGTGCTGAGCTTGGCAAAGTTACTGTAGAACATTGTACTGTAAATTGTGTTAAAAAGGGCTTGTCAGCTTGTTATGTCCACAAGTCCCTGTGTACCTATCTCAGAGGCAGATTGTTTTCCATTCCTTCAGACTTGGAGCTCTTTCCACTTGGACATACTGGGTGTAAAAACCTAACGATGTCCCTTTCCTCTGTGCATGGGATAGATAAAGCACCTTCTAAAGCAATTGCTTGAAACAGTTTATGTAGTTTTGTCCCTTGAATGTAATAAAGTGCAGAGTCATGATGAGAAATTTCTATCATGCATATCAATACCTCAGTTCAATGATGTCGTGTTAAAAGCAATTAGACCAAAATTTTTATTTAAAAATTTCTTTGGATTCCATTTGCTAGCTTAAGGCCTGTACGTGTGTTGGATACACGTGTTTTACCTCTAATCAAGGAAAACTGTTATTCAACTTAGAATTGTTCATAAATAATTTAGGTTCAAGCCAATTAGACTAATTTCCTGGGTGTATTCTTGTCATTTATTGCTGTGTTCTTTAATTGAGCCAAGTCATATGAGAGTAAACACCAGACTTCTGTATCTCCCATATAATAAATTTTGCATGCCTTGTATATAAAAATTGGTAGACAGAGTAGTGTTTGAGTATGCTGAGCAGTGTGAAGAGGTAATACTGAAAAGTATGACGTTATTTTAAATTGTAACATTTGTAAATGTTGAGGGAGAACAATGATCATTGATACCATAGGCTTTTTGCTCTGTGTAATGCTGGAATATTGTTTAGCATAGTTAACTATTTAGCAATAGCCATTCATCTCTATTTACTTACATTAGGTATCCGAGCACTTGTCTACAGTTTTTAAATGCAAAGAGCCAAGTTAGCTCTTAAAGCTAGAAATGCTTTGATCTATTGGAAAACAAAGTTGGCTTCAGAGGGAGAGTTTGCGAGTGAGGCCTGGGAAACCTGTTCAGAATAGCTGGCTGCAGCAGTTAATGCTTCAAAGTCTAGAAAACTGAGGCAAAATGTTCTCTGTTCAACAGATCTTTCTGTGTATTAACAGCCAATTTAGTTGAATCTGCCGTGCTCTACTCAAAGTGTTAGCTAGAGGAGCAGACAGCACATGTGTTTCAGGGAACAGAAAAAAACTCTTCTTTTAAAGTCTTTTTCATCTCCTTTGAACATTTTCCCTTGGGCTCAGGTTTGAAACTAACTGGGTGCAGCTTTCTCTCAATGTGTTCTTGGATAATTTTAATGTAATATGATGACTGGGCCTAGATTCACTGGGCATAGCCCATGGAAGCCTGTTGTAATACAGCCCCATTTCACTGATGCAAGTTATTGTTCATCTCATTCTTAAGTAATTGAAGAGTTTGATCATTCTGCCCGCTATGAAATAGGGTATATACAGTAGTGGCAGCCACAGAATAAATGTTATTTCAAAATAGGCTCCCAATACTACTGAAGTGCTGGAATTTTTTTATAATCCATAGATCTAATTATTTGCGGTGTTAAATATCAACATTCAAAAGGCTTCTAGAAGGGAAAAGACCACTGAGATCATCTTTCCAGCCATCAACCTGTCCCCAGCATCCCCACTAACCACGTCCCTCAGTGCCACATCTCCATGTTTATAGAGCACTTCCAGGGGTGGCGACTCTATCGCCTCCATGGGCAGCCTGTGTCAGTGTCTCACTCTCTTTCAGAAGAGACATTTTTTCCTAATATTCAACCTGGACCTTTGAACTGCTTCTGAAAGTAATAATACTGAGTCCCTGTACGCTTATTTCCCAGTTGAGGTGCAAGATTTATATATTTTTCTGTGAAGTGTTTAAGCGTAACAATTTTGAGGATATTATTGCTATTACTGTGAGGTTTTATACTCATTTGAATGCACTTTTCCTTACTGCTTTTTTATGATATTGAGTAACATCATGACATAGCTGTATACAACAAAAATAAGACACTGTTCTGTATTTCTATATTTTAAAATTCTAATCCATTAGCTTGAACTGCATTAAACTTCTGTTCTCTGTGTTCTGTATGTCAGTAGAGGCTATAGTCTTATTAACGTTTAAACTAGGAACTTGTGTTAGGATCAATTTCATTGAGCCCAAAACAAAGAGATCTGGCTCAGCAAATTAAGAGTTTCTTGAGCAGAGATGTGGTTAAATGCCAGTTCTTTCCCCCAGTGTTCAGACTTGAAATGACTTCTTCAGGGATTCAGTAAATCAGCAGTTTATCACTTGCTGCATCTCTACCTTAAAAATAAGGTCCCAAAAATAGCACAGAATGCTAGTGGAGAAATCTGGGTCCAAACATATGGTCTGGTCCTCTTTGCGAATGATCCTTTTGGTCTTCTAAAAAAGAATGTATACATCTGTTGTTCAGTAAGTTTTTATCCTGGTTTCTATGGTTTGAAAAATAATCAACACACAGTTCAGGCTGCCAAATGGGTATAAATTAAATGGAGTTGTTCAGTGTTCTTCACTGAGAATAAAATTTAAATTACAATTACAATATGTAGACTAACAGCAGTCGTCCTTTTTCCTAGACTGTACTTCAGACATGGTGAAACTCTTTGCCTGATGCTATACTGCAGTGCACTCCATTCAAATGAAAAGCATCTGTAATTAGTATGGTTACTTTCTTATATAAAATATTATCAGCTACTGGAGAAGTTTTAGTATTTATTACTTTGCACTTCACGCATTTTAGTGAGAATTTAATGGAAGAAAGATTTAACGATTTGTAGATAATCAGGCATGTCTTACCACTTCTTAATGAACTGTACAATAGGCCTGCACATGCTTTAGGTATTTAAGGCTTTTCGCAACTAAAAGCATCTTTGGTAGATATTAAATATATATATATATATAGCGTGTGTATATAACAATGAATTATTATATTTACATAAATAACTATAAAACGATATTACTTTCCAAGACCTGTTTTTTAATGAAAGCATTATTTTATATTTACTATTGGTAACAGTTTGCAGTGACATTCTGGCTCATAAGAAAGGTCAGAAACATGTCATGAACCTTTCGTGCATTAGTGTTCATGCTTTTATTCCAGAATGGCTTCAGCTCTCACACAGAATCCTAAGTGTTAGTATCAAAATGATTTTCTCCCATCCCCTCCATAACTGTTTCTATCAAGGAGCTGTAGCTGTTACTAGTTCTTAACAGAAGATCTGGGCTGAAGGTGCTGATTGAATGCTGAACTCTTCTTCCTTTAGTCTTCGTGGAATGAGACCAAGCATGATTCCTATACTTTACCAGACTTTTGGGGACTTCAACTGTATGTCTTCTGTTAGTTTTCTCTGGAAAAGGACTTCGTGTGTTGGGCAGAGTAGTAAATAGCCTGTGAAAAGAATGAAGCAGAAGAGCAAAAAATATAATAGATAATTAGAAAGCAAACGGAATTTTCAGCTGTTAATTCCCCTCATGTAGAGACTGTGCAACATGTTATGAAAGGTGAGAATGGCCCAAATGCTTAGTTTGATGCTCCCGTTAGCAGAATCTTAGAACTTTGATTCAACGGGGAAACCAGGCCTTGAAGATGAGAAAGAATGAGGCAAGAGAAGAGGGAAAATCCCTTTGATAGTCTCCAGTTCCCTGTAGCATCCTGGTATCAGTCCGTACCAATGTACTGTGCTATTTCTTCCTCTTCCTGTCAGCTCCTGTGAAGCCACGGAGGACTCTCTGGGAAGGTCTGACTGTGAATTTCTGTTGCATTGTTCCAGTTTAGGTACTTGCCTTCTATTAAAAGGAACTTTGATAAGAAATTTGATGGTTTTGTTTTTGCATTTTGATCTTATTTTATTAGTTGCATGTGAATAAATGCTGACTGACAATGCCCGTGTTCTTCATATCATCCCACAGCTAATAGCATGCAAAGAATGTTGTCTTAGAGCTTTAAAACATGAGAGAATTCTTCTTGCATCTCCCTAGAGCTGAGTGTTTCTGCCAGGAATTTTTTCTGCTTTTGCCTCAATAGGATTCTGTCCCTCCCAAAGTGCTGCTGATCAGAAATTGGATTTGGGGCTGTTTTTCACAAGTGCACTGTCGCCCTAACTATCCATTATAGGGAGAAAGCGATTCCAAATTGCTTCTGCTGCTGGAAATGATTGGACAGAAGAAAGGGTGAAATTAGTGGGTACAACCATTGACTCACCACACTTTACTTTGTATATTCAAGGTATGAAAAATTAGTGAGTGATTAAATTTGAAAAAAAGCTGATGGTGCCAGTGGCTTTTGGATGGAAAATTGAACGCTGAAAACATGTGAAGTAAAATTGTTTCACAAGCTCTAATCAGTTATTAACACCTTCTGCTAACTACTCTTCTAAACTCCATGCTTCCAGTGTAGGAGTCTGCTTGGCATCGAAGCCAATGAAAGACTGTGTATTTAATTTCGTGTTACCATGGCTTTGTGTTTTTTGTTGTTGTTTCTCATGTGTATGTGCAAATAATATAGATCATAGTCTAAGTGGAAGTAAAAATGTTTTTTTTCTTTTAAATACACTCATTACTACAAAGGAAGAATTATAAATTTAGTATTTAGATAATATTGATTCCTCCCTTTCTAAACAGGAAAAGCAAAGGATTAAAGCACTGGTACTTGTTTCCCTTCCTCTGTTATTTGCCTTCTAGTACCACAGCAGATGTCGGAATATGCAGCATTATGTAAGTTTTCGTTAATACTTCAGGCTGATCCTCAGGATGTATATTTTAAGAAGCAGTCCTTGATTAATCTGTGAGAGGTGATTTTTAAAAAACCTTTAGTAGAGAATGAATTTGAAAGGGAGGCAGCTGGCACTGAGATTGTGTTGTATTTGGAGGGGAGCTGTGGTTGTCTGCCAGATGGCAAATCTGCGTGCAATTTTGGGTATATTTGTTTTTGTGTTGTGGGACAGTATTTTTCTTTGCTTTTTAACACTTATTTAGTTTGATTCAGATTTGGTATTACTTACCTCTCCTTAAAAAGGGCCTCTGAGGTTTTTAATTCTCCTCTAGCCGCAGGCAGAGGTTTGCTATTGGCAATCTTTGGGTTGGGAGCCAAAATAAACACAGATTGTCATATTACTGTGAAGATACTCTGGCAGGATTAAAGATTCCAGTGGAACTGATGTTTCCACCAGGGCAAGTGGGATAAAAATTTTGATCTGAAGCTCATGAAAAGCTTTTCTTTTTTTATAATGTGATGAAAAGTGTCAAGTGCAAAGGAGGCTCTGTCAATTTACAGTATGACCTCCATTATGGCTATACAGTATCAAAGCTTGTTTTCCTCAGGTATCAAAAATGTTTTTTTCTCATTTCTTGGTCTTCAGGCAGTAGAATATATTTTATCATCTTCAATAACAAGTGAAAAGAAGAAAAAAAGCCCCACTTATACTAGTGATGCCTGTTGTACTTTGTACTTTGCTTTTGTGCCGAATAAAATCTTTAAAAGCATTCAAGATGTAATTAGCAATTGTGTGGCTCAAACTCTAAGGAATTTGGAGCCTCTTGAGTTAACAGCATTAAGAACTGGTTTTACCATTTGTAGGCTTTTAAATGTTCTAAGTAGTTATTTAAGTTATTTAGAAGTTATTAGTAGCATTTATTTCAAGTAATTTCTATTTTCTGTGACTCTGTTTTTCCTGTTACTTTGTGTAGTATTTAGTGAAGTTTGTTTCCTATGATGCATGTCTAAGCTTTTACCTACTAAATATATTGGTGAGCCACACTGTATCTCTCTCCAACATTGAATTGCAGAAGATGAAAGAAAAATGAATTAAAATAGGTAATTACTTAATTATACTCCTTCGATTGCTGTTTGAAAGTAACACGTTATCTGTTCTTGACATACAGTTCACTGATGTCTTATAACAAAGGAATTATTTGTATGAAAAATCAGTTAATTGCATTTTTGTTCCATCACACAGCTGTGTGAAATACACACGCACATAAAAGGTGTAGCATGCAAGTTCATTAGCTGAAGGGTTGTCGACCGAACTCATTCTTAGCTCTCAATATGAAGGTGATAAATATCGAGAGTTACAGAGGTGTCTTTCCTGCTGTTACTCACATAAGTGACTTTTCCCCCTGCTTTTAAGTGCTTTTTTCTTCTATAACAATGTAGTTCTGTAACAACCAATAATTTTTCATGCATAATCCTCAGTTTTTACAATATCTTATTTGACCACTTATTTACAAATCAGACACAGTAAGTTAAAAGTTAGAATGTAAGTGTTTTACTTGTTATTTGAATGGATCATTGACTCATTTTTCAAAGACAATCTTCTCTAAAGCTTGGTATTTGCTTCAATCTTAACAAATTTCCTTAATGTATTTTTCCTTGATTTTCAAAGTATTTTGATGTCTCTTCTGCATTTGGAGTAGTTCAGAAGCTTTTCTTTTTGTTCCTAAGGATAAAAGCCTTCACTATTTATACAAGCAGTTAGCACAATTTGTCAACAATAGATTGTAAGTGGACACAGGTGTCTGTTTACATGTTGGTATCTTCTTTATTGTCATTCAAGAGACAAATTGAATTATTGCTTCAACTATATTCTTCCTGTTTTAACATATGGAAAAACAACATTATCTGTGAACTTCAAGCTCCATTAAACAATAAGAATCTCTTCTAGACAAGCTCCTAGTTTGCAAATTTTTACTGCTGCTACTAATTGGCAACTAGTTCTGGTTTCCAACTTGCTATTGTTAACATGTCATTCTAGCCAACTGACAAATGCCTTTTGAACTTCCTTGGCCTGCTGAGCATTCTGTATGTCATCTGCCCACTTGGCACGTGCCAGTGCACGAAACAAGGTACAGAAGTACAGACTCCAAGAAACAAATATGGCAGTAGGAAGTACCTAAATGCATGGCCTCAGAAAAGAAATTTTAGGTGTTAGATAGTAAGTGGAGTGGAAGAGCTACCTTCTCCAGTTCTCTGTGCCTGGTGCCTAGAGATTGCTAGGGGGTTCTGATAGGAGGAGTTCCTCCACCTCTGGCACCAGCTAGGGCTCAATGTCACTCCTAGCAACCTGCATGGTTCTTTACAGGTACCTATTAGAAGGATTGCTTAATGAGTTTCAGGTGAGCTGCATAGGCCATGGTCACACCCAGAGCAGCAAGCACTCCAGTAACCCAGTCTGATGATAAAGGAGCAGTTTTATTTCTGACTATGAAGGTGCCTTTGCTGTGAATTAAGAAAATGGGCATATGGAAGGAAACAAGTTAAAATTGGAGGTCAGTTCTAAAGCTCTTTTAATAGTTGGGTCAGAACTGTGTGTGCTGTGATGCTATAGATGCTCATATGGAGTACATCTACTAAATATCTAAGTATGAATGTGAGCCTGGAGCTTTTGCCCTTTCCGCTCTTCTTATGTATTTTATGGCCTTTATTTTTAAACCTTGGCTATGAAACAGAAATAAACTCAAACATTCAGTGTTACCATTTATATTGGGTAGTGAAACATGAAAATGCTTGGTCTTTTTCATGGAGACTGTCCGTTGAAGTGGAATGAATAATTTTCTAGTCTCTAAGCTTCAGTCTTTCCAACCTAACAGGATGATTTTTCAGTACAACTACAGCGTATTTGATTTAACTAGAGGGTAGGTATGAGCTGTTCTTGAGATATATGTTGCAAATTGAAGAGTAGTGCTGTGAATTTGTGTGATGTGGGCTATGAATTTACCTTGATTAATTATGATGTTCTGGAAGTAGATGAGAAAATGTTACTTTTTATTTTCCCTTTACTAATTGCATGGAAGCAAGAAAAAAGACATTCTTATGTTGTTCAACAAAGGGAAGAAAACTTGTCTTTTAGAAATTGTTTTCTTCCCATTTGCAGACTTGATCTAATGGAAGATCAAGGCTTTTGTATCTTTCTCTCAGAGCCTCCATTATATTCAATCTTGGTGTGGGTTTTTTTTTGTCTGATTGTGTCTGGCTTCTCATATCTTTGTTTGTAGGCTGCTAATTTTATTCAAAGTTAGCTTTAAAAATTTGCTTACTTAACTTTGGAAGTAATGCTTACATTTTGAAAAGCCACTGCTTTTTTGTTAGGAAGTCTGTGATATCCTAATACAGATATTTAAAAACAGAAATTGTCCTTAGACAGAAAACATGTTTTTTGGGCTTTTGTGACTTGAGTTGGGGTACTTTTTCTGCAGTGTTGCTCTTATTTTCGTGCAACTAATGAATGCAATGGAGACAACTCTGTGCTTAAAAACAGTGATGTTATCTCCATATGAAATAAACTAGTACATTTTTCTATTGCTGAAGAAAAACAGCAGCATCTCTTCTTGGCAACAGAGATGGTCTTTTTGTTTTGTTTTGTTGGTTTTTTTATTGTAGTAAGCAAGATGTCCGTATGATTGGCTTTCTTAGACCATTTGCTTACCTTTTCAGACTTTCATATATATTTAGACTCCTTTCTGAGATGTATGTAAGAGCTTTTGTATAGATACATCCAAAGTCTTGTGATGTGTCTGTAGCATTCTCCCTTTCAAATGAAGAAGTTACACAAATTGATTTACTTTACATTTTTAAGTTTAAAATGCTTTCTTGAGTGCAACTACAGTAGGAACTCTGGCTATCCCTTAGAGCAGATACACAACTCTGCTGTTCAGTCTGTTCAGGTATGATAATGAGGGAGTTCAGCCTAGACCTAGTTCACTGAATATCCCACTTGCTCCTGATCTTATGCTGTATGTTCAAGGAATAGCACATCTGAAAGGGCATGGTTCACGCTTGTGACAAGGCAGTATGTAGGAGGCCTTTGAGGGCAGCATTATTGCAAAACCAGCATGGCCCTCAGCTTGTGTTATTTCATGTAGAGCAAAGCAGGTGCATGTAAATACTTACACATCGTGATAGTTTCCTTGTGGAGATTGAGAGACTTACTGTGCAATAACAGACATCTTACCACAGCATTGTTATGAAAATTGAGTTTTCCCACTCTTGTATTCTTGGAAGCGTGAACCTGGAATAAATAATACTGAGGATTAAAAGGTGTCCAGACTTTTGCTTAGTTGTTTTGTGGAAGAAATACAAATGGTACAATAAAAAAAAATGGTGTAAAAGCTCATAGCGAGGTCTGTTACAGCTGTGAGCAGATAAACAGCATTGTTTAATGGCTTGGTCCTTCAACTATGAACTATAAACTCTCAGTCTTGCACCTGAGTTGTTGTGTACCCAGTATCTTTATCTGTTTCTAAACAAGTAACTATATATTCCGCACTGGATCCCGACATTAAACAAGCATATCTAGAGGCTGATTCCATGTCGGTATGCTAGAAGAATTCTACACTCTTTTTCTATATAAAACTGTACATCCCAGAAGACTGCTGAACAAGAGTCGTAGTTTCTTCGCTTCCAAGTTATATCCTTAAATGATTTAAACCTGTTGTGTGAATTTTCAGATAAAATAAAACAAATGGTTCAGGAAAGCAGCCAGGAGAGGGCCAGCAACTCGGCCATTATTCACGGTGTGCGCTACTATGTGAACTGTGTGAATCAAATTCTGCCTGTTCTTCTTTGCTTTGAGAATGCTGAGGTCCTACCGTTGTGTGATAAACTGCCACCACAAACAACCTGCTGCTGCTTTCTGCGCAGGTGACCTTCCCTGCTTAGTCTTATTTATCTTTTTAAAAAGAAGAATAAGTATTCCAGTAGCATTTCCTGAGGAAAATGAAGCTATTTAGTAGTTACTAAGTACAGATCAGCTGCTGTCACTCAAGGTTAATTCTCATGCTGATGTCCTCTGTGGATAAGGTTGTTTTTTGCTGCACTGGCAAGCTGAATCCGAGTATTATCAACAGCTGAATAAATGAGGCATAGAAGTGAATGCTAAATACTTGCAAATCAAACTAATGCATAAAATCACAAGTGAAAAGCTATCTTAAAATTTACCTTCTTTTTTTTCTGTGTAATAAATATGGCTTGAGTCTTATCTCGTGCTCATGCCAATATTGGATAGGGTGTATTTTCAGTTTTGAAATTGCTATAGGATGCTTTTGTAATCCTCATGTTACGCATGGTTCATGTAAAACGAGTAAAAGAAAGCACTTAGGGTAATTGGCCCGTGGATGGCAGTGATGGCTACAGGTGTATCCATGAAGAAAATAACTAGCTGTCACCTTAAAATCAGATGACTTTTCCCTTCCAGCAGTTTTAGCCATTTTTACAATGAATTTAAAGGCATATGGATGAGAACCTTCAGATTCTGCTTATTTATCTCTACTAGGGGAATTTTTAAACAACACAGAATAGGTAACACCGATAATGTTGAAAATGATAACCTTTATTAAAGCCTCAACAGGATGGTATTTTACGTTTAGGAGATTAAAAATTTAAAAATAAAATCATCACAGATCTTGGCATAGCTATCTTTTTTTATACCTCAGTAAGTGTTTTCATGTTTTGATCATTCCTGACAGGAGTGTCTTTGCTTTCCTGTTACTGGTGGAAACAAAAGTGGTTGTTGAGAGATAAGATCATCCTGTTAATTATTAGTCTATAAATTGATATGTCACTTTGATGAAGGTATTCTGTTGGTCTCTGGCATATCAAGCAGTTGAAATTGCAAATAGCTTACAGATAATTAAGTTTTTTGCCTAATTCATTAGAATGATTAAAACTTAGATGATTGTTTAATTACTATTTTGTGTTTAAAAGACAGAAGATGGCCTACAGTCTGGTTCTTACAGAAATACAGCTTAATGGACTTTATTTGATACATGGAGTCCTTTTTTCCTCCTGACTTCACGTAAGATTGGAAGAAAGGCTCTATGCTTTTTGAGGGATTGCTGTGGGGATTGCTACCAATGGCATTTAGGCTGTAACAGAATGTGCATGCAGTGATGACAGAAGGAAATGCAAGGGAAGGTAGAATTAGGGTTCTCATTTTGGTGAGGAAACCTGGATGTATGAACGTTGCCTGGCTTGGTAACGGTAAAATACGTAGTGAAACAACACAGCAGTATTGGAAGTGACAGCTTATTCTCCTGCGGGGCCTGAAAGTAGTGTTTACCATCAAATATGATGCCCCCAATTTTCTTTATTTAAAATAAGTTTCAGAACATTTGTTCCTCAAATCTGGGAAACCAGCTCTATTTTCAGAGTGTGAAGGAGAGTAAAAAATCTGGATTCCATTGGAGCAGAAATGAATGCAATGCTGACAGCTATCTCTTCTATTGGAGAGCTTCCAGTTCAGATGTTTCCACTTATCTAATTCAGTAGTGTGTTTTGGTAAGAGCAAAGATCAGTCTGATCCTACACAAGGGGGAAAATTCCTTCTGTCTTTGCCAGCCAGCTCAGCACTTAAAGTGCTGCTGTTGTGTAACATGTAAGTGGAACTTAATGATTAGGCAGACACGTTTTGAATGGCATCCATGTAAAGAGTTCTGCAGGCTGTGTAACCAGAATTTTAAGTTGTGTGTCTCACACTGACATTCTTAGGGAAGCTACTCAGCTATGACTTCTAATTATGCTTGAAAATTTGAAAAAAAAAAAAAAAAAAAAAGGCTTATTAGATTTTATTTCTTGAAGAACATGCCCAATTCACATAGCTTAAGCTGTGTTGGGTTTGGTTTATAGCTGATGCTCTGCAGCAGTGTATTTATTTAGGAAGTTGTTTCGTATGCTCAAAAGCTTGTTATTTACTCTAATATTATCCTCCAGGAGGAAATATTTTCCTGATTTGTGCTAAAATATGTTATTGATGCTTCCTCTGTATTTGAAGCAACAAAAAGTTTAGGCCGTACAGTTTTGACACATGTTACGTAGCACACAACAGTGTTTTCTACTCAGTATGGAAGTGCTTTCTCAGACTGTTCCTGTTCGCAGTTAGGCACAGAGCTGGGCTCCCAGTGCTTCTCATGGCACAAAGGGACGTGGTTTAGCACAGGGATGCAGGAGGTCAGGCTGCTCTTTGGACTTGATGATGCTGAAGTTCTTTTTCCAACCTAGATTGCTCTGTGACTTTGTGAATGCTCTGCAAATATTTTCAAATGAAATAAGAAATATGTGAAATTACAGTTAAATGCACGCATGGTTGAGAGTTCGACAGTGATCTACACTTTGCTGCGTTTTTGGAGATAGTTTTGTGTGTGAGGCTTTCCTTTCAGGGGAAGAAAGAGTCTCTAAGTAGAAGCAAGTTAGTTTGTGTTGGATTTGACTTTGTTATGAAACTTGCATGAGTTGAGCAATCTCAAGAGACAAGACCTTGAAGCATTCTCTAATGCTTGAATGCTATGAGATCGTGCAGGTTTTTTTTCTCCACTTGACAAGAGGTTTCTCTTACGTCCTGTGACGTTTTATTTGCCCTGTGGCATTATAGTGAAGCTACACTTGTAGTAGCATATTGGTTATTTGTATGTGTAACATAAATGTGTATGCATATATCTACTATTAAGCACAGATAAATGGAACAATAAATCAGCATGCTTGTGACAAGGTGACTAAGTGACAAGGCTTGTTTTTGCTTCATTATTAATCAAGTAGTATATTGTAGAGGTAATATCTATATGCTAGCAAGCTCAGCAGTGAAGTGCATGAGAGTTGTTACCATATCTTCTTTCGGGCAAAAATTCATGACTTGCCCCTTACGCTAGGTTTGCTGTATTGAGGGAAATAATTAAATTGTATCAACGCAAATAATTTGAAACAAATGAGTTCTTTAAAGTCCCAGATACAGCTGAGGCACTACTCCAAAGCCCATTTCATTCTTTCTGAAACTAATGAGGAGTTTGTGCCATTCTGAAATTGCAGCACATAATGGACAATTATTGTTTGCAAGTTTAGTTTGAGGTATTTCTGAATATATTTTCAATTATCAGAAGAACAAGTCTATTTTTTGTGCACATATATTTTCAAATATATCACAGTCTAAAAGTAGTAGTGCATAATAAGCGTATCTGGCCTTCGACTTATTAATGATGCCTTAGCTTGTGGAAGAATTACAGTGGTTCATTTAATTCTGAGATGCTTCAGGTAATTAACTGCCGAGGTTAAAACATACTGCTTTTGGGAAGGTGCTGTATGTACTTGTGAATTTTTTGTTTGTTTTGGATTTGGCTTTTAGATGACTTCTTGTTTTTCTTCCTCCAATTCTTTTGAAACACAGCAGAAAATCAGAGACAAAGCCTTAGGTGTTTTTCGGTGTTTTTTTTTTTTTTTTTTTTAATTGAATCAGGAGTAGAAAGTAGAGGAAAAGTTTCATCTGACTTAACACGAGGGTCCTTCTGTAGGATGGGAAGGAACTTAGAGTCTCTCGTGTGTTTGACATGAGCAGATGATGTGTCCTAAGGACTTGCAGTATGAGAACTGGGTGGAATCAAGCAATAGTATAAAAGATATTAAAGATGCAGGGCATGTAACATCTATTTTAAAAGGTAAATGTGTGTGTAACTCAAGTTAATTGTGTTCAAAGTCAGGACTTGTTGCATTTTGTCCTTGGCTTTCATTTCCCAGAAGATAACATGCAGAATTCATAAAAATTAAAGCATTCAAGTAATTTTAGCATCTCAGATAGTGGGCTTTATGCATTTATATAAATATTAAATATATTTTTTAACGGTTATCCGTTCTTCAGAAAACTGCAGTGCAGTTGCTGCAGGGAGCTTCCACCTCATGTCAGGCTTTGGCTCTTTCCTCATTCGCGTTTTTCTTTTTTCCGAGTCCCAGGTAGATTTTATTCACTTTGCATGGCCTTAAATAACGTGAAATTCAAGTTCCTGTGTTCTAGGCAATGCAGAGTAGTTAGCATGTCTTCACTGCTTGGCAACAGAAAAATAAGAGAATGGCTTTAGCTCTGAGTAACTGTGACATTTTCAATCATTACCAAAACAGTTTCCCAGAAATGGGCTTACTGCTTATAATGCCAAATAACTATTGATCATTTCTTTATGGAAATTTCCTGTTAACTATGCTTGTGAGTTATGAAACTTATCAGAAACAAGTCATTCTTCCTGACAGAATCCACAAATAATAGCAGTTAATATGGCTCTTATGCGTCTCTTTTTGCTAAGAGATTATTTGTCCAGTCTAGCGTGGAATAAATTTACTGTATTATATTATGCAGGAAGTAAACTCCTTCAAAAGGGGTGGACTGAGGTGCTACTGACAGCTGTTTATACGTGCCTTGCTTGTAAGGCATTCACTTCTACATTTCTCCTAGGGTCTTACTATCAAAACCAGGCAGTTGTGCCATCTGCAAAGTCTATAATCACCTATCTGTGACAAAGGAGGGGGATGAACTGAAAGTGAAGAACTGTTCCTGCAGGGGGAGTCAGTAGTTTGTTCCTTGCTGTAAAAAGTTGTTTCTGGTTAGGAGTTCTTGCTGTACCCAATGTTGGGATACAGGATACATCCAGTCCTTGAAACTCCTCCTTCCTATGGAAGGCTGTTTAAAATGTTAATTCATTGTGTTTTATCAACTTGTTGCTGACCAATATTAGGGGGTTGTTCTGTTTGTTTGATAAGGCAGTGGGATGATACCTTTGTAGAGCAGACATTTGTCCCTAGATGTCTGCAAGTTTTCAGCGTGGATGGGATTTACAGTGTAACATCTGAGTTTCTGACACGTCTAGACTTGCTGATACTAGCACTGCCTCCTGATACGTTGTCAATAGCGCAGCACACCCATGTGAGTCTGGAATTTGCCATTTGAAAATACCCACGTGTCTTCAATTTCACACCCCTTATGGCTCTGGTAGGTGTATCATTTTGTAAGCTAGGATGTGCTCCTGACTCAGTTTACAACATATCACTGTATTTAAAAGGCATGGGTTGACCTCAGTTTGAGGACACGTATTTGTCATGTTACGTCTCCTTGCTTCTGAAGCATTGCTTCTTCAGTTAAAGGTTATTCAAACACGTGTTGTGTAGACACGAACATGATTATTTCATCATTAAGCAACATATGCTTGCTAGAAAGCGCAGTACTGCCTCATGTTACTAATTATTAGACATATGCCAGAGATGTTTTTCTTGCTCTAGCTTTTGTCAGATAGTTTAAAATACATACTTGTTTTAATATCTCCGCATGTTCAATACTTCATTTCCTGTATTTGGTGCTAAATTAGTGACGTGACCAGTAGTTGCTGGCTGCTGTGGTTTTTTTTCAGATGAACAGTGCAACTGTATTTTCCTGACACATTGATGCAGTCCTGATTTTCCACTGTGGAAAACCTGGTGTGTGGTAGGAAGTGAACTGAGAAGCGATTGCTGGAACTTCTTTAAAAAGCACTTGAAAGACTGTAGTCATTCTGAGGTGATGGCTCTGTCATGTGTCTGAGTGCTTTGTATCTGGGAGTATTTAGACTAGAGGCACATTAGCACATAGCACGCAGAGTCCCAGAGCTCAGAGCCAGGAGGATTGCTGCTACATTTCTGTCTGTCAGTCAGAGCAGCCCAAATCTAAACTGACCGATGCAGGCTGTGTGATCAAAGGGAATTCATCAGGCAGTGTTTCTCCCAGTCTTGCTGAAAACAAGTTTTATTAAATACATTCCATGAACCCTACTCCTGATCCAAATTCTAATAAAGAGTGTTGTTAATGCTGTCTACGCTCAGAAATTTGCAAACAATATTTTTGTTAGGCAAGGCAGCATGGTTGCTTTGTGCACTACCAGTCATGTTGAGGAACTGAGTTCCTCCATAAAGAAAATACACAAGGAAAGAAACTAATAGTTTTACCAGGGCCTGAAATTGTGTGTGCTGTGCTAAGCAAACACTGTAAATTATGAACTTTATTTATCTTCAGAAAAAAGGGGACTTTCATTCCATTTTCCAAAATGGAAAAGGCTTGTAATAGTTGGGAGCACTATGAATTCATCAATGCCAATGTTATGTGCACAGTGTGCTGACTGAAAATAATTTTTTCAGTGCTATTACATCCAAGTGAACAGGCATTTTGATTGGAACGAAGCATTAATATGTTTCATTTCCCAGAGAATCTTATTAAATGCCCCCTTTTGTTTAAATAAATAAATACAACATGTTAAGAAATTAACAAAACAAGTTATATAAATAAAAATGCTGTTTTGACTCTAAACTCGTAAGGCAATCAGCATCTCCTGATATTTCATAAAAATATAACCAACACCTGCAATGTAGAACATTGATTTTTATTTATTTTATTTTATTTTATTTTTACTTTTTAATTGGTTCTTCAGGAAGTTATGGTAGGCAAGTAGGAGCTGGAACATGGGAAAAAGATGCTGGTGCGAAAATCTGTTTCACAGTTTTAGTGTGATGAGACACAAAACCGAAGGAGTGCTGACGAAATTATCTTCAAGGTTAATGAGACTTTGTATGAGATTATGTATTTTGCTGTTTTAGAGAATTTGGCAGCAAACAAGCAGTAAGTTGAATTCCCTAAGGTAAATTAAAATGCTTATCAACATCGTGATTTGTCCCATCCCTCCTGCTCCCTTTGGAAATGTTCCTTGAAATAAGTGAGAACTGCGTGTGTTGCATCTGTGTCTTGAATCTCCGTTACTCCCAGTTTCCTAAGGCTTTGAGTCCATATGAGACTTTGGCTTCTAGAGATGTGTGATAGACCAATTATCAAGCAGTATAAAGTTTTCAGTAGTATCTACTGACTTTGGAAAGGTCAAAACAGTACTGAAATCAAGGGGAAGAGAAGATAATTGTGTAACTGCTCAGATGCAACAGCCGTTTACAAACTTTACCCACAACATAAACCTTTGCTGACAGAGTCAAGAAGCATCAAACACTGAAACTCTTTTCAATTTGCAATTGGATGTTTTCTTCAATGAAGGATGCTGTGGAATCCAAAGAGCAGAGTACTCAAGAGTTAGCTGATTTTGAGTGAAAACAGAGCTATCTATACATATAAACTGTTTTATGAACCATCATTCCATTTGAGAAACCTACCTGGTCAGTTTATGGGGATGTATAACTTGCATCATATGCAAATGAATGATGGGTTGCTGGGAGAACCCAGCCACGCACAGGGAAAGCAGAAGCTGGAAATAATGAGGGTTATGCTGAATCATTCAGAGAAGGTGGGATGGCTGCAGCTCGGTGAAAACTCAGCAACTTTAAAGCTGTGCTCACCACAGTGGTAATTTAATTGGCTTTGCTTGACAGATAAAAAATGCATTAGTTTTTGTTTTTAACTTTAAGGATAAGTTGTTTCATATGTCTCATGTACTTCTAAAAAATCCTTGCATTTGAGTTTTAATACAATAAAAGACTAACTTGAACAGTGTGAAGGTATTCACTGAAATTCAGTCTGAAAGAGGAAAAGCTGCATCTGTAAGTTCTTGTGTTAAAATGGATGGGATTAGATCAGTTTATCTGCTTTCCTGCCAGGTGATTTTCATTTGCCAAGCAATTCTTGGTTTTGGAAAAAAAGTTTCAATAGCTGTTCTAATCTGCAACGTGGGAAGCTGGGAATAACGTTGTAACTAACTACACATATATTACTGTCCTGAAGCTGTTGTCATACCTGCAGTGTGGCAGATACCACGTGGTTTTATAGCCACATAAAATATAGTGTAGTGGTGCCAAATTATAACTGCGTAGCCTGTGTTCTTTAAATTACTGTTTGTCCTTCAGATACTTTGTGGAAGTTAAGCACGTAGGCATTGGGTATGTCTTTATGTACAATGAGACTATCATAAATCCATCAAAGGGAATTGAGTTTTCAGTTAAAGTAAGCACTAACCTTGCAGAAGAGCTAATTCAGTCATTGAAGATAGATTTGAAAGTAGTTTTTAAGGTAATCGTTTGGTTTTGATAAGCTGTACAATGGCTTTGGCTTTGTTGTTAGGTGGATGATTACAGAGGTATAGCACAGTACCCTCTTGGTATTGTAACTCTACCTCTCAGCATAGATGCAACTACTTTGAAGGTAATTTAAGCAGTGGCACATTCTGAATGTGAGTCAGGAATGGATAAGTAATGCTTATCCTGATGCTCCTGAGTATTTGGCTATTAAGCAGTATGCTCACAAAAGCTTTCTGGCTGGGAGGAAAAAGTCCCTTTATTTAGAAGACTGGCTGTCAAGCAAGGTTGAATCTGCCTGTAGAGTCCTTTCTGGTAACAGACATTTATTTGGAAAAGCTAACCTCATTGTACTTAGATTAAAGGTAAACATTGGAAGCTATTTAGAAAGCTTGCATCTTCCTTTTGGCTTCTTGAATCATCCCCTTTATTTTGGGAAAGACGTGCAGCTAAAGAATTCACTGGGAAACAAAAGACATATTTTAGAGTACCTGTAATGCTACTAAAATACATACATACTGTATTTGTACCCTATTACCAAGGTGGTCAAAAAATTGTTTTGTAATTATTAGAAACTTAACATTCTGGAATTAAATTGATATCTCTGAGGAGGTGAACAGATAGTTTGCTCTGAATCACAGAATTGTTCAAGTTGGAAGGGACACTTAAAGATCATCCCTGCAATGAACAGGGACTTTGCAGGTTGCTCAGAGCCCATCCAGCCTGACCTTGAGTGATAGGGGCTGGACAGAGATGGGATATCCACCACCTCTCTGGGCAGTTCTAGTGCCTCACTACTGTTATTGTTTAAAAAACAAACCTTTTTTCTTATATCCAGTCTGAATCTCCCTTGTTTCTAGTTTAAAAGTATTTCCCCTTCTCCTGTCAACACAGGCCTGCTAAAGAGTCCGTCCCCTTCCCTTCTTACAGCCCCCCTTTAGATACTGAAAGGATGCTCTCAGGTCTCCCCAGAGCCTTCTTTTCTCCAGGCTGAACAGCCCTCAGCTTGACCTGGGGGAGCTGGTTGTGCACTGTGCATTGGAGCCCAAGCCTTTGGTAATGTGGATGCTGTCCTGTGTGCCGTTCAGCAAATGAATTGCATCACTTTGAATTTAGTGTAATCTACAAGGGCGTGCTAAGAGGTTAATGTGAGGAATTCAGTGTTCTGGAAGTTAAAATTCTACTCCGTTGCACAATAATCTTCATGCATAAATGACCCCTGCATTGTTGTGGGTTCAACATGTTATATTGCATTTTTCAGCCACAGAATTAATAATTGCATTTAGTTAACATTATAAACACATAACCTATCTTCTTGAACTATTTTTTTCACTTATGACCATGGTGGAAAAATCTATTCCCCTTTATTTTTGAGCAGTATACTAATTTTCAGATTTTCCTACGGATGTATGTGTGTTGCACCTGGATAAACATCTTCCATTCAATGTGAGTATGAATGGTGGTGCCTGGATTTATATGTAATTGCTAATACTGCCATGTACACTTAAATGCCATGTACACTTAAAGTCACCTCCTAGTTTCAAGCCAAAAGAGTTGTGATCTGTTAAAAAAAAAAAGTCATGAATCAACAGCAGTGCTTCAAGCAGTATCGTATCTGAGGCCCTCAGAGCTGTAATTGCCAATGCATCTTGCCACTGCTCCAGCAAAAGAAATGTCATAATTCTGCTTTTCACTTAGCTACACCAAATCCTTTTCTGTGAGATAAGAACAAAACAGACATGTTGGGAACAAGTCACGAACACTTTTTCCTCACCTTGGATGGAGTTGGTTGATGAGATTTTGATTTGACAAAAAACAATGCCACATCCTTCTTGAAGGAGACACTTAAAGATGTGTCTGTTTGTTTTGCACAAGGGCATTGGTGTTACTGAACTACAGTGATCTAATGTGCTTTCCTGAGAAAGATGAGTTTGTTAGCATTTGCAAGAAACCAAAATACTGGAAACAAGAAAATGAGGCAAAAGTACTCACCTTAATGTACCTCTGTAAATTAATGAATTGGCAGGACTATGTGAACTGAGTGATTTTTTCCTATTTTTTTTTTTAATTGCAGAAAATTAAGTGTTCAGTTTCTTAAAGTTATCTGATGTACTTCTAAGCTATTTGGGACAAACAAAATATTGCACAACCTCATAAGTTAAAGCAATGTCAATAACTCCAGCATTTGAGTGTGGGAGTGCTGTGGTTTTGTCTGGGGTACAGTTATTCTTTTGAAGGATGGCTTGGATTTTTTGATGATAAGAGGCTGAGGAGCTGGGATGCAGGCTAGAGAGCTGACCCAGACAGACCAAAGGGAAGTTCCATACAGCGTGGTGCCATGCTCAGCATATAAACTGCAGGAGAAGATGCTCAGAGTGATGGTGTTTGTCTTCCAAGAAAGTGGCATATGTGATGAGATCTGTTTTCCTGGGAGTGGAGAACATCTGCCTGCCTATGAGATGCAGCAGATGAATTCCTTCTTTTCTTTTGTTTGCACATGAGGCTCTTTATCTGGCAAACTGTCTACCTCTGCCCACAAGTTCTCACACCTTCACATTCCCAGTTCTTCTCCCTCATCCTACCTGGGGGGTGATTAAGCAGCTGCAGGGTGCTGAAATGCCTGCCTGGTTCAACCACAGGGGGTTCAAGCTATTACTACTACTGCTACTACTACAATAATAATAAAAAAACTAGCATAACTAATTCTTTATGCTTTTGAGTAAATATGTACTGGCCTGTTGTGGTTTAACCTGGCAAGTGGCTCAGAACCACACAGTCCTTCACTGACTGCTACACTTCCCAGTGGGATGGGGGAGAGAGTTGAGGGGGGGTGGGGGGGAAACTCACAGGATGAGATAAAACTATTTACTGTGATAGAGAAAATGATAATAATTATGACAAGTGCGTGTGTAGTGTATATATGAATGTATATAACAACTGATGCATAAGCAATTGCTCACCACCCTCCTGACTGATGCCCAGCTAGCCCTCCTAAGCAGTGGAAGAGAGAAAATGGTGAACTCATCTTTTGCCTGTTCAAAAGTCCTTTGGCATGATGTCATATGATACGGAATTTCTCTTTGGCCAGCTGTCCTAATTCTGTTTCCTCCCAACATCTTGAGCCCTTTGCTGCAAATGGCCTTGGCTCTGTACAACTTAGCAAAAGCTGTAAGCATCAGTGTGTTTATCAACATTGTTTTTCTCCTAGAACCAAAGCGTAGTGTCAAACCAGACACTGAAGAAAACAGTTTGATTTCAGCGGAAAATAAGAGACAGTCACAGTGGAAATGTTTGTGCTTTGATCTGTAGACTGTATTTCTTCCTTTCCTTCTCACTCAACAGAGTAACACTGTGTGTGTACGTGTATAAATATTTATTTGGAGAGAGAGAGAGAAAGAGAGAGAGAAAGCTGAAGAATGTACTTGTGATCCTCCCGTGTACCACAGCTAATGTTACTGTTATTTTAGCTACTGCTGGAACTCTACTCCTATCCCTTTACCAGGCACCATCTTAGATGCAGGACATCAAGTGGTCGTTGCAGATGTTCAAGTAGAATTCATACTTGGCTATAGTTTAGTTACTGGATTGACCAATTAGAATCAACAGTCCAGTTGATTCTGGGTCTGCATAAATGCATACCAAGGTGATAATGCCTTTTCAAAAACCTGGGCATTTCAAAACCCAGTTATACCTACCAAAGTACATATCTGTAATGGGGAAAAAACTGAAATACCTGTCCTTAATACCACCTGAGCATTCCTTTTTGTCTAACAGCTTCCTTACTGTTGTGGAACATAGGAAATTTATCTCATATTTTAAAAATGAGATTAATGTGTGTTTATTTCAGTTCCTCCAAGAGAGAATAACTGAAATGGTCTTTGTGACAAATGCTCGTTGCTTTTGTTAATGTGTAGCACTTATTCAGGCATAATACCATGAAGAGAGGAGCAGGAAAAAGTAAGTATAATAGTTTCACTTTTTCCATTTAAATAAGGAATGCCTTCGAGTTAAACAGCAGTTAAGCATCATCAAGACCAAGAAATGTGGAAGCAGAGCTATTCAGAGAATTGAAGTACAGCTTCTCTGAAGTTTTATGACAGCCTTGTCCAAAATAAGATGTTCTGTTTATTGTTAAGGGAATTTCACAGTTGTATTGAATCCTATATTGAATCCTACAGATTTTAGCATTTCTTTCCCCCAAAAAATTCTGATCAAGGTAGACAGAGGTGGTTTGCTGATTTAAAAGTATCGTGTTTTTTCTTTCCAAGAAGATAAAAATAAAGTAAGTCCTTCCCTTGCTGTGGAACATATGAACTGCTGGAAGGCAGCTGTTTGAATCAGCATCCAAAGTGTTCTTAAATTTGTGAGGTACCTCAGGAATAATTTTATTTTTTTTTTTTTTCCCCCAAGGAAATAACATTTGTTTTTAATTTCAAGCAGCTTAAAAATCCTCTTCTTTTTTTTTTCCCCTCTTCTTTCTCCTGCTTAGTAATCAGTTTGCCTTGATTGTTCTTCATTGCATAATATAATCATCAAGTAATAAACTCTTCTCTGCTATTAAGCAACAATAGAAACCTTTTCTTCTAACAGTTCTCCCAGGTAGAAAAACCCATAGGAATTATCAGGCCAAATCTGTGGCCTGTGTGAGAGAAGAAATAAGAGTTTTCCCTTATTTAAAAAAAAAATAAAAATCATGATCATTATGTTTTATCTTAACATGGACAATACATTCATGCTTAATGCTGCATATATATTTAATAGTCTTGACAGTCCTCACTGGCATGCAACCTACTCTGGCTTCTCATGAATACCTCAACATTAAACAGCGACTGAATGGGAAATAATGTAGGTTAGCTTGTGATTGGCATGACAAAATAAAATATCTCTCCCATCTCAGTACTCTTTCCATTCTGCATCTTTCGTACAATTTGCTTCTAAAAATAGCATCCAACTCATTTACTTTTTTACTGGACCATCTGGGTTGTAGATATGTAAGAGAACCGTTAAATTTGTAAACATAAAGTTATACTTCATGTATTTAGTAATGCTAATTAATTTCTTTAAAGCATGCTTTGAATCAACCTTAGGTAATACTGCTAATTTCATAGGAAAATGTCTCTTTTCTGACATAACTAAAGAAATGTCCAAAAAACTCCACCCACACTTAGAATTATGATAAATTAGCAACAAAATCTAAAATTTCAGAACATTGATCTGTTTTGTGCTTCCATGGTTCATCCCGTGCTAGCGCTGTATCATTTCCACGGAAGAGGTAGTTTTGTGCTTTGTAGATGTGTGAAATCTTTTTTTTTTTTGAGAATTTACCAAATTTTGATAGAATGGAAGGAGGAGGGATGGCAGGAAATGTGAAAATGGAGCAAATAGAGGTCATGCATGCTGGCTCGCTTGGGTAGGAGGGGCTGGTAGGGAGCAGCTAACACTGATTTACTGAATGTCCTGTTCTGAAACTGAAATGAAAAGAATGAGACCTGGGGGCTAAGAAGAAATCAGAACAGAGAAGTGTGAAGGGCACATTGGCCACGAGCATGCAGAAATAATTGTGCTTGTATAAAATGTGCGTGGAAAAGCTGCAGAGTTGACTGAGGATGGAATGAGCATAGAATTCCTATGTCCTGCCTTTCGGCTCTTGTCAGGAACTGCCTGTGATAACTTTCTAGCTAGAGTATGCCATTCTTAGCAGAGTTAGTCTATGAGAAGGATGACAACCTACTGCTTTTATTGCATGAGATTAAAGTACGTCTTTAACATAACCAGCAGAGTGCTGTCTGGAGCAGTCTTGTTGATGATCTAAGTGGATATGGATGTGACATGATATAATTAAACTCTTGTTATTCATAGTCTTTAAAACACAGGAAATTATGCACAGGCTTCTCCTTTCCTGTTGTTTATTCAATGTCAAATTTGCTCCCTTGTCCGTATATACACGCATTATGATGGAGTCTGCAATTAAGTAAGCATGTACTGTAGCTTCCGCAGAATGGCTGTCTGATGTGATGCTTTGCAGATAAATCAGGGCTGGGAACATGCTTTGGCTTTATTTCAAGAATGGTGTGGAAAACTGCCATTTGACAGTAAGCTTAACAAAGAGGTTTGGAGCATAATAATATGGCAGGGATTTGCAAAATCAAAGGTATCTATGTGGCAAAATGTGATCAACTGGATCTTGTGCAGTGGTTGGTCAGGCTTGCTTCTGATAGGCTGTGTACGTTACGTGCACGTGCTGAGACTTTAAAAGATTTCATAACAAATTGGTTTCATGAAGTGAATTCTAAATTTTCTTAACTCTTTTCTATCACCTTTACACAGTGCAAAACCGTGTGTCACGGATAGATACCAGCTGCAGGGCTCTCCTGTTCCATGTATCGCTTTGTGATCTGCTAGGGTCTGTTCTGGACTCACGGTTGCAGAGGAAGAAGAGATGTACTTAAAAGAAATGTGCAGCTCCATCTTGGACAAAATTCTTGTGTAATATTAGGCACTTGAAATTCTTGGTCTTTTAATTTTATCTTTCCGTACATCCATCTGTCAGATATGAGGGAAAACAAAATTGAAATGCGTGATGCACTCTAATGCTGCAGCACAGATATCAGTTAGAAACTCTCAAGGAAGTCAATTATTCTTCCTTTAGAAGAGCTTTTTGCAGAGTAAAGTCAAGAGTGCAGGAGGTCACAAATAAGGCTAAACCCAAAGAACACCAAAACCAGAATCATGATTCAATTCATAGTTAATTTATGTTTGAAGGATCAGCTGCTTTACTGGTAAAATGATGCTTCTCTTTTGTCCATCTAAATCTCTTTTATTTCAACTTGTGTTCATTCTCTTGTTATCTCACAACATATTACGTGAAGAAGCTGCACTAATTCTTCCTTTAATTACTCTATTATTGGTAGATATGATCATAAGGAATGCTCTACACTTGAAAATTCTATTAACTTCTACTAGCTTCATTTAAGAGGTATATTGAATGCAGTTTCCAAACATGGACTTATCTAACACAAACTTCTAAGGGCTTTAAGGACTATTGGGATAGAGTGAGGACAATTAAAAAGTACTTTTGCAAGAATCTGTTCTGGTCCTTACAGTTTCAATTACTTATTGCAAAGATGAATAGTTGCATTTTACCTTAATATTCTAAGGGAATATTAAAAAGATGTTTTAAAAAAATCTAGATCTTGAATAAGGTGAGAAGTGTGAAATCTTAACCTGGAACAAAAGCAAGACATAATTTATTCTTAAAATCATAGAATCATTCTAGTTGGAAAAGAGCTTCAAGTTCAAGTCCAGTCATGAACCTGACTGAGTTTCATCGCAATGGATACTGAGGTGCCCCAGACTAAACACAGTATTTGAGATGTTGTCACCACAGTTGAGTACAGAGGGACAGTCACTTCCCTTCTCCTGCTGGCCACCATATTTCTGCTACAGACTAGGCTGCCATTGGCCTTCTTGGCCTAATGGACACTCTGCTGGCTCTTGTTCAGCCAGCTTTCAGCCAGCACTCCCAGGACCTTTTTTGTTGGTCAATATTCCAGTTACTCTTCCTCAGTTCCACACTGCTGCATCAAGTTGTTTATCAACTGAATCTATTTCTGTTTAGCCAGTTCCTCACCCACCAAACGGCATGCTTGTCCAAGCCACAAGTATCCAATTTCTCTAGGGGGAGATGGTGGGAAATGGTGTCAAACACTCGTTGCAAATGTAGACAATATCCACAGTCTTTCACTCGTAGATGAAGTTAATCAGGTTCAACCTGTCTTTCATAAACCCACGCTGGCCGTCTGATCACTCAGTTGTCCCATTTTAGCCACATGATGACATTCAAGATGATCTGCTCCATAAACTTCCTTGGTACCAAGGTCAGACTGACAGGCCTTTAGTTCCATGGGTCTTTGGTAGTCTTCCTAACCCCTGCTTACCTGGGATCTCTTCAGTTGGCTGCGACTGCTGGTTAATCTTCTGACCTGCTTCCCCATGTGTCTGTGTGGCTGCCCACGTTGTTTTATTGTTAATTCCAGTGCTTGGGAAGCAGTTTGCCCAGATGTGTTGTATACGTGAACAAGGGTTGTTTTGTGTTGTTGTGGTGGTTTTTGTTTTGTTCTGCAGGCAGGTGAGTGACTACAAAAGTTTGAACAGCCTGACAGGTTGGTTTTTTTTTATTTTGAAACTTTTCTTCTGCCAAGCATTTTTTTCCATAATGTTACACCATGCATTTCTGAAACAGCCAAAGAGGATGAAATGCAGCAATTGTTAGAATGCTTCATGAAACAGTAAAAAACTAATTGCTGTTTTTCTTGAGAAAAGTTAATGGGTATGTCTGTTGTTGGTTTTGTTTTTTTTATAGATATAATGGCTTTAAAATCTTGCACTGTTAGCATTTGCAATGAGAAGGAACTTCTGTAAAATGGTGAAATAATTTGTTGATTGCAGAGGCAGGCAGGGAGTTAACTCCTTTTGCCTCAGCCTGGAACTTTACCTTTTCAGTCAGATCAATTTGTTGCAACATAGATTTTCAATAATGCCCAAGTACTTTTGCAGAAGTAGGTTTGTCTGCAGAGATTTTTCTTTTCGTTCCATGTAATGTCGGTTTATTTTTTCTTGTTGTTTTGTTTTTTCTTTTGTTTCTTTCTGGTATCTCAGGGAAATTAGAATTTTTTCTCTTTTGTTCTTTGGCTTGCTTGACTTCCCTACTGTTACCTGCAGTTGCCTGAGGTCTTCTGAGGACAGAGGATCTCATTTGGAGTCTTATGACGTCGGGAAAAGAGCCCTCTCACTTAGAGATGTGTTGGATCTGCCCCCAAATCTTAATCGAAGTTGTAGAAAATGCAGGAAAAAAGTAATCACTTGAAAATAAAACCAAGTGGCATGAACCCACTGAGGAAAGAAAAATATGATTATTTTCTGTATTTATGTTGACTTTAAGTCTACTTTTTTTCTTTAGCTTCAGTGATTGCTACTCAGTTTTAATTCCTTGCATTCTGTCCTATGTCTTCCCAGTAGCAAAAAGTGTGTGTTGATGCTTAAACTGGGGGAGTAGATGCAAAACCAGGAATAAGCTCATTGCAGACATAGCCATTGCAGATAGTTGCTCTGCTGCAGACCTGCCTTTGAGACCAGTTTTACAAGAGATTGCACTGAAGCAGGAAAAAGGAATCAGTTTCTGGTACTTGGGTCTGCATCACTTTGTGGTCTTTGTAGTTGTCTTTGGCTACTTCATGTCTCTGAGGTGCTCCCTTGTTCATCTCACATTACAATAGGAATGTAAGTCTTCTGGTTGAAACGCAGGCAGTCTGATTTGACTAGTGTACTGAAAACAGTAGTACAATGTAGTTCTTTTGGTACAAAGATGGAAGGTGAATAAAAACAATGATGTTCAGGAGATTGGTACTCAATTGCGTTTTGAATTTTGAAAATGAATTAAGGTATTTGTTTTGTTTCACCACCACATTTTCTTTTTTTTCCCCTTAGATTTTAAATTGCAGTTTGAATGGCTGAAATTTACCAATTCAGCTGCTTCCGTTTTTTTTCTTTTGCTCTAAATAACCACCCAAAACCCAAGGGAAGAAGTGAAAATGATCTGTTTGCCTGAGTTTCTGCCTGCCCCTGCGGACAAGAAGAGACACAGTAGCTGGTGATGAGGAAGGGAAAGTTGCTATGCTGCTGTATTCTGGCAAGTGGTAGCTGAAGGTTTTATGGAAGTGGAATAACTCAGATTTTCTCTAGGACTTCTAATTAATGCTGGAATTGAGCTGATTTCTGCTGTATCTAATCAGAATTTGGACACAGTTAGAAATGTGACTCTGGGCTTTGTTCTGCCAAGCATGGACTGCACACAAAGACCTGTTCTGGAAGAAATTTGTTTTTCTTTGTTTTCTAAAACTCAAGTGAGCGCTTTCCAATTGATGGATGTTTTGTGTATTTTTATTCTCTCCTCTTGTCACACATCTTCAGAACTGAGTGACAGCTCAGAATGTGTGCTAATGCATAGCACAAAGAGTAGAAACAAAATGGGTGGAATAAATAAGTTACTGCTGCTCCAGACATTCTGTGTAGACGTGTCTAACAACAGAAGCTGATGTGGTAGAAGAACCAAACAAGCTAGTATAAAGAAACAGAAGCATTCAGAATTTGTTTTTTCTATCTTAAATGTTGAAGATGCTTAATGCTGAAAATAGTGAAAGATGATACAGACATACTTAGAAATGTGGTGTAATAATAAATTATACTTTTGCTATTAACTTTAGGAATAGAACCCAAATGAAAAACGTGCTGCTTTAAGGAACGGGATGTGAAAATTAACTGGTTTTCCCTCAGCTTTGTTGGCTCTGTGGGACTGAGAAAAAGAGACGAGCTGAGTGTGAATGTGTACAGGAAACAAAACAGTTCAGGGAACTGGTACTGCATTCCCTTCAAACTCTGAACAGCTCTTCATTATCTTTCTAAAATGAAGCAACAAATTGCATTAATCTTTGAAACAACTCCTCATTGGATATGGCTTACAGGTGGATTTTCTGTGGTTTTACTTTTTTTTCCTGAAAATGTTCTAATTTGCTGTTCCAATCTATTTCTGAAGCTGAGAGTATTTGGTGGTCATCGCAGATGTTAATTCTGTTGTAATTTTCAGCTTTTGGAAAGAACTTTGTTGTATAAAGATAATTTTCAGAAAATCTGCATTAAAAAAAAAAATAGAAATGATAGCATATAATTCCAAGAAGCATTTTTTTTTTTAACCTTGTGTTTTATTGTCAAAATGAGAGCTACTCAGTTTCTTATTCTTTTTTCAGAAAGCTGTAATCTGCCACCCTGATCACATTTTTTTTTTCCCAAGAAGATGCTTTGCAAGCACGCTCTCCTTTAATTTATTCCAGTACATCTGAAGCCAAGTTTATATGGCAGATGCACTGTTGTAACTAGGCACAAACTCTGAAGTATGTGCATAATTTTTACCATAATGAAACAAACACTAGTGGCAGAGCATAGTCACTGTTTTTATTTGCTTCTAATACAACTGAACCAGTTGTAAAAAGCTAAGAAGCTTTTCCATTTTATTTACTCATGAAGAACAAAATAGAACTTGTTTCTTCTATGGCTTTCACCCTAAATAGGGTGACACTTCATTCTTGAAAGCACGCAGTGAGCAATGTGCATTACATAGATGTAATAGCTGCTAGCAGCAGATTAGCTCAGGCTTTTCATATACGAATGATTCACTACTGTAGTTCGTGGAAAAAGGATTTTATGTATTTATATTATGTATATATATTTTTGCTGAGGTTTTCCCTATTACCTCATTCACCCACAACCCCCTGGTGCCAAGTTGGATACTTAATTTTAGGATTTCTGTTCAAAATGTTGAATAAATGATTTCACTCATACAGAAACTTCTGTTTGAAGGACACTTCTATTAAACATTACTGTATAGCAGCTGTACCGTGGCCCACGAGTACATTTCTTCCAACAGTTTCTGAAGCAAGCAATAGTGTAACTTGGGTGCATTTTCCTTCTAGGAGCTGTCATTCACAAGCAGAATTACTTGGCTTTCAGTTTTTATGGTATTTCTGTGGCTATTATTCAAAACTTGATCAGGATGCTGAAATTACAGTACATGCGGCAGCGTTCTCTGTCAGCTTCCTTAAGGATTTCTCTTTCTCCAACTTTGAATTTTAATTCAGTGGATTTTTTTTTTCCTGTTTGCTAATAAGCAGCTGCTGCATTTCACACCAAAGTTAATTTCCTCTCAGCGGGGAACAAAAAGATTGATAGAAAGAAGTTGCTCTGGCAATGTGCCAAGCAAACATTACGAAGATGGCAAAGTCTATTATGGTCAGAAATTGTACAACAGGAAAAATGTGCCGCAGACTGACAAAGCGTGGATTGTTATCTCGTGAAGGAGCAACAAGGTTTGTCCCTAGGCCACAAGTGCCTTGGTTGGGCATTTATGTTCTGTCACCTCTGTCCTGGGAGCCTTAAACCACAAAGTACCTAAAGAACTCATCCTACAGCTGGGGCTGGGCATGATAGTGGGGGAGATCTTGGCATGGAAGCCAGGGAAACATAAGGGTGCTGCTTCACTTGTTTGCTCTGATCTCCAGATGAGCCAGAGCAGCGCTGTAGTGGGGCTTCACCCATTTCTATACGAGGCCCTTGTTGGAGCCAAATGCTGCAAGCAAGATGAGTTACTTTGGCTAAAGTGAACTTCTGCATCTTTGTTTGCTGCACGCCAAGCAGCAACACCTCCCCACTTCTCTTTAGAAAGTTAAAACCCAAAGCCCACACTAGATTTTTGGAAAATCAGTAAGTTTTGTCTTGAAGTCTTAATAAACAAATATTTTTCTTTTAAAAATATGATTTTCCTTTGTGTTTGAGGGGAAAGAAACTAACAGTGTATCCAAAGAGCTGGAATGAAACTCTGTAACTTCAGTGTTTCCATGGAAGTGATAGCCTTCATCTAAGACCTGAACACAAACTTACCATCCTTGCTGAAGCTGAATTGTGATATTCTTTGAAAGTCTTCCTCTCTTTGGGCACAACTTAACCAGATGCTCAGCAACCCTTGGAGGAGTGTGGGCTGCTGCTGCTCTTATTAATGGCTGGAGATGCTCAGAGTGCTGCAGGGCAGGATTCTGAGTCACCACAGATGTTGATTCAGCCTATGGTTTTTAACTTTTAACTTTTTGTCTTGCTTTTCCTAACCGACTGTATACAGGTAAATATTCATAATATACTCTGTCGCCATGGCAGTCTTATGGAGAAGAGTGTTCAGCTGCATGCAGATTCATAATCAAATTGTTAGGAAAAATAATAGATTGTTGTAGTAAGAGTATACTTGTGTAGCCTGCAGCCTTGATGTGGGAGCTGGAAAGCAGGGAGCCTGAATGCAGATTCCACTCTTAGGGGGCTTTCAGCGGTGACTTCTCAAGTCACTTCAAGCCATGTTTGTTGAAGACCTCTGTTTACCTAGTTCATGGTAATATTATATGGCTTCATCTGTTCAGCAGGGTGTTGTGTTTTTTGTTTTGGTGGTTGTTTTTTTATTTCAAACTAGAAAAAGAATGAACTCTTCTTTCTGTTTTTGAAAGTGTAACTTTAACTTCCTTGAATCGCACCTGCAGAGTGCTGAAATTGCTAATTACTGATATATGTTGCTAGTGCTAATGAACACACTTATAAAGCCTGTTACTGCTGCTCATAAAAGCTCCAGGCTAGTAGTAATACTAGGCTTTTTTTTAGTAGGCTCCTTATGTGTTTGCACAGCACGTGTACTTTTGAAATACAACAGCAACACGCTATTGTTTCACATTATATGCAGTGCTACAGTAAATTTAATCAAAACAGCAAAATGTCGATAGAACAAGTTTTAAGGTATTCGTGCATTTCAAGCATGAAGAATTTTCAACAGCAGTAGTTGCTCACACAAAATTTGTTCTTCCTGTAGGCTTTTTCATGGCTCATAAAGAGTGATGGATGACCTTAATTTTTATTTTAATCTCCTTCTTTTCACTTCAGTAATTTCTCTGATGCTAGCAAAAAAATTAGTGAGAACGTGGAATTGTTCACCAGTCATTAGTGATTGTGTGTGTTACAGACTTTGCACGGATGACAGGAGGTTACTTGATTTTTTTTTTCTTTTGGGAAGAAAGCCATGAAGATTTTTTTTAAAGCAGCATTTAAATATGCATTACGGACAATGTCTTACCATATTTTTTATTGTTTCATATAAACATTTTTCAAGGATAATTAAGTTTTTTCCCAGTTGTTTTAATTGGTTTCCTGCTCCAGTACCTTGCCAGTGTAAGCTAACCCGTGTGTTTCTTGCTTGACTTCAATGAGGGTTTGTGTTCATGAGAGCAGAATGACTGGGCTGCACTGTGCTGAGTGGGGTCCAATTCCCCACTCCTTAGGCTGAATTCTGCTGGGTGACACTGAGTTTCTAGCAAATTCCTTCCTCTGGGAATATGAAGGGAGTTTTAAAGGCTCCGTGTTGTGGCTGCTGACTAAGATATGCTTAGAAAATAATAACACAGTTCTATAAGCAAGCAAAAAGAAAAAACAAAAAAAACCAAACAGTAACAGAAATGCAAAATGACAGAGAATAGGCTTTTAGACAGGTACATAGGTGTTTTTGTTGAGTTTCTGTGTTCTAAAAACTGCACGTTATTCCATCTTTGAGCTTGGTTAGCAAATTGTTCTTTCATTATGTTGCTATATTTCAGTTTTGGACCACAGAATACTGCATTCTTGCTCAGGTCGTGTTGTTACATAGCCCAACGGATAAGATTGTGTAAGCTTGGTGCTGTGCTGGGTGTTGTGCTTTCCATCCTGGGTTGGTTGCTGCTTTATATTGGCTCAAGAACTGAAATCAGCCACTGTGCTACTCTAATGCATCTGATAAATAAAGGCTTGCAGTCAGTTGAGTTCACTGTATTTAGAACTTTCCAGTAGTCAGTGATTTTTTCTCTGCTGTGACAAGAAAATTGTTGAAAAACAGACCATGTGTGTGTTTGTGTGTGGTTTTTACTCTTTTTGAAGAGCCTTGTAGAACAATTGCCCATCAAAAAGGCAACTTGAATAGAACAAAGCAGGAAGTTACTTTTAGGTTGAGGTAGTGAAATGGTAGCCTCCACTTAGGTTCTGGAACAGGTACACTACTTCCTTTAGATTGTGTCTGAGGAGAATATGATAAAGTCACCTTTTGGACTGTGGCAAAAATTTTGTCATTTCCTATAGTTGTAACGGTTGATAACCTATTCCAGTTTATGTCCCCAGACTCTTTAGGATGATTTTCTGGCCAGGAAAAAAAAGAAAAGTTCATATTTGGAAAGAAAAAATGTTTACAAGTGGGATAGCTTCATTCAGATTGAGTTATTCTACATTTTCCTCCGAGGAAGAAAGTCTATTGGTGGGACAAAATTGCTAGGGGGAGTTTTTCTAAAAACAGTCTGAGATCTCAAATTTAAATTTCTCTTACAAGATTATTTTGCTTTTCTTCTTTCTTACAATAAAAAATAGCAACCACTTTAAAATGGTAAGTATTTTTTTTTCTTTCCATCACTGTTTCATGTACAGTCAAGTAACAGTATGGAGCTTCACAAACGAAGTATGATTTTTTTCCTGTGATCTTCTGGAAACTAATTCCTCTCTTGGCTCAGGTTGCTGAAAATGCTACTAAAACACATACAGATAAATTATACTTCTCCAGAGGCTCCACTGCCCAGCTGTGCATGCTTGAATAATGCACTCCCTTCACTTTGTGATGTTGAGATGTCCAATGTAAGCACCTTTCATCTTTTTGGGATTATGGAGCTCGTAATCAGCAGCGCATACAAGTTTTCCCAACTCCTAAAGGCTGACCCTTAAGCAGACATTTTGTATCACTTCCATACCATTATTTTTTCTGTGTGCCAACCCACTCAGCTTATCAGGCTATTTGTTTCAACAAGCTAAGTGGAATTAACAGACCATTTGAAATTGCTAAGGTGGAAAAACAGAGTAAAGCTGCATTTCAGCATAATAATTATGCTGGTGGGTAGCTGAAGTCTCAATCTGAAACTTGCAAACTGGAGCCTGTAGACACCATCAGCTAGAGCAAGCATATTCTTTTGTCCAAGCTCAGAAGCTGCGAAAGCAAGTCTGGAAAGGAGCAAGGAATGAGTGAGTGAGAAGACTGTGAATTGATTCAGTTATCCCATAACCCCAAAACCAAGCTGAAATCTTTTCTCATCTTTCTAATAATTTCTTTCTCGCCTGAATGGTGGCAATAAGTAGTAATTATATATTATGAATTTGCTGACTTATCAATGAGCTTGAAATTCTGAAAATAAATGATGCTCTGGCAGTTATAAAAGATGTCACAGATCATTGAATGACAGCTAGGCTTCCTGGAAGGAATAGCAGTGAGCTGCATTCTCCAGAGCTTCAGTTAAGTCACACAGTTACTAAAGGTGTTTGTGTAATTTAGAAGGCAATCAGAACTTCTAGTATTTCTTTAAAGACTTTTAAGGGCTTTGTTTAGATGAAAACTCTTGTTAATAAGCCAAGTTTTTTGATCCATTTCCAATTGCAACCTGAGCCTTAGTTCCAAGGTAAAGGTCCTTCTACACGTTGAGCTTGTGTGCAAAAGGAGAAAAGAAATCATGGTACTTTTTTCTTGTGCCCTGAGGGTTACACAGGGAGAATACAGACAGCACTTAGCAATCACTGCTGTGCAAAACAATCATATTTAACAGAGAGATAATCAGAAAAGCCAATGAAACTGTTAGATTTAAAGTAAGAAAAAGAAAAACTTGAAAAAATCTTCCAAGTATTTTGCTGGTATATTAAAATTATATTTTCATTTTGTCCCTTTTACCTTTTGCAGTTGACTTCTGATTTGTCTCACTTGTTTTAAAGTATACAAGCAAGAGAAAACCAGTTTAGAAAAATAAGTATAATCTTCTCCAATCTTCCATTGGGAAGGAAAATGTTGGATGACATTTGTCTCATTGTGTTGCATGGCTTGTTTTGCTGAATCTAGAGGACTAAACTGTGGTCCCCTGATGGTCAGAACACACACCGACTCTGACAGGATCCTCATTTACCTCAGAGTGCCATTAGGAAGTCTCTCAAATTATGTATCATTCTGGAATCAGCTGTGTTGCTCGTTCGGAGCCCTTATTTAGCTCAGTCACATTATGAGCCTCAGAGCATGCATTCCTGGACATGTCTGTGTACAGCTGCAGATACTGAAAATACAAATTACTCTAATTTTCTAATTATTCTAATTATTGTTATTGTACCTATTGAACTGCTTAGCTATTGAACTCTTGTGTTTTTCTAACTACTGAATTCTAACTATTTTATTCTAACTAGAGCTACTCTAGTTATTCTATTAACGTCAAATATGTGAAAGGAAAGGCCTCTCCTATGTATAATACAATCTCATTTTCTTTAGTGTCTTAGATTATAACTCAAAATGGATATACTAAGTTGGAGACATGACTTGAAACCAAGATGAAATTTGGAAAGATTGCTATAAAATGCTGCACTTAGCAAAGCAATTAGACAGTAGTGGTAATTGGCTAGACTTAGAGATTACATGAGGCCACAGCCAGAGTAGGTTACCCTAGATTATGCACAAAGTAAAAGCTGAGAATGTGATATAATTGCAAAGAAAGGTAAGTAGAATTCTGATATATAATCACAGGAATTCTAGCAGGGAATTTTCCTCATATTTCTATACTGGTAAGACCTTGTCTGCACAACTGTGACCAACCACTTGTGAAGAGCTGACCATGAGTAAACATTTAGAAGAAATGTTGTGAAATGTAATAGCATTTATGAGAACTTTAGAGATGTGATCTATATGGAAATCATAGTTGTCTGAGCCTTGTCCAAGTGCAAAGGCTTGTTGCTGTATCTGGATCTTTTCCATTTACATAGTACACTATCAGTTTAGGTAATTGTGCACATCTTCTTCTGCCTTGCTAGTATTTTAGTTGCCTTGCAATACTACTCCTCTGTCAAAGAAAGCAGATGGTATATATGTGAGTTAGGTATATTAATGAGAGAAAGCCTTATCCCTCAGATCTTTTTAGCTAACTTTCAGATCTGTATCCAACTTCCATTGACTTCTGAACGTTGCCAACAAACCTTTAGATAATTTTTCTATCTTCTGATAGGATTTACTAAAAAAAATCAGAAGACTGTCTAATACTCAGTGATGCGAGCCTTTTAAGTTGCTGTTTTTTTCTATAATAACATCAATTTTGTTAACCTTATGGTCCGTTATACTCTTAAAGGATAACATTTCTTTGACCGTACTGTTGAAGGACAAGGAATTGTGCTGCTAGCAATTTCTAGAGCAGATAAACTGTAGTTGCAGAAATGTCCCATTATTTGCAAAAATTTCATTTGAGAGACACTGCTGATTTTGTCAGATGTGCGGATCAAAGAGACCAGCATAAGCTTTTTGAATTTGTGTGGATGTAGGAGCTTTATTATCATCACTCAACATGCAGACTGGAGGCAAGTATTTCTCTTGGAGCCTTCTGCTGGCATGTTTTGGCTCAGCCCCGTACTGTCAGCTAGTAATGCTTACCTGTTCTTCCTTCTTTTCCTTCTCTTTTGCTGTTTCATGTTATTCTAGGTAGAACTTCTGCTCGAGTAATGAGCCGGGATTAATGTTTGATCCTTACCCTTAAAAGATGTAACAGTGGTCTAGAGAGCAAATCAATGCTGTAATGAGCAATGAGACTCTGAAACTTGAAAAGGCAAAAGAAGCTGATCCTTGTTCCTGAGAAAAGGGAGCAGAGAAAACCCCAACTGAATTAATGGTCTTACTGTTCGATAATTATGCTGACTTGATGATGTAGCTAACAGAAGGGGTCACTAAGAGAGCTGATGTAGGAGAACTAATAGAGAGTCAAGAAGCAGAAACCCTTCGGCAATTGCTGTGCGTGGATTTACGTAACAAGTCTAATTTCAGATTAAGTAATTGTTTCTCAGCTCGTAGTTTTCAACTACACCAGTAGATACAAGGATTTTTCTTCCAGTTTCATTAAAACCATGTGTCTGCTGAATTAACAATTACAGTGCTATTGAGCTGAAGATACCTTGCATTGAGAGTGATGTTCCTTTGATAAGGTCTTGTTTACAAGATCTGTAGTATGACAGGCTATCGCTACTGACTGGCCGTTTTTGTCATTCTCAGGTCATCTTGCTGCTGAAAGTTGAAAGCCTGAGGAAGTAGAAGGAAACTCTATTTACATATATACCACTTGTTAATTGTTAATGAATAATAAAGGCCATTTTCTCTTAAATGAGGTGGAATATAGAGACAGCTGCATGAGTTGGTAATATTATTTATAGTTCTAACACAAATGGAAGAATTCATTGATAAATCTAAGCTGTTAATCAAGGCATGTAACAATTGGAATGTTTTAAATGAAGTGGACTGGGAAGTGCCCACAAAATGCCTTGCAATGACAGAACTGTGTAGCTGGTAGCCATTACTGCATAAGTAAGAGCTACATTTGGGTATGTTATCCCAAATCTTTGCTGTCTTCAGCTGGTGTGTATGAAAACAGCTATTCTGACAAACAAACTGGTCAATTACAACTCTGTGGTATGAAAATAAAAGAAAATGGTATCTTTTAATAGGTGTTCAACCATGAGTTTCAAAAACACGTCATTATTCAAGGTAGTATACAAGTGGTAGATACTTTCTGTAATTTGGAACAAGTTTGGATGCAACCACTCCTTGAGTCTTCTTTGAAGTTTGTTTCTCTGGTTGCTTTTTCTGTGTTGTTTTTTCATTTTTTTGTTGTTTTGTTTGTAAGGGTATGTTTGAATACTGGCAACAGCAGTGAAGGAAAGTATTTCTGCTTGCAGGTGTTTAAATGTACTGGTTTTTCTGTACTATGCTAATTTCTTACCTGCATGTGATCAGACGAGCACTATCTGATAAAAATGTATGAACTATGTGTCCAGTTTATAGGTGCTAACTACAGATGTTCTTAAGATGCACGTTCTAAGAATGTGTTTTTGTCAAAGGATTCCTTTGTTCTACTTGTTGCTTTTTTTTCCCCCCACAAATAATACATTTACGCTTGTCAGTTTAGCTAACTGGTGTAGAATGTTAGGTGTAGAGCAACTTGGAATAAATGCAAAATAAAATGACGAGCTAGAAATTCGCTATGTAGTTTTGAATTATTAGGTTTAAACTCAGTAAGTTTTACAGATTCGTGGATGTCACTGTAGATTTACAGTCTGAAGGAGATGATAACAAGGTCCGGAAATCTGATGTTCCTTTGAAGCTTCAGTATGTTAAAGGGATTAGATGTGACTTCTGATTTGAACTAAAGCTATACAGAGAGATTATGCTTATAGTCCTGGATTGTTTTATGAAATGTTACTGGTACAAAAGACATCTGAATTAGATAATGAGCACTGTCAAAACTGGGTAACTGTGGGGTGTTTGTGTGTTTGTGTATGTAAGTTTCTGTAGAAATACTATATATAAGAATAGATATACATACTATATAGTATGCATATATATTATATACACTATATATTTGTACAGAATCTGACAGACGTTGCCTTGATAACATGATAGCGTGTAATAGTAATCATACAACCTACAATGGTGTTATTCTTTCTGTCTTTGAAACAATGCTTAGTTTTGTTACAAGTTTGATAAGTATGGGTTTTTTTTAATGTAATCAGGTAAGAGGGCTGTATTATGATGTTAAAATCCGTGATAGCAGACACTATAATTCATTAGTTAATGATTTCCTATTAATTTCCTAGGGTGATGGGCTTTTGTTTCTAAGGGCTGTTCCTAATCTTGTTTCTGTCATTCTTTTTGATTTGTGTTGACAGTTCCTTTTAAAGAATAAAGCAGATTCTTTTATGAAATCTGCTCTTTTTATATGGGACTCCTCTGCCAGAGGACTGCTGCTCTCGCACTGAGGTTTTGTTGACATTTACCAAAACAAAACAATGTTTAATTAATATTTTTGTGCTTTAATGTCATATTCCCAAGACAGTGGTTTGTCATTTCTCTCTACTGATCTAGTTAATGACAGGTAACTTTAGAAATTCCTTTCATTCTTTAGCATTTGGGCTTAATTAGTGATGTTGTTTTCATGTCTGATGATTCCTAGTGAGATCTAGAGCCTCACTGATTTCAATATGTATGTGTATACATGCACGTGTTTGTATGAACATGTTTATATATTTTTTCATGTACGTACACGTATAAATGAATACAAATACATTTTGAAACTTACGTCGAGATTGTGCTTGTTTTTTCAGTTATAGCTCCAGAAATGACTGGAAATCAAGTAGCTTGAGTCTCAATAAATAAAATGATTTTGTAAGGTCTTCTACATTTGGAATTTATCATCAGGAAGCTGATTGAACTGAGAGGCCAACATTAGCTTCTAAAGCTGTAGCTGTGCAACAGTTTCCCAAGTGGGTAAAACAGCCTCCTCTTGGGAAAGCAAAAGCGTGAGATGTGTTGGCATGGAAAGGCTTTTCAGAACAAGGTTGTCCAACATCACAAATTGCATTTCCTCAGACACATTTTTTCAGTGTTTTGTGTTTGTCAAAACCCTACACCAAAGAGAGTAGATGTGTTTCTCTTTGAAAACTGGATGTGGGGCTTAAGTATGGCTTGTGTTGGAAAACCAATAATAATGGAGGAGAAGATAGAAATGACAGGATTCAAATAGGAAGTACATAACTCTCCCCTGTTGCAAAGGGATTGGTTTCTTTTTACTAGTTCTCCTTTTCTGTGAGCAATCTCGGCTATGGACTGGTGGAGCTCGGATATGGAGAGCGAGGTTCTTGAGCTGGGAGTTCACGAAGAATTGCAATGTGCTTGCAACTCTCAGTTTACAAAGCTCAGGTGGAAAGGGAATGGAGACTAAGTGGATGAAGAAAAGCAGAAATTTGCAGGAAAGTAGGTGGAGGCACCCAGGTATATGACCATTACTTCTTCCTGCCTTCTGTTCTCATGCAGTAGGGAGTGTGCAGGAACCTTAAGAACAAATCTACAGAATAGTTTAGAACGGGCTGATAGGAAAAAAAAAAAAGGATTTGAAAACAAAAAAAAACTAACAGAAATGCAGGAGATGTACTGAAATAAGTTGGAAAAATAATAAATCGTACTCGTCTAGTAGATGGAGGGTTTCTTCAAATTACAGAAGATAAACTAATGAATACAGATGACTTGGAGACATGGTCGCTCTCTTATTATATCTAACTTGATATTATGATCAGAAGGAAAAGAAAGGAGAAAACTTACCTTGGTAGTATGCAGGGGAGAAGTAATAGAACCATGGAGCTATCTTTAAGTAGTTCTACATCCCCTCCCCCCCTGCTTCCTGACCAATTATGCTAAGAATAAAATAATTATAGTCAGTAATACCTTTCTTTTTGGGTGTAATAAGATCTCAGGCTGTAGAAATTTGAACAAATTCTACTGAAAGGAGGCATTAAATATTGAAAATCCTGAGTGGGTTCCCAGCTGGTAGAGAATACTGCTTCTTTCTGGTCATACTGCAAAAATCCTTGAAGTAACCACTTTTACTGTTTACTGTAAGCAGAATATAAACGTGCTCTGGAGTCCTGTTACCAGGACAATGGTTAGTCATCTCCTTCTACTGAAGGACTGATCCTTAGAGTGACTTGAGACTGTGCTCGGTTCTCCATTTCAGTATTTAGTAGTTGCTGGGCTTAGGGTCTGTGATATTAAGGTCTGTGATATTAGGGTCTGTGATATTTCAGTAAAATGAGTGAAAACTGATGCACAGTTTAGGTATTTAGTCTTTGTGCCTTGAACTGCTTAAACATACCATGTCTATATGGTGCCCTTATGTCCTGAAATCCATCTGTGCAATGCAAATATTCCTTACTCTGGTGAATGCAGTCCTTCTCATGCATGCACGTGTGCTGTATGTAGACAGTGTATATTCATTAAATGAATTGGAGTTAGTTCAGTCAATATTTTTAAAAAAGTGGGGGGGAGGGGGAGTATGTGACAGTGCGAGGGACATTACAGACAACCACCATTAGCTGTCCTTTGCATATCAAGGACTGGAAGTGGTAGCTTTAAACAACCGAAAAGCAAGCAGGAAAAAGCACGAGATAGAAGGTGTTGCCTTTGCATAAACCTGTAAGGGTACTTAGTAAGGAGCAGCTGCATCTGATTGTCTGGAAGGGGAGAAAAACAAGCTGTTTAGTAATGTATGGCTGCATTTCTTAATTAGATTTTACAATTAAAAATGGAATAGATCAATGTCTTCCACCCACCAGAAACTTTTCAAGCTTTGATTTAGAGGAATTGAGTTTGTTACCTTGAGACATCAAATCCTTCTGGGTGCTTCTGGGAGGGAAAGATGATTTAAGATTTTTAGAGGGAGCGCAGCAGGGAGCCCCATTCTGACTCAATGAACCACCACAAGTTAATCAGTGCTTTTCACTCGGTATTGTTTTCTCTTGCCTTTGCAAATCTCACGCTGTTCCTGAAATGCTAGGGAATTGAAAGAACCGATTGGCTGTCAGTACTTGGGGAAAAAAATGTTTCACAGAGAGAGAGATGCGTTTAACCTCCATTTGAAACTTTGAGTGTCCTTTTCAAAACTTTCCCAGTGGTCCCAGCAACTAAGAAAAGAAAAATGCTCCTCGTGGAGACAAATGTCCTTCTGTACCCTGCTGGGAAAATTAAGAACAAATTTACTCATAAAATAATTAAAAAAAAAAAAAGAAAAAGTTGCTATGAGCAAAAAGTGCTATTAATTTTGACTAACTTCTGCTATCACAGAGTTGAAATGAAGCACTCCTCATGCCTAAAAATGGCTTAAGACATGAGATTTTCTTCCTTATTTCAAAGGCATTTGCTTCTAATTTCAAGGCAGATAGTTCAGAGAGTACAGTGAGAAGAAGGTATGTAATCTGGGTACACCCAGAATGTGGGGAGGTTACATTACAAATCTGGGCATTAATGTATGATGATTTTTTTCCGCTCATTTACCAACTCAATTAAGATGCATATTTCAACAGATCTTTGTTTCAGATCCTCAAGTGGGCTTAAAAAAAAAAAAAAAAAAAAAAAAGGAAAGAAATCTGTGAAAATTTTACTTTTGTTTGATTTTGGTGTCATTGCTTTGAATTGGAAACCTGCTGATCCATTCACAGGGCTTTTTCTCTTTTATAAGTGTTTACGGTAGGTGCTCATCCCTTTTTGTTTGTTTGTGAAGGGAATATTAATGCACCAGATATGGGAAAAATTAGGAAATATGGGGCCCAGACTCGGATCTGGATGGATCTGGGTGCAAAGCATCACGACACGAGTGATTTCTTAAAATCCTCTCCAAAACTAAGGTTTCTGTCTATATTCAGTACTTCATGCTGCTTGTTTCTGGTACTGCTGTCTGTTTTGGTGGTGTTTTCTTTAAGCAGCAGAGAGGGAGACTTGTGTTGTAAATATGCAGCCCTAGAACAAATGCTGATGGGAACAGTGGGGCTGATTTCTCCACCTGCCTTGCTGCAGATGCACTGCCAGCCACGGGAATGCAGCTGCACAACCTCTGTGTGACACCTCAGTGCCACAGCCCAGCAGCAGCTTGGGGCCAGCACTTGAGTCCACGTTTTTAATGATGCATCTGTTGCTCCTGTCTCAGGGCTGCTTTTCTACTGCTAATGTGATAGATAGGGTGCAAAGGTATTTGTGATCACTGTTACTGGATTGAATGAAAATACGTAACTTTGTGAGTGAGAGAAGAAAAAGGGAAAAAAACCATCAAACTCTAGCCTATTTTTGTGTGTGTATGCATATATATATATTTCCTATTTTACTTTCCTTTGAAAATCTGCACTGCTTTCACTGATGCCACATCTTGTATTTTCTGAGTTAATTTGAACCTCCAGAGGCTTGTTTCTTGCATTGTACCATACTGAGTGTTGACAGAAAATTTTTTGGGAAAAGGACTTTCTTGATGCTTTGGGATTTTACTGTGCTACTACCTGATAGGAAATGCAGAAGGTAATTATTCATTAGTATGGTGTATGTCAAGGAATGCAGACCATGCAAATGTGTGCTCTTCCCAAGGAGTTTGAAGTCCAGTGCCTTTGTAATGCTGATGACAAACAGGGACATGCATAGTTTTAGTTGCTCATCAGCAAATTCTCATTACAGGTAATCAAATAAAGGAGAAGGCTGCAGGAATTAAGATGTGGGCACCTCAGCTGGGTTCAAAATATGCTCTAGATCTTTGTCATTATAAAGCCCAAATTACCAGAGACCTTTGTGTAGCTGGATATCTGCTTGTTGATTTCAAACTGTGCACTGATGTTCCTTTTGATTTAAAGCAACAGCACAAAACCCCATGCTTGTTATAGCCTCCTGCAAGTTGGGTTGTTGAGGGACTTCTGAGTATGTCAGTGAGGGAGAAGTGCAAATGCTGCTATTTCTCCTCAAACTTATTTTGCAGCAGAAGAGGACAGCTTCAATTGCTTCAATTCATTGTTTCACTAGCTTCTGTTTCCCAAAAAATGCAGTTAACTGTTTCCTAGGAACAAAACATACTTAGTGTATATAACCATCCTACCGAGCAGTCAAAACTTTCCTTTAGGAAATCAGGCTCAGTTTGTGTTCGTTCAGCTCCTTGCTGTCAGTGTGTCTGTAGTGGAAGTGCAGTCACAGTTTGGCCATTGCCAATTGCAAATCAAAGATGAACGTTCTGCAGTCCATATACCACATAGCATGTGTATGCTCAGGGACTGGAGCACCTGTGAGCAGAGGGAAGGCTTGCACCTCGTTTGCTATCCCTGTGAATATAAAAAGAGGGTGCTTGAGGCCCGGCTTCTGGAGTTAGTGCTGAGATACTTATTTGCTTCTCTGAAAACAGCACGCTTAGTTACATTTCTGTGGACAGAATTGTCCCTTGCTAAGTTCTTATGCTTTGTCATTCCTGCAGCAAGATGGGCTGGGTTCAGGTCTCTGCAGGGCTGCTGCCACAAAGTTTTTTCTCCTTTGAGTAGAATGAAATTTCAAATCAGAAGCAAAAAGCAAGAGAATAAGGATTGTGTAATAGCTATGTTAGTGGATAGGAGGGTGTTAAGGAAGAAGCTTTCCTTGTCCCTCGCATTCCATAGAAGTGTCTGACAGATGGGAATGACGCAGTTGCCATCTCAAATGGGGCTCTCCCTGAGTGCCTCCTTCCTGCTGCTGTTGTTCTTGGTGAAGAAGTCAGCGTTCTGCTTAAAAAGAAACAACAAAAAAATCTTTCCGTTCTCTTGAGCCTGCAAAAGATCAATGAAACAAACTGGTTTCACTGCGCTGTTTTATGTCCTTTGAATAATGTGTATTTTCAACTATCATCCATACCAGAGGAAAATGTATTGGATCAAATTTTTTTCCTCACAGGAAAGTTTGGTTTTCTATTTCTAGAGTTTAAATAAATGATGCTACAGCTTTTAGGCTTGTACATGTCTGCAAGCTGTAATGTCAGGAGAATTGCAAATGCCAGAGATGATTTTGATGCCGTCTCCATGAGCTTTTAAATCATGGTACTGCTTAAATACAGTCCTTGAAGTTGCAGTTTGATTGAAGCTAAACCAATTCCTAAGACAACTTGATTTGTAGTCCACTTGAGAACGAGGTATAAAAAGATCACATCTAGGCAGAAATTTTTTTGTTCCATTATGGGGAAGAAGGCTTTTATTGATAGTTTGGTAACAGCAGTACGTGTAATGGTGCAGTCATTAGGAGTGGAACTGCTGTAAGTAATTGCTCTGCGAAGTTGCACTTGTTTTTTTTTTTTATAAGGTGAAATGTAATTTCATTTATGTGTGTGGATGGGAGGAATATTGTATTGTTTTGAGATTAATAGGAGCTTTCTCTAGATGAAGGTTTCTTCCTGTCTGCTATGACTTGCTAGGCCCTGTTAGAAACTGACCTGGCAGGAATCAGCTTTTGCACTGAGCTAATGAGCCATACTCAAATGTGATTCAGAAAAACACTGGGAATCATCTTGAAGAAATTACAGCTGAGTAACAAGAAAAACACAACCCCTTGAGAACTTAATAACAAAGAACGTTCTCTAGCTGTCATCATCAACTGTTAAAAACTCTGAGGATATACAGCAACAAGAAGTAAAATAAGAAAGACGAAGGAGCAGGCAGTCCTTTTTCTGTAAGTGAATGGCAGATTTATCAATACTTCTCAGTCTGTATGTTCTGAATAGCCAATATTCAGGAAAGTGGTAAATTGATTCCATGCCTCCTTCCAAAGTTTGAAAGGAAATAAAGAAAAATTGAAATAATTCACATGAATTCATCTTAGTGAAGAAAGAAAGTGTCTGTGTATCTGGTTTCATCGATGACATAGAAGTGAGCAGATATTATTTCTGTGGTGGAAAATGTTTTTTACATAATTTTTGATATATGCATAGGAATATGTCTATATAATAATGAGAAATTTTGCCCAGCAGAATGCCTTTAGTGACCAAGTAGAGGCTACATAAGCAGAAATTTGAACTGGGAATGAGGGAAGGATGGACCAAACACATGGAGAGCTGTGTAACTGACTTCTGCAGATCCTATGACATTTTGTATTAACTGAGGTTCAAGCATTTTTATAATTCCAAACCATTTTATTTTTTTCCCAGCCATTCAAAATGCAAGTTACTTCAATTTCTTTAAATTTTCTTTCCAACAATTTATTTCCTCAACAGTATTTTACTCTACTTTCCCTTGCCCTCCTTACAGCATCCTGGTTTTGTCCTGCCTCTCCATTTGCTTTTGCTGATGTGAGATGCAGAGAATGTGAATAAAGCTGTACCGCAAGCACACGTGCTGACTGCTGAGCTCAGAAGGAAACATACTTCAGGATTTTGAATCCAATTTGCTCAAAGCCAAAACCTTTACTTTACAGCTGTTTATCCACATCAAAGGGGGCTGGGGGGACCGGACGATAGAGCCAGGGGAGAGGTCATGACCTATTTAATGTGTCCTTAAAACGCGACTCCGCTTTCTTCTTGATTTACTCAGATGCCTGCTGAAGACATTACGAAACTGGGAAAGACCATAAGTTTCTAACTTGACCCCGAGTCCTACTCAGTGCTGTTTCAGAGTAAAAGCTTGCTCTGAAAGGACTGCTACTAATCTGAGAAATGTGTGTTTTCTAAACAAGGTGGGTGAAATACGTGGAAGAACCTGAGTGCTGCACGTTGGTGTACATTGAAAGCCAGGATATAAGCAATGCTTCACTGCATTCTCAGTTCAGCTTGTCTATTTTCCCTTTTTTTTTTTTTTTTTGTGAGTGTGAATTTTAACACCAGTTCCTGGCTCAGGGCTGATCAGAGCAATAAATGTTGAAATCCCACAGATAAAACAAACACCAAGCGGTGGCAGAGGTGGCAGCAGCTCCACTCAGCCCTGTTAAAAGCCCAGCCAACTTGTTTGCAAGTGTTTTTACTTTGAGGGGTTTAAGCTGGAGCTCTTCGTTATTCTGGGCTGACTGTGGGATTCCAGGGATTTCTGTCAATGACACTTCTGCTAATCAAGTTTATTGCAGCATTTCCTGTTGACTTAAAAAGAAACCCAAAACATAGGAGAGTTGCTTGTTGCCTCCTTCTGATGCAAGGCCTTTGCTATAGGTATTAATACTCCAATTTGTGAATGTTCCTCTTGCTGAATCTCTGCCTTGCTGTTAATTTTTTCCATCAGGAAATGAGAAGTGCAGTAGGTTACTAAATTCTTACGTATTAATGAATGTACAGACCTGGACAATTTAAAAATGGAATAATTCAAAACTGCTTTACATCTAATAAAACCTCATTAATAAAGGGAAAGGGCAAACTGAGAAGTGAACTGCTTTTTTAAATAAATATTGTTACTGTTTCTGGTCTGTTCCTGAAGCATAAATTGAAGTTCTATTAGTAGCAGTATAGTAGGTGTACAAAGGCTTCCCCTGAAGGAAAATCTATATTGAGACTTATTAATTAGGAGATTCTTGAAATGAGGCAAGTTGCTTATTTGTGAAACGGGACATGATCTCTCTATTAGAAGTGCAGGCTTTGGTACTGTCCTGTTTGTCCATACAGACTGGTGAAAAATGAATGTTTGCCTTCAATCTCTGCAGTGTATGGGAGAAGATGGAGCACAGACTGCTGCCCTGCTGGACCGTACAAAGCAGGTGCTTGGCTGTATTTGCATTTTTCTTTCAATTTAAATCACTTATTATCAGCTCAAATGGAATAATACATCTCGTCAGTTTATTTTCATATATCAGAAGGATTTGGAGTAAGCTTACAAAACAGAAATATCAAAGACAGACAATACATCTTCCTCCTTAAATCTTGTAACTTAAAATAAAATCCTACTTTAACGAGTAAGCATCTGGAAAGGATTTGAACTATTTTCTCCTGCTTATATCAATTTTCCTCCCTTTTTCTTGTAATAGAGAAAATTCTGTTAGGGATATTTTATTTCAATCTATTTTTCTGGTGATGTGATAGTAATTTTTTTTCTGGACTGATGAATAAGTAAAGGTGTTGATGGATTTAAATTTTTTGATACAAGAAAAAACTCTTCCCATTTCTAAATTTCTAAAACTTCACTGACAATTTAGCTAAACTTTAACAATTCTCCATTCTTTAAAAAATAGTTTCTTTATAGAATAATTCTGAAAAACAGACCTTGAAAACAGCTCTTTATTCAAAGTGAGTGTTAATTATTGGCCTGTCCTGTTGAAGGTGCAGTCTTTGTCCTTTGTAGTCTAAGCACTCCTTAGAGGGCTATGTAATTTCTTTTGTTATCAAGAATGGAGGCATCCAATTCCAAATAGATTTTCCTTCTTTGGTCTTCATTTTAAGTTTCAGTTTAAATTCAACCAACACGGACAAGGATGCTTTAACAAGCTTAACCTGCTAGCAGGTCATACCCGTAGATCTAGGAACCTACCAGCTGCTGGAGACCCGTATGCAGGAGGTGACTTCCTGGCACTCCATAATCAGCCACTTGGCTTTTTGCAGAGAGGCAGAGCAACTTGGAAAACATGCATCAGAGGAGAATTGGTGTTTCCATGCCAAATGAGAATTCTTCTAACCTTGTGAGGGGTCTGTAAATTTGCTTTAAGCTGATTTACACTGGCAATATGCTCAAAGCAGATGGAGTACATCAGTGCCTTGACATAAAGTTTCTTAATCAGCACTGCCAACCAAAAAATCCCAACAGACAGCAGAGCGCGTGCTGTAGGCACACAAAATGGAACAGTAGCCGAAATCACATCCATGTAGCGAGGCAGGCTTTTATCTTTGTTATTCTCCTTCTGAATATTGCAAAAACTGGACAGAAGGTTCATTTTTGTTCCCCCCATATGGTTTATTGCTGAAACAGGTATGGAGTATTTTACCTACATTAGAAAGACCTAAAAGTGTCTGTTAGTTTGGATTGTACTAGGTTGTGTGGGTTGACTGTCTGCGACTAGGAGGCATGAGGTTACATCAGCTGCAGAGCTGCTGGTTTCTGATTTATTTTTCCTAACATGATTACTGCAGTGTGTGTGTATGTGTATAACCTTGTATTTAGGTAACCATGTTACCTAAATAGACACGCATGCTGTTGGGTATGCAGGCAGCTAATTGTTTGAGACGCTTATATTTTCTGTTTAATTCAAGAAACAAATAACTTTATTTATTATGATAAGACAGCAGGGATCTACGAGCTAATCTGGTTTTTCTTAAAGTAGTTTTCTTATTAAGACACAAAAATAATTACAAAAATGCTAGCTTGATCATTTACCCTGCCATTAGCGTAATGTTAGGTGTCTTTCTAAAAGACTCCTCTTAGTGTCTAAACATGCTTCAACAGATGCGTTACCATTGGAACATTTTCTTCTTTTACTGTTTCAGCTCCATCTATTCCTGCACGGCTTTTGTTTTTCCAAACCAATATTGCAAATCAAATTAACATTTGTGATGTTGATCATTAGCTACAAAATGTTAGATGAAAAATGTGGCATAGCACAGAATGAGAACAATATTGTTCTAGATGCTTTTGCAGTGATATTCTTGCAAGACTTGTTCCAATTGGTTCACTTGGTTTTCTAACTATTTCACTCTTGCAGTTTTTAGAGGATTAGATTATGTATATACATCTGTGTCCTTGCAATATAACAACTTGCATCCTTTTAGAATCTCCAGGAATTTAGAAGTTGAAATTTAAGAAGTTGTACAGTGAATTCATTTTGTGATGAGACAATCGTAGCATTGATCTGTTTTGGTGTGGTTTGGTTTTTTTCTCCCCCGAAGGAGGATTAGTGTGAGATGTTGAGGACAGTGCATTTTTCTCTAATACAATAGTTTGTTGTTCGCATGCAGAAGAGATGCCCGTTAATGACAAGTGGTGTATTTGTTTTCCCACCAAGACTGATTCACAGTTTCAAAGGTCAAGCACTGTCTGATGCTGCAGTTACTGGCTTAAACTTCTCTTTTCCCACACTGGGTGAATTTGTATGAGAACTATCCAGCCGCCTTTGCAGTAGATGGAATGTGTCTCTAGCAGTTGTGCAGATTGTCTGCTTCACTCAAAGCACAAGTTAGAATCTAATTAGACTGTCCTTTTAAATAATCCAGCGCTATATGGGGCAGGCTTTGGTAAGCATAAGCAATTGCCTCAGGTTATGAGTTGATTTTTTTCAAAAGGCTGGATTAAATATTTTGATCTTCACTTTGATTAACAGGGGAAAATGCAACATAAGAGCAAGGTTTTTTTTTGTTTTTTGTTTTGTTGGTTGCTTTTCTTCTACTTTTTTTCTCCCCATTAAACGTTTGCAGTCTTTTTTTTTCTTAAAACTGCATGCTTCTACTCAAGAAAGAGAAGAACATCACCTGGGAGGTGCTCCTTTAACCAAGAACCAAACTTGGGGCTGACCTTTGGAGCCATTCTCCCCACTGTTTGCAGAGGTTGCTGAAAGATGTCTGTTCCTTTCCCTTTTCCCTCATTAAGCAGCAGGAACTGGTTCTGGCTAAGCATTTTGTACGTCAGTCACATCGGGCCTTTTCCCTTAGCTGTGGCAGGCACTAAGATAATGTCCTCTTGTATTCAGGCAAGACCGAACTCGGTGAAGCATAAAATCAGTTATTTCCAACCAGCTTACTTTTGATTGAAGGAACAGCTTCCAGTCTCATAGTGCGACTAACTTGTCACTCACTGAAGCCATTTACCTGTTCTAAAAGGAACAGCAATTGTTTCCCAAAATGAAAGCAGCCACTGTTAGAAAACAGGAGCTACCTAAACTATATGAGATTACTCTAGCATTGCTTAGAAGCAGATCACCTTTCTTACTTGTTTTGAACCTAGCACTGTTCAAAATCCTTAAGAAAGTATTTAATTAACAACACAGAAGGGAGGAGGAGGTATTTATGTAAAAGATGATGCTTAATCATTTATTATAACTGTATTCTAGAATAAATTCAGGGTGAGCTTTCAACCAGTTAAGGTCATGCTTCTGTGTTCCTTTCAGCTTTTGAACAGTTCCTCAGTCAGAAAGGTGAAATTATAATGCTTTTCAGAAAACTAATTATTCTTTAGTTTGTTTTTAATGTACATCTTTTCCTCGAAAAAAATGATGTGTCACAGAAACCCTTTGATATTATTGTTCCTGGTGTTAACTGAAGTGCAATAATTGCTTTTCCTTGCAGGCTGAGTGAGGCATTGACCTGTGAAGTGTGAGTTAGAGTTCAAGTTATGCAGTCTTTGTTCTTTGCTTTACACTACCTGCTCTGAATATATAATGTGGCCAGTAACATATCAGATAAGTTGTCTTAAATATGTATATTTCAACTCAGAATAGATGCTGGGTGGGATACCAGAGCCATATGTGGGTTTTTTTTTTCTTAAATAAGCAGAAGGGCTTTATGATCAATGTTAGTGCTGTGTTCTATTTTATAGCCAGTTCTTTCCCTTCTCTGTTTTTGAACAGATTTGCCACAGAGCTGAGCTACGTTTAGCACGTTGAAGCTTTTGTTATGAAAAGTAGCAAAAAAAACCCCTTTAGCTTATCGTTTGAATCAGCTGCATGCATCATGTGAAGTATTTTATGGTCCATGGGTTAAGATATTACACGACAAGAAATAAGATTGTCACAGGTATGAATTAACTATCCCATTAAAGGTCAGCATTGTGGTTTTTTCTACTCTTCCATCTTTGAATTATATTCCTGTCATTTTAGTCAAGATACTAAGTTTTAACAAATGTATGCCCGAGCTTGGATATTAGAAAAAGTCTCGGAAAGGAAGATGTGAAATAATATCTGTATATTGGCAATTCACTGCAACTCCCGTGAACAATTTATTAATGGGGCATCCTGTCACATCTTTCCTGTTCCCATTTCCAGTAGATCATCCAGGCTACTTACTGGAGAACTGGAGGAGGGAAGCTTTATTTAAATCACTGTAAGGTAATCAGATTTAATATTCAATAGCATCTTGATTTCTCCAGATGGCAAAGCATTGTCATCAAAGGTGTATTGATAGGACCCAGCTATAATCAGATCTGTAGAGGGGCATCCTATTCCTCTGGTGCTGCAACAGGCCGCTCTGAGGGTGAGGTGGCTGCAGCCGCAGCTCTTTTTAACATGCAAACCCTGTCTGTGTGGAGTTGTTATTCTGGTCCATCCTCAGCTCCAGGCTTTCCTTGTGCTACTGAGTAAAGATACTGTTACTCTGCTGTCCTAAGTGTGTCTATTGGCGAGTTCATTTCTGCTAGATAGAAGTTCTCACTGCTGTTGAGGATCCTGGGAAATGGAATGCAAGGTTAAAATCCCCTAATGAAAAGTGAGCGACCAAGCAGTGTAATACAGTCACGTCTCTGTGAGACTGCCAGCATTGGTCAACATTATTCTTTGCTTGGAGATGCTGTGGTGAGATCAGGCTTTCTAAAACCCTTCCGTCTTGTGCACGAAAGGGGGGAGAAAGGAAAAAAAAACAAAACATTTTTAGGTGGTGCTGATGTGTTGTTATAGTAACGCATGAAGTCTAGAAATCTGAGGAAAACATTTTGAACAATTGCATCATGCAGTTTTCTGGTAGCCAAATATTTCCTTTGTAGTATTTGTTATCATTTTTCTTTGTTAGTGATGCAGAGGTCTCTAGCTAGTAAATTTTCCATGCTTTCTGTGTGTGTGCACTGAAAATAAATTATAAATGACTGTGGTGGTTGGGACAAAGATCCAACTAGCTCAGGGTGTTTTATTCAGCAATGACCAAAAGTAAAAGGTTTGGGAAGGAAGAGTCTAAATACAAATAATACTTCACCAAAATGCTCTCCTTGTCTCCCAACCACTCGTGGCTCAGAGGCTTTGTGATCTAGAAACAGTTTCTGTGTATTAAGTCATCTTCACTGGATTCTGTTCCAGGAACTTAGGCGTTATTCTCCAAGCCTGTGTTAACTTTTAATATCTAATGTTAGATGACTACGAGTTAAATCTCAATAAAGGTTAGAATTGAGCATATTGGATGAAGTAGTTCAGTTCTGTTCTTGCTTTAACCATTACCTCACTATGAGACTTAGGGAAATCATGATCTCGCTGAAGATTCAGCTCTGTTCTTGTAAAATGTGAATAATACTTAAAAGTATTGAAAGCTTTTTCTCAGAGAGCACTGTGAACAGAGCAAATAAAATATCACTTACCTTCCTCATTGCTACTCTATATCAAAGTTCTGTGAGGGAAGCACAAACATAAGAGGAAAATTTATTCCCTTTAAAGAAATTGCTCAGAAGCTTGTGATAGGGTAAGCTTTCTCCTGAACTCTGTTATAAGTATCTAATAACATAGTATAAGGTAAAACTATTTACTTTGTACCCTTGTCATAAAATCCTACCAATTCAAGAAATTGATTCTTCTCTCCAAATCTGGAAAATGTATTCCATCTTGGAATACAGGTTTTGAATGATGCTGTCTTTTACTCTGACAGCATTTTGAAGAACAATACAAAAACAAAAACAAACACCGAAACCAACCAGAAGTCTTTTGAGAAGGCTGTATTTGGTCTTATGCTATAGAGCATTTACTCTGCCCAAACTCTTTAGGAACCGTGGCTGTTAAGTGAGACATCTATAGGAAGAAGTCTGAATTCAACCTGCAGTGAGTGATACAGACAGCAGGCAGAGTGAGTAGGTATCAAAAATATTACTCAGCTTGTTCCAAAGGCAACTATCTAAAGGTATCAGCGTTTCTTAACTGATGAATTCCTGGGCATGTGAAGAGCCGACATGGTAAATCATCTTGTAAATGGTTGGAACAGAAGAGCCTGGTTCTTGGTTCATGCTTCTGCTGTTATCAGATTCTGAAAACACAACTTTTTTTGTCTCTGTCCTGAGCAGCTTTTAATTTTATTTTTTTAAAATCGTATTTATACAGTAGTAGTAGTTTTTGCTTTCACTGCATTGGTGACACTGTCTGCTTGCTGCTGTCCCTGCCTTCTCTTGAGTACATAGATTGGGTATAAGCTTACTCCTTCACCACAGGAACTGTACAGCAGTTGGATGGGTTCTGCAGAGGTTGTGCAATCTCCATCCCTGGGGATTTTTAAGACCCATCTGGATAAACCCCTGCGCAGCCTGGATGGATCTAGCTATGACTATTTTTGTAGAACTCCTGAGGCCCTTCCCAACTTGAGTTATCCTGTGATTATATTCCTGCTTGGATGATAGAAGTAATTGGATGTACAGATGTGCTTACATCTGGAATGGCTCCTTATTCTTTGACCTATTGCATTTAAATAGAGCATGAACAGATGTTTGTTTTCCTCTGGCAATGCTTTTTTTTTTATTTAAAAAGACTGACCCTGCTCTCAATACAAGAAAGATCTAAAGTGCTGAAATTTAGGGGGGATTTCCAGAATTGAATCCCAGACTACTAGAGACCTCCTCTCTCTCTAAATATCTGACCAGAGTCAAAGGCTTACTGGAGAATTTCTAGAGAGTAGTTGAAACAGTTTTTCATTTCTGCTATTGAACTGAATGCTGCTCACTGAGAAGCTGTATTACAGTTCAGTTTGTTTGAATGGTTCTGATCTGTTTTTATTCAAAACCAAGATAGATTACTGCCTTGGAGTGTAATGGAATGCCTTGAGTGGCAGTTTAAAATAGCCTGTCTGTCATCAATATAAACTCTTGTGGTATTTTACCTGCTTGGAGATTGGAGGGGACTAACATCTTGATTTGCCATAGGTGTCTCCAAAATAACCACTCAGCTGTTCTGTGATGGGAGGGCTGAGATTCAGGCTGCCGCTGCAGAGGCTGAACACTGGTGCTGCAATCCTCACGGCTGTCATGGCAAAGTACTTTTTGCCTTTATTCTTCTTCTGTTCCTCTGCTAAAAGATCAATTCTTTTCTCTCGGTTCATTACTAAGTATTTGTAGAGGAGGTTGGTGGCCCTGCATGTGGCAGGGAGGTTGGAGATTCACAATCCTTGAGGTCCCTTCCAACCCTGGCCATTCTGTGATTCTGAGCTCGTAGTCAGGACTGCTCCAGCTACCGCTGTTATTTGTTTTCTCTCTTTATTTCTCTACTGGCATTAAGACAGAGATGGCACTGAAGCTGTGAGAAATATTGACAGTAAAATGAGGTTTAATTTAACAGATCCATATATTTGTAGAAACTTCCATGAGGATTTGGAAACAATAACTGAGCATATCTGCATGGATGAAAAAGAGCCAGTTTACACACCTGCACCTACTTGCTTTAATGCCTGGTAAGACTTGGCCACCTTCCTCCCAATACACTCTGAGAATCCCCGCGACATCATTTCTATATATTCTTTCTTAAATCTATTTTTAGGGGAATAAAGGAGAATAAAGAAGAACAAAGGGGAATTAAGGGGAATAAAGAAGAACAAATAAGGTAAATGGGCATATAAGCAAGATAGTGTACAAAGCTTTCCTACAACAGAGCAGGCAATGACTTTCAAGCTGTGTCTTCTACATGAGGGCAATTCTGTAGGATGTGCACTAAAGGAGCATCTGTTAGCATGCCTCTGCAGGGAAAGTGTATTGTATCAGATGGCATGCTAATGAACAAGTTGATAAACGTGATCTAGCATCTATTGTAAGAGGGAAACAAGTTGGGTTTAAAAACCTTTGAGGTGGCTGTGCATATGTTAGTGTTAAACACTGCAAATGCTATTTCAAAATCATAATTGCCTTTTTTTTTAACACAGGAACATTAACTCTTGGTTAATATGTTTTCTAATGCAGTGTATTTTCCTGGAGGCAAAACTAGCTACACCAAATATCATCGGTCCTGCACTGCTTTTTGCAAAGAATTATTTTAGTACATATGAGTGACTGAAAGGAGAACCCAGGAAATAATCCTGAATAGATGGTCTGAAATTTTACAGTTAAAAGTAGACCAAATACATGTGAATAAGTAAATCAAACGTTGTGGAGATGGTGTATGCTGTCTGGGTGAAAAAGTGTCTGAAATCAGATATTACAAGCGTGTTTGGGAATTAAGATAAGTATTTCCCAAGTCCTTGGTGTGTGCATTTCACGCCTTTAAAAAAAAAAAAAGAGAAAATCTTGAGTAGTTTTAAATATTGAGTTGTTCAGCTCTTCCAATGGTTAATAAAAAAAAAAAGTTTTCATGACTTCTTATAGGGGAAGTTTGGTTTGGTGTTTTGAAGGAATTCGTTTCAGTTTTGCTATTTCTGAATACCTGTTTAAGTTGAGAAGTCTTTATAAAAAATAAAAGCAAAACTTCACTTCTCTTTTACTGTCTAATATAATGAACTCCTCTGATATTCAATTCCAAGTAGGAAGTCAAGAAGTCAAAACTTCTCTGAAAGCATTCTGCTGTTTTTGAACTTTGTGTCGGTGCTCCGATTGATTAAAAAGATGAGAGTTTACAAAGTTATGAACTGTGAGATGCACAGTGACATTAAACTTTCAAAAGCACTATTAAATCATTTTGCAGCTGTGACCTATTTCATGAGACATCTTTCGTGCTGGCTGTTAATGGTTCTGATGGTTGATTAAAATTTGCTATATTAGCAAATCAGTTGATTTACAACCTCTGTTCTTGTTTTATAGCTTGAATCAATGCCCTACCCTTAAAATGGATAAACATTGCTTTTTTTTTTTTAGCTTGATGTCTGTCAGAATGACTTGCAGTTCAGTGATGTCACACAGCATTGGTATGTATTTGTCACATTCTCCTGTGGGACCCCAGGTCTCCAATGAGGAAAGCAGCAGGAACTCTACTTTATATGAGAAGAGGCTGCTTCTCAGAGAGCTTCCACACGTGGGATCAGTCTCTGAATGTTTGTCCTCCTCCTCTGTTGTCTTCCTTTCATGGGTGTGTGTTAGCAAAGAGAAGCTGATTGCAAATTAATTGCTTTGCTTTTTTTCATTTTTGTCTTCCTCATACCGTAAAATGGCCCACATTCCTAGTATTGTTTTTTTCGTATCTCTGAGGCAAAAGATTTCAGGCTCTTTAAATTAACGCATCTTTGTTGCCATTGCAATCAACCTTTAAAATTGACACCCTTTAAAATTCTAGCATCAGTTTATATGAGCTATTGCTTTAAAAAAGTCTGTCGGTTACACAGGTAGCATTTACAAAATGGAAGCTGAACTACACTTTCTTATGCAGAAATTTTGGATTTCTGCACATCAGCAAAGCTCTTTTTTTTTTTTTTCTCTGTGCCTGGGTAGGATAGCAACTTGTCAACAGATGAAATATATAATTGAAATAACCATTACTTGCTTTAAAAGCTCTGACATGGAAAGCCAAGGCAAATAGATTTTATTATTTTGCCAGATTCTGAAGAATTATAACATGGATTTTGCCCAGGAACAGTGTAACCTCAAGCTCATATACATAAGCCAAAGAACTGAGGATGTGCTTTATTTCTTGGTTTGCATTTTTATAGCTGGGGAGGAAACCCCTAAGAATTGTTACCTCTGAAACAAATATTCCAAGCTTTGAGTTTGTGGCTCGAAGGCTACGTTCATGGCATGTGAAGAACACTTTGTGTTTTATCAATTCTGTCATCCTATGGAGCTGTAATGTAGTCAATTAAGTAAAATTAAATTTAGTAGAGTCAGGCAAGCATCCTTTAAGAGTTTGCTCTTTAATGTAGCTGATGTATCTATCACTTTGCATTGTTTAAAAAAAAAAATTCACACTGCAATTATAATGAATGAAAGTGCATGTACTGCTTAGTCAGTCATCCAGTAAATGAGAAGCAAGCCTTCAGGTTATTCCATCAGACAGTAGCTTAACAGATCCTTTAGTAGTGGGAGGTGAAGGTTACATGGGCAGTTGAATTTCAATTTACATTTTTAATACAGCGCTGTGCTTATAAAGGCTGCTGCTTGTTTTTCTCAGAGCAATTGGCTTTTTTTGTCTGAATTATGTACAGTGAGCATTTTACATGAACAAAGAAAAAAGTACTTGTCTCTTCTAGGGGGCATTGAGGTTTTTCAAAGACTTGTGCACGTACTTAGCTTTTAGGAACCATTTCTTGCTAATAGATGCAATTAGTGAAATTAGTGAAACAGTGAAATTAATCATGGGCCTAACTTTGAGCATCAGTGACTTTCCCTTCAAATTATTGTTAATGGATTTTGGAGAGAACTGAAATCACTGCTGGACTGGCAGCCATGGCAATTGCCCCCATCTCTGTGTATCTGGGATTATTACAGCTGTGTGGGATGCTCCTGTCCTCCATGCCACTGTGGTGCTGTGGTTAGGAAGGAACCAATGGTGGTGGTTCTTGCTGGAAGTAAAAAAAGGCTGGTAAAGTTAGCCTTCTGTCTTCTATAAGAGACATTTATTTTGATTGCTGTAATACAAAATTCACTTTCATTTAATAATAGACATTTTAAGCCTCGGCTAGAACTGCCCTGAATTCTACAGTGATGCTGATATCAGTGGGAGTTTTGCCATTGAACTGCAGTGCCAGACAAGTGGTAAGTGCTTTGAAATTCACATTGAAGAATACTTATGTGCATAGGAAATATAATCCTATATCAAGTATTATTTAAACAGCCTTAGGGGAGTGAAGTGAGCTAAACGAGATACTGGTACTGCACCCTTAGTATGGCTTCATTTAGTCACTACCTGAAAAGGTGACCAAGTTTTTAGAACAAATATATGAAATAAATACAAATTACTGCTTTCACTTAGAGCCTCCTATAGGTTCACTGCGTGTTGAGTATCTAAAGGTAGGCTGTAAGAAAGAAGGGGGCAAACTCTTTAGCAGAGTCTGTTGTGATAGGACATGGGGAAATGATTTCAAGCTAAGAGGGAGGAGATTCAGAATGGATATGAGGGAGAAGTTTTTTATAATAAGGGCAGTGAGGCTTCAGGTTCAATTAAACAGGCAATTGATGCTTTGAAAAGCATTGGTTACTTTTTTCCTTTACCACAAAGGGTTTTATTCCTTGTGGCACACGACTTTCTCTTAGCCGGGTGTTCTGTGCAGCAGCATTTGTTTATGAATTGTGCCTGTATCAACAAAACTGAGAGCTGTTTGAGATGCATTCCAGGTAGCTGCAGGGGTGTCAATCAATTGGAAGTAGGTACCTATTTATAGAACACTTCTCAGGATGTCATCTGGAGCTTTCCTGTGAATTTTACATAAAATAAATTAGTACTTACATCAGTCAGTAGATTAGAAGATGGAAGTGAGTAGCTGTTCAAATCAACGCGTTGTTATCATTAGGTACCACAGATCCATATTAAAATATGGCTATACGAACTGACTTTTCTCATCCTTCTTGATCCTTCAGCACCTGACTTGAGGTGTTCTGGGGCACGCAGTTTGCTGCCCGACTGCACTGAGCTGCACTGGCAGTGCTGGTCTCCTTACGTGTGCTAAAGGTGCAGTTTTGGATCTGTCCTTAGGCTAGGAGATGGCATTGGACTTGGTTAAACAGTGTCCTGCTCAGACAAAGTTGTTCGGGAAGATGGGGATTCCTTTTGCTCTGGATGTTGTTCAGTCTTTTTCCACTGAGCTACAACAGAGCATCGTGCATTTAGCCTTGATTAGCTTCGAGTGCAAGAGAAAATAGGTGTGGTGCAGTTACAGCATGTGCTCAAACTGTTCTTCTCATAGTGTAGTTTGAACGTTTTTCCTCTTGCGTGACAACCATCCTCCTTTTTTCTTCAATGCATTTCTATCATTTTGTCAGCAGGGACCTCAAAGATGATCTGCTTCCAACCCTCCTTCCACGGGCAGGGTTGCTACCCACTAGATCAGGTTGCCCAGGGTCTCATCCAATCTGGCCTTGAATCCCTATGACCAAATAGCTTTTTCCTCCTGTTAAACATTCATAAATCTTCCAGGAACACTTCGTTGTTAACAAGAAGGTCACAAACGTAAGCACAAGTGCGTTGGAACATTCTCTTGAGAAGCAGTGCTGGCTAAGTGCTATAGGGGCTGTCTCACTGTTGCAATCCTAGCAGTGTATTTAGAAAAGGATGCTGTTATGCAGGCAAGTCTAGGAAAATGAGTTTAAGGTGAGGGGGGAGCAGTTAAGGAAAATCAGTGAATTGGTGGGACATCATAAAGTTCCAAAGTTGGGAGAGTTTGATTTTAATGTGCCTGTTTTGTTTTTTTTTTAACCTAAAAGCAAAAAGGGAATATGTGCATTAGAAAACATGCATTGCAAAAAGGAAACACTAAACACTTCAATGGTAGAGCATTAGTGGATGAATTTTGACCTCATATTTTATGGTAGCTCACAGTGATCAAATAACAAGTGGCTATATGGGTAACCAGAAGTGACTTAGTATTAAGGCTTTAAATTATTTGTACGTTCCAGTAGAAAAACCCATCCATTAGCAAATCATGGGTTTAATGTGTTTGGTGCAATAAAGCTATTTCATAAATAAGGTATTGGTGTATTTGTTATAAATGAGAGGCTGTTTTTACATCTGTATGGGAACTGCTGAGTCACGGCCTGAACCTCTGATTGATCACCTGAGGCGAGCCATGAGTCAGCCAGAGGAGCATTGATGAAGGCAATTCACCTGTGCTGCTGGAAGGGGTGGAGCCTGATTGCACTCCCCCTAGACCTATTTAAGAGCTGGCTACCAGTGGGGAAGGATCTTGTCTGGAGATCCCCTCTTCTGGTATTTTCTGTAGGTGAGCTTAGCTTATGGGTAAGCCTTCCATTTATTCTCCTTATTATCTTAGTCTACTTTGCTTAACTCTCTTGTTCTTTTGTGATTATAGCATCTTAATATCCATTGATTATACAACATCAATAGGTGATTTTTCTTCTAGTGTTATGAGCTGCCCCAGTGACTGCAATAAAGGGTGCATTTAGTAAGGACTCCAGAGGGTGAAGGGGGTACGTGTGATTAGAAGTATGTGATGCTTTTTTCCTCAGAAGCAGAGGGCACCATTTCCTTTGACTTGTTCTTAAACTGAGGGTTGTGTTTTCAAGGCTTGTGTTGAACCTGGTGCAATGCATGAGTTTTGTGACTGGATATCTGCATAAACTTTGAGCAGAAGAAGTTCAAAGAAGTAGTATAAATAGTAGTATGATTGATAGAGGAAAAAAAGGAATGATGGAGAAATTACTTACATATCCATAAACCCTCCCTGGGAAATGGGCTGAGATGGACAAGAATGAAACTCTTATTTAATAGCTGAATTGAGTGGGATGAGATGTACAGATATTTCAAGTCACCTTACTGAGGTTGAAAAAAAGTGTATATTGAGACTGAATTGCTACTATAAAAAGCACTGGAATCGATGTGTATCTGAAAGAAATTAAAACTACTGTTAATCAACCCCCCCCCCCAAAAAAAAAAAAAAAGGCTCTTATGAAGGGAATAATTGAATAGGGTGGATAGCAATGGGACAAAGGGGGAATGGCTTTAAAATGAGACAGGGGAGGTTTGGGTTGGATATGAGGAGGAAGTTTTTTGAGCCAGAGGGTGGTGAGGCACTGGAGCAGGTTGCCCAAGGAGGCTGTGGATGCCCCATTCTGGAGGCATTTGAGGCCAGGCTGGATGTGGCTCTGGGCAGCCTGGGCTGCTGGTTGGCGACCTGCACACAGCAGGGGTTGGAACTGAATGAGCACTGTGCTCCTGTGCAACCCACGCCATTCTGTGATTTATGTTGTTATTCTGTTAGTAAAATGACAAGTGCAATGTATGTGTTTGTAAATTGTTGCAATGCAAGAAAAGGAGTAGACTGAATTGACAAGTTGGAATATGTCATGTGCAAGAGAAAGCAATTGTAAGCAGTAATAGATATCATCTGAACTCTGCTCCATGGAAATTCTGTGATTGAATCCAATGGGGAAAATGGATAAACAATCCTGAAAGCAGTGTGCTTTAGGCTCCTCGCCTGCTTGGTAATGTTTAAATCTGTAGGTGTGGGTATGAACTGCCCCAGTTGCTGGGCGTTCTCTTTTAATTCAATATGTAGTTGGATTAAGGCTTTAAAAGAGTTCATTGATTGAAATTGACAGGAAAGAAAAAGTAGCTAAATTCCCCGCATGTTTTGAAATGTTTAGTTTCTGGGTATTAGTTTGCATTCTTTAATCAGTCCTAAATCAAGTAAAACTCTCACAGGGACTTCAGCTTGAATGAAAACTGTGCAATTTGATCCATCGGCAAGGAGATTTTACAGGAAACTGTTTTCTGCAAGCAGAAGAAAATTTATGCAAGAAGGGTCCAAAAAGATGTGAAAATAAGCATCTCTTCTGGAAATAATGAAATGCAAAGTGCGCTTAATTGTGATGTTGGGTGTTCGGCGAATAAGAATATACAAAGAAACAGGCAATCTGAAATGAAAATAAAATGGGAATATTTGCCTCGCATTGAAATGATGCTTGCACATGTTTCTAGTAGACTTGTAGATCTCAAAAAAGCTTCTATCTGGCATGTAGAGTAGTAGTTCTACTTTAATTTTCAGTGACTACTTCTGATGATAGAGGGCTGTAGAGTGAAAAACAAAACTGCTTCCACTCTTGATGCCTGAAGATGCATTCTGAGAGAGACAGAAAAAACCCTTAAAGCACCATCGCTTAGTATCTTCATCAGAATTTAAATTCACAAAGCGTGCAGTATATATGCACACACATTTCTGCTAATAAATTTGTCACTTTGACTAAAATGTGACTACTGTTTAAAAAGCATTCCAGTTTACAGCCTTGAGAGCAAGATTCATTTAACTGCTTTGTTTTTTTTTGGTTTTTTTTTTTGGGTGGTTTGAGTGATCGCTTATTTTGGAATGAGGCACAAGGGGACACAAGGCATGAGGAAGCAAGATGGTTTGCAGAGCTTCCAATACTGTAAGACACGCATTCCCAAGTTTATGAACTCCTGGTTTTGGAGAAATACTGTCAATGAAGGGCACAACCCCTATTTTGAAATACGCAGAATGTGTAGTGGGGAATTATCTCACATAATATGGTGCTGTACTTCATAGGTCTGAAAGTTTTGTCACTTAAAGCACAGGGAAAGTGCAGTCCTGTAAGTTCCAGTAGCACAAATTCCAGAAATGCAGTGATTTCTTTACAGTTTCTGTTGTTTTCATCCCCCCCGTCTCTTTTCCTCCCTTTTTCGACCCTTCATTTATCAGGCTCCATTTTGCAGTGTTTCGAATGATTGGTAACCACATTATTGTTTAAAAATGATCGTCTATTAAAGGTGGGTCTGAGAAATGAATCCCTTAACACTTTCGGAGCATCAAATCACCATTTTGAATTTCTTTAGGACGCTGAATTTAGAAAATGTCATGCATGCAAAGTCTATGAGATGAATGTTTTCTGCAAATGATGTGAAATAGGGTCTTACTGAGCAGGGGGGACATTCTCAGAAACACCATATTTGGTTTAGGGAACATTAAATGAACTTTAAGTTGTTGTATTTACAATTGTTAAATGGGAAATTATTAGTCAAAATGGTGATGATCTGGAGGACTAGTGAAAAGGTTTTATGGTAAACAAGGGAAGAGCCGGAGAGCCTCTTTTAAGGTAATTTTCTTCTGATGAAAACAGCTGTAGAAGTGAGCATCTGACTTAAAATGCCTAGGGTTCTCCTGATCCTATGGTGTGTGATTGGATGATGGTCCTTGCTGTGCATTACCTGGCGACTGGATGATGTAATGCTGCCACAGGATCAAGGCTAGATTTAGGGAAATTCTCCTCCAGTTTTATCAAGCACTGAAGCTGTGTCTTGATCAAGAGCTGTTGAGGAAACTCATGTGTTTCTTTAAAGCCTGTCTGCATAGGGAATGGTTTTTCATCATGTGTTTGTGCATGGGAACCAAAATGGTTATTGAAGAGCACTCGCCTCAAGAGTAAGAGACAAGGATGCAAAAACACAGATTCTCTTCATTTGGGAGAGAATAAGACTGAGAATTGATATGACTGAGATTCACAAAGCTATGAAAACAGGGTAAAATGAATACAGAGAGATGTCTTTCATCAGGTCTCGCAGTATTTGGATTAAAGTGGCACTCTAGCCCAGCAGGGATAGCCTGGTGCTTCTGTATTTTTAAGATTCTGTATATTAAAAATTGCATACCAATATATGAACTGTAGAATTTGTAAGGAGTTGTTTATTTCAGCTGGATTAGTGCTTTGACTTCAATAAATAAAACAGTAGGGTAGGCTCTCAGGAGAGGTGGTTCCAGCCTTGCACGTACAGCAGAAAATCAGCATCCAATAATTCTTCAGGAGATTAGGTGTGGATTAGTGAAGGAAAGATAAGGAATTTTGAGGTGAATTGTGTGAATCTAAATGTGGCAGTGCTGGCAAATTGACGGATACTCTGCTCCCAGCGGCATAGTGATCCGAAATATGATCTTGCTTCTTTACCCCTGCTGCCTGTAGTACCCAAAATAGGACACAGAAGAGGAGGACTGTCATTTTTAAGGCTAATGAATGTTCTGGTAGCTGATAATACAAGGTATTGCTGTGAAAAAGACATTTTCTAGTAGTTGAATAGCCACTGTATACTTGGTGTGCTGTGTAATAGGACTGGGGGAGGCGAGTCAGTCTCCAAGTGGGTATGCAACAAGTGCCTGCTCCACAGGAACCCTGTGCTGCTTTGTCATCAGTAACTGGGGAGTTCTGATGTGCTCACATGACAAGAACCATGTTGTATAAAGGATTGGAATCTACCTGAAGGCTTGCGAAGGATTTCTGTCTCAAGATCCATTGGAATGGTGACACGTTGGAAGCAAGTATTCTGTAGGGGATTCTCAAGCTAAAAAGTTAGCTTGTGTAAGTTTCAATACTAATGAGTAACGTCTGATTTTGTTGACGTACTGCACAATGCATCTTTACAGCATGGCATGTTGCCTCCAAGTTTCTCTAGTCTTGTCTTCATTAAATTTAACCTAAGTTCTGTGAGAGTGGGATCCTGTCTGGTGTTGGGAAGCTGTAAGCAAACTTAAAGCTCAGCCGGTCGCTCCCATCTGCCTCTCCTTGCTGTCTGTACTTGCTGTGCAGTAGTTTTATCCTTCCCTAAGGCATACTAATTTCTGTGTTGTGGCTTTGGTTTATTATTATCTGATGCTCTGAAGCACTGGGTCAGACAAGAGAGCTGCATCAACTGGAAAGTGACTTGTAGCAGCATTTTTTGCTTTTGCTGATTTGAGATTTGCCTGATAAACTGAGAGCAGTGGCTATAGTGAGTGTGCTGCATGGTTCAATGTGTCTGTTGCAGGCAGGGGGAATATTCCAGCTTCCTGTGATTCACTGTATGTCACAGATTTTGGTTTTATTAATTTTTTTTTTAAATGTTAATGTAGGTATTTGTCATTGAAGAGCACATGATCAAAAACTCATATTAAAATAAAAAAAAGTGTCTGAACTGAGGTTGTGACTGTATTTAAATAGATTTTATTTATTGTAAGTTGCAGAGAAGATCCTCTGCAATGGCAGTTCAATTAATTTTATTAGAAGGATAAATAAGCAGTTTTGTTTCCTTTATCAACTGTTTTCCCAATGGGTGTAGAACTCCTGTTCTTACAGTGAAACCACTACGAAGGGGTACTCAGAATATTTTTCAGTTGTGACAGAAAGATTTCTGATCTCAAAACAGTGATTCTGCTTCAGAACGAAACCTGGAAGTATTACTGGTGCTGGAGGACAACTGGCACCTGATGGCACGTAACTGAATCTGATGAATGTTGACATGACAGTGCTTAAGATCTTAGGCTGAAAGAAATGCTGAACATATAAGCAGATATTATTTTGCCAACTATGAGAGTACTGGGATGGTTTTTAGAAAATGCGTAACAGGAACTCAATCCTAATAGAGCGGGGGATAGCATCTGATAGCATCCTTGGAGTAACTGTTGTTCTAGAGGAAAAAATACTCTGGATTCTAACATAACATCAATTAGAAATGTGAGAGAATTCCTGAACTGTATCACAGAGCAGACAAAGGGCTTAAGGTCCTTCCCTGGACATTGGCGAAAGTGATGTGAAGCACCTGGAAACATCCAAGAATTTAAGGCAGGAATTGGAAGGCAAACAATCCTAAAAGAGTAGCTGCAGTTCCATTGTGAGACCACTGGTGGTCCTGGGTTTTGCCTTTCTTTTGTGGCAGTATATGGCAGTGTAATTTTTCTGGCTGTTCCCCAACAAATGTCTATAGCATTTTGTAGTAATAACTCTGTGTTTTCTCTTATCTGATACACGGCCTAACTAAATAGAGGGCTATAAATACATGGGTCACAGTGTGAGAGAAGTTGTCAACACATGGCTAGATTGATAATCTACAGAAAGGCAATAACGTGGCCCTGGGGGGTAGGTGTCATGAGTCTAGAAGTCATGCCTGAGAAGACAAGGAGACTTGGTTGGTGGGGGGGGGAAAAAGTAGAAATGGTTGTACATCATATTGTTTTGTTCTTCAAGAAGAATAAAGGCAAGTATATGACAACTGTAGATCCATGCACATTGCACCTATTTTCTACTAAGCAACGATGTTTCAAATAACCTGCTACTTCAGGCTGGAGTGCCTTGTAAAAGCAGAATTATTTCCTGCAGCTGTGTTATGGATGTTGAGAATCGTGTGATTCTGTGACTGCCAGTCTCATTAGAGGCTCTATGGAGATCAATAATTGGTATGACAAATTATGTTTTCATGCTGGAAAACAGATGTCTCATAGGCTTCTAATTAAAAAATAAATAAAAAAAGCTTTCCAGAAATCAGGGAAGATTTGTTACAGATACATTTTACATTTCAATTAAATAATTCACTCTGTCAAGCTTTGAGTTGTAAACTCTCATGTGCGTTCTTTAGTTAGTATTCTTGTTTTCTTCTTTCAGCCCTCCATGCTTGTGGATTGAAGCCCTTTTCTGAGCAGCATCCTGCCAGCAAGGCTGTACCAACTTCCATTTCTGTGTCCAGGTAATTTTTATGTGGGAAGATTTGTGACTGATGGAAACACATTTGAGGAGTCAGTGGGCTTCCCTCATGTTATGTCCTGCTGCAAATAAAATTGGAGCAGGGGTAAATGTGGATGATCAAGATGGTCCTCCTTCCAGACTGGACACAGCCCTGTGCAAGCAGCTTCCTTCTTTGTGAAGAAGGTAGGATTAGGTAAAGACATAAATTAGGCTATGATTTAATATTTTCTTAAATCTGAAGAACATCTGTAAGGCTCCTGTTTGCTACCACTTGAGAATGCCTTTCATGGGAACTGAAATCCTCTCAAATGTTCTTTACAGCCTACAGACCTAGTCTTGGTGCTGCAACCAAGTAGGAACCAACCATGTTCTTCCGTGTGCTTGAGCAGGTGATATTTAAACCAGAAAAGAGTAGCTGTTTGCCCTCACAGTTTCAGGGGAGACACTCATATGAATAAAAGGATATTCTGTGGCACAGGGGCATACTTCTAAAAAAAATTAATTTATGAGAAAAAGAAGAGTTTGAAAATAAAGTCCTGGAGTGATGCAATTCATTGTTATAGCCTTTACTAAAAATATTACTTTGAAGTTAATTCTCATGGAAATATTGGTTAAAGTTGCATGTTCTTCCATAAGGGTAATGTATGATTTTGTTAGCTAAAGAACAGGCCATTAACATTCAATGCCAAAGTCATCATTTTTGTAGAAAGTAATGTAATTACATGCTGTCCAGCTAGGGAAAGGGCACGTGGCCAGAAATGCATGGGTTATCATCAAGATGTCAGGTGTTCCTCCGTGCTGAGAATCCCTCATCCAGACAATGTTCTGTTTGAGTGCATTTTAATGAGCACTGCTGAAGCTGTGAACGATCTGTCAGCACTTTTATTAGGCATCTTATTATTAAAGAGTTTATAGCTTGGCTGTAAAACCTTGCTGTGGGCTAAAACTAGTTAAATAATAGTTTCAGAGAACTGTTTGGTGCCAAATTTAATTCAGATAGCTTTAGGCTTTTTTCCATGTTTGTATCAGAAGGCAATATGCAAGTTCTGATTGAAATCTTTGGAAGTATGGCAAGATAAAACACAAATGGCCTAGATCTGAAGCCTTTCTCATAGCAGACAGTAAGACAGCATAGTATTGTAGAATGTGTTTCATGTATAACTGTGCACAGTGGCTGCAGCAGTGGGCTTAATGTTTCGGAGCGGAAGATGAAGACCACAGTAAAACAGAATCCTGTTTTGTCTGAGCTGGGTCTTTAAAATCAGAGCTACCCTGAGGCTGGCTGTGAAAAATGTAATTGACTAGCTCTGACAGGAATAATGACTTAATTTAAAACAAAAACTATTAATTTGAAATGCTACTTTCACGTTACTTTTTTCCACGTTGTACGCAGTAAACAGCTTAGCAGAGCAATTAACTTGCAAGGCTCTTGTTTGTGGAACAAGCGCTCTCATTTCGCACATCAGCATTCACAGTTTGGTACAGATTTTCTGCCAAGTCAAAGCAAACACTTCAGGAGGAGGTGGCATCAAATAGTGCACCGTGTTATTGCCACTTCAAGACTTCGGGTGTGGAAAGGTATTATTCTTTGACTTTATAAACATTGCTGGCAGAGAAGTTGCATAAACCTGTAGCTAAAGAATCTAAGCTTAGAAAGATCAAAGAGGTAAAGAACAGCAAGTGGTGTGCGAAGTCCTACTGATGTTTGTTTTGTTTCAGTCCGGCATGCAGTACAGGTCGCATCAGTAATTCTCTGTCTGTCAGTGGCTGCCTGTCACAGGCGGATTCTGGAGGGTGAAAAATTGGCCTATTTTCTTGTCAACAGAGCTGTGTCTGGAGCAACTTTTCTAAAGTGATCAGTCTACCTGGGCAAACGTGCTGGAGAGATCTGTTTGTTTGGGAAAGCAGCTTTGTTGGGCAGCATTGTCACTGATCGCATGCCCCCAGGCTGTGGTCTGTCTGATGTCCACTGAGCTGTGCAGTGTGAAGGTAGCTGTGGGCAGGTTTTATGAGCTGCCTTTGTTATGGTTTTTGGTTCTTTAATACGTGCATGGAATTCAAGGAAGAATGTCAAAGCCAGGGGAGTTCCTCCTTTGTTGTTCTCATTTGCCTTTCTTCTTCATTACTTCAGCTGTTTACCAGCTATGGCAGCTGATGTGTGCCGATTATAATGCAAAACCGATGAGTCACCTTGCAAATACTCTCAGGCTGCTTCTGTGGAGCATAAGCATAAATACCATTTTCTACCAAAAGCTCATCTATAATGCTTTTTACACACTGGAAAATTTTTGTATTTAAAAAAAAAAATAGCAATGGGTGAATTTGGGATGGAACCTAAGCATCTCAGTTAAGAGTTGTACTCTAAAAACGAAATACTAGTAATTAAGCTATTCATTTTTAATCAGGTATTACAGCTTTTCTAAATATTGGACAGTGTAAGAGTATTTACAGTTTATCTACAGTTCTTTCATTTGATCACAGTGAAGAGTCCTCTCTGGTGATTTTCAGTTTGAATCATTAATATCTGCAGGTTATTACTATTGATGAGTTTTCAGTAGATTTATGAGAAGACTGGACTAGATGAGGGATTCGGAGAGATTTAGTTCTCTTTATTCATTGGGAAAACTTGAAAGATGATACCAAATTTTGAGAACCTCTTGGAAGTAAAGCCACTGGCATTTAGGCTTTAGAATGTATCTCTCTGCCTGTCTTGGAAGAGGACGAGAAAAAACCCTTGTTTGTGGAAACATCTGGGGCAGCTGCACTTGGCTTCAAGTGTGTGGTTCAGGGTACTTGTGCACTGAGAACGGAACATGTGTTAGCTGAATTGCATGGCTTGCAGGAGTTTAATCTGCAAGATGAGTTTTTACACTGGCGGTGTGTGGACAGAGCATTTTTTTTTTGTGCTGTGTAGTTGAACATAATATACCTTTCAGTACTTGTTTCACATAGCTTAATTTTTAGAGAGGAGATGGCTCTAAAATTTTTGGTGTCCTTGTAAAAGTGTCATGGATGCTTAGCTGCTGTTTCTTTCTGTGAATATTTATTATTTCACTTAAATTCCTAGCAAACTAAATGTGAGGACAGTGGACATAAAGACTTGCTGCACGAATTTCAGGTACAGACAATATAGATAAGTGTATCTAAGAATGTAATTTAGTCTACAGCGTTAACTAAGGCTTTTTTGAAGTTCAAACCACGACTCAGTGCTGGGTTTCCCAACAACTGCTGCTGATGCTCAAAGATATTTTGACGTGGGCTTCTAACTTCAAGTGGTCACCGTAGCGTTTATGAGTAAACAAGATTTTGTCTGAGCTGATGGCGAAGGGATGCTGACTTAATAACTGTGTGTATCTAAGCTAGAGCAGTGGGTACAATTAATCCTTCTAAGAAACTCACACACGTGGCAGTGTGTGCTGCAGCTTTCTGGAAGCTGACTGTCTCCCCAGCTACTGATTAAGCAGAGCACATGAAGTCCAGACTCAAAAGAGCCAGTGATCTCTTGCTCTGCATGTGGCAAACAGTTTTTTAAAGTTGAGAAAATCCTGTCACTGTTGATCTCTTTAACCCCTTTTTGGCTTCCATGAAGCCTACACAACAACTTAGAAAACAGAGGGATGGCTGGCATACAGGGTGATCACATCACCTGTGCCTCCTTAGGCCACCACACCGAATGGGCAGGGAAATCTATGATAACACTAAATTTTTGTTTCAAAGCTCAACTTCATGGGAAAGTTCTTTGATGAATTTTTAAACGGTCTCCCAGAAAATCAGGAATAGCATTTGTACTGTCAGTTACTTTTTAAAAGTTTGTTAATGAGTTCCTGGTACTCTTTCTCCAATTAATTGTTCTTATTGGATGAACTATAACTTCAAATGTGAATTTTTCATAACTTAGGTGCTTTCTTATTGCAGACGTGAGACTGAATTGTAAGAAAATTCAAGTACATGTTTGAAAAGCGAATGTTCATAGAATACGCATACATTGAGTTAAATGCTTTAGTCTTGACATTAAAATAATTGAATTGACTGAGGTAAACAAATGTTGCTCTGGGTTTAAGTAAATTCTCGAGGCATCAGCTAAATATCTCGTGTTATTGCAGATCTTTATCCTGTCTTTTATGAGAGTGGTGAAACAAATGCTTTGCTTTTCAAAGCAATGAAATAAATTCTTCCAGTGAAATGATGTAAAAAGGGAGGTAAAAATGGTGTTCTGTTCTGTATGTACCCTAGTGGCTGCTAAGGGAATGGAGAGCAGTTAGTCAAAGGAAATCCGAAAGAGAAATAATGAGAGTACTCAGAAAAAGGAGAAAAAAAATATGCCTAAGAGTTTTTATGTTAGACTGTGAGGAAAAGTAGAATGGAGACAGAGGTCAATGAGCAGTACACAAACTACCATGCTTTCAGATTACAATAATTTTGGTATTATCTACACTGCTTATTTAAAAGAGCTTATTGGATTCATTCGTAATTCTAAACCTTTTCTGTTCTTAATTGTTAGATTGTTTAAACTTTAATACCTGTAGTTATGCATCCACTTGGGTATTCTGAAATATCTCTATTCTGCCAAAGTATTGTTTAGTAAGTCCTGTTGGTGACAATTGGACTATTCCTCTTCCTATAGCTCAGGAGCTGACAAAACCCTTTAGTTTAACAAGTGTGACTTCGATATATCACACTCCATTGCATTTCATCCGGTTATCCCATTTTACAGATAGAGATTTCAGTCAACAAGTAGATTAAGTCAATTAGTCTGGGAGACTGAACTTTATACAATACACTGAATAGCAGAGATCAAGATGCTGTTTCTGTCAAGTACCTGCAGCAAACAAATACTTGAGTGGGAATTGCCTGGGTGCTCATAGAATAGGTTAGGTTGTCAGGGACCTCAAAGATGATTTACTTCTAATCTTTTCCCAGTCACCAGAACAGTCTGCCCAGGATCCCATCCAACCTGGTTTTGAATGCCTCCAGGTATGCAACACCCACAGCTTCTGTGGACAATTTGTTCCAGTGCCTCACCATCCTCTGAGTAAAACAATTTCTTCCTAAAGTGTAATGTAAATCTCTCATCCTTTCATTTAAAGCTATTCCCCCTTGTCCTATCACTCTCACACCACATAAAAATTCAGCTTCCTTCCAGTAAGCTCTTCTCAAGCACCGGTAGGCCACAATGAGATCTTACCAAAGCCTTATCTTTTCCACGCTGAACTAGCCCTTCCTTCAACCTTTCTTCACGGGAGAGGTACTCCAGCCCTTTGATCATCTTTATGGCCCCTTCTGGACCTGCTCCAATAGTTCTGCATCTTTCCTGTATTGAGGGCCCTAGAGATGGACTCAGTACTCCAGATAGGGCATCATCAAGAGTAGAGGGAGACAATCCCCTCCCTCTGCCTGCTGGCCACTCCTCTGTTGATGCAGCTCAGGATACTTGTTGGCCTTCTGGGTGGAAAGGGCGTGCTGCTGGCTCATGTCCACCATGATGCACAAGTCCTTTTCCATATGGCTCAATACTTGTATTTGGGATTGCTTCAACCCAAGTGCAACACCTCGCACTTGGCCTTGTTCAACTTCATTTGGTTGTCATTTGCTCATTTTTCAAGTGTGTCCAGGTCCTTCTGGATGGTGTCCTCCCTTCTAATGTGTCAACTGCACCACTCAGCTTGATATTATTGGCAAACTTGCTGAGGGTACTCTCAATCCCACTGTCTGTGTCATTGATAAAGATGGTGAAGAGCACCAATCCCAAGATGGACCCCTGGAGGACACCACTTGTGACCAGTCTCCACTTGTCTATGTTGCTGTTGACAGCAACCCTCTGACTATGACCATCTAAACAATTATTTACCCACCAAATAGTCCATCCTTCAAATCCATCTCTCTCTAATTTAGAGATCAGGATGTAGTGCAGTACCATGTCTAAGGCCTTGCACAAGTCCAGGTGGATGACATAATTTGCCCTTCCTTTGTCCACCAATGCTGTTGCCCCTTTGCAGAAGGCCACCAGATTAGGCAGGCATGATCTGCCTGTTGTTAAGCCCTGCAGTGTTTTTCTTGGATCACCTCCTCGTCTCACATGTGCCTTAACTTTTCCAGAAGGATCTGTTCCATGATTTTTCCAGGCACAGATGTGAAGCTCACTGGTCTGTAGTTCCCCGGGTCTTCCTTTCTCCCTTTCTTGAGTATAGGAGTGATATTTCCCTTTTTCCAGTTGCTAGGGACTTCATCTGGCAGCCGTGCTTTTCAAATATGACGGACAGTGACTTGGCAACCACATCAGCAAGTTCATTCAGAACCCTTCTTGTTTTCCATGTCCCTCACCAAGTTCAATACCATCTCTTCCTTGGCTTTTCTTGTCCTGTCCCTGCATGAGGGATACATATTCCCTTTTAAAATTTGTTAGTTCCAGTTTTCTCTTAATCTGATTTCTCATTGAAGAGGGTGCCTGACAGCTGGAATTGTTCTTAAATTTTCATTGTGAATAGGATGTCTTGAAATAACAGTGGAATCCTCCACAGGAAACAAAAGTTAAGGCTTTTTGATTCTTTTTTGAGAGCAGAGTCCATGCTTGTCCTTTTGCTGTTGTTTTTTTTTTTTTTTTTTTTATAATCAAGGGCTTCTGAGTTTATTTTAGGTAGGTCTCTCTACCACATTCTTGTTACTCCCATCTTCATTAGATCTCTTAACACAACTGCAGCTGACGTTTTGTTCTTACTCTCTGCTTTTACTTGTGTTTAATTTGAGTGGAGTGACATTATAGTACTTAGCTGGATTCCCTTTGTCTCAAATTCTTCCCATTTTTCCAGTTTCCCTGACAACTTCCAATGAAATACTCTGTTAAAGGGTTTTCTGAGTTCATTTAAAAGATATTGCACTTGGAGTAGAAAAACAAGCTTGCTAGAAAGAAAACAAGAATGCAAATACATGTTAAATTTCTTTACCTAAAAGCTTATAGGGGCTCCTTTTTCTAGCAGTGATATAATGAAACTACACAGTAGAGAGAGGGACGTAGTATGTGAATGTTCACTGTGATCATAAGGCAGAAGACCATCCAGAGAAAAGGAAGATGGCCTTGAGTTGCAGATTTATGTTCAAATCTACGTTTTGTTGTTGTTTGGTGGCAATAAGAAGGTCTTAAGTTCGGTCTTAGAAACGAGACCTGAAATTTCATTAGCTTTTCTTCTTCCTGGTGCTTCACCAGAGATTGCAGCGTGGTGATATGCGTTGCTCCTGAGAGAAAAGATTATCTACATTTTGACAGAGGCAAGGAAAAGAGCAAATGTTGCATAGACTGCCTTTATGAGAGAGTCGTGGAATCCTGTTGCTTTGCGAATATCTACAGCTTCAGATGAGTTGGCATCAGCAATTTCACGTTTTCCTGAGTTACTCTTGGTTTTTAAGGAGAAAGGAAAATGGCTTTGTGACACAGTTAACCTCCATGCATCGTATTTCAGGCACTGCCAATGTTACGTGAATGATGCTAAGCTTAGTAAAGCAGGTATTGAGCCATTTCCCTGCACAGTAATAGACAATTTGCTCTCACTGGATGGAAGAAAAAGTTTCTTAAAGTACTTCAGGTACATAACTTTAAACACTTAATTTTTAAGAACTTAGAAGTACTTCTGGCAACAAGTAACTTTATTAGAAGACAAGATCGCGGTATGAGAAATTAGGGTTTGGTTTTTTTACGTTAAAAATGTTTCGAGTTTTTATCCATTTGAATTATGACAGCCACTTCACAGAAGACGAATTTGAAAAGATAGAGAAAATATTCGTGTCAAGAAGTATATTTTAAATATGAGTATAGCAAGTAGATGCGTATACCTTCACTGCATCTATTCTCTGTGCGTTTTCTTATGTCCCCATTCTGTCAGTCTGCAGTCTTAAACAAACAGATCCAAATGTCACTGATATTTTTGCTTAAAAGACAGAATCTGTAACCTTTCAGGGAGTATATTAATAGCTGCAGCAGCTTGCTATAAACAATCTCAGCATTTTCCTTATGCATGAAATAAATCTCTTCAAATTTTCTTTTCTTGTTAAAAGACGTTGTTAAATTAAATGATGCATTATTAATAAGCGTTGTTTTAAATTGAACCTAGGAAACTTAATGCTCTGTATGATCTATTGCAAAGAATAATCTACACTTAATTTCTGCAGTCTTTCTGCAGTTCTCTCCTGTTTATTGTTCACATGGCTGATTATTTTAGCTTGATTTTGACTGTTTGCTCATTCCTTTGTCTATGTATGCACATGCAAATATGCATCCTGCTCTCTTGCACTCAAAAGATTCTACCATTACCTTCTTAGATTTCTCTGCTATCGTTCTGAATACCTGTCCAGCTAGATTTCTTTGTTTTCCCCTACCTTGGGGGTAAAATGGACAAAAGTCTTGAATGAGGCAGAAGTGGACTGTGGCAAAGGGAGCACAGCTGCATTTCCTTCTTCACTGAAGGAACATGTCCTGAAGCATTGCTGCACTGAGTACTGCAAGGTTGTTCTTAACCTGGGCGCGTGCCTGTTATGTCCTATGGTGGTAGAGAGGGACTTCAGTATATGCATAGAGCAAATTTTTGTGTCTGCATCCTAAGCTTTTCTGATTCTTACCAATTTTATTTAAAATTCCTGAATGAAAAAGTGGATTATACAGGTATTTTTCAGTTAGACTGGCCTGTGTTCTGAGAGATGACAAACTTCAGTTTAAACCAGATGCGCTGAGAAGCATCAAGACTAAACAAAGGGGCTTACCATTTGTTTTTATTTCTTAAAAAACAAACAAACAAACAAAACAATCCTCAAAGCATCTTAATTTGTTAATTATGTATATTAATACATAATAATCTAGAAAGATTGCTGAATTCAAAGACGCTGCTCCAGTGCCCTGTGGTTTGGGGAGTTATTTAGAGGAATAAACACAGTGTAAGCTTTTCCTATTCCTATAGCACTGCTTGGGCCTTTTTTTAGCCTCTGCTGAGGTGTAGTGCCAAGCCAGGTAGATCTTTGGCCAGACACATATACGTCGTTGTGCAGAGGCTTGGGAACAAGGTCTTTATTGCATAAGAACTTCAGTGTGAAATACATGAGAGAATGTGGTATATTGAAAGATCTATAAGCTTTGTATCTACTCTCTTCATGTAATGTTACTGAGATACATCATGTCTTTTTTGTATCTTATTTTCTTTCAAACGAGTACCACTTTCTCTCCGGTGATGTTGTAACAAAGGGGAATTGCTTAGGAAAAAAAAACAATTTGTGCAGTAATGAGAACTTATATTTGGCCTGAACTGGCAGTCATCTTTTAAATTGATTGGTTTCAGTATATGACAGTAGTGTTTGCAGAATGATGACCTGATGATAAATTTGCTGCACGAGTTAGACATTGAATACTTCCGTGTTTTCTGTAGCCTCATATCTTCTCAGTTTGGAAGAAACTTCTTCTCTGGATGTTAACTTACATTTTCAGTTCTGGTTTTCCAGAATATATACACTGCCTTGCATCTTTTGGGTTCAGTCAGTGACCACTGCATGTACGTACACAGAAGATCAAAGATGTATAATAAATCAATTTATCTTATAAATGGAGGACCCCGATGTCTTAGTGGAAGTTAAAAAAAATTAATAATTTAAAAATCTAATAAGAAATGTTGCTAATGGTTTTGTTCTTTTCCTTTTTTGAAAGAATGTAACATATGCTTGAACAGCTTTCATATAGGTGTCTGTGTGTGTGGATGCTTTGAAAAGGTACATAGAAAATGTTACATAGCTAAAATAAGACTTAAAATATCTGTGTAGCATTCCAATAGTCAACAGAAATCTAAGATATATTACTATATCCTTCGACTCTTTCCTCTAATATATAGTTCTGAATCCACATTCTACAGGTTATCTTTCAAAACCATTTGTGAATACGTCAGTGCCTGGTGGTGAAATTGATCGTGCAACGATACAGCTTTATCTGTGATGCTGTAGCTGAGATAATTGCTAATGCAGAGGCACGGTGCTGCAGTGGGCTGACGCTGCCAGCGCTGCCAGCGTGAGACTAGGAGCTGCAGCAAACCTGGCACTCTCGGGCTAACCCTCATATGCAGCACCCAACTGCTGTGCTGTGGGAGATGCACCCCATCTGCTGTGCTCTGCTCTGAAAGCAAGGAGTGATTTTGCTGGGGAGAGTGGCACAGTGCTGAGGGATTCTGAAGGTGCTTGAAGCAAGTGATGTATTCTGGGTTCTGGCTGAGCTGAATGTCTGGCAGTGAGTCTGGCGTGAAGGCATTGTGCTTCAAAATACATTACTGTACAACCAATTTTATTGTGGGAGCTGTTAGGAATCTATATTAATGTTTAGATTTTAAATGCATCTATCTTATGGTGCTCAGGACGATACATTTATGCCCCCAGATTTCTAAAGAAGTATTCTGGCACTCTTATGTAATATTTAGCAATCATAGTAGGGATTTTTCACAAGTAAATAGGTAATTGCAGTTGTACCAGGCTCTGGTCAGCAAATTCTTCTTCTCGCTACTCTGGAGCTGAAAATAAATTTTTCTTTTGAATAGATGATGTTGTTTCATTTCAAACAAGGCATTCCTGTAGGTGAAATTTCAGAACAAAATGAGGGATGGGACCATGGTGAGTTCCTTTATCCCACAAAACTTACAGTAAGATGGGGCTAGTGTAACTTACTGAGAGTTGGATGCTGTAGTACAAGAGGCTGCTGCTTCCTGTTCTGAGTAAGAAGTTGAGCTCTTAAATCTTAGTTTCCTGAGTACTCTAAACAAAATAATCTCAACTTTGAGACTGTGGGTCCTTTCTCTTCATAGCTTTTGCTTAAAACCCTTAAAAGTATCAAGTTAGTCTTAATGTGCCATCTCAGATGATTGTGTAAATCAGGAAAACAATTTCCTACGTCTAACACTGAGTATTTCTTTTGGTATGAAATCTAGCAGCATTTTGCTCTTGATGTCCAGCTGTGTAAATCTGTTGTTTGAAAGTGGAAGCTTTGCATTAAGCAATTGGATACTAAGGTTTTTAAAAGTAAATGATGTGAGCTTTGTAACTCTTGTCTTATTCTGTCAGTCAATTCTTTTGATTAAATGACAAATTTTCTTTTGTACCAAGCTTTCTATTTAACATAAGAGTTTTGTATTTTTAAGATTTCAGAGTAGACTTTTTCAAAAATTACTTCAAGCTGTGCATCTTTGACAATTTTCGTTACCCTACTGTTTATCGTGGAGGTCTTTCTTTTTGTCTAAGTATGGATGGCCACAAATTGTCAGTCAGTAGAGGATGTAACCTGGAGTAGTGTGCTCAATGTAGGACTCCCATTAAGCCACGCTTCCATATTCCTTTGGGAATTTTCTTGGCTCTATTACTAAAGATACGTTTGTTCTTTTTGCCTTCTTTGAGTTTTATTTCCAAATTGAATAACGCTTCTCTTCTAAATTCTAATTTGGTTTACATTATTCTTAAATTTCTTTTTCCCACTACTCCTTGATTATGCAGCTCTTCCATCAAATGTGTTCTTTGTGGTCTTGAAATGTAAGTTCTGCTAAGCGTATTGCTTATGGACTGGAAAGGAGTTCTTAACAGTAATAATTAAAAAACCCCAACCAGTTACTCATCTTGTTTAAAGCAGACAGACTATGATATGCCCATGAGGTGTTTCTTAGCATCTAATGTGCCATCCAAACACTAAAAATACAAAGCATACATCATGTGATTAACTATACATTAATTTATCTGAGGAGTGAAACATTTTCTTGACTGAAAATTATGAGAAATCTATTAAATGCCAGCAGAAAAAGAATTTCCTATGAGTCCTTATCAAAATCCTATGCTTTTGAGATTTAGTGTTTGGTTTAGGAATTACATGTCCCAGTCATTTAAATCCACCCATCACCAATATACTTAAACCTTGCTCTTGTAATATTTGCACATCTTTTGGGCCAGAATTCAAGAAGAATGTAAGCTGTCTTCTGAACAACTCCTGTCTGCCTTCCTCATTGCTGGAGCAAGCACAGTACTTTGATGCAGGGAAACAGTAAAAAATATATATAGCCTCTTTCTAAACCATCTCCTATAGCTTTTTTGGAAAATCACTGTAGTAGAGAGGTATTGCACGTATAGTAATATTTTTTAAAAAAGACATTTTCTATTTGCACATTATTTTTAGTTCATCATGCAGTAATGCGTGATGCAAGAAATAACAAGGCACAGTGAAGTAGTTCTGTTGTAAACGACTCTGTTGTAATGTTTTTTTATTCTTTTGTTTTAGTTTTACCTATTTCGTTAATGTGAAAGCAGAGTATTTACCAGAGTTCAAAAAATCCTATTATAGAAGTATGTATAATAAATTAGCTAGATTTCAGTTAGCTTTCTGTTTGCATGTGAAACTGTCAAGGCTTTGAAAATTGAGGGCTTAATATGTGAGCAAGAAAGGCAATAAAACTAAAGTGTTAAAGACCTTTGTTTTCAGGTCAGCCACTATTTCCTTCTGTTTGAGCTCTGTAGAACTAACAGCAAAGAGAAATAGCTTCAGACTGCCCTTTGAACCGTAACAGAGGCGTGCAACTGAGGCTTGGGGTAAGCATATGCTTAGCAGGTACTCTAGGGCTTAAATGCATCCACACCGTGGTAATCACCCTTTTCCATGTCAGTGGGTCTGTTTTTCCTTTTTCTTTGACTTGTCCGGTTCTTGTTTATTTGCTTTAAACTATACCTTTAAGAGCTTCCCAGGCTGCTGAATTCATCCCATGTTCTCTTCTTCAGCAGTCCAAGGTAACTGCCACCTTCTGCCATTTGGTTTTCTGAAGTGGTGCTAGAATTTCTGTAGGATGCTGTTCAGCTTTTGCGGGTTTTAGTCTCACTAACTGAGAATTTCTCAGTCAAATGTATTTAAAAAGAATGATGCTCGCTTACAGCCATCTAGATATCGTAGATGATGTTGGCAAATGTTGACTCATTTATTAATGTATCAAATATACTCTGCTGATATCTAATTCTGCCCTACTTGTTTTAATTATGTGGACATTTTTCAAACTTGCAAAGCCCCATTTGATTTGGTATCTGCTTTTCTTTTGTGGATTTATTAGCATTTCTTCAGGTTCACTAGTAAACTAACGGCCATGTTTCTCAAACCCTTGTTTTCATCAACAGTTCATCTGAGCAGTATCTTTCCTGTGTCGTTTTTGTGCCCTTGTGATTTTATAAGCATTGTCTTTAGACCTTATGAAATGTCCTTTCATGTTTTCTTGGGCGTTTGCAGGCGTATTTAATAACTTACCCCTTGAGCTTTCTTGAAAGAAATAAATAGTTAAATCACATGGCTGTGTATATGAAGTATATGGTACTTATTCTGTGAAAGAAACTGAAAGGAAATTATTCAGCTGCATTGTACTCCAACATTACATCAGTCTGCATCCTGTGATATATAGCAATTGTGGAACAAATGATTGAAGCTTAGGAAAAAATTATACTGGATTAGAATTGATTCTGTCATTATAATTGAGTAAGATAGATACAGAAGATTTACAAATGCAGAACTACAGACTTGCTAAAGTGTAAAATCATTTAATTGATGTTGCTATCAGTTTCTCTGGAATTGAGATATAACTTTGTGTTGTTGTTGTTTTCTAATGTCACTTTTGCCACAATTTTGTTATTTGATTAGTTTGTAGAAGATCAATCTTTTCCTTTTGTGCTTTTTGGGGGAAAAATACTTGCTGCAAAAAAGCTAAAATATGTATCGTTGGAAGTGCGTGTGCATTTTAAAAGGAGTGATTAATCATACAAACGATATCAATGCCTGCCTTGTCTTTGTTGTTTTCCTCCTCTCCCACCAAATAGAGATCTATTCCCTAGCCTCCATCTTCCTTGTCTGAAAAACTGTTTTGTTCAGCACAGTTGTCAATGAATGACATGTTTGTCATTAGACATTATCCACATATCTTTCTTTTTACAAAATGTTACTTCCTTTCTTCTCTTGGGTTTCACGTTGTCTTTTCTTTGGTGATTGCTTTTATGAATAAATGATTTTAGTCTTTTACATTTCGGCTGGAAACTGTTTTCTATCATCAGACAACGTGAAACATTCAATGTTTTAAAAAATGTACAATACTTTGGGTGTAATTAGTGTGAAATACTAACTAAAAGTAAATCCATAGGTTGTATAATACCATTTTGTAATGAGTGAAAAAAGTGTGCATTTTTACATTAGGAATAGCCATGGAAACCAAGTATATTGTTCTCTTCAAAGACAAGTTATGGAAAAAACATATTAGCTTTGCTGAAATCCTTGGAAAGATTTTAGAGAGCTGCATACCAGGTTAATCTGTGTTGAGGGATGACAACTGAAAGACATCTTCTTACAGGAGGTCTTGCACATCTTGTGCTTGAAATTTATAGATCCTTTGGAGGTACTTGGGAGGTTAGAATGAGGAAAGCAGCAGAAATAAAAATAAAACATTTTTAGCATTTCCAACTGTATTGCTCTAGTCACTATTAGTTTTATTTATGAGCCTATCAGACCCAAATGCATACTCACTTTTACCTGTGACAAACTGGCAAGTGGGATATAAAAATGAAAGATTTTTTCCCTTTGCTGATGGCTAAAGAATCATTGATCTTCCTTAAACTAACATTAATCTTAGAAAGGCAGCAAGAAGCTTATAGGTCTTTCATGCAAGCTGAACGTGGTAAATTGGAAAACAAGAGAAAGATCCTTTTGTGCGTATTCCTTACCACTGGGCATATTTTATAACACCGGTTGCCACCTGATTATAGCTTTTATTTGATTAAAGTTTCATGTTCAGAGCACATCTATGGCATGCTTTAAAATAATTAGCTTAGGCAGTAGGATGCAAAAACTGACGAGAAAACTGGACTTACTTTGCTGAATAGGTCATTAATAGAAATAATGTTTGGATGTGGTGCTCAGGGAGGTGATTTAGCAGAGGATTGTTAGTTCCAGCAGTATGGTTAGGTTGTGTTGGACTTGATGATCTTGAAGGTCTTTTCCAACCTGAGAAATTCTATGATTCTATGGAATTTTAGAAAATACTCTGAAATACTCAATACAGCAATCTCTAGTGAGAAGTTCCAAAGTAGTGACAGGCAGTATCATATTTGCTCAGCAGATCAAGTAATTTAAAAGAGCAGTGTGGTTATATTTCAGCTTTCTGAAATCAAAGTAACCTGACTTGGGACTATGATATGTGGATATTTCTTGGGACTAGACTGGATGTTTTGAATCCCAGGTCATCTGAATTCCTTTCTATGTATTTCCCAATCCTCAGCTCTGCATGAAAACTTTAAGTAACCTGTGATGGCTGCTTTGCTATAGTGAAGATGGACTTGCTTTGGTAAAATTGAATTTGGATTCCAGTTAGGACACAGCCTGTGTGCCTGATCCTTTGTCTGAAAGACATATTCAGATGTGTTTTTTTTATATAAGTGATTATGCAGGTGGTTGATACTTCTCTATAAGATTGTAAGTACACACAGACCTTGCATTTAGCACAGAAAGGAGTAGATCATAGCAACAGAATATTGCCTCTGCAACAAAAGCAAGTTCCTGTCATGTCCATTCCTCCAGCTCTGCTTAGGCCTCCAATTCTATCACACAGATGTAAGCACTCATTTAAATGCTGCAGCTTACTTGTAATTTCTTCTTGTTTTTACCAATCAGAGAGAAACTTTGATTTTTATGTTACTGGAGAACAGCCTTTAAGCTGTCATGCTTTTCTCAGATGTAGACCAGTGCAATGTCTTACTGCAGTTTGCCTGCTCTCACCTACATCACACCTAAAAAGGCGTACAGTGGCTAAGGATGAATGAAATGCCTTTCATGGCTTTTCTTCTTGGCTCTGCTTTTCAGAAGCAAACGCTTTTGATTGCGGTTTTACCTCTGTTTCTGAAGTTTGCTGATATTCTATTTAGTTGCACGCTTCTATTTCTTAAGTGTTTGAAACTATCCTTGAGTGGTGGGCCAGACAATGTATTCATATCGCAAACTGAGTCACTAATATTTGTGTAATATCAAGTTAAAAAACAAATTCTGACTTCTGTGCACAACGCTTGTGCTTAAAGTACAGTGTGTCAAACAGGATAGCCTGTGTCAAGCTGGCAGCAGCCAAGTGCAGTCCAGTGGCTGGAAGGGCCCTTTTGGTTTCAGTCTCATTTTCAGCTGCTAAGCCAGGTGGCCTCAATGATGTTTGTGCCTACAACAACACTGCAGGAGGTACAAGCTTTTATTTATCCTCAAGGTCAGCACATGGTAGTCTTTGCTAGAGATACAAAACATGTCTTTAACTCAACGTGATGAAGCATTTCACAGATAACTTAAGGGGTAGGAGAAAGGCGAAGTGCTGTGGATTTCATCCTGAGTATAATGTGACATAGGAAAAGTGATGGTGTCTGCCACTTAAACTAATTAGCTGAATTAAGATCATGAGTAAGCGAGTCCATGTGTGACAATTTTTTCCTGTATTCGAAGTGTACATTTCAATGAAAAATAGTAACCACTGATGAACTTAATTTTTATAACAGCTTGATGTATGATATTAAGAAGTAGATCTTGAAAACTTTCTGAAATTGTCAGTGCACAACACACCGCGTAGGGCACAGTGAATGTTTTCAGATGACTCAATGGAAGTCGGCCAACATTTCTTGCTTCAGGTCTATGTGAGCTTGTGTATTGTGGCTTTGCCCTCTTTTTTTTTTTTTATTTTTCCCCTGATTTTCTTCTGCTGCTTTAGAAAGAATATTAACACTTATTACAGAAGTATCCTTTGTAGTTGAAAACACGGCAACAGAAATTGAGTTTTTGAGTTATCTTAACTTTTTAGGCAAGTTAAAGCTTTTATATGTGATTATATTAGAAAATATTGTAATGCCATACGGATGACCTTCTGTTCCTGTTTATCACAGCATGCAGGGCACCAGAACAGCACAAAGCTGTGCTAGTGCAGGATCAGACTGGACAGTCTTGTCAGTGCTTGCATGCTCAGGTGCATGTGATGCCAGCACCGTTTGTAAGAGAATTTCACAGCTTTTAGTACAGATGCTGCATCAAGTCTTTTTCATCATAGTTTCCCAGGGAAACTATGCCCTGGGAGGAGTGAGAGCTAGGTGCTTACATCAAATAGATCTACAGACCCCAGGTAAATTTCTCCTGGGCCAGGTATTCTCTGAAGATACTGACAGTGCTTGAATGTCTAAGTAGGCAAGACAATGCATGAGAAAAATAGGAGCTAACATCAAATGATGTGATGTTATAATCAAGTACTGACCCACCCAAGTCCCTCTATTACCTATTGGGTGCTACACCTTCCTGATTGTAAGGTTTAAAAACATGAGGTTTTCTTAATGTGAGCTGTTTTGGGGATGTTGTGAGCACTTGTACTTTTCAAGGAATAAATAATAATAATGTATGCATAAGAAGTATTGCACTGGAGCTATAGAGTGTTTACTGTTTCACTGTGTTCTGAAATATTCCTGTTATTGTGTGAACCACGTAATGCCATTTCCATACCATATATTTTAATTTTCTCTTCCTGGATGGCAGCTGGATTTCTATTTAGGTGAAGCTGTTTTTGAATCAACGATTTATTTATTTATTAAATCATGGTAGCTCTTTATTGTGTAAATCAAGGTTTTGGAGGGGGGAGGGAGGGTAAGAAAGAGCTTTAGAACTGATGATCTGCAAAGCTTTTCCATCTTGGATGTTTGTGAAACTAATAAGTAACAATGAGAGGAATATTTGAGTTTTGATATATGTTGAAATTTACTGGTTCTGTAGCAATTAGATCCGGAGGAGACAGACTAGACCTTTAAAGTGATTTAGGGTCTGTCTGGGAGACAGAAATAGTTGTGGCTGCCTTGCTGTGATGTAGTTCTGGTCTTGTCATAGATGAGTTGCTGAAGCAACCTTGAGCTTATTGATGATCTTGAAATGGCTCAGGTCATTAGAACTCAGCCAGCAGTCCCACTGTTTTTCACATCAAATGCATTTGCTAGCTTTTTAAATCACAAGTTTACTTTAAGGTAGATTTTAAGATAAGTGTTGGTGGCACATTTTTGAAGATGGTAATTTTCCACACATTACAAATCAATACAAAATCTTAATACATAAATCTTTTGGCATTAACAAAACATAACAGATTCTTTTATTGAGACACTATAAAGAGCAGACTCTTCAGAAATCCCCCAAAAACATTCCTTTATATAATCTAGTCATTTAGAAGGAAATTAGGTTGTTATTAATTATTTCTTTTAGCATTACGTGGGTGTTCTAATTGCACAAGTGCACGTTAAACATTTCAGAGAAATTTAGGTAGCAAACTACCCTAGTTTGTCATAGCTTTATGTAATACTCTAGTTGGTTTAAAAATCATCAAATCCATCTCTTCGTTGTCTCAGAGAAAATAAAGATTTTTCTTCTAAACAGAGCTAATAGCTTTGAGAAATTTTGATAGCTGGCCAGGCGCTGTGTTGTGTTGTACAGACAGAAGAAATATTTTCTTCCTAAAGACAAAGTGAGAGTGGGTGGAAGAGAAATCCAAAGCAAGAATTTATATCACTGGTAAGTGGAAGGATTAGAGAGGAGAGCAGATGAGAAATGTGTTTGTATGGTATGCTGGAAGAAAAAATGGAAAGAAGAAAGGAACGGAGGGGAGGTGGAGGTGAAGAAAAGGGTTGATGCATTTAGTCAGTTCACTCAAAATAAAATCCTTTGCAGGTGATAAGTGGGGGTGCATCTGAAGAGGCAATTTTGGAAGGAGCTTATGACCGTGGGAGTCAGTTTAAAACAAACAAACAAAAAAAACCTGCGGAACTGCAAGTACAAGAGAAGCAGAAGAACAAATGTCTAAAGTGAGGAGCCAGACAACAGGAATGGGCCAAAGATGTGAACAGTGCAAGCAGCAGATATGGTGTGAGGAAGAGATTTCATGATTGGTAGGTAAGATACTAAAGGAATAAAAAATGGAATCCATGGACTAGGAAATGCCACAGACTTCCTAGGACAGAGGAGCAGGCAGCAGATGACTTACTGGAGGGACAAGAGCAGAAAATTGTTACAGCAAGAGAGACGGAGCAAACGGCAAATGCAGTGCCGAAATAGTTTAGGAGCTGATCAAAGTGGAAATGTTAAGTGTTTTGGAATTGATTTGGAGCAGTGGGAAGGAAAGAGTAAGTCAAGCCTGATGCTCTGGTGAGATGCTCACATGGTCAGCGCTTGGCAGAGGTGGGGAGAGTTAGTGCAGCACAGGACTCAAGCCTGGTGAGGTCTGGGCAGGGCAGCCTGAGCTTTGTGTGCTCTGCCCAGGCTTCCAACTTGCAATGAGCTTGAAACAGCAATTTTATGAACTTCTGTCTGCCCACTACGTGGAAACTCCTGTAGAGTGTAAAGGTGCTAGAGAGAGTTGGCTTTGTATGTTGTAGCTGATGGCAGTATACAGGGGAAAAATAGAATCAGAGCTACTGAATTTCAAAAAAGGATAAGAAGGAGAAAAGGAAGAGGAAGAAAGGACTGAAAATGGCATTGGTGCATGTGGGGAACTCTACAGTCTGACTCCCAGGCCACTGGCAAGGCAACCTGATGTAGCTGTGGTGTCCTTGTTGACTGCAAGGGAGTTGGACTAGAGGGCCCTCAGAGGCCTCTTCCAACTCTAAGGATTCTATGAAAATGACAGTAAATCATGAATTTAATTGGATGATTATGATGCATATCAATTACTAAGTCTCATAATGAAGACACTCATTTTAGCAATTATGTTTAAAGTAGCTGTTCTGATGTGATGTCCAGCTTTTTTTATTCAGTGCTTTTGAATAACAATCATCTTAGAAGCACAGGTGTGGATTCCTTTTCAGGCTTTTTTTTTCCTTTTTAGTTACAAAGATGATTGCAAGGCCTTCTGAGTGCTTGGCTTCCTCAAAAAAGTATTTCAGGTTCTCTGTAATGATTTTGAATACAAGATTAATTCTTTTCCATCAGTAAGATATTATATTGAGTATAATTTTGCTGGCTTATCGCACAGCTTACTTGTGAACGTTTACATGCAAGTAATGTCTCCTTTTGAAAGCTGACATATAATAAAATAGCTCTGACATCTTTGGCCTTCTAAAGGCGAAAGTCAGCCTAACTGAAAAACTGATACAAAGGTGATTGGCAGTCTTACAAAAAAAGCAGCAATTACTGTGGAGGAGAGATGTTCAATGTCTGAATAGTTGTATTCAGGGTGGAAAAAGTCCACACGTTGCATGGGTATGCAGCAGAAAGCTTTAAGATGATTAACTTCTATCTTGAATATGTCAGCTTCCTATGTGTGCATTGCATGATCTATGTTGTCAGTAGGAAATGCAAGTTATTCCCGTACTGCTTGAGAAATCTGATTACCATCTAATTCACCATTAGAAGGATTTTCTCGAAGCAGCATTGAGTGCTTCCAAATGGTGAAACTAATTCCAAACAAAGCAATCAAATCCAAGTCCTCTTAGTGCATTTAAGGCTATATAATGCATGAGTAGGAAAGCTTTTACTAGTTTCGATCTTGAGTGATTCTAAAATCTCAAAGGATAGTACATAAAACACTGAAACATGGTTAACGTGGACATTATCCTTAAGGAGGTGGGATTTGGGGATGCAAATGCACATTAAAACCAACCTACTTCTGTCTCTGCGCATTTATTTTTCCTCTTTATGTTTTTTAAATCTGAATCTGGCACAGGGTTAATAATTGATTCTTATCACCCCAGCGAAGATTAGGACTCCACTGTAGATAATTATATCCCTTCTTTGATGAAAAGATAAATGAAAGGACAGTGAAGTGACTTTCCAGTGTTGACATTGGACGCGTATGGATGGCAGTGTGAGTTGAACGTGAGCTGGATGGAGCGTCCATAAGACAAGTATTCTAGAGGTAGCTCACGGAACTGTAGTAACTATTGTTCAAGTCCTGGATGTCCCAGATGGTTTCAGTTACTATCCAAAATAAAAATTTAAAGAGTTACTGTCCCGGAATTTTTCACGTAGAAAACTCATCTAAAAAGGAAAGTAAGAAATGAAAGTGGGGGAACCAGAGTTCATTTCTGTGTAGATTTAGCCCGGAAAGACTCGCTCAGTTTAGGAAAACTAAAGTGACATCTCCAAATTTATTTGTAAGAGGATAGATGCAGGTATAACAAGGACAAGAAGGCAGGTTCTTTTTCATACTGAAGTTTCGTTTGTGTTTTCTAGTGGCAGTAGGAAGATCCAAGTGTTGTATCTCCAGACAATTTTGTTTTGCTTGCTCTTGTTAGATGCAATTAAGAATATTGTAAGAGTGAAAACAGTTTGTAAAATACTCCTAGTAGTTGAGGTTTTAAACATGCTGGTTCCAGAATAAATCCTCAGCTTGGATTAGATCGCAGTTCTTCACTTGTAATGAAGCTATTTGCCAGGATTGGTAGGAATGTCTCCAAATAATGGCTGAGATTAGCTTGGTGCTTGTTGCATTGAGTCGCACACTCTGGCAGAGGTAAACACTATTGCTTTCTCTGAATTGCATTTAGTGAAGTTTTGGGAATTCCTTGCTTTTGAAATTTCATCAGACATTTAGGTCATATTATTTTTCTTGACCGTAATATGGCCTATGCTTTTGAAACATATACTGGATTTAATTTGCATTCACAATTAATTCAAATGGAGTGGCTTTTTCTGAAGTATTGGTGACCTTTGCCTGAAGTATTACAAGATTCTCTTGGAAAAGATTTTAGGTTTCATTGTTTTGTGTGGAGTGCTAATGGTTGATTACAGATCGTGTTCAGATGTCCAGAATTGAAATCCTGTCTTTCAAAAGGTGTTTCTGTGTGGGATAAAATCATATGAATTCTGCTCATTTACTGCGGGGTCATTACTCGCATCAAAGATAGTAAATTTAAATCCATGCCTGATGCCACAGGTTCTAGAGGGGTGATGAGCTGTGACATGAAGCTCTGAATAACTTGAAGCTCAACAGCTGTGAAATTGCAAGAAAACTCTCTTATTTTTAATATAAGAATAAAATAAGTCTTTGAACGGGTTATTAATGAGATGCTTCTGCTACCAAAAATGCATTTAAAAATTAAAAAAAAAAAAAAAAAAAAAGACCTTTATGAGGACATGGGAAGTTTTCTCATACTGTTTGAGCTTAGATTGTCTTTCTTACTGGGTGTTTGGTTTACCTGTTAAGAATAATTGCTAGATTTTATACAGAAAATCCATTGAGGTTCAAAAACAGTATCACTTCACTGGCTTTCAAAGCAACATTATGTAAATACACGTAAATGAGCTCGCACCAGGAGAGAGAATTCAATGAGTTTTTTTTCCTTGATCATATTCATTGTCCAAATTTGAACTCCAGATCTGTTGTTGGCATGACGTGTTTTTGATAAACAAGTATTCGGACTTAATGAGCAAGTATGGAGGGTGAAATAGCATAGTGGGGGAAACTAGGCAAGAATATCAAAATGATTCTAATGGACAGTGATGTCTCAGCAGGGTAACTTCAATGTCTTACATGGAGAATCTCTTAGGTAGAATGGTAATGCTCTTTGGTCGGATAGTTTCCAGTCCTCAGGGATACCTAGTAAAGAATCTTTGAAATGTTTTGTATCAACCTTTTTTCACATCCCTTGTCAGCTTTAGATGGTTCTTTTCTATTTAGTTAAATGAATTTCACTGTTGCTGTGCATTCTAAAGTGTAGTTCCACTTCATAAAAATGACTCTATTGGGTCCTATATTTACATCACTTCAGCAACTAAATGTCATGTGTATTTACTGTTGGAAGTGTAGCTTGTGATAAATCCTCTATCTGAAAACTCAGGCTAGAATGCAAGACCTGTGTTGTTTTTGGTCTTCTGTGACCTTCTTCAGTGATGCACAAAAAATTCTGCAAGAGAAATCAAAATTTTGGGCTTGTATACGTATAGACCAGAATTCACTGAACAGCTGTTTTGGTGATGCCTGAGAAGAAAAATAAGTGAGTTTTCTTTCCCTTATCTGGAACGGCTACATAGAGGCGTTTGTCATTTAAGCTGAAATATGACTGGTCATCCTCAAGAACCAAACCTGTACTGCAGTTTGTCAGTGTCTGTTGGAAACTCTGTGGATGTATACTCAGTTGCAGATCTATATCCAGTCTTTGGGTGCTGTTTATTACTGAGACCAGTTTGCCCTAGGAAGGTATCAACTGTAGCTCAAACTATGCTCTCTGGGGTCTGATGCTAAGGATTATGCCTTCTAACTGGACTTCCTTCCTGAAGTATGTACTCATCAACTTAAATTTCTTCCCTCTGAAATTAGCTCTTTGTCACGCTCCCAGGAGTTCCCCAGGAGATCTGGATCCTCCAGGGTATTATCTGGCAAAGTCTGAATTTCAGGGCATGCAACTGTCAAAGTGCAAAAGATGCACAGAAAAGAAATTGGAGAATCAAGAAGTATGTGCAAAACCATCCTTTCTCTATCCATGTCGTATCAGCAAGCCTTTGAGTTCATGCCTTCCCATTCACTGGGGCTGTGGCTATTCTCTCCTCTCTTTCTTTTACTCTTTAGTCTTGTCTTCAGGCTCACATCTCTCTTCCAAAAGCACTGCTGTTCAAAACAGAAGAGGCCCAGCTGTACGTGTTAAATGGCCTTTTTGCTTGGCTTCCAATCCACTGTGCATGATTTACTGCTTGTACAGCAACCTGCAGTCCAAATCAGGAACATTTTTTCCAGATGATCCTAGGCTGAAGCAAACCCGTTTTCTTCGTGGTGATTCCATCTGGACAGACAACTGTTCAGAATGGTAATTCTGAGTCCTTATCAGCCCAGAATATCCCACTCTAATGCAGAGATAAAAAGGCAAACAAGTGACAGTAGAAAATGAAATGAATATTCAGAAAACAAAATGTGGATGTGGTTTTAGTCAGCTTTAAAGGAAGCTTTTCAAGGAAGTTGAAGCAGCTCGGATTCCAGCTCATGTAGAATTCAGTGGGATTTCCATGTGGCTATGCAACATATGCTGAAGCATGTATGTGTGTGGCAACAGACTCCTTTAGTTGCCTGTGCTGCCTTTGTTAAGAATGGAACTAGTCACAATAATTAATTAGTCAGTATCACAGCAATTACATGCTTGAAGAAATATTTCTAAGCACATTTCATCTGCTAATAATTAAAAAACATGGAGAATGTTTTTGGTAAAAGTTATTATAATGGGTTATAATAAGAACAGATGTTATTTAATGAACATACTGTGCTTTAATGTTTGAAAAGCAAAGACATGCAGCATTTATTTGTGTGTGAATTTTTTTTTTTTTTTTTTTAAATTATCTCCATTGGGAATTGAGGGAATTGATAACATTCTTACTATTAGCATGAATAAGTTTCACTTGGGTGAGATGCACTCTTTGGGGTTTCCGAAGTGTTACTTCATTTTGCAATAACGGAGCCTTATTTTTATTTATTAATTTAAACTCTGAAACATCAGAACATTCTTGATCTTCTCTGTTGCCAGTTTCTCAGAGGGTGTTAATCCACATCAACTGCTGCCATGGCAAGATGTCACTGAATTGAACAGGGCTGTAAATAAAAGTAAGAGCAACTGATTATCCAAAATGTAACCTTTGTTAAGGGTCATAGCCCTTTAGAAAGGGTGTGATGCTTTACTGTCTTGGTCATCATCAGTTGTTTGTTTAGCTCTTGCTAAACATGAATATTTCCTCAAACTCATTCAGTTTCTCAGAGACAATCTCCCTATGAAAGCATTGGATAAAAAATGTTGCTGAGCTAAAATGCAGCTTAAAATACAAACTAATAAGCCAAAACCAACAACAGTAAAAATCGGGTTGTCAGAGGAAAATGTTCTCAGTAAGCATTCCTGAAATGTAATCAGAATGATTTGGGTTGGGAGGGACCTGTGAAATCATCTAGTTCCAACCCCCCTGCTATAGGCAGGGATGCCTCCCTCTAGACCAGTTTCTCAGAGGTAATGAGGGAAGGACATCAGTGTTCTTTGTTACCCAGCAATAGCAAATAAAAAAGCCTAAATCAAGTGCATCTGAAATCCGTGAGGGTTTATCTGGAAGTATATCTGAAGCAGGAAGCAAAGGTGTATGATAATGTTTTAAATTAGCATCTTAGGGTGACTGATTAAGCCTAATTCTCTGACAAAAGCTGTATCTTGGGGCACTGACCCTGTGACCCCTCTGGGTGGCCTGGCCTCTGCTGTGTGCTCAGTAGCTCCAGGGGCTCGTTACCTGCAGCTGGGAGCCATCCCCTCCCATCTGCCCAGCCTGCAGATTTGTTCAGGGCACCCTGCGCATCCCGTGTCCTCCTCAGAACACCCCTCATGAGAAGCCTGAACTGCACCACAGCTCCCACATCCCCTTCCTAGTGGGGAGCACCTCTCCCAGCCCCAGAGTGTCCCCTGGCACTGAAATGCCTTTGGAGCACCTCTCTGCCTGGCACACCTGGAGCTGTGAGAGGTGAGAGGATGCCTGGCTGGGGGGAGGCCAGATGGTGTTAATCAGCCTCATTTGCTGTGACCAACCTCACCTGGCACTTCCGCACACCCACAGACTTAGGAGTCAGTTTTAGCTCAAGCCACAGCTTCTGCCGTGCTGTACACTGTTGCTCCTCTCTAAATTGGGGTGCAGTGCATTGCTTTTGGGGAATGCTTGCACAAGTGTGGAGCTCCTTGGGTTTCACTTGGGCCACAGTGGAACTGGTGCTGCTGTCTCCAGCAAGCTACTGAAACTGCTGAATGTTTTTTCTTCAGACTTGTGTAAAAGGTATGCCAAAAGCCAGGGTAAGCTTATCAGAAGCTCACCCTTAAAGAGCTCTATCAAAATGCACAGGTGAAAATACATTTTAACCAAAATTTAGAACCAAAATTTAATGCATGTGTGTATCTAGCTGGTTTTTTTTCATTTGCTATAGTAATTCCAGTTAAGGTTTATGGTAATTTTGTACTAGTCCTTGTGAGATTCTTTGTATAACAAGTTATTCCATAATTTCCACCCTACGGCGAGGTAGAAAACTTGCTCAGTGATTTCTGAAGGTATTTTTTCATCCAGAACTTTTTTTTCAGTTGATTTGTTGGACAATTATTATAATTATAAATAAATATATATAATTATAATTATACTGGACAACAATTTGTTGTCCAGTCTGGTAATATGGCAAACAATTAGAATTGTCTGTTATTTGTGGGGTAGTTGCTGATTTGTAATATTGCCAGGGGTTTTGTGAATTTATCTTTTCATGTTCAGAAATCAATCAAAGTTGTGTTTTTATAACAAAAATTTCCCTTGCATCAACCAAAAAAGCTAGCAAGAGAACCTCTTCTAGTAATCTGTACAACTCTTATTTTTTTTTCTTTGCTTGGCTCTTTCAGATTTCTCTTACCAAAATGAAGTCCTCTGCATAGTTGCTAGAGTAATAGTAGGTGTTTTCTATGCTGAATTTGATAGCAAATGTACTCGACAGAAGAACATTCATAGAGCTGGCACATCAAAAAGATTCTGGTGGCTTTCCTGCTTTGTGACAAAAGCTATTTCACTTGGCCTGGGACTAGTATAAGCAGGTAAAGTTGTTGTCTAATTCTGTCTGTGGCATTAACTGCAGACCTCAGATAGCTTTGCCCAAATACTTAAGACTGTTGGAAGGTAGCAGCTCTGACTGTCATTGAGAGGATTTTACTCTGAGTCCAAATTCGCATGTAAGTGGTACTGAATGATTGTGTACATCTCTTCAAGAATACGCAGAGCGATGTAGCGCTAGAAGTGATAAGGAAAGGACACCTATGATATTTGACAACGTTGCGTTCATTTTTCAGCTCTGTATGCTCATTGAAAGCTATCCGAAAATGAGCAGGCTTCTCTGTGTAGCATGTGAGAGGAGGTGGGGTCTTGAAGGAAAAAATCCTATTCACTGGCAGAGGAAATAGCTAGAGGTAGCACTAAACCCTTTGTTTCTGTGTTAAGAAGGATTTATTCCCTCAAAAGGTGTGCTAACTGCAGAAAAGAGAATGCTTTTCTCTTTTAGAAATGGAGAATGCTGCAGAGCAATGAGGTCTGTAACTTAGAACTAAATCAGCTCTGAGCAGATACTTTTTTTTTTGGTAAATCATAAAACTCTGAATTATAGCTGAGGCAGTTTTTCTAAATTGATAATATCTGTTCAGCACGTGATTTGTATGAAGGTGAAGTTCTTGCTGGTCAAGGCAATCTCATCTGAGTGTTCGAGTGGGGTTCTTGGACATGGAGCAGGCAAGGCAGCTTTCTCTCCCATTTCTCCCCTACCTATATTTAAAAGAACTTTATTTACGAGATTCCCTATTTCTTTTCTGAAAATAATGGGAGTTGTTAAATTTTAATTCTGGTCACTAAGATGCCCATTGCTGTCTCCTAAATGTACTAATGCAGTCATGTAGAGTTGTCCTGTTCAACCCTCGGGTTCTGTAAGGATGTTCAAAGGTTCCATGTTTTGTCTGCTGCCTATTAGGAAGATTGTAATGGCTTCTGCCTCCTTACAGGAAGGAATAATTAAGAACGTGTTCCAAAATGTTTCCATGTTGAACATATTAAGTAAGGCCGTGCCTTTAACCGCAGTGTTGCTTTTCATGCTCTCATGGAAGTGCTTATTCAGTGTTAAGAAAGCAATTTTTGCTGTAATTCAGTAGGTTGTCATGTGAAAATAATTACCATCTCTGTAAAAAGTTCATTCTTTCACATTACAGCTCCTTCCCAGGAAGTGTTTTGGTATGTGCATTGTCTTGTAACGTCATGTTACACTGCAGTTTACATGCAGTAAAATGCTTTGGAGAACAGGGGTTGGACCACTCACTGTTTTAATGCTGTGTAATGAATTGCACATTGCTCATGGGGGGCATGCGGTGGAAGAGGCCAACTGTTTTAAGGCACCAAATCCAATCCCTCAGAAACCACCAGGATGCTTGCCATTGACTTTGCTCGTGCCAAGGCTTGGATGATGAGTGTTGGTAACTATTCAACTACAGAACAATAGTAAAATAATTTTCCAAATTAAACCAGAAAGCCTCCAAAAACTCTTAATTAATTTTCTCCTGTATTTTTCTTTCTCTTCAAGATAAATCCCTGTCTTAGAGATGGAAAAATTACACCTATTGAAAGACTGCCTTGAAAGATTGACGATCTTGTAATTGAAGTTGAGCAGAAAACAGAACCGCCCATCCCATCCAACAAGCTGAGTGTAGATATCTCTGTTCATATTGATGAAATACTGGTTCATCTCCGGAGTTAAGGGGAAGGACCAGTGCTGAGTGGCCCACTTAGGTGTATAAAGGCGGTGTACAGGTAGAGATCAAGGACCCTATCCAACAAAAAAGACTTAAAAGAAACATGGATTCAAATCAATGAACAATCTCACAAGTAAAACTAAGCCTGAATGCTTGTTTAAAGGTACCAAGCATGATTTCACGCACTGTTCTTTTTTTTTTTTAAGTTCTCTATGTAAATGTGTCTTGCAAAAATTCTATCTCTCTCTTTTCCCCTGTGATTTTTATGCCTTAGTTATTGTTTTACTTTTTTCAACTTGCGCTAGATCTAGCTAAGCTCAGCTACTTTAGAAGTAGAGTGGTATCAGCTCAAAGAGCTTTGAGTGTCATTGCTGAACTGATCAGATTCTGTATCTCCCCTAAACACATGGATGGGAATTGCAGGAGGTCCACGAAATGTTTTTGTTTAATAAAAACAAAGATGTCTATACGGATTGTAGGCATTCCATAAAATATTTCTTTATTAGCAGACCTTTTCTGTTCTTCCCTGCGATGTGAGAAAAGGCTTTAGGAGATCCTAGTTTTCTGAATGTAGAAATGCCAAATTTTCTTCTAATTCGACTTTGATAATGCCAGCATGTAACACTGAGTGTACGTGACTTCACCAAACACAAAGATGTAAATCAAAATGTTTCAACGAAGTTTGTTTTTCCCATTGTGCAAATCTTGGTGTGAGAGACCTGTTTGAAACTTGTCAGTGATTCTTGGTGCTTCTAAAACTCTGCTGGTTTCTCAGGAATTTGAAGTTTTGGAAACTTCTACGCTTTGGCTTCCAGATACTTACACTTCTGCATTTTCTAAAAAAAAATGTGGTTATTTTCTTCCATGTAAGTTTTACTTCTTTGGCATTTTTTTTTCTCCTAACACTCTACTTTGTTAAATTTATTTTCTTCAGAATGTTAGTCTTCTGAAGAACAGAGACAGTGACTTTACAGGCTGCGCGTGCACAGCGCCTCTTGTGTGCATTTCTGTTTTCTAATCATTATAAGCAATTGTAAGAATTCTGTGGAGCTCGTTTGTTTGTTTTAATTTTACCAGGTTTAATAGAATTCTTCCTTGCAGTTATAGCAATCTGTGCATTGTTGAGAGGTGAACAAGGTTCTGGCTGTATTACTGGGAATGGTTTCTCTCTTAAACCTGGACGTTTCATCAGCAGGCTTACTGATTGCTATGGTGTAAAATCTAGATGGAACATAGTACCGAAAAGTAAATGCTAGGCCTTTGGAGGAGTGAAATAGCATGTTGTGGAGTTCATGGAGATTGGGGTGAAGTTGTTACGGCATGGGGGAGAAAACATTAATGCTGGAAATCTATGTTAATTAAGTTGGAATAATTCAGCATCATAAAACATAGGTATGCTATGATGTGCAAGTGGAATTTTGCTTTGCATGTAGGTGACAATATAACTTCATTATATTTGATTGGATATTGAGAATGTCTGATAGAGATCGTTTTGTAGTATCAAAGTATCTTTTCAGTTAGGCAAGATGAAAGTTGTCTGGTTTATGGCTTTGTTTACAGGCCAAAGAAGGTACATGGTTATTCCACACATGTGGACTACGTGTGGAAATGCTCAATATGTATCCCTTTTAAAAAGTATTGTGAGCTTGTTTTACTATAAAACTGAGAAATGGTAATGGGCATGGACGCGACTGCTTAAATCCTGCCACAAATGGAAATCATTCTGGTTATTCTATTAATTGTTTTGGGGGTGGTTTTTAATCTTTGATCCTCTCTGTGCAAGAAATTAACCAAATGGAGAACTAAATTAGAGATTTCAGGGCACTGTATGCAGCTCGTTGTAACAGCTGTTACAGAGAACTGGATGACGTGCTCGAGATACTTCTGCTGTATTTGTGTACCTTGTCAGCAGACCCAATCAGCTCTAATAGAGAATTACAGTCATCTTGTGAACAGAGTAATTTGGAAGCAGATCGGAAAGGCTGTAGCGTTGGCTGCTGGTTATTTTAAAACCTTTTCTGTTTAGATGAGCAAAAATAGCAAAACAACACACAAAGTATTAAATGAATTATTTTTGTTAGTATAATTTTGTATGGGAATATTTGAATAGCTGGGTTCTTCTAGCTGGAGTGGTTAGGAAAATAAATGTGAGAAGTAATTGCCATTCAGAAAAATGGAAGTATTTTAACTGTTTGTGTGTGTATCAGCTAGCTCTCATTCTGAAGTAGTCTAGTAGTGCATCTGATCTGGTTCACCCGTGGCCCTCTTGTGATAGGGCTAACTAACCTTGCTGTTTGCTGTGGGTTCCTCAGTTTCCATTGGATTTTCCTGCTTTGCTGTTTTCACATTGATAACTTTGATTGCCCGGTTTCTTTGGGCAGTTCTCCAGTTTTCTAAATGTGATTTAAGGATTAACTTTGTATTTATGCTTGGATTAGTTTTTCTTTCTACCATACGTTTTATGCATGAGCAACATAGAATTGCTGAAATTCATCTGCAAAATTGAGTTCATACGGACAGAGAAAACAGACAATCTTGCACAGAGACTGAATGTTTTTAGGAGCTCTTTGTTATTAATAAAACCAGACAGTACCTCTTTAACCAAATTAACTGTTATAATTAAGAGCAGTCAGAGTACTTTAGGGTTCAGAAAATGCTGGATACGCTAAACTGAAACTTTGAATAGTAATAATCTATTGGAATAGATGTCAACGTGGATGTTTTCTTGAGCCTGTGGTGGAACTTTGGGTAAAAAGCAGAGCAGCAAAAACTGTGGTGTGCCAGTGCTGAAATGAGCTGCAGCCCAATGGCAAGGGCACAGCAGCTGGGCCAGCATCCTGCATGCTCTGCCCTGCAGAACCCAGTGGGAGGGATGTGCCTCGTCACAGACAGGTTCTGCCGCCACTGGCTGATAGTCTCACAGGATCCTTTTGGATTGAATTCATCTCTTAATTTTTAATTATACATTCATTAAGGTTGGAAAAAACCACTGTATTTACAAAGGTCTGAACTTAGAGGATTTCAGACTTATTCAGGTCTTACAGGCTAAGTATTCTGTTTCTTATTATACGTGTCCATCTTTCTCAGCTTAAGGGAATGTTTACCTTCATTTCTTATTTAAGCATCCTTCAGGCAGAGTGAAAGTATTTTCATTCCACCACACCACCTCACCAGATCTTTTTTTTCCTATCTTGTTCAAAAGGCCCCAAATGGAAATTCCTTATTCCTCCAGTTTCTCTCCATTGTTTAGCCTGTTGTTCTGTAATATATTCAACTCACACGAGCACCTTTCCTTCTGTATACCTTTGAGCTTGTTGGGGGGCCACTTGTATACTTGAAAATGCATTACAGATGTAACACTTGGATTTTGCATTTTTCTGTTTTATATAATCACAGTAACCACTGCTGTATTAAAATAGCTTGGCTTCCTTCACTAGTCAATATGCATTAGCTTTCTCCTGCACAGCTGGTCAGTAATTTTCTATATTTTCCTTCTTACAGCTTTGGGATTTTCAGTTTATGATTTAGAATTGCCTTCTTCCCATTAGCAAGTCATAACAGTAGATGTGTATTTAAGAACTGTAACTGGTTTTTTCTCCTCAGTCTCTTAATTATTTGCATTGTTGAACTACATAATAAATATTGGAGCAGTAATGTATTTTCTCTATGTGAAAGCTACTTTTCGTTTAAGTGTTATGGAAATCTAATCCTGTTTATGGACTTTTGCATCTGTATTTTAATGCTGACATTTTTCACTTCCATTTTTCACACTGTGTTTTAAATGCCTGAAAAAATAGGAAATTAGATTTTGAAGGGAACCAGAAGAGGCTGGTGGATCTGTAAGGGTTAACATGCAACCAGGATCTCCTTTGCAGTCATTGGTGTTTGTTCTACTGAGAATGACATTACTTATTTAGATACTTCTTGGCAATGAGAACTGAGCTGTTCAAAAAAGCAACAAAACAATATTAAAATGCAGACTACCTGCATTGCCAAATAATGTAATCCCTTGTAAATAGTGGAGAAGTATGTATATATTTTGATGCAGTAGCATAGCAGGAGTACACAGTGTAGTTCTGACTTGTGTAAAGCCCTCTGAAATGGCAATTGAAAATTGTTTCTAAGAGTCTACTATTTCATCATTATCTGCTATTTTCTCTACTTGAGGTGTAAAACTACAGGGTGTTCATAACACTCCCCATACGGACATATTTTAATAATTCCCTCAAATACAAGTCCTTCATTTCCGTATTATTTTAAGCTTCATTCCCTGTTGCAAATTTGTAGTCTTGCTGAGAAGTTACCATCTGTAAAATTTCAAAAGGTAGGAACTTTCTTCCTTTTGCTCTGCAATGTTTTTCTGCATCAGCTTATTTACTGCTAGCCACAGCCTCTCCAAAAAGGTAAATGAGGCTTCCTTGAGAGGAGGCTATGAGTAGATATAAGCAAACGTCATCAAATCCTGTGAACTGTATTAGTTGATTCAACTTCTAAAACATCTCTCAGCCTTCTGAGGCTTTTATCAAGATATGTTCCACTGACAATTAGAAGGTCTTGTAAAAGAGACATGGCTGAAAAGGAGGAAAGGCTTTCAGTGTGGGTAGAATTGCACTGAGCTCTGTGCAGATAATGCAGGAATCATGGTGTACTTTTAAATGTTACCATAACAATTCCCCAAGCAATTCATGAGAGCTGTCAATATGATAATACCTGGTGGTTTACTGTGCTATTTTGGAACAGTGCAGGAATAGCCTGTGAAAATGCTCCTGCAATAAGAACAGGCAGATGAGTGGGGCACAGAAATGGAAATTTGTGTTGTCTTCAGATTGATAAGAATGACTTCAGTTTACGTAGCTGATGCAGGAAAAGATATATAGTTTCTGGAGGATGATGGTAACAAGGATGTGCATGAATGTTTATTAGAACAGCCTTAAATAGACTTTAAAGGATTTAAATAGCATTGAAATGCTGTCAAAAATGGGCAATTAGCTTTTATAAAGGCTGTCTTTTTCAGTTTGTAACCTTTGGAACGGGAAAGCAACCACAAGCTTTCCCTGAATTCTGTAGGTTCTTCCTTCTATACAAAATACCTTTCTTTTTTTTTTTTTTTTTTTTTTTTTAAGGGAAAAAAAAAAACTGAAACAACTACCCACAGTTTATTTCTACATCTTCCATGCAGGTAAATATTGGGAAATGTGTATTTTCCCCTTGAAAAACAATCCCTCAAACACTTTGTTCAAGGTCAGTATTAGGGAAATACAAATGATTGATCCATAGTTTTTTATCGGCTATTTTTCTTCCAGACACAGCTATTACTTTGTGAAGACTGCGATTAAAAAGCCTAGCTTTTGAGTTGCTTTGCTTTTGTTTTTCAGAGAGGAGAACTCTGCTTTTTCCACTCTTGCTCGCTGATGGGATTGTAGAGTGAAATTCTGCAATGACCTTTCCTGTTCTTTTGTAGCTTCCTTCTCTATTTTGCATCAGTCTTTGGTCCGTTGTGTTTGTACTTCAGACTGTGAGGCAGGAACTCTCGTAAGAGCCCTTGACCATACTTGAGCTGGTGCTTTCCTCTTACAGACTATGTGAAATAAAACTAATGAGGGGCAGTAGCATTATTATTATGGTTATATTTTAGAGCAGTTGTGTGAGCTCTGCTGGTCAACTGCCTTTTATTTGATCACAGAAACACTAAGGTTGGAAAAGACCTCCAAGATCCTCCAGTCCAACTGTCAAAATAAAAACCAAATGAATACAATTGGTTTTTTTTTTTTTTTTTTTTTTTGTTTTTTTTTTACTATCATTAATGTGATTGTGGGACTAAAACTTCTCGTTTGAAGCTGGTTTAAAAAAAAAAATCTTTGCTATGTCACAGAAAAAAATGTGTATTGCTCAAAGTAAATGATCTGGATGGTCACATGGACAAAAAAGAATCATGCAACTCAGTTTATAAACATCTAATGAGAATAAATTGATTTTTCAGCTTTTGGGATACTTAGAATCTTTTTCATTGTTTTTTTCCTTTCTTTTTTTTTGTTGTACACTTGTGCTTTCAGATTTCAGTTATGACAGTCAGGACCGATCGAAAGCAAGAGATGAACCTCAAGATTTTTTCCAGTTTAAATGCAAAAGACCAAGAAATCCTGTAGGGTCCTGTCTTTGCTGAGATCAAGGCCTTCTGTACAGAAAACTTAGAGTAAGCACCTAAGTGTTGCATGCTGTTGAACTCAGTAGAACATCCAGTCTGATTTCACTGATGAATCAAAACATATGTACTGAAAGTGAAGCTGTCTGATTTACTCTATGCTTTTTCCTGTGTGGCTCCAGGCCAGCACACCAGTCCTAATATGCAATGGTAAAGCAAGTAATATTTCTCACATCAGATTGTTCTTATGGTCTGTTATGTCTGCAGGGCGTAAGTGTAGTAATGTATCAGAAGAAGTAAGAGTATGCCCGGACTTGTCAAGGTAGCAAAAGAAGTGTTTTGACAGAGTCGAGCTAGGCAAATAGAATGGGCTCAACTAATACACTAGAATATACTCAGATTTGCTAAAAGACATAAAATCAAGTACAGATTAAGTAATTGACTACTACTGCATTAACTGTGCTAATATATGCATTAACCTACTTGAATGTTTTGCTTACGTTACTTAAAATTTTCTCTGAAATCTAAGCGTCTTTTGAGGTGAAAACCAGGAGTTTCTTAGGAACAACAAGCACCTGTAGTGGTGTTGAGGCAGAAAATGAAAAGCTGTGTTTGAATGCAGGATGGAACAAGAAACAGCAGCTGACCTGAGCTGTGTTGGGCCAGTGTTTGCAGCAGCTTAGGGCTTGTGTTTCACTGGCTGTGCGAAGGATGCTGCCTTTCAGCATCCCATTGCCACTGATGCTGTCAACACAAGCTGTTGTGGCTTTGGGTGACGGTCACTTTCTGCAGTGTTTTCTTGTTCTGCTCTGAGTGTTGAGTTGGTGAAATGGAAGGACTAGTGGTGGGAGGTTTTGAGAGTGACAAACTTCACTTTGAAGTGGAGAAGTAACTCTTCTACCTTTGTAATTCCTTTTTTTTTTTTTCTTTTTTTTTTTTCCCCCTATAGTCAGAGTGGGCAAGGGACAGGAAACATTATGGGATTCAGTTGGCATTTGTCTTGAATTTCCAGAGGTAAAAAAATCAGTGTCTCTCTCTGCTATTCTCCACTAAATATTTGCTGAAAGCAAGTTTGTAACAGCTGTGCTGATTTAGAAAGACAACTTGTCTTTCTGCTGCTTACTTGGCCACGTAGCAAGTTACAAGTAACACATCCACAGACCTTCCACAATGCAGGGCTGTATCTACCTCATCCCGCACTCATGGTGATGGAGAGGGCTAGAAAGAAGCAGCACCATCTACTGACTAAAAAGCAACATTTCTGATTCCACTCGAATAGGAATTGCTATGTCTTCTCAAACCTCATGAATGTAATTATGAGACCTCCCTGGTTTATTAGCTAAGTAGCAACAACAGTTTTGGTTATGGGTTCTTATTATTTAATTTCTCTTTATTTTGTTTTTTGTTCTTATTTTCAAAGGTCACCTTCTTTTGATTCTGATAGGAATTTAAAAGTTGTTTCTGCTACTTTCCTACCAAATCAGTTGGTGGTGAGGACTTCTAAGTAGCTATACGTTAATGCTGCTTGTAGTTCTTGGGTTAGTGATGTTGCTTGAAGCTGTTGTAAAAAATCTCCATGAATAAGGACCATGGCAGGTTGAAACTGAAGTTTTAACTCCTCAGAGGTATTTATTAATCTAATAAATCGTACAATGGTTTGGATTGGAAGGGACCTTTAAGATCATTTAGTTCCAATGCCCTGCTGTAGGCAGGGATACCTCCCCCTAGACCAGGCTGCTCAAAGCCCCATTCAGCCTGGTATTGAGTCTTTGCAGGGAGGGGGAATCCACAACCTCAGTGGGCAATCTGTTCCAGCGTCTCACCACTCCCACAGTAAAGACTTTCTAATATCTATCCTAATATCTAGTCTAAACACTCTTGCAGTTTAAGCCATTTTCCCTTGTCCTGTCAATACCTGCCTGTATAAAAATATTTTGCAACCTATTTTCTTTTGGGATGAGGAGTTCAGATGCCTTTGGAAAATTGGTCTTGTACAGGGGTATTCTCATTGGCTTCATTAGGGCAGTTAAACAGAAAGGAGAACAGATTTGGTTAAATGCTATCTGTTCCAGAACTGTCGTTAGTCGATATAGGAGAATTGCATAGCCTGTGAGAACAGGCTATCTTGTGCTGAAAGCTGTATTTTTTTTCGTGTAAGGTTTGACGTTGGTAGTTGCTTAATTTTTTATGAAGAACTTTCTCTTAAAACTGTTTTCTGACTGCAGTCTTTGGTTCTACAGCCCACTGCTACAAGATGATCTGTACTGCAGGAAAAAGTCCTGCCATGATTGAGTTGAATTTTCTGTAATACAGGCACAGATTTCCAGGCCTTCCTAGGTAGTAAGTCTAAGATGTTTCCTTTTCCTGTCTATCTAGAATGCAGGCATCATATGTTGAAATCTAAGAAGTGAGTGCAAGGAATTTGGGCAGAAGTCATTTAGAAATTAATTGGAACTGCTATTGTCTGTTACAGGTCTTCTGAACTTCTGAAAGATCTTTTATAAAACATATGGAACACTACATTCTGTTTGGACCTCAATTTATGTCTTGTCTCTTTCTAACAGCAAATCTTAGTAAGGTTCCCAAATGTGGTTTATAGTCATAAACTGTCACTCTGGCAACTTTTTTTTAATCCAAATTAATTTATCTGCCTCTTAGAAATGTGTCATAAATTAGCAGCTTGGGATACAGAGGAGGGAATGTTCATTCAAACGATTTGAAAGTGAGGTGAGTTACGAGTGTGAATTTGAGATCATTAGGTTATTAATGCCTTGCAGTTTTATTTCTTGAACATATACTTGACCTCTAAAAATATTCTATTTTGAAATGCTACCCCTGAATTTTAACTACACTTTCAATATTTCATGGTCAGACTTGTTGAAATGGTTCCCATTGAGTTACCCATCTGACTTCATGGTTCTGTGAGTCAAGGCATCAGAGGGGAAAAAATTCCAAGTGCAAGGAACTGAATTCTGGTTGTTACATCTCGCAAGTATTTTTTTGTATGGTGGATTCCTTTCCCCTGTTTGTAATAGATAACTTTATCTCAGTCACAGCAGAAGCTTGAGCCTCTGGAGTGTGTCAGGTTCTGCCATACATTTGTCTGGCCTCAAATAAAGCCTAGCTTTGGAAGCACTGAATTCCATGAATTGTTGCATTAGTGGGATGCAGCTATTTCTATAGACTCGAGCGTTGTAGAAATATCCCCACTTCCTAATTTAGCAAACTTCTCAACATCTGAGAACCCTTTCTGTACTGTGAGCAGTCTGAATTGATGGACCTGTTGAGGTTCAACAGGGATAGGATTTCTGTTCTTTGGACTATTTCAACTTTGGAAATGAGAATTATTTTTACAGGTGAAATCTGAAATCAGATGAAGAGCAGATGAAGTAAATTCTGATCAAACAATCATAAGTTAAACTATGGGTCTGAGGGAAAAAAAGTGGTCACACATTGGTACCTGTGATAATGCCTAGATATCTTTGCTCTCTGTGCTACATTTGAAATGGAAATATGTGAATATTCTGTGTCAAAGTGTGTGTGTAACTTGCTGGCATCAGTTCCATAAAAGTTGTTTTCATACTTGAAAGTACTTTTCTATCCCAGTACATCAATTCCAAATTCCAACTCAGCCAGGTCACTCTTAAGGAAGCATTCAGTTTGTCTGAATGTCTGAATCAGTTTTAATGAATTTTCAATACTCTGCATAAGCTCCAGTTATACCTGAAGGTTTTCTTAAGGCAAAAGATTATTTCTAGGGTAGGGGGAGAACCATTGTTTCATAAACCTCTCAGAAAGGGCAGGCATTCACACTCATTTCTCATTAATACTTTGTTACATTTGCCCAAAAACACTGATGGAGACTCTGCTACCTTCTCCTTCACAGCCCATAAGCAAAAATTACTTTGCTTTAGGCTTCCATGTTTCAGGAACTATACTGAGGTTTGAATTTGTGTTTGGCTTCTTATCTCAGAAGCCTGAAAACAAAACCTAACATTTGAACACTTGTGATCTGGAGCTGTACTTTGTCTCTAGAGTAAGTTATTTGTGAACCCAAATACTGGAAGTTGAAATCCAAACATTTCCCTTGCTTTCTTTTGCTCCTTATGCTTTCCTCTTAAAGTGCTAAGTAAATTCAGACATTTCTCAAGCTTTGCTGAAAGCGCTGGGAGATGGAACAAACTTTTCAGCAGACCATCCTCCAGCTTTTGCTATGTAAATGAGCTGTTTTCCAGTCCTTGTGTCTTACTGCTTTGATATAACAATTAAGGAAAAAACATTGAATTGCCTCCTGAATAAATGCTGTGACTAGGAATTAGATAAGTGCTAAACCAGCAGACAGTTCATACTGCACACTGAATCATTAAATTCCTGTAGGAGTTCAGGTTCTTCGCTTTTGCTAATTAAAAGACTAGTTAGAAGTTGAGTGTGGATACTGTAGTGCTTGTGCTGTATTATTTCAGATGCCAGATAACTTGATAATCCAAATCTAAATAAGATGATATATAGAAAAAAACATACATTGGCTACTTTGATTAACAGCTTTGCAATAAGCAGCACGAGAGCTAAGTAATTATTCCAGTGAGCTGGATTTGATGTAACTTATTTAAATTCCTGTCACCTGTATACTTCACTGATATGTGTATGGGAAATAACATAGGTCTAGGAGGAGTAGGCCACTTTTTGCTTCGATTGAAGTAGGCCACTTGTTGTGCGTCCTCATCAGCATAGGTCCACATCAGTGAGCTTCAGAATACAAATTCCCATAATTTGGTCTTTGTGCAACGCTTGTGCAGGGTCTCATTTCTCCACTTAAAGCTGTGTGGCTCTACAAACTGAGCTGCGCTTTCCTTGGGGTCACTGAAAGAACACTTCGGCTATGCAAACCCTTTGGACAAGGGCAGCTCTTGAGATGGAGTGATGTGTTGAAGTGTTTGAGTACTGCACAATAAGAAAGAAGAATTATTAAAGATAGATGGTGTTTTGAGAGATGCAACTCTGCAAAACAAACTGTAGCTTTTGTGTATTTAACTGATAAAACGCATCAGTTGATCTTTACAGCAAAGGTGAATATATGTCATGTAGTTAGCATTATTTCAAATAGAGAGGATAGTTCAATTAGTCTTTCACTTCTTTTAAGTGCTTTTTTATGTGATACTCGGGTCTACTTAACTTACTATGTATAAAGCAGTGGCAGTGAGTGCTATGAGCAAAAATTGAAATTGCAAGAGTGTTACTCAACGTTACAGCATGTATTAATGTATTGGTCTGGGTTTTATTTGAACCCAAATAGCCTATTACACCATAATCCAATCAGATGTTTTTTACAATGCTCTTTCTGGTTTTCAGGGCAGTTTATTGTGGGGAAAAAAAAGAAAAAAGAAAATTGTCATAATTGATGTGAAATGCTTGATAGATATTAGTGTGTTGCACGGGATAGACCTAGCTATGAATTTTTGTCAACCAGAGCACTTAAAGTTGGAATGAACACTGCAGAACCATGCAGAGTCTTTTCCTTTCTGGACAATTTAGAGGGAGAACAGTCAATGATAACTTAAAAAGGAAAAAGCTTTTAGTGTCTCTGGAATTATTGTTATCAACCCCTGTAAGAGTGGGCTCTGAAGCTGGAGTGAGCTTGGCTGGAGCCTGATCTGTATTCTGAAAATTGAATGACCTCTGTTTTTTCCTGACTAATTTCTGTGCTTCCTGTCTGTGATTGGAAGTATGAACGTTCAAGTGCTGTGCGGTGAACGGAGGTGATTTTTTTGCTGTTACAGTCATGAGAAAAAACTGGGTTTATCTGAAAGTATATTCACACAAACAGTGCAGTTAATTTTGCAAGTTGCAGGAGTAGGTTGTCTAGAGAAGTATTCCTTATTGTATCTCTCTTCATGTCTCTTGACATCCTTCCATAATGTTACCTGGCTTCTTAGTAGCTTTTACATGCAGAATCTGATGGAGCCCTCTCACTCTGAGCACAGACCCTTAGATGTTATGCTGCCAGCACTGCTCTGTTGAGCAGATTGCTGTGCAAGGTCAGTAGTTCTTCTTTTTCAAACAGAATTGGACCAAAGTGGGGAAAAAAAAATATTGTAGTGATTGCCTGGCAATTGAATACTTGTGCCATTGAGTTTAAATCTTTAGTTATACAGTTATTATTCATTGTTGAAGGAGATTATGATTGTCAGAACATGCTTGATGATCAGGAAAAAAATGATGAGGAATGACCAGAGTCTGGCTTACCAAGGCACTGTTTTGGCTTGCAGGACTGCTCGCTTCCCTGCTGTCTGAAAGGAATCAGAGCTTACATCTCATACAGTTTATTAGAAGCCCATCTGAAATTAGGTGAATTCTGGAGCTGAGATGCAAATCTAACTGTTATATGCAATCTGTATTTTCTTGGAGGGGTTGGAAATTGAGTTATTTTGTGTCTAGTGACTAATAGACTGTGACATGTCGATCTCCAGAAAGATGAGCGGAGTTAGCATGGAGATGTGGCCTGCTGTTCTGAAACCTTCACCAGTTTGCCATTTTGCTGGAAGGTTTAAAAATGCTATTTAGCAGTACATTTTTTAAATCAATATACAAGTATTCATATATATATACATATATATATCTTTTTCTGTTCTAAAAGCAATTTCTCTTGTGGGCAAAACACCTCAGCAAAGTCTATCTTTTAAGCATCGAATGGGTGTGTAATGAAAATTCATAGGAGTGAAAAACAAAAGCAAGCAAACAAAAACATTGTGTGCTGTTAGTTAATGGACTTTGCTCTAATTTCCCTCTCACCAGACCTGGGCTGCTTTAGCTCTGGTAACCGAGAATAATTCATGTGCTTTTTATTTGGGACTTCTGTATTTATTAGTTTGTATGAAATATCCTGCTATACTTATCAAATCACAAACACAACCATATTTTTATGGAGAACCTACTCTAAGGCATGTACCCAACTGAGTCTGCAATTCTGCTTAAGATTTTCTTCCAGATGTAGGAGAGTTTTAAAATTCATTCCTATTTGTGAAATGCCATTGCCATCAGTGTTCCTTCTCAGTTCTGTGCCAGAAATCACAGCAGAGTTGAAGCTGTGACAGGTGTGTGAACATGAATGTTGGTGAGGCCACTGTGTGACCACAGGTTCTGGGGATTCAGTTTGCCTTCACTGGGTTCTCAAAACCAAATGGTAGAAGATGATCTCTCTGTTATTGGTTTTGTGTTTTTTCTAAGTCATGTTTCTACCCTTCTCAATCCAGCAGAACCAAGATGTAATCTGCTGGTTTTATACACACACACACACACACACACACACACACACACACACACACACATATATATATATGCTGATTAAAAACTGTATACTGGAAAATACTTTTGGAATTGGGCTGTATCTAAAGAAAACTGATGTAGTCAAAAGCTGTGGCTGGGTACATACTAAAGCTCCAATTTCCATTTTACTTGTAGGAATTATTTAATATAAGCCCCAGCTCTTCTTAGAAAAGTAGAAGTTCCTATGTCTCAGTTTTTCCTTAATCTAAATCTTCATTTTGGTATTTTTATTAGCACTGCTGTGGGTTTCTTGGTGTTTTTGTGTGCAAATGTGATTGGTTGTCACTTCAGATTTTGTTTTTAACATGTCCAATTTATTTCAAATGTTGAGTTTGGAGTTCCTGTATATGGCTGCCCAGTTAGGAATTAAATTACATAAAAATTAGTATGACTTAATGAAACTGAAATATTTCTAATACTTTGATAAGCTCAGCATAATAACATAGATGCTATATTAAATGCCTTGTTTTTGCTTTTATTTTTCTTGTATTTTTTTGTCATATTTTCTTTTGGCATGAGCAAATGTTCTTCTGTGCCTTATAACTGGGTGTGTATCTCGCAGGTTCCTTGAAAGGCAAATAGGTGTTTTTGGATAGAAACTTTCCACATTAATTCCTGCTGGACTTGTGATGTTTTCAGGATCTGCTCTCGAGTTGGACTGGGTGATCCTTACGGGTCCCTTCCAACTCGGGATATTCTGTGATTAAGGTTTTCATCATTTCGTTGTGTTGTTTCTCATAACTAGACATCTTTTAACATTGGAAATGTAAGCATCTGATGGGTAGGTTGGATTGATTTAGGATTTTAAGATGCTGCGTGTTTTTGGCATCAAAGTTAACTTACGTGGTTAGCACTGTTATTGTATAGGAGCGTAAAGTGACAGAGCCTATGAAGAATGTGCATATTTGAGCACTACAACAGACAAATAAGAAATTATGCCTTCAGCTGATGTGCATCATTTTCCTGTTTATTCAGTGAAGCCAGGAACCATCTAAAATGTGCAGTCGTGTAAGTACAGGTTGTCTCACAACTGCATAAGCATTATTTCTACTTAGCTATCACCTAATGAGCATCTTCTGAAGGATATATTTTGGCAGGTTAAAGGAAAAAAACAACACAAAAACAACTGAGAAGAGGGATCTAGCCTTTCTGTGCCCTGAAAGACGCTTTGATTGAAACAGCGACCAGCTCTGAGCCCACGTGTTCTTGTTCCTGGGTTACCTCAGCTGGAGATTTCAGAAGTGAAGAAGTTCCTTCTTTGCCTAGCTGTGTTCAGTACTTTTATGCTGTAGGTTAGTAAAGATAGCTTTATTAGTATGTCTTGTACATACCTTCTGGAGCAAGACATTTCATCCTCTCCAGAATACCACTGCGTTCTTTGTTTCTAAAACATTTCATGTTTTCTCACATTCAGTCTATGTTAAACATTCAGTGTGCACTTCATGTTCTCTCCTATAAGACTAACAGTTTTAGTAACTTGTTTATGTAATGCAGCGTTTGCCAACCATCACAACTGAAAATAAAGCTTCATCTGCATTTGGCAGAACATGTGTTCAGTGGGAAGGGACCATGGTGGAAACCTAAAGAAGTCTAAACACCTAGACAAGAAATAAAACAAAGCACAATTGGTTAATTAAAAAATCACTTGGGCACCAATTAGTCTAATTCCCATCTGCTTTAGACAGCGGTATTCCCAGAGGAACTTTTCCTGGCAGCAGTTCAGGGAAAAAACATTTTTATTATGTGGAAGGTCTCCTTAAAAAATGTCTTCAACTGTGTCAGAACTGAGGTGTCTTGAACACAGTTTAATGATGTCTTCTTACATTTTTACTATTGTCAATCTGTTTACTGTAATCAGTTGCATAAATAATGGAGGAATGCTGATAAAATTCAAGGAGTGATGGTCTGGAGATTGGTCTGCTTCTCCATGGGCTCTGCTACAGTTTTCTGCCGCTTACATTCATATTTTCAGAAGGAAGTGATTTTCATTAGCTTAGGGAGCAGTCAGTATCACAAATTATCTTCTGAAGCACAAAAATTCACTATGGTAGAATGTATGAAATATCAATATTTTAAAAAGCAAAGCAGGAATATCTGCTGGATTTTGATTCCCAAGACCTATGTTTTCAGATGACTTGAATTCAAACTTAATTCTGTGTTTGCAATCACTTTGCAAGTCGAAGATTTTACGTGCGTTGTCCTGGAAAGCAACAAGTAACCAAGAACCAGGAAACTTTACCCAGGGCAACAGGATAGCTAAAGGGAATGGTGCTTTCTTTTCACTGTGTAAATGCTTGATCATTCCTGATTTTCTAATTCTGCACAAGCCCAGGCTCTCAGTGCTCATTGTGGCATTAAGTGACACGGTTTAGTGATGGAACTCTGTCGGTCAGGCTGCTGGTTGGACTTGATGATCCTGAAGGTCTTTTCCTATTGAGATGGCTCTTTGAGTCTAAGTACAGTTCCTTAAGATGTCTTCCAGTATATTTTGCTTTACAGACATCTGCTGTCTTTGTGAGGATGAGTTAAATGACAACAGGGGTGTTTTACCTTGCTTGCATTGCCAGTTGAGCTTCATGTTCAAAATAGTTATGGAAAGCCTTAAATCAGACTTCATATTACAGGAGTAGAATGGGATGCTCTGTGGTGCATGAAGAAAGTCTATCCCAGACCTTAAGAATCATCTCTGGCTGCTCGGCTTCCTATCCCTGGGATGTGTTGCAGCCAGAGAGCTGAACTCCTAAAGTCACTTATTCTCAACTTTACAGATAAACCTTTTTTTTTTCTTTCTCAGTGTGTTGTAACAGCTCTGAGACCACCCTGACCTAAAAGTTATTACAAATTAACTCTGTCACAAGCACTGCACTCTTCTGAGACTTTTATCACCATAACTCTAATCCCTGGAACATCTTGCTTTCCTTCTGTGTCCTGCTGGAGGAAGCTGTTGTTGTTATAATATTGTTTTCCTTCATTTCGTATTTAATTGGCCAAAGAGATTTTCAGAAATGCACACATGCTGCAAATAGCCTTAAATATTCAGTTCTGGGAATCACTGTTTCTCTGATTCCAGTCACCATTCCTTGATTCCTTCTTCGTTCACTCTTCACTTTGCTTTATTTGCCTTTGGCAAGGCCTTCATAAGTCAGTTATAAATCTGTTCTATTGAGCTCTTGACCTCTGTGTTACCAGCTTGCTCCAGCAATCACACCCAAGACTTTAACCAAGAATCACATGGTAACAAGTTAGGGTTTAGGGAACGTGTTTTCTGACTGTTATGAGGGTTTCTAGGTTTTTTCTGTGGTATTTTCTGATTGTTTTGAATTTCTAGGTGGTAAATTCTAACTGTAATAACCCTTTGTTAACTGCTCTGTGAATTTACCAATACAGCGTGCATCTAAAACTTAGTTCTGTCTTTAGGAAAAAATGGAAATGACAGAAACAACAAAACAAAAAGTCATACTACTTTTAAAATGCTAGATTTACCAGCTTCTTGGTAATTGAGTCATATAGATGTTCGTAATCGCTCCTCCAATGTTCTGTGCTTGCTGTAGTAATCACTGATTGAAAAAGTGATCTGAATTTCTCTTGTTTTCACAAAGGTTTGTGGGCGTGAGAGTGCAGAACTTAGCATCTCTGTCAGGTGAAACCAAACACCGAGAAATGAGACTTAAAAATGAAACAGATGAACAAAACCCAGCTAAGCCAGGTTCTTGTTTCAGTAGATCCTACTGATGTATTCTTATCTTCGGGCACTCAGTTTTTGTCCTGGCACTCTTCACACATATGCCACATTGGACAGCCCCCATACAAATTTACTTTCCTGTTTTTTAGGTTCTACTTCCCTAAATCACATCTATAATTAGGCTTTCAGGAACTGTAACCCTTCCTGAAGGGATCTTGAGAGGTATTTTTGAACCCTGTTTGGCTTACTGCTACAAACTGCAGGTGCACAGATGCTGGTACTTACTCTGTTGATCAACAGTTCCTCTGGAAACTGAGAAGTTAGTTTGTGGTGTTTTCATCTTTTCCTCAGTGCGTTTCACTAGTGGTGATTCAGCGCCCTATTTTCTAAGTATTTATGTGCCTTTGTACCTTGCATAAATTAACTAAGTTGTGAGGATTGCACATGATCATAAATTCCTGCAATCAGTGCAGCGAAGAAGTATTATGAAGAGTTTCTACTCCAAGCCGTTTTTTATATCTAATTCACATATAGAAAAGCATTTCTAGCTGACGTGCTTTGTCTCTGTCCCTTATGATATGAGAATTGGCTTTACAAAATGCTTCATGAGTTATTTTGTAGAAATCTTGTAAATGATCGGCAATAGCTTCTTGAAAACTGTCATCCCTCATCATCAAATGTTATTTGGATTTATCCCGTGCATTTCTGCTTTGATAATACGGCATCTTTTGAAAGAAAGCTTTCCTGTTACAGTGGGAGAGAACATGAGGGGTGCTATTGTACTTTCAATTTGGGTAAAGAGCAGCCAATCAAGTAAATCGCAGGTCATTTTGTCAGTCTCTTTTCATGTTCTGTTATGTTTGATGAAGTTCATGGGAAGCTATTGAATTTTAATGCAAGGCGTCGCAGTGGCCCTTTACCTCAAACTGGAGGAAGGTGGATCTGAGTTCCTGGAAAGCTAAGTCTGGGAGCGTTTTGAAATCCCCAAATGCTCTGCTGCCAGATGACCTTTTACAGGAGGAAAGGGTTAGCTTTTGCTTCAGAAATTTATTTGTTTTTCAGCTCAGGGCCTTTGTACTCTGCTGGGGCTTATCTGTGGATAGACTACATTTATGGCAAGGCCTGTCCTTTGAAATGTCAAAGTACTTTAAAAGGAAAAATTCTGCAGAGAAAGAAAGGTAACTGTCGTTACAGAGGATTATTTTCCCATCAATTTACCTGAAATCAGGTTATGGCCATTTATTTGAAGTGTGCCATTTTGGTGGCTGGCAATTGGAGCACATTTGGTGCCATCAATTCTGTACATGCATCTACAAAAAGAATCTTCAAATGCTTCCAAATTTAAAATCATCTTTGAGGATAAGTAAAAAAAAAATAATAATAATAATAATTCTTTTGAGTGTTGCATAGTTTTTAAATACTCTTTCTTGCCTGCCTAAAGCTTATATTACCAAATCAGTGAGTACGTATGTTTTTTTTTTTAATAGATCAGTAGAAAGCAGTAAGGTAGCATTTAGCTGGTTGGGATTTAGTGTCAAGCCACCAACAGCACTTCTATCCATATCATTATGTATCTTAACACTTCTACAGCAAAGAATACGCTGGGTAGGCCATGAAACTTTCAGCAGGTCTTTTTAAGGTTTCATATGATTGCTGCAGCGATTTAATCACAGCCATAAATAATGTATTTATCAATAGTTGTGTTGTGACTAATTTTTCACAAATGGGATCAGCAGTGGAAGTTAACTAGTAAAATGCTGTATGACACGAAGTGAAAGGACACAAACACTACCTTATTGCAACACACTGAAACTTTACAGCTTCTAGATTAAACTCTCAAGTCATTAATGATATAGATAAGACTTAGAAGATAACAGTGATTCTTATAATAGCTCTCACATCCCAGTGGACATCAAAATAGACGTAGAGATGCATTTAAGTACGTCCATACACTGTTAAAAGACAAAACACAGTGTGAAAACTGATTTTTTTTCATGCATTTTGCTTAAAAGCAAAAAAATTCTGTAGATGTACCTACTCCCTATGATATCACAGATCATTGAACCTTCAAGTTTAATAAAAAGTCAAGATTTTCAAAGCCTTAATCCAAATAGTTTGGGAATGTATTGCTTTATAAAGTCTAATGAAGTATTAATTGACATGACTCATAGGTTTGGGTCAGATCAGTAACAACTGTAAAGACTTTGAAGTGCAGCCTGCAATAACTGCTTCAATCCCATTTCAATTAAGTTTGTTCCATTAAGAATTTCCACAAAACTGATCAGAACACCTGCTATTTTTTAGTGTTACTGCTGTTATTCTGAGAATATTCAGGTGGGTTTGTTTCAGTGGAGCATGTGGGAAGTCTGCTGTACACTGCAATTTTCAAAACTGACAGTGCTTTGTTCCAGACTTGCACGTACTTTATGTAGAGGTGTTTATGTCAATGTGCATATATGCACACCTACATTTATATGGTTTTCAGCAATTTTCTAATAAAAGCGTGTATAGAGAATCCTATTACAATACACCATGTTTGTGTGAGTAGTATATGATGTGTTAGAATGATAGATCCTATGTGGGATGATTGAATGTAAGGGAGATTCCTGCAAGATGGAAACTGGTTTTCATGTGGTGTGACCAAGAATTGCCTGATGTCGTTGTATGCCTGTTCACAGAACGTGGAAAGGAAAAGCAGCCCCTGGGGGAATCATGTCACTTGAAAACACTATGTGTTCAGGGAGGCAGTATTGCACTTAGCTGCAGAAAAAGCGATTCCTGATACATCAGTCTTAATTACCTTGTTTGAGGATATTTGAGGTTTGCTTGTTGTTGTCACTGTGTTGGAGAAAGCCTTAGTTGTTTTCTTCTGCCAGTTCCATCAGCTTTCTAGAAATGCCGGCATCAATTATTTTGGGAGAGGCCCAAAACAAAACAGGCACATAAAAAGAGGGAAAGGCATCCTGGAGAGGCTTTTACCCTCATCCTTCTGCTTCCGTTGCGGAGTGTTTTGCTGAGTGTTAGAGGAAGGATCTCCTCCAGCATCGTGGCTTCAGGAGTGGTGTTTTAAAGCCAAACAGAGTTGTTGGGCAGTGTGCTGGGAATGTTTGGGAGCTGCCTACCAAGTGTTCTGTGAGGGTAGGATACAGGGGAGCAGTAGTTTTGCTGGCTATCCTCATAAAATGGTCTGATGCTCAGGCTGAAACCTGCTCCATCTCAGGCAAGATTTATTCTCTTGCAGTTTGGGTTATTTGGCTATCTTGTGAATCTCTTCTACAGCACTTCAGGCAATCTGATTAATCTCCACACACTACTTACACATCCAGCTTTCATAATAATATTCAGTACTCTGAAGGAATCTAACTTCTTTAACTCAAAAAAGCTTGGTAAGCTGTAAATGAAGGTCTTGTTAGAACTTGCTTTTGTTTTATCTGCTCTCTAACGGTGTTGAACTCTGAGACAAATTTATTAGTTTTCACAACAGATGTTTAAAAATTAGGCAGTATTGTTTGACTGCACATTTTTTTTCCTTGCTTTTCTTTCTGATCATCATAGGTCAGTTCTTGAAGACGTCATTGAGAGGGCTGTACATACTCTACATGCCTGTGCTAGCTGCAGCTGTTATGATGAGGACAAATGTTTATTTTACGATGTTAATGTAAAGCCTTGTATTGCAAATTATTACAAATTCTATGGGAGTTCTCTTACACTTTCTTTTCTTGTGCTAGGAAGATGTCAGGTAATCTCAGCATAACCATTTATCTGTTTTACAGTTCTTCACTGTGTTGTGACTTACATAAACCACTTTCTGCCCTGTACAGGCTTTTTATCAGCTGGAGATTCTGAGAGTCAACGTTTCATTCTTCAAGAATACCCGTTAATTACTTTGTCATTCTACATGTTATTATAAAACTTCTGTTTTTGTAGATAGGCACAGGATGGTTTGCAGGCACAGTAGTGGTGCAAAGTATAAATTACGTTGAGATTTGTGTTATCAGTTTCCTGACTTATTTTGATATCAAGTAGGAAGGTTGCAAGGATGCATGGAGCATGGAAAAAACTGCGAAAGATGGAGAGTAACCAGTAGGGCTGCAGTGCAGCTGAAGGAGAGTCAGGTGGGTATCATGGAAATCAAATATGAAGACAAAACCGTATCGATTTCTGATAAAGTCGATGCTTCCCGCTTTGTAAGTATATGATTTGGTCAAGAATGGTTATGCAAATGGGGATTGTGCCTTGGTGCATTCTGAAGATTCTTTCAGACTTGTTTTCTATGTTCTTCAATTGTTGTCTTTAATAATCTCTCTGTAGTTGGTGTGCAGTCTTTTGTCCTACAGTTGCATGCTCATAAAATGCTCTTGGCATGACTAAACAGCAAACCAAACTTTGTTCATTCCTGCAACACGTTTCCTTTTCTTTCTACAGTGATCTGAAGCAGCTAAGAGGTCAGACCATTTTTTTGTGGAGCATTAAATGCAACATAGGCAGATGGGAAAACGACGTGTTTTGACCTCTAGATTTCACATTGGTGTGTCCTCCCCATGGGTAGCCTGAAGTGGTCAGGTAGATGGATTTGGTCATGTCTGATGGGCCCTTCCAACTGAACTGTTATATTTCAAGTAAGCTGTTCATCAGTGTGAACAAAACTTCCCAAATTCATTTTGTCTCTGTTATGGCTGAAGTTGAAAAAGAAAAAATTGGATCAAGAAGAAATATGCTTCAGGTCAGGTAGATAGAAATTGTGTGATACTCTTGCCTTTTCTTTAAAATATTGCTGAATGTTTTTGGCTTCTGATATTTATTTCAGTGATGTTATGTTTTTTGAGCTGTTTCAGACAAAAAAAAAGTAATACACCAAACAAATTCATTGCCTTGTTGCCTGAAGTTGCAGAGAGCTGAAGGATCAAGTAGCTCTCACCAGAAAACAGGTATAAGACCTTCTGGTGCAGCTCATCAGGTTCTGCCGTTGTGTTGTTTATGTTCTGCGGTATTTTCGGTTTCAAAGAAATGAGATTAATTTCTTCAAGCATTCCTGAGGTTTTTGAGTGCATAACCAATATAAAAGCTTAATCAGCCATGTTCTGAGTTTTCTTTTGGGGGATGGAACTTGTCCAAAGGTATGCTATTTCCTCTGGATACCTTTGGTGTTCTTTTGACTTTTGCAGCTTATGTGTTACAGTCATCAAAGCTGCTTTTCATGTGTTTCGTATGCCTCTAGATTGCTGAAGGTGATCACGAAACTCTTTCCTGTATTATTTGTTGTTTACCATCACTATTGCCTTTATTGTGCATTTTGCTATTCCTCCTTCCAGTGCTTAAAGTATTCACTCAAGTTCTTTCTCCTAGCTGAAAGAAATATATCCATGTTAAGAGGATGAAAGGCAGGTTAGCTCTGTTTATTATGAGGGTGGTTATAAAAAGTTTTTTTTAATTACAATTTATTAGTAGCAAAAACATTTTAAAATATCAATATGAAACTAATGTTTTTGGACACTTATCCTTGATTTTTATGTGTGGCAGAACAGACTGCAAATCATAATGACTTGGAAGGGGACTGGTACCAAATAAGGAATTTCTGAATATTCTTTGAGTGTGAGAAGGCAGGACATCTGATAGTCAAAGAAATCCTTTCTGCTTTGCTGATGTGAGTGAGAGAGGGAGGAGATGCAGATTTCACAAATGTGTTTAATAGTAGGCTTTTAGAGCTGGGGTCAGAGTTGCTGTTGTATTTCAACCTTAGGAATTTCTTTTAATTCTTCTGATTCATCTAGAAGTATTTCAGCTTACAGAGCTGAAGTCAGGAGAGCGTTAGGCTTCAGGGACTGCTCAGCAGAAAGGCATGATTCTGGAACTCTAATTTGTTGGCTGTTTGGCTAATTTGTTGGAGCTGTGAATGTGCTCATAGCTATTAATGGCCTGGCTCTCAAAGCGACCCTCGCTCTCTGCGCATCAGAGTTCTTTGGGGAAGTCCATAAAGGACAGAATACCCAGCTACCATTTCCAGGCATTCCCCAAACAACTGTCTCACAGCCTCTAGCATCTCTGCTTTTATTATCAAGGTAACTTGCAAAATACTTTCTGGAGTGAAGCCTGCAAACCCAGATGTAGCAGCCTGTGAGGCAGTAAAAAAACAACCCAGTAGCTCAGTAGAGACATTGGTTTATAGCACACTTTGGTATTCCTTTCCCACGCTAACCTCTGTTTATACTGTAGGCTATAAAATTCCTTTTCCACCAACTTTTCCCCTTCTTTTTGTCTTTTTGCTGCCTCTCTTTAACATTCTCTTTACCTCACAAATCCAATCACCTTTCTTCACAAAGGTGGTCTACTGAAGGTGCAGCTAACGAATCTCTTAGAACTACAGTCAGCTTTGAAAGATGGCTTTGTTTCTTTTGAAAAATTTTGTTGTGTATCATTTCGCTTGGTGTCAGGCAGTTTAGGTCCCTGTGTAAACTGCAGCAAAGCTTCCTTTGATATGAAAAATGAATGGATCTATAAATCTGTGAGAGATTTCCCAGAGCTTCTTTACCACTTGACTTAGAAATCTGGTATTTAAGTAACGGTTTTGAAAAACTGTTTCTTCTTTCTGATAACCCCGCCAGTGCAGACTGTTTCTGCAGGGATCCTGTGGATAGCCACTATCTGTTCTTCAGATCTGTGACCTGCAGGAATATCTACCAGTGCTTGACATAAACATGAGCTGGTGAAATGTACGGAAAGAAAGCTTTCTGAAAAATCCATCCGTGGTGAAAAAACTGCTTTGAAAAATGCTTTCCAATACTAGTAGAGTCACTGTCCTCTGTCTCCATTACTGTCATCATCTGAACAGCACCAAAAAGACCACCCTGAGAATTAATTGTACTTGTAACCATTCTGCCTTTAACCCAGTGCTGATTGAAGTGACTGGTCTGGATTCCCAGGGAGGATGGGTTTTGAAGTGGAAGTATCAGTGGTCTGTAAACTGCAGCAGTGCTGCTGCTGACAGCTGGAGGTTCCAACAAACTTGCCATCCAGTGATATATGAGAGAGGTGCATTGGTCTAACAAGTTACAGTAAATATTTTCTTCAGAAGGAAGTGTTATGAAGTCCAATAGGAGACTGTAGACAAAATGATCAAGTAGCAAATAACAGGAGTTAGTTGTAACGTGCATTCCTTGGATGCTATTTTGCAAACAAACTAGTGTGCTTGAATTACGGTGCCAGTCTGCAAGTGAATGTAAGCTAACTGGTGGAATCACCTTGTTTCTTTTTTATTTTTATGTCATTTTCTGTCTTGATGCTTGGCCAGTACCAGAAGCTCCAGAGAAGTTTGTCCTCCCTCTATCTTTGCTGTGTGTCTCTGACAACAGTGTGGTTCTTGGTTTTGGTCTTTTGCATTCACAGGATGTGTTACTTCACAAGGAGCATTGCCTTAGCACATTTCTAAGTACTTATGTAATTAAGTCCTACTCTTACCAAAGTTGAAGCTTTAATCGCTTCATGAATCGTTATAAAAATCCTTCTTTAAAAAAAAAAAAAGTACTGTTAGAGTGTTTTTGTACTTGATTTGTACAGACACAAGCCAGTCATTTTCTTCTCCAGCCTGTTGTCTTTAATGTTCTTCCTGAGAAAATGCCTGTTTTCTATCCATGCAGTGTTGACTTTACATTAACACTTGCCTTGAATTGTTATCCTAGCCATGCTGAGAGCTCCTTACAAATTTCAGTTTGAACTAGTGCAGAAGTGGGAGCTTTATCAGGTGCCTTAGGGGAAGAAAAATGCAGAGTGAGTGTAAAAGCAACAGCTAGCCCACAGATGTTGAGCAGTTCAAGAATTAAAATGTGGTGATAAGAAGCCACCGGATAACCTTTCAAGTGTGGAGCAGATGAAAAGCTGAATGGTTTGATTGCTTTTTCATTGGTATTTTAGTTGGGGATGCTGAGAACAAGTGCGTTACATTAGTGACAAGGGGCTGAATAAACTCTCAAGATGCTGACGTTGGGATTGAGACTGAGGTTCTAACTTAACACAAGGTTTTGTAGCTTTATTGTTTGTGCTTTAATTTGGGAAGAGTGTAGATAAATCTGGTTGGTTGGTTTGTTTTCAAGTGGTGGCTATTGCCAAGGTGAACGCAGGGGTGTTGAGCTGCCCAGGGGCTCTGCTAATAGTGTGGAGGATCACAGGGACCACGTTCTGCCCCTCTATGGCAACTGGGGGACCCTGAGCACTAGGATCCTGAAGGCAGTGATAGCTGAGGGTGTAAGCTGTGGCTGGAAGGGATGCAGTCTAGGAACTGCTGGTGCTCCAGGTTGGCAGCAATAAACTTCCTCAGTGTAAATGGAGCTTCACATTAGGTTTGCAGAACCTGTCTCTGTTTAATTTACCCTTGGGAGTTTTCTAGGATTCCCAAGATAGCTCTTGAAACTCGTTGTGTGGGAAAAAGAGATTTAAGAACATATTTACTGTCTGGTATTGGAATGAATTCTGAGTTTAAACATGACAAGAAGCCGTGGTCTTTCTGTAGCAAACTTCCCCAAAATAGCCAGTGTACAGAGGAAGAGTTTCTGTCAACATTTAATCTTGAAAGATCCATTCAAAAGCAGCTTTGGTTTTAATCCTGTTCTGCCTGTGTAACCAAGGGTGCAGGCAAGACTTTTCCAGCTCGTTTGCAGTCTCTGTGCAATTTCAAAGTCAAATCTTGTCCCACAGTTTTCCAGGTTAGTTTGGTTTTTGCCCCAGTTGAACCCAAAAGTAGCCGCAATTGCTTTTCTCTTTCTCTGTGCCTCTGCTTCTCTAAGCATTGCAGTGTTTCTCTAATAATATTTAAGATGCTATTCTCATCGTGTCAGGAAGCAAAGATTTCTATGAAATGTATTAGAAATGAACACTCTCTGTATTGTTGGTGAAAAAATATGCTGCTGACATGCACGACTAAACAGGCAAATGTAATTGAGCTGCTGGGAAGTTTAATATTGGAGAGGCATTGTATTGACTGACAGTGGTATAAATGGTGAACAGACCTCTGCAAACATTTGCTGTCATTACCCCTCACTTCTTGGATTCCAAGGAGAAGGGAAGTTGAGAACAGTGCCACAGAGCTGTAAGAAATCATCTCAAGTGTCTCCAAAGCCATTTTCTTTGACTAATAGGACAGCAGATTTCTCCAGATCTAAATGGGCTTCTAAATAGGCTTCAAATGCAGCACAGACCAATCAGTTTTGGAAAAAATCTATTCTAGCTGCACATGGAGGGGAATTTTAGTAGCAACAGGATTTTTCTTCCATTTATACTAATAGAAAAACATTACGTTTTGTTTAAGAAAAATAGAATGTGACTGCTGGTGGGGGAGGTGATAGAAATGCAAACTGAACTATTGGCTAGCTCTACGGTAAAACATGAAGACCTAAGAATGGGACAGGATCATTTTGCAATCCTCCAATTCCCTGCTTCCTTTCCTAGTCACCTGCAGGTTGTTGTGCAGTGTTACTTGCTGGTCATCCCACATGCTCATCCTTTGCCTGAACAGCAGCATCCTGTCTTGGTGGTAAGGAGCAACTAAACGTTTCTCTTGTGAGGAAAAAGATTTTCTGGAGACCAGTAATTGTCTCCCCATGTTTTGGTAGCAGTAGTCAGAATGTGAACTTCCAGTGTTAGTTGGACACCTGAATGCTAGACAACTAATTGATCTCTGAACAATTAATACTTTCAGAGGAAGAAAAGGCACCCTGTAGCTCAATCTCTTGAAAATTCTTTTTAATTGATAGGACACGCTTATTTTCTCTTCTCCCTGGCCATTCATTTCATATTGGGTTCAAATTTAGAAGTGTTGCATTTCCAGAAGGGTTAAGGGTGCTTCAAGAAAGCTTACAGCTCTGTGGGGAGAAGCCTGACTGGTTAGAAAGGAGGCTTTGAACACCTGCAAACCACACATGGAATCGAAGCTTCAGGTTCTTTAATTGAGCACTACAGTTATTAACTCTTGTGTAAAAGAGTAGGCATCCTTTTTGTGCCAGTACTTGAATGATTTATTCCTCTGCTGGTATCAGTATAGATAAATGAACCTTCTATCCCAGTAAGGCTACCAAGGAGCTGAGCAGGAGATTTCAGGCATTTGTCACCTTCATGTTTGGTTTTGGTGGCCTCTCCTCCCTGACCTGATACTTCTAAGGGCTCTAAAAATTTACTAGGGTTGTTTTACTTTGAGGAGCGTGGACTTTAAAGTCAAGTCTTGCACAGCCTGGTGTTACAATGCGTGTTAGGACTTAGTAGGTAATTCCTTAAAAACTCCTTAAATTTCAAGTCGCTATTTGAAATCAGGGAAGCAGAAGGATGGAGAGGAAGGAAAATGGCAAAACAAACAAACAAACAAAAACCCTACCTACGATATCTTCCAGGCAGTGCAAGGATATTCTGCAGTAGTTAGTGGAGTCCTCTAGAATCTCACCTTAAAATGAGCTCCTTGTCAGAAAAAGCAAAAAGGAAGTCTGCAAATCTTCTGAAATGTTTCTGCTTGCTGGGAAAGCCCAGTTGTAGAAGCAGTGAGGGAGTGGAGGCAGGGAATGTTTTCCCCAACCATAGCATCTCCATCAAATGCAGTATTACCTCGGTAATGATTGTTGTGCCTAAGCCATGGGTAGCAACTCTGTCCCAGAAAGGACACAAAGAAAAGCAGCACTGCCAATCTCTAAGATGCTTTCTTTCTCTGTGAAATTTGCCATGGGTAGTTGGATTCATCCATCCGTTTGCATGCACCTTTGACTGATGCATCATGCTGGATGCTTTAGGCACGCACTAATTAGTAGAACAAATAGAAAACCCCGAGGATGCCCGTGCTGCTTAATGACACTGCCCCTATTCTAAAACATCCCTACAACAAATCACTCATTTCATGGCTGGAGGCAGCGCAAGTTAATTTATCTGTATCAGTTGCTAAGTGGAAGCATTTACTTTTAACAAGACACACTGCCATTGTACCTTCCCAGGAAACTTTTCAACACTTGAGCTTTTGGACAAAAGTAAGAGAGAAGCTAAAAAAACAGGCCAATTCAAGGAGGAAAAAAGTAATAGATGTCGGATGTATTGAAAGAGTTAGTAGATGCATCTGAATTAGTTAACTTTGATACCTTGTACAAGCAAAAAAGCTGTGAAGAGAGAGGACTTGAAGTCCTCTGATGAGCTTTCAGTTAAAACCAGAACTGTGGCTCAGAACAAGGGTGGGTTGTACAGGGGTGCGTGCAGTTCCTGCTGTAAATGCTTCATTCAGGTAATTGCTTTTCAATCAATCTTAGCAAAAGAAATGAGAAGTCAAGTATGGAGATTGAAGTGAATTCGCAGGTGTCTTGTGCCAGTGTGGTTATAGCTGTCATTTTCAGTTGCGTATTGGTTTGTTTTTCTTCACTGACAAAGTTGATTGAGGAACCTGGAAAAAGTGAGCCTTGTTCTCATGAAATGAATGAGCTGAGCATAGCAGTCAGATGATATCCAGAAGTCCGTGACATTATTGAGCTGTAGTCACTCATTTAATTATCGAAATGAACGTGGGTCTTTGGATGGGCGCAACTAACCACTGTGCATAACCAGGGGAGGGGAGCAGTGAAGGGAAAGGGTGGGCACTACCATAGTTCTGCATTTGTTGAAGAGCTGGATGAGACAAGTTCTTAACATGAAGTGTGTTGAACGTGCATTTTGAGGCTGTGCTAATTCACATACCTGATAAAGCAGTCTTTATGTTATGTATTTCTGTCTTTTTACTGTAGTGCAGACAGGCTTGCAGTACTGAAGCACTCAGCAGTCTTTCAGAAAGTGAAATGTTCAGCATGCTTGCAGAGAGCCCAATGGGAGAGCGCCTTTATCTGGCAAAGCAACACTAGCTTGTTGCTGAACAACTCGGAAAGGTCAGTGTAGAACCCCAGCACTTACAACCAGGGTCTCAGCAGCCCAGGAGCGGCTCCGAGCCGCTTGCTATTTGCTGCACTTCTTTGGGAGCCGCACCGAAGCGCGGTCGGACCCAGTGCCCCGCGTCTGCAGCGAGCGGGGGCTGAGGTCGGCTGGCTTTGTGCCCCCCGGCAGCCTCAGGCACTCGGGTGCCGCCGAGCCCCGCCGCCGCCCCGTGCAGCGCGGGCAGGGAATGCAGGGCCGCCTCTGGGCCCAGCGCTCGGCGGGTCCCCGGGGGCTCGGCTCGCTTCTGCCGTCAACTTCTAGCGCGGTTCTCCGCTCCCTGTAGCAGCATTCAGCGCGCCGCTGCCTTTCGCACCGCTTCGGAGTGGCGGCGTTCCCACGGTCGCGGCGCTGAGCGGCGGTGGGGCGACGCGCTCCGCCCCGCTCCCCCCCGCCCCGTCCCATCCCGCGCTCGGCTCCCGCAGCCCCGGACGGCAGAGCGAGGCCGCCCCGCGCCGTGCGGAGGCAGCGCTTCGCCGGGAGCTGGGCGAGAGCCGGCTCCGTGCTCCCGCCCTCCCCCTTCCCTCCCTCCCCCCCGCCTGCCTCCTCCCGCGCTGCCCCCTCCCCGCCTCTCCCCTCCCCTCTCCGCGCCGCAGCCTCCCCCGGGCCGCCCGGCGCTGCCCGATCTGTGCGGGCGCCAAGGATGGCAGCGCGGCTGCGGCCCCTGGCCCTGCGGCTGCTGGCGCTGACCTTCCCCTTGGTGGCGAGGGGCTTCTCCGACGAGACCCTGGAGAAAGCCGCCAAATCCGAGGGCTACTGCAGCCGGATCCTGCGAGCCCAAGGCACCAGGCGGGAAGGGTACAATGAATTTAGCCTGAGGGTGGAGGGCGATCCGGAATTCTACAAACCTGGAAACAGTTATCGCGGTAAGTTGGCCGTCCCCTCCTTCCGACGGCGGGGGGAACGGGCTGGACAAGTGTCCGCGAAACTACGGCGAGTCCCTGCCTGTCAGCTCCCCGTCCCTCCCGGCGTGCGACTGCGTGGGCTCGGGCAGGGGAACGTGCTCCCACGCCTTACTTTATTGGAGATGCTTTGATGACAAGTGAGAGCGAGTTGCGTTTCACGGCATCGCTTTCGCTCCCGAGAACCGACTCGATATCAGGAGGAATTTCCTTTCTTTTATGAATTCTCTCTGCCGGCTCTGCTCTAGCGCAGCGTTACAAGTTGATGGGATACAAAACGAGCTCTTACCCCGCTCGCCCGCTTCTGTGGGATTTCTTTCTAGCCCCTGCAAACGCAGCGCAGCGAGGGGAAGCTTCACCATCCAGCAGGAAGGAGAGGGAACTTGGAGCTGGTTGTTCTTGCCCCGAAATGTGAATGTTAATATAATGAGTTAGCATATGGGCAAACAGTGATGCAGCATGCTGCCAGCTTCCCACATTTTCCACTTCTGTTTATCCCACCCCCCCCTGTTTTTTTTCCTGGAGAAATGAACAGATGGCTCAAACAGGAAAGAGGCAGAGGAGACTCTGCTAATGACCATTGTAAATAAGAGATGGAGACACTCGTTCTCTGTTGAACGTTTTGCATACGGTGCTTGAAATTAACTTCCAAAGCATACTTCAGCATATTCTTCTAATTAATAGAACATGGGCAGGTTTTACCCACTTTTCCTGTCTCTGCATATAACCTCTTTGGAAACAAGCCTTCTTGGAACATTCTTCTAACTTTGTGTTTTAAAGTCCTCTGTGAGGAGATTGGGGCTTTTTGTGTACCACTGTCCATCTCTTTTATAGGCAAAATGAATGGTTTCTTGGGGAAATCATCACTTTTGAAAATGGATTTTGAGAGTTTCTTCTAAGTATTTATCCTGACCTTCCTTAGAGTCAGTGCAAAGAGCAATGTTTTCCCCTTGCACAAACGTGGGAGTTTTAGTACAGATAGGGAGAGGAAAGTGTACGCATGGCATAAGCGTTTTGTTCTCTAAAAGAATGGAAAAATATCTGCTGCACTGGTGAGCCTGTTTGGAGCATTAGGCTGCAACTTTGTGTGATCGATTTGTGGGTTTGTTTTTTTTTCCCCAATAACTGATATATTTTAATGTGCTGTAAGGAAACACGCGTTTCCCACTGACCAGTTGACTGCTCCAGGCATTAGGGTTAGTACTTGTGTCTGAAGGAGTGCATGCTGCATGTCAGCTGGATGCGCCCACCAAGCAGCATGAAAAGGGTGACAGGTTCTCTGACAGTGACAAATGTGTTAATGTTCCCAGGAAGTCTGAGAACGTATGTCTGTGAAAGCATTCCTGGATATCTTCATTCGCCTGCCAGAGAGTTTGCTATTGCATGGAAATGTAGGGGTGAGGAAAGTCCCAGGTGACTCAGTAGGACAAGTGTTATAGATCTGTCAGGTCTTGATGTTAGGAGACTGTTCAATTCACTAATCACATTAGCGTATTGCAGTATCTTAGAAAAATGCATTTAATAATAAAAAGTTAAAAGGCAGACCAAGCTATGTGCCCAGGGTTTTGATATTTGGAATTAGAGCATTCATTTGGCATGGAAGTGTACCCAAATTGTCCTTCATGGACACTGTCTGAATGGTGGGAAGAACATAAGGAAATGTTGCTGTAATATGGATGCTATTTGTGGCAATAACTAGAACTGACAGCCTTACAGGAAGTTTTAAGAGCTTGTTCTGTAGTACAGCTAATGCTATACTGTTGTTTTATCAGAAGGTTAGGTAATCAAGCAAATAAAGTGTGGCATTGTATCACACCTGCGATGGTTTTAGCTGCAGATTACCCAATATGCTACACTGCAGAAGATTCACACAACCTCAGCTGAGTTGGAGCCAGATCTGCCTGTTTCCATGGCCCCTGTTTGATCTAATGCAATCTGGATCCTTGGCACATTCCCTAGTGAGCTTCCTGAATAAACAGGGATTTCTGCAGGGTGGATGGTGCAGGAATGAGCTCTGTGCTCCATCAAACGGGTGGCTCAGGGGCATCCATGGGCTGATGAGGTGCTGCAGTGGGATACAGGAGACCATGGGTCGCTGCTCCTTGTTGTCTTCAGGAAAGCTTCAGAGGCCTTCCTGCGGTTACTTACCTTTAGATCAGCAGGGGTCTGTCTGGGCGTGCTGAAGTCTTGCTCTCCATCTCGATGGAGCACGAGAAGAAAATGGTCCTGAGCATATAATCATCTCTATTTTCGCGTGGCACCTCCTCTGGACCTGGGAGCAGCAAGCAAACATAAGTAAGGACGCTGGCTGCTGTCTCAGGCGATGCGGAACAAGGTAGCAGTAGGCTGAGGAGCCATCCTCCTGTCCTCCCTCATGTGTAAAATGGGAGTGATGGACTTTGTGGCTTTTCTCCCTGAGGATGGTAACCTGACAGATTCCTAGCATCTTGTTTGGGGCTCAGCCTGTAAGTGGACTTTCCCCCTCTAAGCCTAAGGATCGTGGGTCTCTTTTTTTTCCATGTCTTCCTTCTGCTCAACCTGCAAATTGTCTTGTCTTCAGCAAGTCCCCATTCTGCAAATGTCTGTTCACGGTTCTCAAGTTGCAGATAGAAGTAAATATTAGAAGCGTACCTGCACTGGCTGATGTTTGTGCATCTGGCTTATGCAGCACACTGTAGGGCAGGCGCAGGGCTCGGTGTGCTGCCCCAAACCCAGGGGCTCTGAGCATCTAAGCATCCCGCTGGGGGCATGGGGAGAGAGCTTGGAGTGCGTGTGCACGGTGTGAGGGAACTGGGGATCTGTCGAGTGGGGGATGGAGGCAGACAAAAGGAGCTGGTGATACATAAGCTTCCCTCTAAAGTGCCGTCCTCAACTTTGAGGTTTAATTGATCCTTACGGGAAGTTCTCATTGTTCAATGAGCGCTAATGAACGTAAGCACCGTGGGAGGGATTCTCAGCTGCTCTTTCAAATGGCACAAACGGAGTTGAGCCCGAGGAGGACTTTCAGCTCTTGTGCAACATTGAGCCTCTATCTCTTGTGAAAACCAGCTGCGGTCCGGCGGCTCCGAGAGCAAAGCGAGCTGCAGTTTGCCTGCTGGCACAAGCGCTCCGTAGCCGGTAAGGGCAGGTATCCCTGCACCGCGGAGCTTGGGCAACCGGCAGAAGTGCTTTAAGCCAGATCGGATGCCAGTGTCGACCCAGCACAGCTCAGGGATACCCAAACCCCCCGGGACCACTCTGCTCCAGGGTCCCCCCTGATGTGCCTGATGTCCCCAGCTCCAGCACTCCCAGGGCACCGGGTCTCCCTGCACAGCCGGGTGTGCAGGGGGAAGGGCTGCACCGCTCGTGTCGAATGAAGCACGGATTTATTCTGGGTTAAAGCGACTGTGTAACCGCAGCATGAGTGCTGCTAACCCCAGGCATTCAAAAAGTATGAGTCAGGCTTTGGAATTCTCGTCATCTTTTTTTTTTTTTTTTTTTCTTCCTTTTTTTTTTTTTTTTCCTCTCTGCTGCTGAAAGCTTTTATGGTGTTTTAGCGTCCTCTGTTTTATAGGTAGATGTTTTCTTCAGGATTTTGGAAACTGCTTGGTCTGAGCTGTGAAGTTGTGAGGAAGGCAGTGAAAACTGTTGAGTCAGTTCACAGCTGGATTCCCTGTTTCCTTGCATAAGCATTTAAGTATTTCTGGTGTATCCTTTTACTTGTGGTGATTCAGACTTTTGAACTGCATGTAATATATGGAAAAAGTTGTTGCATGTAAAAGACCTTCACGGCAATTAGTTTCTAAGAACCAGCATCCAAGAGAGCGTGGTGGTTTCATCCTCACTGAGTGCAGCAGTGCTCTTCTCAGTTATTGCATCTGGCCGTGGGTTTCCATTTAGGTGGGGCTGCAAATGTTTGCAAAGCTGGGCTAATAACGCTAATTTTGAAGCAGTTAGTAGATGGATGCATTAGTAGATGGAAGCAATGTTTGGAAACATAATCGGAAACTTTAGCCCTATTATGGTGCCACTCACTTCCTGTACATCTGATGTTTCTTTCTCCTAAGAGACAGTGACGTTTAAGCTCATAATAAGACTCCATGGAAAGAACAGAAAAAGCGCACAGGAAATCATGAGAGCTGGGGGCCTTGCTATTATGCCCATCAATACCTTGTATTTCTACAGATGTTCACAAATAAAGCAAGAACTCTCCTTGGTCTCAATGCAGCACTTGCAGTTCTTAACCTTTTGCGCATCTCTCTGAGCCATTCATCGCAGGTGGTCAGAAAAGCTGCATGTCTTTGTACAAGCAGCAGGGGACCTGGACCCAGGTACAGCTCCTTAATGCTAGAAACCTCCAAATATCCTGCTTTATATTTTTCAGTCAGCGAGTATCTAGGTCAGAAAGGTCCACATATTCCACACGAACTCTGAATGATGTTTGGACTCCTCACCCTGTTTGTGTGAATGCTCTTCTGTGAAGTTGTGCTTTGCTCGTGGAAGCTGTGGGTGGTCTTTGGTTTTTGTTGTGCCAGTCAGCGTTAGAGAATGACAACTGTGTACTGCAAGCAGTGCTGTCTGCATCGTGCTTGAAGTTAGTTACTTAGTAGTCAGATTTTCTGACTCTTTTCCTTTAGTTCAGACAGTTTTCTCTTAAGTTTTGTTTTTTTTTCTCTGTTTCAGACTAGGATTCCCATAGGGTGTTGAGAAAAGTGCAGTAATTTTGAAATGCCCCCAAAGACCTTCCTCAAAATTCTGCCCCAATCCCCTTTTCTTAATAGTGTTCAGAAGAGCCATAGCTGACCTCTAACTCAGGTAGGGTCTCCTAGGTGGTGCTTAGGTGCTGGAGGCAAATGGAGGATTGGAGCGTGGAGAAGGGTGTTTTATTCACAGAGTCACAGAATCGCAGAGTGGGCTGGGTTGAAAAGGACCACAATGATCATTGAGTTTCAACCCCCTGCTGTGTGCAGGGTTGCTGACCACCAGACCGGGCTGTTCGGTTATTCTGGTCCATGTTCTTCTGGTCATATCTTCTCCAAGCATGCCATAGACTAAGGGCAACTCCCAATGCTGTTAGGGCTTCTCTCATTCCACTGACATCACTGAAAAGCGTAGAATGTCATGGAGGTCTGCTCAAGAGCCTGAGATAACAGGAAAGGCTTCAGGGCCAAAAATCTCAGTCACAAGCTCAGCTTGTAGTCAAGCCTCACCAAGATGAGACTTCTCTTCTTAGCCACATTTGGTAAATGTCTAACTGCAGCAACAGCCACCTGCAGAATAAGTCATTCCAAATTAAAGATAAAAAAGTCTGCTTTACTGTTTTGCTCATGTGTAGGATGCTTTGGGTACCCAAGCTGGCAGGACAATCATTACTTTACCCAGGAGTTTAACTTTATGTCCTGTTCTGTCCTGAGGTTAAGGAAGAGGAAGGCTAGTTGAAAAGTTAGCACCTCCACAGGCTGGGATGCCTTGCTGGGGTGGGCAGTGTGGTTAGGCTGCTTTGTAGTCAGACACTTTCTGTGCTCAAATGCCTAGAGCTTTGTCTGGGCTCAGAGATGGACAAAAGCTGAAGCCAAATGTTTCGAGAGATGTTCCTTCACATGAAATTAAACAAAACGACAAAAAGATCTTCAACACCACCACCACAAAGCAGCCTCCTGTACAGCTGAACAGATAAGCTGTTCATGTAGGGGGAAAGAAAGGGGCTTGAACAAAATAGCTGAGACACGTCACATCAGTATTCTGGTAGGGCTTTTCAGTTTACGTGGAGACTTGGACTGAAATTTTTGTATTCTGGCTGGCTGTTGTTAGTGCTTTAGCTTTTGTTAACAGCAACTTAACCCAGCCACGTTTCATGCTGAACTGTGAAACGATGAGCACACGACTGTTTTCACAATTAACTGTGTGCTTTCTCTGTTTCTGGTACGTCAGTGACACTTTCTGCCGCCACTCCTGCCTACTTTCGAGGATTCACACTGATTGCTCTGAAGGAAGGAAAAGAAGGTGATAAAGAGGAAGACCATGCGGGAACGTTTCAGGTGAGAGATCTTTCCCTCTGCAAGTCTGTTTCCCTTCGTGCTGGGTTCCAAGGGAGCCACTTCTCGCACAAGAAAATGAAGAACGTGTGGAAGTAAGCATAAATATTTGTGGATTCTGGCACGAGAACCATGTAACGTGCTTTATATGCCATGCAATCACTTGAAGAGGTCGTGGCTCTGATCCTTCTGCTTCATCTTTCTTTTCCACTTTTTTTTTTTAACGTTGAACATGTGCATTAATTATTTGAAATAGAGACACCTGAATTTCTTATCCAAAGTGAATATATAATTTGCTTTATTCTTGTTTTAGTTTTTGCATTTCCGTGCTTAGAAATTCTTGTCCACTGAGATGTAGATTACTGTTTGGAGAATTGTGCTTGCCACAGCTGTAATGACTGTTTTACCAGTCATAAATTAGGTTCTGCTGTTTTATTGATGCTTAGTAGATCTTAATGAACGCATTCAGTGGGATGGAATGTTGTTTATCGTTATCAAAAGAATCAGAATCCAGATTGATGATTCACAAAATAGCATTTCGAGCTATTTCAGAGTCATGTCGCACGAAAAGAATTCTGGAAATGGAGACCACACATCATATTTTATGAAAACTGATAGAAATTGGGTAGTTGTGTTGTCTCAAATGAGAGATTGTTTGCTGTTTGACTTTCCAAAGTTATAAATACAGTTTGAAATACTCTCAGAAATACTGATTATAGTTTACAGGATGGGTAATTATACTGATATTCATTTAATAACGATAAATTTTGTCTGTAACTCACTTGCCACTAAGAAGCATCTCTATTTTTTGAAGAGGAATACTCAGAAGTTTTAACCTGTAGCTACGAAGGGCATCCTACCTCTTTTCTTAAATTGAATTGTTTTTTATTTATAGCAAATAAAACATGCAGACTCAACATGTATTTGAGGTGCCTTAAGGTGTCTTTGTAGCTTGCATACACTTTTTAAGGAAATATGGAATAAGTAAGAAGACAATTGATGTTGGAACAGCTCTCCTTAAAATTGTTTTCTTAATGCTGTTTCAGAAAAATCTGTTTAATATGGATTTTTCTTTAAAAAGTAAACTAATATTCAGGTCTCATCTGAAGTTAAGAAATAGAGATGGTCTGCTTTGTAAGTTTTAAAATGAACTTGTCACCAGTAGTTTCTCTGTTTCAGTTATTAATTCTCCATAGCATGACTAATGGGAAAGACTTGGCCTGAGTGTGTCCCTTATGGCTAGGTGTAAATCTAACGCAAAGGGAGAAACTCGCTAAGCTTTACTGGAGCAGAGTGGGAAACAACGGAGATTCTACACTCAGAAAATAAAGTCTGATGGGTCTCAGTGGAGGAAAGATTTATTGATAATAAAACTAATTAAACAATCAGTATCAATTGCAATCTGAAGTCCGTATTCTAACTGGCAGGTAGAGCTTCAAATTTGTTGCATAACTAAATTTGTGTTTCTGTGGTGCAAGCAGTGCTCATTGTGTTCATCCCACATTGACAGCATTAATGGAAGCTCATTCACATCCTGCCAGCCCTGCCTGTGTTCATACAGGTTTAAGATTTTTATTTAATTATCCCATGGGAGCTTGCGTTATTGTTAAATACTGGTATCTCTTGTAAGATGGCTACATGCTAGTAACTAGAAGGGAAGAAGGGAAGTTTATTAGGAAGGTTTGCACTGTTTGCATTGCAGTGAAGATCTTAGTGATTTTATAAGTTTGCAGAGTAAGAAAAAAAACATGTACAATCACATGCATGCCACTTGCAGTTATGGATTTCCAGTGCTCCAATGCAGAATACGTTATCCAATGAGTGAGCTAATGGAACAGAACTCAAACTGTTAAATAGTGGCAAAAGACTGGATGCCACTTGTGGGCTACTGGCATAATTCTTTCTTGCCATGAGGAGATATTTACTGTTCAAATAATAATCACAGCAAAGAACATAAAATGCACTGCATGAGGAAAAGTGCTTCGCTGATTTTAGCAAGTCTTGAAGCTCTGATAGAAGGAACCTGGATGTTGACAAACGCATTTTTTCCCCCCTTGGAGAGCATAAACCACCGTGTTTTCAAGCCTGTCAGTACTGCTTTTCAATCATGAGATATGGGTTATGCTGACATCTGTGGACAAAACCCACATCAGAAGCTCTGCTCAGGTGAGGGTCCCATGGGGCGATGCCTTTTGGTTTAAAGGTTGTACTGAGCAACGTGTGTAATGCTTCAAAATAGAGCAGAGGAGCATGTGTTTGAGCAGGAAGGTGTTGAGTAAGGACTGATATCTCAGCAGCTGATAGAGCCATTGGATGCATGGGTTTTGGGGTCGCAGTCGTGCTGCAATAAGTTTTGCTCTGCAGCCCCTTGTGCAGGATGAATGTGCTGTGACGGCCTGCTGTGAGTTTACCCAGTGGCTTTGCTCTCTTGCAACCTTCTCATGGCTCATTTACTTTTGCCTTGACTGCGAGTCAGCAGGTATGGTCAGTCTTCATTAATCATTAAGCTGCTGGGTCTTGATTCTGTATGGAGCACAGCTATTAGAATTGTTGGTTGGGCAGGTATTTTTCTCCTGTACTTTTTTTGTTACTTTTGTACTTGTCATAGAGTAGAGACCATTACAGAAGTTCAGTTTGTACTCTATTGTTCTAAATCCGTTTTTCGCTGAGAAAATTAGGATTTTAGATCTGATGTGTTACTATTGGTTCTTTACCAATGCATCCAAACTGTTTTCCTTGGTTCTTGCAGCACGCCCTGAGCACAATTTGTGCTTAGCGTAAATAAATGGCGTTATTTCCCACAAACGTATGTTACATTAAATATAACTGGGGAGTTAAAGATGCCAAATTCAGCTGCAGAATTACCAGGATGTAATAACACAGCTCTTACTTATGCAAATGGTAATTGCACAGCGCTGGGGCGCAGTGCAGCACGCTTAAAGCTTGGGATGCCCGTCCCACTGCTCTCTTTAGAAGAGCTGTTCCCAACTGTTGTCATGCAAAGTGCTGATCCTTCTGCTTTGTAACGATGAGCAACAGTCTGCAAACTGAAGGCAATTGGAGGGCAGCTTCTGCTCAAAGGCAGCAATCAAACTGATAGGCTGTAGAACAGTATCTATATGGGCCGTTTTAATCGACGTGTATATGCAGTGCAATGGACTTAGTATGGTAAATAACATAGATTAATAGAAATTTAGTCCTGAATCTCAATTCATCCATCTTCCTTCTCAAAGGAAAAATAAATGCTCCAAGAAAATCCTTGGGGGTGTTTCCTGAATGTTTTCAAGAAGCGTTCAACAGTAACAAGAGATTCATAATCTCTTCAAGCATTCAAACCCTTTGATATTTTATGAGAAATTCAAGAAAAACTATATAAAACTCTTTTTCTGATGTCTAAACTGAGTTGTCTTTAATAGTGGTGAGATTGTTCTCTTACTAGATAGTCCTCCAGAATTAAGAGCTTCCTTGGTATTTTCTGAGACAGCTACTTTGAAGTTTCCCTTAATCTCTCTCCAATTCCTTACACTTTCCATTTGTATGTTATTAAAATTAACATTTTTCCTTGTTGAGTTTTGCCTTATATGTTGTCGAGTTGCAAGTGCAGTCTTGCTTTTGTTGCCCAGAACTTTGCAAAGTCAGTCAGTTTGAGCCCCTAGTACACAACCGTATAGAATTCAGACAGGATAGTCCTTTGAGAATATCATAATTCTGTTCTCTTCATGCAGAAATCTAAGTGTACACAACTTACCTGTACTGTGGGAACGTTTTGGTACTGTACAGGAGGTCCATAATGAATTTCTAAGCCCTTTCTTGCACAATTGTTGCCTACGTAGTTATTCATCATTTATGCCTATCCGTTTTATTCCCTCTCAGTGTGGATCTTTGTATTTGTCTTGCCAGATTTCATCTTGACTGCATTTTCAGTTTATCAAGGAAATTCTCAACTGTAGTGCTATCCCTCCAGTGTGCCCAGCATTCTTCCAAAAGTTGTTACTGTTTATGAGGTTTGTAAATACTTGTTAAATGGCGAAGCGGCCAGTTGTGTGCAAATGTGACATGTTTTTCTCATGTATGGGGATAAACTGAGTCACACAGACTCAAAATTAGACTTTTCTCTGTCCTGTTTTGGCCTAATCTGCCCTTAGATTATTATGCTATGTCTGTGGTTTTTGTGATATTTTGTTACTGAATGTTTACCTGAAGCTGTCCTTTTACTCTGCCAAGAAAACAAGTTTCACTTTCTTTGCTTTACAGTGAGTCAAGAAGTTCTTAGTTTAGTTTACCACCCTGTGGTGAAAAACTAGTTAAGAACAGGAGCAAGATCAAGGTTTTGCTTAAAAAATAAATGTGTGTGTGTGATGTTTATAATAATTAGGTGTTTTCTGCTTAAGCAGATTCATGTAACGGAACCTGAAGTAGCAGCTGATAAGTAAGGCTCTGGTGGTCTTTTGCCCTAAGTCACTTTTCTTTTAAGTTATAACATTGCCTTTGTTTGCTGAACGGTGATCATTTCTTTTGATGCTGTTTTGTTGACTGATGGGTTTGCCAAAGCTTTCAGATTAGAAAATATTGTTATGAAGCTCTTAGAAAAGCCCTTGGTTGTTGTGTTCCTGCATTTTACAGGACTTGTGCATCTTTTTAAGCAGTTGATATACTGCCTTTTGAAAAGAGTAGTTTTAAAAGACTTTTGGCCACATCTGAAGATATATTAGATCTTGTGTTTATATTCTAACTTAGTTTATATTTTAAAAAATGGCCGCCGTTCTTTATCAAGCTTTTAATTACTGATGTTTGTTTCGTTTTAAAAAAAGCTTATGCCTATGTATGAGTGTATCAGACAACAAGTAAATGGCTTACTCTCTGATGGATGGAATGATGTAGTTTTGTTCAGGACTTGCCCAGTGTTTTGCTCCTGTTTGCATTCTGTACCTCCCCAGCATCTTATTGCTAGATGAGAGTCATCGTACCGTCTATAAGCATATGGAAATAACACATTTCTACTCTGACTTGACTCTGACTCATCCAGTGGTTTGCAAATTGTGATATTGATTTACAGTTCATAGTGAAATCGTGTCGCTTAAGTTTCTCAGTAAAGCTTCCTCATAGCATTGAAAAAGTAACGTTCCCCTCTAGCTAAAATGTTGAACTCTGAGGTTTTCATGGAGGAGGGTTGTGAATTTACAGGTAGGAAATTTAGTCTTCAAGTGCCAGATGAAGTGAGAGGAGGTAAGAAAAGGATGGACACTATTTATTTCCTTGCAGCTTTAAACCTAGTAATTACATGGCTGCAACTTGTGTACCTTGCTTACATTTATCAGGGAGGAATATGAAGCAGATGTGTTGGCTTTCCAAAGAGAGATGGTTGCTGTACGACCCTGCTTCCAAAAAGGGGGTGTGTGTGCAGTTGCATTCAAAACCCTAAATGAAAATTCTGTTTCTGAAGTTTTGATCAGTAGTTCTGTCATCAGCAGGAGCTAAATCAATGTGAAACAGCTGCATACAGTCATTAAGTTCATGATCCGATGCTATTATAGAAGCTTAAAGATGAGAGAATTGGGATATGCCAAGTATGCGATTTGGAGACTGAGAAGGGAAAGGTGAATCTTGAATCTGTAAAGTTAAATGTCATATTTAAGTCTCTGGCAAATGTAAAAGATTAGGAGTATTCCCAAATTTCTGCTAAATCCAGTCTTGCCTTGGAATTATTTTATGAGAATCACTGTGCACGTTATTCTAGGCAAATTCAGTGGTAAAATGGGCTCTAATTCCTATTGTGTGTAGGATGGAATTGGTTGTCCTTGGTGTAAACTTTCACACATTTTCTAGAGTTCCCTGACTTCCACAGTGTGATACTCAGGGGTTAAAACTTGAGCTTATAAAATAAAAGGCATCTGTCACAACAAGTAATAGCGATGGGAAGATGTGAACAAACTCTTGGAATGAGATTACGTGGAAAAATCTCCAGTACACTGGAAGAGGTAGACCTGAACCACTTACTGGCAAGGTTGTGGTTAAAAACTGTATTGCTTCAGACAGTAAAAGATTATTCTGTAAAACAAAAGTGATGAGTGCTGGGAACTTTTAGAAGGGGAACAGCTCTGTGGTAGGTATTATTTGCTGCTGATGACACTGTAGAAAAAGCAAATTAGATTCTAATCACTTTGTTTGTTTTTTGACCCTTCATTTACTTTTATTTTGTTTCTTCTTGTTTGAGCTTGTGTTCAAATGAGGCATTTTTATGTTCAGTCACTCATTTTTTGCTTATACTACATACCAGCTTGTTACACCACAGAAATTTTTTCAAATCATATATCTAGTTGCCATGTCTTTTGGGATTAGTTATTGAAGCCATGTGAAGGCACAGCCAAAACCAGAAAACATAAGAAATCTGTAGATATTATGTATTTGACTACAGTGGATGCTTGAAGTACTGGCTAGCATTTATTAAGAGGAAAAATACTGAATTTTTTTTTTTGGTAACTTGCTTATGTCAACTCCGAGTGTTTTTCTGTAGCTTACTGGTTTGTTGCTTAATAGGAAAAGAGACCTGCTGAGAGCTTGCTGGGATTTATATGAACTCTTTCACCATGGATGCTGGGAGAACGAGAGACAGCAGGTACAAGGTGAAACAAGGCAGAGTAGGACTTTTCTCTGTGATGATGGTAAGGCAGTACTACAGACTGCTTAGAGATGGTGTGAACTCCATCCCTGCAGGTTTTCAGGACTAGCCTGGATGCAGGTACTCTGATTTGTAGCAGTGCATTGCAATAACAGGAGTTATGGGCAGATGACAACACTGACAGCACTACCCAGGCGCCAGCACATACAGGGCAGTTGCATGCAGTCTGTAGGGAGAGGCGTGTGTTCTTCCATGTAGGCATATGAAATCAAATCTGAGTTAAGGGTAATATCGATGAATTCGTATATAAACGTATGCCTAAATATTGCTAAATATTCCCGTCTTAAGTTGAAAACCAGAAAACCTCTTCCAAATCATGCCTGCCTTCAATAGGGCTTCCTCATGCTGATGGAAGGCAGTATCTGACTTCCCTTCAGACAGCTCCATTTTAACTAGACTGGACTGTTTTTCACAAGGGATATCTTGCTGTGCCTCTACCATTACTTTTAAACCTTGAAACTATTACTTTTTATTTATTTGGCATAAGTTCCTTTTTTTTTTTTTCTTTCCCCCATTTTCTTGCCCCCTTCCTGTCTCTTTGGCTGTGGAAAGGTTAATCTACTTCTAGACACATCATTCTTTCATTGTTTAATTTAATCTCAGTCTGTTCTCATATTTTCTTTTTGGTTGGTGAGATAGTACTCTTCCTTGAAAGCAGCTTCAAATGGCGATTGTCACAGTAAGAGCTTATATTTTCTTTTAGCAAAGGGCTGTGCCTAAATAAATATTCCATTTGTTGATGTTTCGAGTTGTGCTTTCAAGAAAAACACACACCAAAAACCCACCCCTACCTTCTCCCTAGGGAAAAAAAAACAGTCCTAAACCAAAACCAGGAAATGTGCATCTTGAGATATGTCCGCTAAAACTCCAGACTCTTTTTCAGAGCTAAGGCTTATCAGAAGTATGTTGTCTCAAGTCTGACTTCTGCCCTGCCTTGCAGTCTGCAAATTGTACACACTCTACTTCTGCGGTGCCAGACTGCATCACAGTGATGTATCAGAGTTCCATGCCTTAATCTCCTGTGAAAAGAATAACTAAATTGTTCTGTCCTTGGGTGAGCTCTAAACCTTCTGGCTCCCAAAGGTTCCTGAGCGGATTCCTCAGATGATTGGAGTTGGCTGCTCCAGTCAATGTGGGAAGATGTGTAGAGAGGAAATAGCATTAGAAGCACTGTCCTCTGCCTTACAGGCTCCAGCCTGCTCTTCACACCCACCCTCATTGGGAGGGACCTTCTGGGCCTCTTGGGGCCATGTAACACCTTGCAGGAGTTTGCAGTGCAGATCTGTCTTCCAGACCGTGGTTTGCATTTGCAGTTATTTCATTCAGAGCCCAAGTCCACTTCTGGGAGTGCAGTTCTCTTTGTTCAGTCAGCGAAAGCTGTTGTGTTCTTGTCTTCAGAGCATTGCTGAAGAGAAGGTAACCGTCTCAGTGATTTCAAAGGAACACGTGTTAAATACATTTTCTTCCAGCCCAGGTAATCTACCTAGCACATTGTTATTCTAATGCCTGTCTGTCTTTAGATAGTGACTGGTCTGCACACAGAAACAACTCTGGCAATAACTTTACAGAGGATAAATGTCATGGTTTATAGCTCCACCTGTACATAGACTATGGCTTCATTGAAACTTTTGCTGAGCATCTCTTTCTTCACTCCTAGTGTTACCATCAAGCTTTCCTTTTGGTCTTGTTATTTACTAGCTTAATCTAGGGCTCTCACCAATTACTTCATGTTCTTTGTGGATCTGCTGAGCTGTATCACCATTATCTCCTCAACTCTTGTCCTTCTTTAAATGCTCTATGAATTACCTCTGATCTATTTACCATTCTCCAGTGTCAGAAAACCTTCCATCTGTCAGTTTCAATCAGCAGGGCTTTAGTGTTTGTTCGCTGCCCTTCCACTTGACATCAGTTTACAGGTATTCCCTATGGATCTGGACAACCATGCTACCCCCATCACGAGACAGGTTTTCAAAAAGCAAAGTTACTCTGGCTAGATGTGCTACCAGACTGCAGTGACTGGACTATAGAAGTAGAAGTTTCTGTACATAGGTGACTCCTCTCTTGTATTATGCTTTCTTTTTGGAAGGGTGGAATGGGTGGGGGTGAAGATGATAGTAGAATCTGAGTCTCAGTTTGACTGTTTCTCCAGGCTATATGGACTTCTCCACTATTTTAAGAAAATTTTGCTTTCACACCTCTAGAATTGTGAGGAAGGAACACAGACACCAGCAGAAAGTCTCCCAGTTAAATTTAAATGGTGGCTGTTGTTTGTTTGGATTTTTTTCCTCTTACTTAATTGTTCTGAGTGCCTTTTAGTGGTTTAGAATTGCAGTGGCATTTTTAAGTTTAGGAATTTATCTGCCTACTGGGCTGGCTCATGAACAGCTAGAGAAAATCCTTCGGCTGATCTTCAGACCGTATTGGACGTCTTCAGTTCTCCAGGCTTCATAGTTGTCAGGAAAGTTGGTTCTCATCACGTTCATTTGCTGAATTCATTGCTTCCAGACTGAATTTATTTTGCTGAGCCATTTGTCTTGAGAATTGCTTTGTGAATTCAGAAGGTAGTTTTACGTTACCAAAGTGACAATATATTTAGCTTTCGTTATTCTGGCCTGCACATGTGCCCTTCTCAGACCTAGATGCAATCTACGCTGGCAGTTAGTCTTCCTCATTTGCAAGTGTTCCCTTTCTGATGTTGGTAGAAGTCTCTCACTGTTTGCATAAGGATTCTATTTCAACTTCCACTGCTGTCCTGAATAGTCGTAATTGATTATTTTCTCTACTGCAATAGCTCTTTCTCATGACCTAATAACCCAGGATCATTAGTCATCTGATCACAGTGTATTTACTCTACATCAGTGATGTAGTCTGTGTCCCTGAATGCCTCTCCATGTAGCACAGGACATGAAATGCAGGTGGTGATGGACGATATTGCTGTTTCATCTTACAGCCACAATAATGCAAGATCTGTTAAGGGAAATGGCCATATATTTTGACTCATTCACCATGCCTGTTTTTCAGTGCTTTGTCCTAATGTACCTTCATAGATGACTTCTGTTAGTTCGCTTCATGCGGTCATGAGCAGATATTTACACAGATGTCCTTGGGATGATAGGCAAGGACTTGTAGATTTTTTTTTTTTTTCTTCCTAATTTTACCTTTTCATTTTCAACACATCAGATGTTTTGCTTCAGTGCTAGTATTTACTCAAGAGACTCTTCAGACATTTCTGTTTAGGATGCTTGATTTTCTTTGGCTTCTTTTCTTTAAAAACTTCAAGGTGAGGCTAGAATGCATGTTTGAAATGTCTTCTCTCACTGCATGTGTTTAGACTGTTTGGAAACTGAGACCAAAAAGCTGTGTAACATCACTTTTCCTCCCATATCTACTGTTGGAGGACTCTGGGAGCTCCTCATCCAGTCTTTTGCCAGCACAATGCTGGATTGCTTCAGAACGAAGTGACCTTTTTTCTCACTGGTCTGTGAAGACTGAGATGTTAAAGATGTCAAAGATTGAAAGTACTTACATGGAAGATCAGCTTTGGACGAATGGACCGAGTTCTCACGTCAGGATTTCTCTTGGTCTGTCACCCCTCATCCTGATTCTCTCCAAGTGTTTTATGTCCCCTAAAACTTTGCTAATAATCACCTGAAAGGTATTTCTTTCCATTAACATCAAGTCCTGCCAGAGAGGTTCTCAATACTCATTCCCTGCCTAATTTCTGAAAGGCTTCCAGGGGCACCGTTTCAGTGAGATTTACGCTCAGTCCTGTCTGCTCTCTGACACCCTTTCTGTTCACGCTGCTCCCAGCCTGCATCTCATTCTGATGGGAGTACATGACTGCTGCCATCACTGCTGTGAGAAGAGTCATGCCTTTGTTGCTGATTTCTCGTCTGCTAAGTTGTTCTCTGACAGAATTGCTTCTGTTTCTATGCAAGAGTGTCATCTTGATCAGCAGATGAAGCCTGAAGATTCGGCTTCCACGTTAGGCAGGAGACAGTGATGTCTGACTCTCATTCATTGACTTGCTCCTTTTAGTTCCCAACTATTTCTTACTGTAAGGGAGAGCTCTTGCCTTCTACCCAGAGACAGGCACCTGTAGATATGGTCTCACTGCTGAGTCAGGCAGATTCTCAAGCTGTTTGAGTATTTCCATCCTAGCTGGCTTTGGGACTGACTTGCAGGAGCTTGACTTAGTAGGCAACCACTATACAGTGAGAGATGCATCTAAAAATGATGCATGACTTGATGCTCTAGTTAGGCAGTTTTGCTTTCTGAAATGATTTTTGACTATTCTAAGTAACCGTGCCTGTGGAGGGGCCTGTTGCTGGGAGTCACCCACAGTGTAAATACACATACCAGCAATCGTTGAAAGGGGACAGAAAAATTACTTGTAATTGCATTTCTTGCAGATGGGTGTTGTTGTTTTCTTAATTATTTTTAATTATGCCTCCAACTGCCCTCCTTCCTCCTCTGCTCTCCACTGTCCTGTTCAGCTGTTGAGCAAGAGAATCTGAAATCATGTCTTCCTCTTTGCTTTTTTCATGGTGGTGTGAGGTGCTGCTATGTGAATGCGTGTTACAAGTAGAGAAAAGCAGGATTTTTCTCTCTTAGGTTATTTTGATTCCAGTTTGTATAGAGAATTGAATATCTATGTGGGCAAAACTTTTCAAGCAGCCAGAATTACTGGCAATTTGATGGACTTTCTATCCAGGAAATTATTTATTCCAGGAATTTATTTATTTTGCCAAATATTTGCTGGAGAACACTTTGTATTTTTTGCTTGTGGATACTTTTGATTATTAAAGCATGTCTGTTGAAAGTTAATTTTCATATGAAAATAAATCAAAAATAGCAAAGAAACTTCTGATCCAGTTTCACAAAAGCCAGTGTTTGGTTCTTCAGAGTGCTTTTCATCGTGCTCGGTAATTAGAAAGGGAAATTCCCTGCTGGTGTAGAGCTGCCATTTTGTCCCCCTGTTCCCTGCATTGTCTCCGTGGTGAGGTTATTATGCAATCTCTGGCAAGCTCATCCTAGCAGACTGCTTACTAATTTGTAGGCTGTAGGTGTAAATGGAAAAGCCTTCATTCTGCTTCTGTTTACTTCGCTGATTGAACTGGACTCCAATTATTCTCATCTGTGTGAATTGAGGCACTGTTGTTGCTCTTGCCTCTTTTTTGTCCTTGTGGGTGGGCATAGCTCATTTGGACCTGCATTTCTTTTCAAAAGAAACATTTAAAAGAATGAGTGCATAAGAAGTAGTTTTAGTACTTACTGTTCTATAATTCAAATGGTTATGTATTTTCCTGCAGTCACTGGTGAAGTACAGGTTACTTAGGGCATTGCCAGTGCCTGTGATTGGTCAGGCACACATCACGGTTTTGTTCTCTTGGAACTCGTTTAGTCTTTTTTAATTCCAGTGATGTGAGTAAAGCTGACTCTGCTTGTATAGGAGACTTAATTATACCTGATGGTGCTTAGTTCAGCCTGTTTGTCTCCAACCTACTTAAGCTGACCTCCTGCTTTTTAAAGAGAGGAATCAGAAAAAGGGTACGTAAAATAGCAAACAAATGCTGAAAATGGAGAAATACTTCATACTGTGGCCTGTTTTGAGCAATAGGTCACTTTCTTATGAAAATCAGCTACCTATTTTATATAATTAATAGAAGAATGCTTTCTGGAAGCTGCAGGGAGGTACTTTAAATGGTTGCTAAGGCAGCAGATTGCCTCTTACAGGTGGTTTCTCTGCTCTGGCTGCTCTGTAGATGTTGTTGTGGGAACTCTCGATGCAGGAATAAAGCAAGAACCCGAAGCTAGGATACCACCCCACACTAACCTGCCTGTTAAGAAAATCTGTCCACATGTTGGGATAAATCCCAGCGTTATTAAGATAACTGAAAATATTTTCTCTATTTGCTGCGCATGTAGGACTTGGTTTTTTTTTTTCGGCTGTGCAAAATTCCTTTGCTTCCTTTGAGATTCTTTCAGTAACCTAGTTTCTAATCCACAAAGGTTATCCAAAGTGTGCACAAGAATTAGAATTGGGTTATGATATATTTAGACAGTGAGATTATATAATAACCTCTGTTTCAGACGTTGAGTGTTCCAAGCAATAATTTGGAGCATGTTTCTCAGGAGTTGTATAGAATTTTTGTGAAGCGTGAAAAAAACCTGCATACTGTCTCCTCAGAATTATAGGTATATTTATCCATTTTTTCTGTTAGCTCACGTGATGCTCATCAGCTCGTCTGATTACATTAGTTGTGAAATTTATTAAGCCAACATAATAAGTAACGAGCTTTGTGTGCGGTGAAGATGTTGTGCAACTGCCAGTTTCCACAGAAAGAACAGAGTGCACCTCACCACATGGTCTTAGGTGTCTAAACCCATTTCCCTCTCCCTACCAACTGTGAAAGACATTTGGCATTTCTTTGGGGGAATAACGAGCTTGATACAACTGATGTGAAAGATCTTTCTGGATTTATGACCATTTCTTTCATATTTTCAAATCCGTATCCATGCACAAGAAATTGTTTATGCTTTATTATGGCCAGAATAAGCCAGAATGACATAAGCGTGGGAAGGACTGCTGCAAGAGTAAAGAATATGGAAAATATAAGAAATTGGGATAAAACGCTGTACTCACTCTTATTAAGGTGCTTGGCTGTTAATAAGAACTCTTCTGTGGGTTTAGAGATGCTATTCCTAAATTTTTATTCTGATTAAATTTACCGAATCTGGTCCTAGAGATTTCATTTGTTGGTGCTTCCAGTTTTGTATGCAACAGTATGGATGTAATATAGCTTTGAAATGAGCTTTGATACTGCCTTTCCCCTGAAGATTTTGATGTTGTTCTGTAAATTAAATTCCATAAGTATTTTCGTAGAATGAGGATTTATCGTAACTGCATTACAGAATACGAAACTGTCAAGCAACTTAATCAAGATGACAAATCGGGCTTTAACCACGATTAAACGTAGGGATTTCTGCTCTTTACATAGCATTTGCCTCCTGAGTCAAGAATGTTTAAATAGTCTTCTTTTTCTTGTATGTAAATACTATCTGTGCATGAAACACAACAACACTTTGTAAGAGTGTAGAACGTTCTTCCCATGAGTGTAAAATGCAACCTGGGGATTTTAAAATAGAAAAACACAGCCTAATGCTGCCTGTTTGATGGGGGTCCCTAAAAGCAATTCCAGTAATGGCAGCAGTTGGTATGTAGTTTGAAAGATGAGCAAGTCCTTCTTGCTACCAGATCTGAATGAGAAAACACTCTTCAAATGCTCTCTTAGCACTCTAGGCTCCAGTGCTTAAGCTGTAAATGTGTCTGGCAAGCTAGTTTTATTTTTGTTGCCTACTTTTTTTTTTTTAAATAATGCATTGAACATGGAATACATTTTATTACATGTATACTTTAACTGTATTATGCATTCTGGTTGACTGGAGAGGTTATGCGGTCCTAATTGACTGGAGAGGTTCCAGAGGATTGGAGGCTTGCTGATGTGACGCCCATCTACAAGAAGGGCCGTAAGGAGGATCTGGGGAACTACAGGCCTGTCAGCCTGGCATCAGTGCCAAGGAAGGTCATGGAACAAATCCTCGTGGGAGAGATCACACGGCTCGTGCACGACGTTCACGGGATCAGGCCCAGCCAGCATGGGTTCATGAAAGGCAGGTCATGTTTGATCAACTTCATCTCCTTCTACAACTGGGTGACCAGACTGGTAGGTGAGGGAAAGGCAGTTGATGTAGTCTACCTAGACTTCATCAAAGCCTTTGACACGGTCTCTCACAGTCTCCTTCTGCGGAAACTGGCTGCCCGTGTTGTGGTGCAAAAGGGTCTGGCCTCTTCTCCCAGGCAAATAGTAGGACCCGAGGAAACGGCCAGAAGTTATACCAGAGGAGGTTTAGGTTGGATATTAGGAGAAACTTTTTCTCTCAAAGGGTGGTCAGGCACTGGAATGGCTGCCCAGGGAGGTGGTGGAGTCGCCGTCCCTGGTAGCGTTCAAGAGGCGCCTGGGTGAGGAGCTACGAGATATGGTTTAGTGCTTGTGGTATTGATAGGAATGGGAGGGTGGTTGGACTAGATGATCTTGCAGGTCGTTTCCAACCTTGTGATTCTGTGATTCTGTAATACCTGTAGGTAGCTCGCTGGAGAGAGGCTTTGGAGGCTTTCCTCAGCCTGCTCCTTTCCTCGTACCTTGACAAAAGCAGAGTGCCAGAGAACAAGATGAGCTTACACACTTTTTTGGGGTTTGGTTGTTTTGTATTTTTTTTATTGTAATTTTTTAAATTTTTTGGGGTTTTTTTGTGTTTTTTTGGTGTTTTTTTTTTTTTTTGTGTGTGTGTGTGTGTGTGTGTGTGTGTGTGTGTTTTAGTCCAGTCCAGTGTAGTAAATTCTCTGTCATACAACTGATGAGTGTTCAAGGTCTTGCTGCCGATGGACCATGCTCCACTTGAACATCAAGTGGAGCAGGAGGCAGTCTTCATCCAGAAAAGTGGAATTTTGATGGGATGTTGCTGTCTTGTGGAGAGGAATCTGCGTCCCCCAGGCTCAGCCAGCAGGCGGACACAGGTTTCTGGATGGTGACCATCACTCTCTGCCACCGCTCCTGCTGCCTAGTCTCTCTTCATCATCGGTATCCAGCAGGAGATCCCGAAGCTCTGGAGGCACGGTTGTATCCAGGTCATCATCAGAAACTTCTTCCACCAGATTGGAAGGGACCAGTCCTCTCGTGCCATCCGTCAGCTCTGCCAGAAACCAGCCATCCTCATCCACGTCTCCAAAGATGTAAACGTACTGTCCAGCAGTGAGGGGAAGCTCGTTTTCTGGGTCCTCATTAGGGCCCTCCAAAGGATTGTAGCTGTGACGAGCTAAGAACCTTCGAATTAGCGGTGATGTTCGTCTGTGAGAATGCAGGCTGCAGACTGCCATCAGCCGCCCTTCTGACTCCTCCAACTCTTCCTGTGGGTTGGAGCATTCCTGTTTGGGATTTCTGTGTGGCCTCTGCTTTTCCCAAATCTCCTGGAGCTGCGTGCATTTCTCCTGCAGGCAATTGCTGAGCACTTGAAGTTTGGCTGCAGCCTGCTGGAGCCTCTGCCGTTCCTGGCACACTTCTGGAGAGCGTCCCTCTCTCAGCAGGTGGTTCTCAGCCGGCAGGGCCTGGCACTGCCTCTCCAGGTTGCTCGGGGCTCGTTGCAGCAGCAGCTCGGTGCTTGTGCTGCCTGGGAGCCCCAGGTCTTCCTTGGCCACCTCTGGCACCTAGAACCAGAAAATCATAGAATAACAGAATGGTTTGGGTAGGAAGGGGCCTTCAGGACTCTCCCGTTCCAAGCCCATGCCATGGGCAGAGACATCTTCCACTAGGTCAGGTTGTCCAAAGGTGCCTCCAGCCTGGCCTGGAGCACTGCCAGGGGTGGATGGGGCATCCACAGCCTCTCTGGGCAGCCTGTATCACTGCCTCAGCACCCTCACAGTGCTGAGTCTTTCCTCCTCCTATATCATCCAGATCTGCCCTCTTCTACTTTCAAGGCAGTGTCTTTTGTTGTATCACTGCTACCCTCCCTTACTACAAGTCCCTCTCCAGCTTTCCCCAGTCCTCCTTCAGGCACTGGAAGGACCCTCTGTGGTGTCCCCAGAGCCTCTTCTCCCCCCGGGCTGAACAACCCCCACTCTCTCAGAGTCATCTCACCTGGACGTGAGTGTCCTTCACAGGCAGTTGACTGGAGCCCTGCTCTGCACAGTGGTGGCCCACCTCTCTGTCCTGGGAGCAGTTTGTTCTGTGGCTTTCCACGTGCTGGGGCTCACCCTCCCAGCTCCCCAGGATGTACTGCTCGAACAGCCTCCTCTCCAGCTCCAGCTGATGCTGGAGTTGGCGGATACGGGCGGGCTGCTCACCGTCCATCGCCCAGGCCAGCTTGCTGAGGATGTCCGACAGCATGGCGCAGGCCTCCTTGTTGTTCTTATGGGGGCTCTTCAGCACCCCAGCCAGCAGCTGCTGCAGCTTGCGAGCCACGTGCTGGGCCGCATCGCACTCCCGCTCCAGCAGCTCCTGCGTTGCGTGCAGCTCGGCCTCCTTCCAGCGCAGCAGCTGCCGAGTCTCTGTCGCCCGCTGCCGCTGCTCCCACTCCTTCAGCTGCTGCTCCTCCTGGGCCTGCTGCTTCTCCCAGGCACAACGCAGTTGTTTGGCCAGGAGCTGCCGCTCCCGCTGTGCCGCCTCCTGCAGCTCGCGTCTCTCTGCGGCCCAGCAGCGCTGCAGCTCCTGGCAGCGGAGCCGCTCGCCCTCCAGCTGGGCCCGCAGCGCCTCCAGCTCCATGTGCTCAGGTGGGCAGGCCTCTTGTTGCTCTGCAGCCTGAACACCCACCTCTGCTGCAGCCTGATGGCAGGCCGGCCTTTGCTGGGTGCACAGACCCACGGCTGCAGCCCTGGGCCCGGTGCAGAAGGTGGGCAGCTGCCCCTCACCGTGCTCCAGGATGTAATGCAGGAAGCGACTCCTCTGCTCCTCCAGTTCACGCTCCAGGCGCAGGACGTGGGCGGCCTGCTCTCCATGGGACTTTCTGCAGAGCTGCCGCTGGACTTCCTGCTGCAGTTTGTGGCTGCTGCAGTTGCCACTCAGCAGCACCTTCGCCAGTTGCCGCAGCAGATCCTGTGCCTGGCGGACGGTGTTGTTGCGCCGCTGCTGGAGCCGCTGCTGCATCTGGCAGAGCTGGGCCGCCTTCTCCTGCATCAGTTGGCGGATCTCTGCATGCCGCTGCTTGCGGCTCTGCTCCTGCAGGCGCTGATGCTTTGACGCCTGCTGCCGCTCCCAGGTGGAGCGCAGTCGGTCGGCCAGGAGCTGCCGCTCCTGCTCTGCCGCCTCCTGCAGCTCGCGTCTCTCAGCGGCCCAGCGGCGCTGCAGCTCCTGGGAGCGGAGCCGCTCGCCCTCCAGCTGGGCCCGCAGCGCCTTCAGCCCCTGCCCGCGCTCCTCCCGCTGCGCAGGGCAGGCGGGGGGCTGGGCCGGGCCCCGACGGGGATTGGGCCGGCTGCTCTGCTTTGCCTGGCCCCGTCCCGCGTTGCCCCGCACCATGGTCATCACGGGGATGTGAGGAGACCCTCGGCCTCCAAACGCTGTGGCCAAAGGCCACCGACGGTCACTCCTAGCTGGGGTCTCAAGGACAGCTGCCCCTGACCCCGTAGCGCCCACTGCCTCTCGTCCCTGTCGCCAGACAGTGCAGACAGTGAATGCCGTGGGGCTGCGCCAGCGGCCTTTTATACCGCGGGCCTGCCTGGCACATAATGGCGGGCGGGGCTGCGGCCTGCAGCTATTGGCCGGTGCGGCCTTCCGGCCCAGCTCATAATGGCGGGCGGGGCTGCGGCCCTCTGCGCTGTGGGGGGGGGCGGCCGTGGGGCCCCAGCTCAACATGGAGGCTGAGCACAGTGGCTGTAAGCTGCGCTGGGGGGTAGAGACGTCACGGGGTTGGGCAGAACTGCCCTCCACAGCGCTGGGCCGTAGGACGACCTGCAGCGGTGCTGCGGTACATGGACTTGTCTGGCACTGCAGAAGAGAAGCAGTAGGCCACCCAGCTCATTGTGATTTCCATTTAGATTCCAATAAAGGAAATATCTCACCATCCCTACGAGGTAGTTAAGTTTAAGGAAGCTGCTTGCGGGTTCTCCTCCCCGCTGAAACACGCGGCCACCTCCACAAAGCTCACAGGCTCCTGCAAGCAAAGTGCTCCTTGCCGGGAACAGCCAAGGCCCAAGGAACCTCATCTCCTTCTACGACTGGGTGACCAGATTGGTAGATGAGGGAAAGGCAGTTGATGTAGTCTACCTAGACTTCATCAAAGCCTTTGACACGGTCTCTCACAGTCTCCTTCTGCGGAAACTGGCTGCCCGTGGCTTGGACAGTTTTACCCTCCCTTGGATAAGGAACTGGCTGGAGGGCCGTGCTCAACGGGTGGTGGTCAATGGAGTGAAGTCTAGCTGGAGACCTGTTACAGGTGGTGTCCCCCAGGGGTCGGTACTGGGGCCCATCCTGTTTAATATCTTCCTTGATGACTTAGATGAAGGGATTGAGTGTACCCTGAGTAAGTTTGCAGGTGACACCAAGTTGGGAGGTGGTGTCGATCTGCCTGAGGGCAGGGAGGCCCTGCAGAGGGATCTAGATAAGCTGGATCGCTGGGCCGCTGGGCCGAGGTGAATGGGATGAGGTTCAACAAGGCCAAGTGTCGGGTCCTGCACTTTGGCCACAACAACCCCATGCAGCGTTACGGTCTTGGGGATGAGTGGCTGGATGAGTGTGAAGAGGAAAGGGACCTGGGGGTGTTGGTTGATGCTCGGCTGAACATGAGCCGACAGTGTGCCCAGGTGGCCAAGAGGGCCAACGGCATCCTGGCCTGCATTAGAAACAGTGTGGCCAGCAGGAGCAGGGAGGTGATCGTCCCCCTCTACTCAGCACTGGTGAGGCCGCACCTCGAGTACTGTGTTCAGTTTTGGGCCCCGCACTACAAGAAAGACATTGAGGCCCTGGAACGTGTCCAGAGAAGGGCAACGAAACTGGTGAGGGGTCTGGAGCACAAGTCTTATGAGGAGCGGCTGAGGGAGCTGGGATTGTTCAGTCTGGAGAAGAGGAGGCTCAGGGGAGACCTCATTGCACTGTACAACTTCCTGAAGGGAGGTTGTGGTGCAAAAGGGTCTGGCCTCTTCTCCCAGGCAAATAGTAGGACCCGAGGAAACGGCCAGAAGTTATACCAGAGGAGGTTTAGGTTGGATATTAGGAGAAACTTTTTCTCTCAAAGGGTGGTCAGGCACTGGAATGGCTGCACAGGGAGGTGGTGGAGTCGCCGTCCCTGGTAGCGTTCAAGAGGCGCCTGGGTGAGGAGCTACGAGATATGGTTTAGTGCTTGTGGTACTGATAGGAATGGGAGGGTGGTTGGACTAGATGATCTTGCAGGTCGTTTCCAACCTTGTGATTCTGTGATACCTGTAGGTAGCTCGCTGGAGAGAGGCTTTGGAGGCTTTCCTCAGCCTGCTCCTTTCCTCGTACCTTGACAAAAGCAGAGTGCCAGAGAACAAGATGAGCTTACACACTTTTTTGGGGTTTGGTTGTTTTGTATTTTTTTTATTGTAATTTTTTAAATTTTTTGGGGTTTTTTTGTGTTTTTTTGGTGTTTTTTTTTTTTTTTTTTTTGTGTGTGTGTGTGTGTGTGTGTGTGTGTGTGTGTGTGTTTTAGTCCAGTCCAGTGTAGTAAATTCTCTGTCATACAACTGATGAGTGTTCAAGGTCTTGCTGCCGATGGACCATGCTCCACTTGAACATCAAGTGGAGCAGGAGGCAGTCTTCATCCAGAAAAGTGGAATTTTGATGGGATGTTGCTGTCTTGTGGAGAGGAATCTGCGTCCCCCAGGCTCAGCCAGCAGGCGGACACAGGTTTCTGGATGGTGACCATCACTCTCTGCCACCGCTCCTGCTGCCTAGTCTCTCTTCATCATCGGTATCCAGCAGGAGATCACGAAGCTCTGGAGGCACGGTTGTATCCAGGTCATCATCAGAAACTTCTTCCACCAGATTGGAAGGGACCAGTCCTCTCGTGCCATCCGTCAGCTCTGCCAGAAACCAGCCATCCTCATCCACGTCTCCAAAGATGTAAACGTACTGTCCAGCAGTGAGGGGAAGCTCGTTTTCTGGGTCCTCATTAGGGCCCTCCAAAGGATTGTAGCTGTGACGAGCTAAGAACCTTCGAATTAGCGGTGATGTTCGTCTGTGAGAATGCAGGCTGCAGACTGCCATCAGCCGCCCTTCTGACTCCTCCAACTCTTCCTGTGGGTTGGAGCATTCCTGTTTGGGATTTCTGTGTGGCCTCTGCTTTTCCCAAATCTCCTGGAGCTGCGTGCATTTCTCCTGCAGGCAATTGCTGAGCACTTGAAGTTTGGCTGCAGCCTGCTGGAGCCTCTGCCGTTCCTGGCACACTTCTGGAGAGCGTCCCTCTCTCAGCAGGTGGTTCTCAGCCGGCAGGGCCTGGCACTGCCTCTCCAGGTTGCTCGGGGCTCGTTGCAGCAGCAGCTCGGTGCTTGTGCTGCCTGGGAGCCCCAGGTCTTCCTTGGCCACCTCTGGCACCTAGAACCAGAAAATCATAGAATAACAGAATGGTTTGGGTAGGAAGGGGCCTTCAGGACTCTCCCGTTCCAAGCCCATGCCATGGGCAGAGACATCTTCCACTAGGTCAGGTTGTCCAAAGGTGCCTCCAGCCTGGCCTGGAGCACTGCCAGGGGTGGATGGGGCATCCACAGCCTCTCTGGGCAGCCTGTATCACTGCCTCAGCACCCTCACAGTGCTGAGTCTTTCCTCCTCCTATATCATCCAGATCTGCCCTCTTCTACTTTCAAGGCAGTGTCTTTTGTTGTATCACTGCTACCCTCCCTTACTACAAGTCCCTCTCCAGCTTTCCCCAGTCCTCCTTCAGGCACTGGAAGGACCCTCTGTGGTGTCCCCAGAGCCTCTTCTCCCCCCGGGCTGAACAACCCCCACTCTCTCAGAGTCATCTCACCTGGACGTGAGTGTCCTTCACAGGCAGTTGACTGGAGCCCTGCTCTGCACAGTGGTGGCCCACCTCTCTGTCCTGGGAGCAGTTTGTTCTGTGGCTTTCCACGTGCTGGGGCTCACCCTCCCAGCTCCCCAGGATGTACTGCTCGAACAGCCTCCTCTCCAGCTCCAGCTGATGCTGGAGTTGGCGGATACGGGCGGGCTGCTCACTGTCCATCGCCCAGGCCAGCTTGCTGAGGATGTCCGACAGCATGGCGCAGGCCTCCTTGTTGTTCTTATGGGGGCTCTTCAGCACCCCAGCCAGCAGCTGCTGCAGCTTGCGAGCCACGTGCTGGGCCGCATCGCACTCCCGCTCCAGCAGCTCCTGCGTTGCGTGCAGCTCGGCCTCCTTCCAGCGCAGCAGCTGCCGAGTCTCTGTCGCCCGCTGCCGCTGCTCCCACTCCTTCAGCTGCTGCTCCTCCTGGGCCTGCTGCTTCTCCCAGGCACAACGCAGTTGTTTGGCCAGGAGCTGCCGCTCCCGCTGTGCCGCCTCCTGCAGCTCGCGTCTCTCTGCGGCCCAGCAGCGCTGCAGCTCCTGGCAGCGGAGCCGCTCGCCCTCCAGCTGGGCCCGCAGCGCCTCCAGCTCCATGTGCTCAGGTGGGCAGGCCTCTTGTTGCTCTGCAGCCTGAACACCCACCTCTGCTGCAGCCTGATGGCAGGCCGGCCTTTGCTGGGTGCACAGACCCACGGCTGCAGCCCTGGGCCCGGTGCAGAAGGTGGGCAGCTGCCCCTCACCGTGCTCCAGGATGTAATGCAGGAAGCGACTCCTCTGCTCCTGCAGTTCACGCTCCAGGCGCAGGACGTGGGCGGCCTGCTCTCCATGGGACTTTCTGCAGAGCTGCCGCTGGACTTCCTGCTGCAGTTTGTGGCTGCTGCAGTTGCCACTCAGCAGCACCTTCGCCAGTTGCCGCAGCAGATCCTGTGCCTGGCGGACGGTGTTGTTGCGCCGCTGCTGGAGCCGCTGCTGCATCTGGCAGAGCTGGGCCGCCTTCTCCTGCATCAGTTGGCGGATCTCTGCATGCCGCTGCTTGCGGCTCTGCTCCTGCAGGCGCTGATGCTTTGACGCCTGCTGCCGCTCCCAGGTGGAGCGCAGTCGGTCGGCCAGGAGCTGCCGCTCCTGCTCTGCCGCCTCCTGCAGCTCGCGTCTCTCAGCGGCCCAGCGGCGCTGCAGCTCCTGGGAGCGGAGCCGCTCGCCCTCCAGCTGGGCCCGCAGCGCCTTCAGCCCCTGCCCGCGCTCCTCCCGCTGCGCAGGGCAGGCGGGGGGCTGGGCCGGGCCCCGACGGGGATTGGGCCGGCTGCTCTGCTTTGCCTGGCCCCGTCCCGCGTTGCCCCGCACCATGGTCATCACGGGGATGTGAGGAGACCCTCGGCCTCCAAACGCTGTGGCCAAAGGCCACCGACGGTCACTCCTAGCTGGGGTCTCAAGGACAGCTGCCCCTGACCCCGTAGCGCCCACTGCCTCTCGTCCCTGTCGCCAGACAGTGCAGACAGTGAATGCCGTGGGGCTGCGCCAGCGGCCTTTTATACCGCGGGCCTGCCTGGCACATAATGGCGGGCGGGGCTGCGGCCTGCAGCTATTGGCCGGTGCGGCCTTCCGGCCCAGCTCATAATGGCGGGCGGGGCTGCGGCCCTCTGCGCTGTGGGGGGGGGCGGCCGTGGGGCCCCAGCTCAACATGGAGGCTGAGCACAGTGGCTGTAAGCTGCGCTGGGGGGTAGAGACGTCACGGGGTTGGGCAGAACTGCCCTCCACAGCGCTGGGCCGTAGGACGACCTGCAGCGGTGCTGCGGTACATGGACTTGTCTGGCACTGCAGAAGAGAAGCAGTAGGCCACCCAGCTCATTGTGATTTCCATTTAGATTCCAATAAAGGAAATATCTCACCATCCCTACGAGGTAGTTAAGTTTAAGGAAGCTGCTTGCGGGTTCTCCTGCCCGCTGAAACACGCGGCCACCTCCACAAAGCTCACAGGCTCCTGCAAGCAAAGTGCTCCTTGCCGGGAACAGCCAAGGCCCAAGGAACCTCATCTCCTTCTACGACTGGGTGACCAGATTGGTAGATGAGGGAAAGGCAGTTGATGTAGTCTACCTAGACTTCATCAAAGCCTTTGACACGGTCTCTCACAGTCTCCTTCTGCGGAAACTGGCTGCCCGTGGCTTGGACAGTTTTACCCTCCCTTGGATAAGGAACTGGCTGGAGGGCCGTGCTCAACGGGTGGTGGTCAATGGAGTGAAGTCTAGCTGGAGACCTGTTACAGGTGGTGTCCCCCAGGGGTCGGTACTGGGGCCCATCCTGTTTAATATCTTCCTTGATGACTTAGATGAAGGGATTGAGTGTACCCTGAGTAAGTTTGCAGGTGACACCAAGTTGGGAGGTGGTGTCGATCTGCCTGAGGGCAGGGAGGCCCTGCAGAGGGATCTAGATAAGCTGGATCGCTGGGCCGAGGTGAATGGGATGAGGTTCAACAAGGCCAAGTGTCGGGTCCTGCACTTTGGCCACAACAACCCCATGCAGCGTTACGGTCTTGGGGATGAGTGGCTGGATGAGTGTGAAGAGGAAAGGGACCTGGGGGTGTTGGTTGATGCTCGGCTGAACATGAGCCGACAGTGTGCCTATAATAATGTTGTTATGTATTTAATTTTTGACACTGCATGGTTCATATTTTGGTGATAAGGAATCGTTTATTGAGCATCCCTATCTCCTGCAACTTCATTTTTTACTTTATGCATGGCCATTAGAAGTTGTTTGCCTTCCTTTTTAGTCAGTGTTTTGTCCTGTCTCACTGTTAAAGCAGTTTCAGAGGGGAGTACCTCAGAGGATTGCTTCCTGAAGTTGTTGCCAAAAAAGCAGTAGGTCAGTTTGTATAAAGGTGTGGAAGAAACGTATGGAGAATCGTTCAAAGTAAACAAGCATTGAAACCATCAAATACAGGTCTCAGAGCAAACACTGATGTGACTGGTCCTTCACTAACACTGGGATTTCTTGTATCACCACAACTCAGCTTTAGGTGTGTGAGATTCTGTGAGATTCTCTGAAGCTATAAAGTACTTGCTGAGCTGTATTTAGTTTCTGCAGTGAAAATCTGTGTTACTGGTAGTGCTTCCACGCTGCTCACGTTTAGCAAATATTTGCAGAGGTTAGACTACTTGTGTCACTCTGGTCAGATTATTTGATTCTGGGTACATTCTGTTCTCAGTTATAAATAAATATTACATATATATATATATAATTAAAAACAAAAAATCCTTTCTCATTTATCTGCTTGAGATTCTTATATAGAAATCTGGAGGAAAGGGACAGTTGTTTATATTCTTGTATACCTGTGCTTCATCAGTTTTTCGAGAAGACAGTGGTATCTACCCCCTCTGTATTTGACACTGTGCTTTCTTTTACATTTCTTGCTTTGTACAGCCTTCCAAATGTTTTTGAAGTCGTGTGACTTAAAGAAGGTTTGCTCGAGAATGGAAAAGCTACGTGTAGCACATCAAGTGTGGTAAATGAGGCCAAGGAAGTGCAAAAGGGTACTTTGCTACAACACCAGAAATGAGG